>NC_089255.1:7508894-8222227 GCF_963930625.1 Muntiacus reevesi | reverse complement strand
TCGTAAGCCAGGACAAGGAATTGGGCTTTAGAATACATCTCACCCGGAACTTCAGAAAAGACCTGAAGGATTCAAACACCACTGAAAAAGGACACGTATTTGCACATTTCATTTCTTGTGGGTCAGGATCCTTACTTTGGGTCCTATTGCCTTGCTCTTACTATCAGTGTAAGAAGGAAGCAGACGTCTTAGAGCCATACACTCCTAAGAGAACCACAAATAGACTGAATGGGGCAGTTGCCTCAGCCATTAAGTGGTAAAGACACTGTCTTAACTCATAGACAACAAAATCAATAATAAAACATTCAGAGGAACCACAACAGGAAATTAAAGGCAGGACTCTGGGAGAGAAAAAGCCTAATCTTCATACATACTATGAAAATTTATAAGGAAAAGCATAAACCAGATAAATTTGTAACTCTTCAGGGGGAATCTGTTCTATTTTGAAAAGATGACTCTACTGCTTTGATGTGAAGAGAACGTCCATCTGGTTTCATCAGCCTCTTCTCTCTCCAGTCCCGTCATCCTCTTTCTCTGCTTTTTCATCTTTCTCCTGTCCCAGGGCCCACTTTGTCCTTTCTCCATCTCAGACATTTAGTCTCTTCCTCAAATCCAGGCAGCAGGGACCTCCCTGGTGGTCCAGTGGTTAGGACTCTGTCTCCTAACGCAGGAGGTGCAGGTTTGGTCCCTGGTCAGGAAATGAGACCCCACACAGTGTGGCCAAAAAGAAAAAGCCAGGCAGACAGTGTGGCAGGGGCTGAATTTCAGTCCTACTCACTCCCTCAGCCCTTCCTCGCTCCATCACTGAACTACCACTTTCATCTTTTCCCCCAAATCTATTACCTGAATGTCGGGGGAAGCTGAACTTCCTCTGTGTTTCCTCATTGTAAGCCTTTCCATAGGACTACCTGAATTCCGCAGCATGGGCATAGTGGGAAAATGAGAGAGGGCTCTTGAGGGTTAAAGGATATTCAAGAGACTTAACAATCAAATGTAATGTGTGGATCTCGTTTAGTTTCTAATTCACACAAACCAAGGGCAAGAAGAGACACTTGGAGATAACCACAGAACTAGATTGTGAACTTTGTCTTGGATGATACCACCAAGTGATTATAGTTACTAGGTGTATCATGGCATTTTTAAGAGAACAGGTTCAGTTCCAGGTCACTGCAGTAAAGTGACTATCCAATAAAGCAAGTCACACAAACTTATCGGTTTCCCAGTATACATAAAAGTGCATTATGTTTACACTATACTGTAGGCTAACTGTGCAATAGCATTATGAGGCCTGCACTCCTCTAGGGACTAGAAACATCTCTCCTCCAAAGCTCTGAGGAAATCCATTCCTCAGGAATAATTCCATTTCTCTTGACACTTTCCTTGGACACTTCTCACGTAATTACCTTAATGGCTCTAGCTCTGGAAAACAAAAGCTAGGAAGACTAGTGGTTTTCAGGCAACTTTCACAGGCCTTCACTTTGTAAGGAAGTCTTACTTTTCTTTCTTTTTTTTTTTTTTTTTGCCTTACTTTTCTTGACTGGGAAAAACTCATGTTATAGAACTTTTTAAAAACCAAATTGGGACCATAACAAACACCTCCTGTTTAAAGTTAACATTATACAGTAGACACTTTTCACTGTAGACAACAGTCTTTGAAAACACGTACGTAATGACCACATAGCATTCCCTTTCTTGATAAGAAACTGAGAAAGGTGGAGAAGTCAAGGGGAAAATAGCCTCTCCAGGCGGCAGGCAGTGGCACCAACCGGAGAGAGCAGGCTGCATAAAACCCATGAGCTGCAGAATCCAGGCTGGACCAGAGGTGCCCAGGCTGTTACCATTACCACGGTCTTCTCCCATACCCAGGCCAGCTGAGTCAGAATCTGAGTGGGAGGGGGCTCATATTCATCTCTGTTTTTACGCAATACCTTGGGTGAATGTAATGTGGAGCTGGAATTCAAAACCACTACTTTAGGAGCCTCCCTGGTGGTACAGGGGACAAGAATCTGCCTGCCAATGCAGAGGACTCGGGTTCGATCCCTGGTCCAGGAAGATTCCAAGTTCTGTGGAGCAACGAAAGCTCGTGCACCACAACTCCTGGGCCCTTGTGCTGGAACCGCGGAAGCCCATGCATCGAGGGCCTGTGTTCCACCAGAGCAGCCGCCGCGAGAAGCCCCAGTACCGCAAGGAGGAGCCCCTGGCCACTGCAACCAGAGAAAGCCCGCGAGGCGACGAAGACCCGGCACAGCCAAAAGGTAAGATCAGTAATTTTTAAAACACACCAAACACTGCTTTAAAGATTCAAATATTTCAGGGGGACATGTAGAAACATAAAAACTGCTCTAAATAATAAGAAAAAAATGGTTTCTCGTAACACTCAGGATAAATTTCAGATTTCTCATATTAATACTCAAGGCCCTTTCTGATTCTGAGTCCTACCTCTCCAGCCCCATTTCCTGCTCTCCCCCACCCCAGGAGACCCCAAAAACAGCATTCCCAACATGTCCTGTGACTTCAGACCTGCGCGATTCAGCCCATATTCTCTCTCTTTAACACCCTTTCCCCGTTTCTTTGCTTCCAGAAAGCCTTCTTTCAGTCCCCGATTCTTAAGCAAATACAAAATCTGTCTTTTTAAAATTAAAACTCAAGGTCTGGGGGCTTTGTTAATGCTTTCTAGCCATCTGTATTGCCAGTCACACATCCAGGCTAGGGCCCCAAGCAAACATAGGCTGTTGCCTTCCATAAGACTTGTCTTCCAGTAACCACACTGAGAAAATGGTAAGCATCAGAATGTGCTAATTTAGAGATGACCCTTGAATGTTCTTTAAAGTTCATTTAAGCTCCAGAAATGCGAGGCCAGTGCCTCTGAGCAGAAGAAATAATCAATTTGGCCTCCTGCAAACTTATTGTAAATATCTAACACACACATAAAACAAAGTCTCTACTAGAAAAGAGCTTTTGGTACATCAAGTAATTCTTACTCATTTGAAATCTAATTTGACACATAAAATTGCTTTTCCTCACTTTTGATCGATTTTTAGAAACACCATGAAATGAACATTGGTTTTCCATTTATTTCTCCCTGTTGAGAATGTCCTTACTTGAATAAAATGTGGGAAATTTTTGGATTTACTTCTCATAAATTAGTGGCCTACTTAAGAATATGTAAACCTGGGGACCAAATTAAATGAAAAGTTTAAAGAGCCCTGAGAAATAGTCAGACCTTCTCTTGTATAAGCAATACACCTTCTTGTAAGAAAAAAATCCTAAATATCTCTGAAATAAGTGTTCAATTTTTTTCTTCTCATTTTTTCTTCCAACCTTTTGAGGGATAGAAGAAATAAATACTTCTTTTCTAGAATGCTCTGACCTCTAAATTCTGTCTTATCTGTTCAGAATTGGTTTAAGGGAAATAAAAAATATTATCCTATTTAAAGAAAAAAATGACAAGTCTTACTTAGTACTAAAAAATCAACAATTGGCAGATTCTTTTATTTGCTTATTAAATAGTTATTAAGCACCTACCATCAGCCAGATAGGGAAATAAAAGTGTTGGTTGCTCAGTCATGTCTGACTCTTTGCATCCCCACAGACTGAGGTCCACCAGGCTCTTCTGTCCTTGGGATTTTCCAAGAAAGGATACTGGCGTGGGCTGCCATGCCCTCCAGGGGCTCTCCCCAACCCAGGGATTGAACCCAGGTCTCCTGCATTGCAGGCGGATTCTTTCTTGTCTGAGCCACCAGGGAAGCCTGAAATAGGGAGCCAGGCACCCTGGAAAGAACACCGTGGTCAGGGTCATTGATTTACTGATGAGCCCTGTCTTGGCAAATGTAAAGGGCAGGCCTCTGTTCTCAACTCATTCCTTCTCTCAGTGGATTTCACCCTCTTTCCTTCTCCAGAAACTTTCTTCCCTAGGCTCCTAAAGCCCCACACTCACCTGGTTTTCCTTCTACCCCCTGACCACGACTTTGCTGTATCATTTGCTGGCTTCCCTTTTTCCTGAGAGCTAACCGTTGGACCTTTCTTCTTGTCTATCCACATTCTCCTCCTAAATGATCTCCTCTAATCTTGTGGCTAAACACCTTCTAGATGCTAATGGCTCCCAAATCTGTATTCTCAGTCTCCTGTTTAATCTGAGATCTGGACTAGGTCCTATATCCAACCGCTCATGTGATACCTCCACTTGGATGTCCAACAGGGATTTCAAAAAGAGCTATTCCCCATATGTCCCCACACAAAGCTTTCCTATTCAGTAAAATGCATCATTTGTTTGAGCCAAAATCTAAATATTAGGGATTATGTTCATCTGTGTATCACAGAATCCAACTTAACCAAGGAGCAGTTTTTTGTTTGCTTTCACATAACGAGAGGACCAGAGGCAGGCGGACCAGGGCTGTGTGGTTAGTTGGTTCCTCTCAGCCAACAATGTCCCGGCTCCTCCTTTTTCCTTCTCTGTCCTCATGGTCACAAGATGGCAGCCCCACCTCCAGCCTCACAACTACATTCCAACAGAAAGAAAAGGAAAGGATGAACTAGGTAAGGCACAGAGCCTATATGGAAATAGCAGAAATTCCCAGAAATTCCTAGTAGCTCTCTGCTTATTTCTCATTGCCCAAAACTGTGTTACAAGGTCCACTTCAGATGCAAGAGAAGCTGGGGAATAAGACTTTCTAGCTCAGCACATTGCTACCCTGCACAAACCAGGGCTCTAGTCTATGGAAGAAGGGTGGAGTGGATATCAGATAGGCAACAGTGGGGCCCACCCTGTGGTCCTGGACTGCTCTCTTTCCTACGCCTCATTACCAATCCCTCCGCAAGCCCTATCACTGTCACCTCCAAAAGATAGCAAATTCAACTGCTTCTTTTCATCTCCCCTGCTCAGATTCCAGCCCAAGATGCCACTGTCTCTCCCTCAGAACACAGCCCGTGGCCTCCAAAAAGGTCACCCTCTTCCACATTTACCCTCTCTATAGCTCTTTCTTCACACCACAGCTGGGACAAGCACTCAAAAGTATAATCACACCATATTCCCTTTCTTAAATTCTCCAAAGGATCCATCACAGTTGGAGTTTCCTCCTAGTAGATCCTGAGTCAGTAGTTTATGTGAGAGGTGCAGGACCCATGGGAGGGCTTTGCAGAGACGGGGAAGGGAGCCCAGAGCAGGTGCAAGAAGCCCTCCTCCCCACGGCCCACGGAAACTCAGCCCAGAGGAAACCCAGGAAAAAGGCGGAAGACGCTTGCCTCAGAATTACGTGACCCCAGGGGCAAGTCAGTAATTCCACACCAGCCCCCAAGGGCGGCTGAACACCTTAGCCCTGGACTTAGCCCTTCCCTGAGCTAACTCACTGCGAAAGCCAGCACTTCCTCCCGCTTCTCAATCTTTCTGCTTCCAGACCCACAGCTTCTTCCTCTTGAAGCAGAATCACAAGAGGATGCAAGAACCACTTTATTTCTTTAATAGGATAAATTCAAAGTACAACTGAAGGGTGATGAACATCTGTGAGAAATCTGCTAAGTTCTAGTCTCATTTGAAAGAGCTAATTTTTGTGATGCTCTCTAACAGACAAAAAAAAGCATATAACATTTTCCTCTGAGATTAATAGGTACATACTACTATACAAAAAATAGATAAATAAAAAGGACCTGCTGTATAGTACCGGGAACTATATTCAATATCTTGTAAAACCTTTATTGGAAAAAACTGAAAAAGATATAGAAGTATGTGTGTGTGTATATATATATATATATATATCTGAATATATATGTACACACACACACATATATATAGCTGAATCACTTTGATATAGACCTCAAACTATCACAACATTGAAAGCCAACTACACTTCAATAAAAATAGGAAAATTCCATACACATAGGAAAATTCCAAGTAGGGCATACAAGATTTGGAATATTTATTCCAAATCAATTTATTAACATATACATCACCTAATAATTCTAGCAACTGATGATAATGCATATATATTATAAATGGCATTACTGTGACTACGACTCTGGAAGAAATAGACGAACAATAAGTAACTGTGGATATATTTCAGCCTTTAGATAATCTTACTACTTGTCTTTACTTTCATTTCTTCTTCAATTGTTCTACAAAGTAATCATTACAAGCAACCGTCAGAGCTGCCACCATGACCACAAATTCATTAAAATCCACTTTGTTGTCCTTATTGGCATCCAGGTCCTGCATTATCTTACCAACCAACTTGGGATCCTTCTGGCACTAAAAGGAAAAAGAAAATTTCTAACTCCCAGGTTTTGAGGTTCATGACAACTGAAATCACACCTTCCTTTTATCTACATTAAAGTCTTCATTTCCATTTTTAGCATCAAAAGCAATTTCCAAGAGCCTATTTATTTGCAGGTGGGTTTGAACCCGGGCACACTTTCTAAGTGAGCCTGGGCCTCTGCCCCCAGTTCATATAGTCCTCAGACCTAAACACCAAAAGGAGCAAATAGTAACCCATCAAAGTGAGCTGCTGATGCTGAAAATGCATTTACCAGACAGCAAGGTGGAGGGCCAGAACCGGGGAGACAGCCGGGGAAGGTGGGGGACATGAAAAGAAGGTGGAGGGCCAGAGCCGGGGAGACAGCCGGGGAAGGTGGGGGACGTGAAAAGAAGGAAGCTTTGAAGCCAACCAGGGAGCAGGAGTGACTCTGCCATTTACCGACGAGACTTGGAGCAAATCACTTAATGTGTTAATACTTCCTTTTTCATCAAATGAGGAGAATAATATCTCCCTACAAATTGAGGGGGTATCTCAATACACTTTTATGAGCACTTAGCACCAGGTTGTTAGATTTAGCAAATAAAAATTCAGGACACCCAATCAAATGTGGATTTAGATGAACAATGAATACTTTTTTGGTATAAGCATTGCCCCCCATAAGTATGTCATATTTATATTATCTGACAGCCTGTTTTGTGTATCACAAAACAAAACAGAGGCACCCAGTAAAGGGTAGATCTTACAGGAATGACTCCATTTTATTGGTGGAAAGGAAAGCCAGGAGCCCATTGAGGAAAGCAAGGTTCAGAAAGGATGGGCTATGCAGCACCCACTTTTCCTATAATTAGAGGTTGATGAGGAATGTTTTCCAAAGTATAGTTCATTTCCTCCAAGAATTCCCCATTGTCCTCTGATTAGCTCCCAGCCACTAAACGGCTGGACATTTAAACTAAACTGATCAATTCAATCAAAAGCCATCACAAATTTCACTTGAATAAATCAATGTGCCAAGTTTCACTTACGGAGTCTCTTATTCTAAATGTTACATGACACACTCGCCAAACTGAATTTGAAAAATAAAAATGTTCTTGGGGACTCCTAAAATTGCTAAAAAGGTATTGTTTGTTAAAATTTTTTAATTTTTTTCGCATAAAGGGTGGGGAAGTTAAGTAGTTAACACAGTTAACTACTGTGTTAAGACAGTGTTTGATAACATCACACCAGGCTACAACGTGTACCAAAACTTCAAAGCTCCAAAAACACCAGAGTGAGCATTTTCCTCAGGGTAGGCTCCTAATACTCCACTGTAAGGTTTCACCTGTGAATTTATTCAACTCCTGGCCATTTTGAGATGTAAATCTGTTTGCTGTTCAACTGGTCATGGGCCAGACATCTCTTGCCTCAGTCCCACTCAGCTTGTTCTTGACTGACAAACTTGCTAGTATTTATCATTCACCAGGAAATTTGCTACCATAGAATGCAGTACCCCCGGCTTCATTTCTGGCCCCAAACATCATATTTATTCACTTACAGACAGCTGGATAGACAGCTCCAGGTCAAGTCACTGGTTATATATGTCACTACATGTCACATGTCACTATAGCTCCAAGTATAACTAGCTGTACTTTCGCTGCACTAGGACATTGAATAATCGACAAAAGCCTCAAATATAATTTCCAACACCTGGAAACCCTACCCCCCAAGACACCATGGAAAGGGATACGTGCCCACAGACACAGCAAAGGTCCTAGTGTTTGCTGCCCTGTATTTAGAATCTCGATAGGAATTACATGGTGTGGACAGCATGCAGCAGACGGTGTTCACAGAGGCTGACCCTGGACATGCACGGCTTCCACCCTCCACCGAACGGGGAGGACGGCCAGACTCACCGAGAGGACTTCCGTGAGCTCTCACTGCAGGAGCATCTTCACCTCCCCTTGTTGAGCTTGAACCTGTCTCCTTCCCTGCAGGAGTAGCGGTGGAAGGTTCTAATCCTGATGTCCATGGCAAGCTCCAGCCAGATGGGCCTGCGGGCAGCACTCCAGGACGGGCCACCAAAACCGGGGAGAAAACGCTTGTGAAGGCTAAGCCGGTGGAGAAACACCAGCACCTTCATTAAAACGGAATATCGCCATCCCCTGCTCAGCTCACACCCCAAGGGATGGCTGTTAGAGCAGGATGATCCTCAATTAACCAAGTGTTCTACCTCTCTAGGGCAAGCTAAAGAGATCTCTGCAGGTTGGTTTTTTCCTCCTCCCCTAATCTCCTCTCCTCCATGATGGAGCTGGTTCAGAGTGTTTGGAAGTTAGCAATCAGACAACAAATTCAGAGCCGTGATAAAACACAGGTTAAAAAATAAACAAAAAGAGAAAGGAAACACATAACTTCATACCTGTTCAGCCAACGCAGGGCTCCATCAACAGTTGTTTATATAATTAAACTCTAACCATTTATACCCAGGTGGGCATGGGGTCCACCTTAGCATACCTGTTTCCAAGAAGATGAAAATTGCCAGTGACAAGAGATTCAAGTGGAAATAACTCTGAGCCTGTTTTTTTTCTTTTTTCTTTTTTTTTTTTTTTTTTTGAGCCTGTTTTTAACCAGGAAAAGGAACAGGTGTGAGTTGCTACCCCAGGGCCATCAGGGAAGGGCTGGCCCTCACCGTGTGTCCTGGAGGAGAAGGCGAAGAAGTAAAGAGCCTGTGGTTATCCCTCATTAAGGGGAATGTGGGTACAAATGCGGTCAGTTGCTAGGAAGTTGTTGACTGGAAAGAAATCTAAATATAGAGGAGCAGAGAAGAAACACTGGCTCAAACCTGGAGACTCCTCAGCAAGGCCAATCACGAGGTCAAGGGAACACACTCAGAGAAGACCCGTTAAACTCTCCAATGGACAGGGACTTATTTAGCTCTAAAGAAAGGGGGAGGAAATGAGAACGCTCTGTGCATGCCAATTTAGAAAAGAAAAAACATAGACTCTGGGTGTGCAGGAAAGAAATAAAAATGAGGATATATACGTGTTCCCTGGTCAGGAAACAAAGATCTCCCACATGCAGAGAGGTACAGCCAAAAGAAAAAAAAAAAGAATATATATGTGCATATATACTTGAGTTTGCCTAAGCAATCACTGAAAGTTTACAAAAGTAAAGAAAAGTAATAGCTACAAGGGTCGAGATGGAAACGGAGAGGTTGGGAGTAGGATTTCTCATTTACCCCTTTCAAACTGCTTTTAACTTTTTCAGTTACAGGACTGTATTGCCTAATTAAAGAAGGAAAGAAAAAAAGAAATCCGTGGAAGGAAGCCCCTGAAGCCATGTATGCAGGAATCCACGGTGGGAAATGTCCAAGTGAGAGAAACTGACCAAAGAAAAAGTCCCTGGAAAAACCCAAGCCAGAGACTGCCCACTGTGCTTTCAAAGCTGCCTGTGCCCGGCTTGAATTATATGGAAAGCAAACCGGTATCCCCTTTGCAGCTCCTTTCACAAGCCTGTTGGACTGTGTCCTCAGCCAGCCCACGCCCATGCCCCTTGTCATCAGGCAGCCCCCAGGACCTCCCGAGAGGTCTCCAGAGACGCTGTCACCTTGTACCTAAAGCTCAATTCTCAGAAGAGTAATTTTTTAATTATTTTTTTTAAAGAGTAATTTTAAGTTAGCTTTTTTAATGATGAAGGTAATAATGCATGTGGTAAAATAGAGTTCTGAATACTCAAGAGTATGAAATAAAAGTAAACTTCTCTCCACCATGTCCCACCCGAGCCATTCTCGATTAACACTTACCTGCGTGAGAAGCAGGATCGTGGTGGTGCAAAGCATGGGCTGCCTGTCTCCAGCTCTCGCCTCTGTCCCCGACTAGCTGTGGGATCCTGGGCTAATCACCTACACTCTGTGTCCCCATTTCCCAATCTGTTTAGACAGGATCACGGTAGTACCTACCCAACAGAAAGGATTAAACATGTGCCTGGAACATACTGAGTGCTTTGTTTGTATCCGCTATTATTATCCTTATAGAAAAAAAGATACATTTATCATTTACATAACTATATGTAATATTATGGGCTTCCCAGGTGGCACGAGTGGTAAAGGACCCACCTGCCAACGCAGGAGACAGAAGAGACTCAGGCTTGATTCCTGAGTAGGGACGATCCCCTGGAGGAGGGCATGCAACCCACTCCTGGAGAGTCCCATAGACAGAGGAACTCTGTGGGCTATGGTCTGAAGAGTCACAGAGAGTCAGGTACCACTGAAGCAACTTAGCGTGCACACACACACACGTAACAGCATTAACACGTGTGTACTTTTTTTTTAACTTAATGTAACTCTTACTATATCAACACAGATAGATCTACTCCATTCCTCACTGAGATGGTGTATTACTCCATGGGATGCATGTCCCTACATATAATCACGAAATATTTTTCAGGTATTGATGTTATGCTAGGCCCTGGGTCAATACAGGAGAAGAACCTTACCCCAGCAAACCTCATTTCTATTTGTACTGGGGCTGTGCAGCAAACGCTGTGTCTTTTTTATGTTGGGTCTTCTAACCAAGAACTCCCCTATGGCTTTGTGACTATATTCTCCTGATCTGCTCATTTCTGAATGCAATTTCTTTGACTCCTAAACATCAGCAATTTCAGCCACTCCTATCATTTCCCTGGTGGCTCAGACAGTAAAGAATCTGCCTGCAATGTAGGAGACCCGGGTTTCATCCCTGGGTTGGGAAGGTCCCCTGGAGGAGGGAATAGTAACCCACTCCGGGATTCTTTCCTGGAGAATACCATGGACAGCGGAGCCTGGTGGGCTACAGTCCATGGGGTCAAAAAGAGACTGAGTGCTGTAACACTTAAAATTTCAGTCACTCCCCAAAGCATATCTTTTGGCCCAGAGTTCTCTACTAACCTCCAAAACCACTATCCAACCGCCTGCTGGACCCCGTTCCTACCAGAGTGTCACACAAGCTTCTCAAACTCAATGAGGACCAAAGCCAAACCCACACCCTCTCCCCACCCACCTGCTCCTCCTGCTCCCATCACCCAGCATCTGGCACCGTTTGTAAATATCAGTTGAATTCGTCCAT
The DNA here is from genome assembly GCF_963930625.1 of Muntiacus reevesi. Lineage (NCBI taxonomy): Eukaryota > Metazoa > Chordata > Mammalia > Artiodactyla > Cervidae > Muntiacus > Muntiacus reevesi. The sequence goes on along the minus strand of NC_089255.1, from coordinate 8,210,904 downwards.
TTCTCTCCATCCTTCACCTCCTACAGGACTTGGTGATTTGGAGGCTCATTACTGTGATAGCTTCTTTACTACTCTCTCTACTCACTATTCTCCTTCATCCTGCTGTCAAGAGTAATCTAAAACACAAGTCAACACCCACACTCCGGGGCATTCATCCATCTGACCTGCCTACAACCTGGCCAAAATGCTGCACTCTCTCCTTCTTCCCTGCCTTAGCTGTTCTGGGCCCAGGGCCTGGAAAGCTAATTCTGTCACTCCTCAAGGCTCCGTTCAAATATCTCCTCTTAGAAGTTTTCTTGCAAGCTTCCTGGCTCCTCACCCTTTCCTCTGATAGGTGCCCACCTCTGCGCTCACTTGTCCCCTGGAGCACCTCCTTTTCTTTTTTATCACCATTTTTTTGGTCTGCCCACATGCTCCTCACTCTCCAGACTGAATGGGCAGAATCGATACCTGGTTCATCCTTGCACTCCGCAGCATTGAGCACAGCGTCAAGCATGTGAAGGAAAACCTTTGAAATCTGGCTGTTGACCACCAGACACCTGACTGCAAATATCTTTTCTTGTATTCCCATATTTCTAGACAATGATTTTTGTAAGACAATAAATTTATTCATTGTAGATAAGAAAAGAAATCTTTGCTGATGGATGGATTAATGAACAGATGCCTCAGAGAAGGAAGCCAAGCTCCCGAAAGAGTTGAGCCTTGTCGGGTTTAATTGTCCAAAGAATTATTTGATTTGCATTTATTTCACATAGAAAATTTGTTTCCTTGAAGAGACAGACAACAGCTATTTCCGAGAATATAAAGAGTTTGAATTTGGAACTATTTTCAGATTAAGCTGCTGAAGTTTTAAATGTACTAAAATGGGTAAGTCTCCATAGAAGATGCGGGTCTCAGCAGTATTATATCTAAATCATATTCAACCAAAAATAATTTACTTGGGAAATTCAATTGGCAGGGAAACTTTTTAATATTGAAAATTATAACGTTGTAATTATAGTCTGATTCTAGAGATGCAAAATACATATGACCTTGGTGCGCTCTGCTCTCGGGGTCTGAAAGTCAGGTGATTTCCGCTCGGCTTTAGCAGAGCGCGATGTTTCCTTTGGTATATGGTGCCCTCTAGTGTCACACCGCAGCACTGCATCTGGAAGCTCTCATTCCCAGACGGCCTTGGCACTGCTTGTAGGCTCAACCGGGTCCGGCTCTTTGTGACCCTATGGACTGTAGCCCATCTGGCTCTTCTGTCCATGGGATTTTCCCAGGAAGAACACTGGAGTGAGACGCTACTTCCTCCTCTTCCCAATTCAGAGATCTAACCCACATCGCTTGCGTCTCCTGCATTGGCAAGCAAATTCTCCTGCATTGGCAAGCAAATTCTTTAGTGCCACCTGGAAAGCCCCCTAATTCCCAGAGTGTGCTTGAAGTTGTAAACCATGGCCCTTCTTCAGGGACTTATCTGTGGTGGTGGTGGTGGTGGTGAGTTCATTGAGTCGTGTCTGACTCTTTACGACCTCATGGACCGCAGCATGCCAAGCTTCCTTGACCTTCACCATCTCCTGGAGCTTGCTCAAACTCACGTTCATTGAGTCGCTGATGCCACCCAACCATCTCATCCTGTTGTCCCCTTCTCCTCCTGCCTTCAATCTTTCCCAGCATCAGGGTCTTTTCTAATGAGTCAGCTCTTCACATCAGGTGGCCAAAGTATTGGAGTTTCAGATTCAGCATCAGTCCTTTCAATGAATATTCAAGGTTGATTTCCTTTAATATTGATTGGTTTGATTTCCTTGCAGTGCAGGGGATTCTCAAGAATCTTCTCCAACACCACAGTTCAAAAGCATCAGTTCTTCAGCACTCAGCCTTCTTTATGGTCCAACTCTCACATCCATACATACTACTGGAAAAATCTTAGGTTTGACTATTCGGGCCTTTGTTGGCAAAGTAATGTGTCTGGTTTTAATATGTGGTCTAGATAGGTCATAGCTTTTCTTCCAAGGAGCAAGCATCTTGTAATTTCATGGCGGCAGTCACCATCTGCAGTGGTTTTGGAGCTCTTTTTTGGAGGGGCCTTTGGAGCACTTTATTTTCTTATAGTCTGTCACTGTTTGTATTGTTTCCCCATCTATTTGCCATGAAGCAATGGCACCAGATTTCATGATCTTAGTTTTTTGAATGTGAGTTTTAAGCCAGCTTTTTCACTCTCCTCTTTCACCTTCATCAAGAGGCTTTTTAGTTCCTCTTCGACTTCTGCCATAAGAGTGGTGTCATCTGCATATCTGAGGTTATTGATATTTCTACCCTCACAGTCCAGAAAAACAGGTTTAGAGGCCCAACCACACATTCCTGCCATGCAAGTCATGTTTCTGCCCCAGCAACTACAGAAAGGGGATTTCCTCTCTCTCTGACTTCAATCATGTCCCTAAGCCCCTGAGTTCCCTGCTGAATTAAAGGCATTTATCTTGCCTTTTACCCACAGACGGCTGAGAATCAAAAAGAAGAGGAATCCTAAAGGCAAGAATTTCTTTAACACAAGTCAAACATCTATTTTTCTTGGCCAAAATGAGAAGATTTCTGCTCTTTGCTTCAAAGTAATCCAGTGTGGGAGAGGTAGGTGATATGGTGGGAAGTGGGTAGAAAAGACATTAAACCAGATTGGCCTTGAGTCAGGGCACTGTTGAAGGTGAGTACTGGGGACGTGAGAGTTCTTCAGAGAATTCTACGTTCCGATTTTCTATGCATTTGAAATTCTTCTTAATAAAAGTACACATACACATACCTACACACAATCCCCACACCAGTCAGCATGAAGCAAAGTAAACCAAACTGGAATTCTCTCTCAGAGGAAAAGAAGTAACTCAATGGCATTGTGTATGTGGAGGAATTCTGACAGAAACTGCTGCCACTGATGCAATCAACTGAAGAAGAGCAACTTAACCAAAGAATATTTTAAAAACCTAACCCTGTTGGTGGGAATGCAAACTAGTACAGCCGCTATGGAGAACAGTGTGGAGATTCCTTAAAAAATTGGAAATAGAACTGCCATATGACCCAGCAATCCCACTTCTGGGCATACACACTGAGGAAACCAGATCTGAAAGAGACACGTGCACCCCAATGTTCATCGCAGCACTGTTTATAATAGCCAGGACATAGAAGCAGCCTAGATGCCCATCAGCAGACGAATGGATAAGGAAGCTGTGGTACATATACACCATGGAATATTACTCAGCCGTTAAAAAGAATTCATTTGAATCAGTTCTAATGAGATGGATGAAACTGGAGCCCATTATACAGAGTGAAGTAAGCCAGAAAGATAAAGATCATTACAGTATACTAACACATATATACGTAATTTAGAAAGATGGTAGCGATAACCCTATATGCAAGACAGGAAAAGAGACACAGATGTATAGAACAGAGTTTTGGACTCTATGGGAGAAGGCGAGGGTGGGATGATCTGAGAGAACAGCATCGAAACATGTATATTATCAATGGTGAAACAGATCACCAGCCCAGGTTGGATGCATGAGACAAGTGCTCGGGCCTGGTGCACTGGGAAGACCCAGAGGGATGGGATGGAGAGAGAGGTGAGGGGGGGGGTCGGGATGGGGAACACATGTAAATCCATGGCTGATTCATGTCAATGTATGGCAAAAACCGCTACAATATTGTAGAGTAATTAGCCTCCAACTAATAAAAACAAATGGAAAAATAAAATAAAATAAAATAAAAACCTAACCCTGAAGGCTGTTAAACAGTGAGATAAATCACAGGAGACGATAGCTAAGGAAATTCTTTCACTGAAAACAGAAAGTGAAACTGAGTTATTCATATTGACAGTGAAGAAGGAAAACGCGAACGCTTGTTAGTTGCCCACATTTATTCTGGGGCCACACAAGGCACTCTGAACTTAGCCGTGATGGCTAGACTGAAAGCAAGCAGGTAGACTGCGTTTGAACAGTGGCACTATCCACGCCGCAGGCCTGAACCTCATTCCCGTGTCTGTCGCCAGGACTAGCCATTAGCAAGTCCAGCAGTTCCACTTCCCTCGGCCGCTAAAACCACGACCCCTCTCTGCAAAGCTCCAGTGGTGACCCGCCCTCAGAGTGGCCCGCAGGGATCCTTATCCCCCCGCACTCACACCTCTGTGTAGACCCTGCCCGCAGTGAATGAGCAGACGTGTGTCAGCAGCAGGATACTGTGTGTGACTGACGGCGCGGGCGTAAAAGACACCACGGCTTCAGCCTGCTTCCTCTTGGATCACAGGCTCCCGGGAAGGTCGGCTGCCATGTTGGGAGGGTACTCGAGGAGCCTTCTGGAGACCCACGTGGCAGAGAGCTGACCGAGCCAGCACCAGCGGTCAGACGTGGGACGCGCGCCCTTAGCAGCGGCCCCCCAGCCACGGCAAGCTCCAGACGGCTCCAGCAGCATGACCTCTTGGGAGACTCCAAGCCACGACAACAGCTACACAGCTCCCGGATTACTGTCCATCGGAAAGTATGAGAGGCAATAAATGTTGTTTCAAGTTAAATTGGGGTTAACTCTTATGCAACAGCAGATAACTAGCATAGTCTGTGCCAAGCCTGGGAGTAGATGGCAGAAGACTGAGAAGGAATGAGTGACTGTCAGAAATCCCTTGAGTTTCACATATTCTAGAACTCGGTTTTGATTGCCTCCAGAGAGGTTCCAAGCTAGGCTTCAATAGTACATGAACTGAGAACTTCCAGACTTACAAGGTGGATTTAGAAAAGGCAGAGGAACCAGAGATCAAATTGCCAACATCTGTTAGATCATAGAAAAATCTAGAGAATTCCAGAAAAACATCTACTTCAGCTTCACTGACTATGCTAAAGCCTTTGACTGTGCAGATCACAACAAACTGTGGAAAATTCTTAAAGAGATGGGAATACCAGACCATCGTACCTGCCTCCTGAGAAGCCTGTATGCAGGTCAAGAAGCAACAGTTAGAACCAGAAATGGAATAATAGGCTAGTTCCAAATTGGGAAAGGAGTAGGTCAAGGGTGTATATTGTCACCCTGCTTATTTAACTTAAATGCAGAGTACATCATGAGAAATGCTGGGCTGGATGAAGCACAGGCTGGAATCAAGATTGCTGGGAGAAATATCAATAACCTCAGATATGCAGATGACACCACCCTTATGGCAGAAAGCAAAGAGAAACTAAAGAGCCTCTTGATGAAGGTGAAAACAGAAAAGTGAAAAAACTGGTTTAAAATTCAACATTGAAGAAATGAAGATCATGGCATTTGGTCCCCTCACTTCATGGCCAATAGATGGGGAAACAATGGAAACAGTGAAAAATTTATTTTCTTGGGCTCCAAAATCACTGCAGATAGTGACTGCAGCCATGAAATTAAAAGATGCCTGCTTCTTGGAAGAAAAGCTATGACCAGCCTAGACAGCATATTAGAAAGCAGAGACATTACTTTGCCAACAAAGGTTCATCTACTCAAAGCTATGTTTTTTTCAGTAGTCATGTATGGATGTGAGAGTTGGACCATAAAGAAGGATGAGAGTCAAAGAATTGATGTTTTTGAACTGTGGTGCTGGAGAAGACTCTTGAGAGTCCTACGGACTGCACGGAGATCAAACCAATCAATCCTAAGGGAAATCAAACCTGAATGTTCATTGCAAGGACTGATGCTGAAGCTGAAGCTCCAGTACTTTGGCCACCTGACGAAAAGAGCCAACTCATTGGAAAAGACTCTGATTCTGGGAAACATAGAAGGCAGGAGGAGAAGGGGACAACAGAAAATGAGATGTTTGGATGGCATGACTGATTCAACAGACATGAGTTTGAGTAAGCTCCAGGAGATGGCAAAGGACAAGGAAGCCTGGCGTGCTGCAGTCCATGTTGTCGCAGAGTAGGACATGACTGAGGGACTGAACTACAACAAGGGAGGCTCCATCCATTGGACCCATCAAAAGATAACTGACAAACTGGAACTGGTCCTGACAGGTCCATCTTTTAGCAAGCAAAGATGTTATTGCCTCAATTTCTGGGTAGATAACAACTTCCAGAAAGCCATTTTTTAAAATTGGCTAGGGAAATGGCCCCCTGGAGAAAGAAATGGAAACCCACTCCAGTACTCTTGCCTAAAACATCCCATGCACAGAGGAGCCTAGCAGGCTATAGTTCACGGAGTCGCAAAGGAGTCCAACATGACCGAGCGACTGAGCACAGGGAAATTAAACAAAGAATGTAAGTTCCTAAGAGTTCATGGGGTTATGTTGTGTTACAGAATTTTTATGATTCCCTCAAAATTTTAGGTTAGAAAATTTCTATGGAAGACTTTAGGAAAAACAAGAATGGGATAGACCAGGGCAATTTTTCTCTGCAGAATGACATCTCAGAAGGAGCATGTGTAGAGGTCCAGATTTCTTAAGAGTTTCATCCATAAGTCCTTATATTAAACCCAGATTTCACACGCAAGTCCTTCTATTACTGGACTGTACTTGACATTGTTTCTAATTCCTACCTTTCTATAGATTCTTTCCTCTTGGTTTCCATTACGTCTTGCCATGCTGACTTTCTTACAACCTCTCTCTTCTTCCTCTGTGTTCTTTCCTCAGCAGGAATGCTTAATGCCTGCCCTTTGAATGTGGGTGTTCTCCATTGCTTTATGTGGTCAACCTAGGCATTTCCATCTACTGTGATGGTGTTACCTACAAACTATGTGATTCCAATTTCCAAGTCTGTTTCCCCAATTCCGACCTGATATCTGAAACCCTTGAGAATCATGCATGTATGCTCGGTCGCTTCAGTCATGTCCGACTCTATGTGACCCTATGAACTGCAGCTCACCAGACTCCTCTGTCCATGGGATTCTCCAGGCAAGATTACTGGAGTGGGTTGCCATTTCCTTCTCCAGGGGATCTTCCTGACCCAGGGACGAAGCCTGAGTCTCCTGCATTGGCAAGTGGGTTCTTTACCACTAGCACCACCTGGGAAGCCCTTGAGAATCATACCAGTACAGTTTTATTTCTATTCATCTAGAATATAGTTCTACAACTTCTTGTCTTGTCAGTGTTGTTCACAAGTCATCTACTTACCTCTTCAATACTTATACTTCCTGGAAGAAAAATTAGATTGTTTATGGACTTCATTGCTCTTTCTTTGGACTTGAACTGGTAATTGGTTTTACTAGATATGGTGTGTGTCAGCAAATTAAAGTAACCAAATAAAAGTAGTTTCATAGCTGTGGTACATATACACTATGGAATATTACTCAGCCATTAAAAAGAATTCATTTGAATCAGTTCTAATGAGATGGATGAAACTGGAGCCCATTATATAGAGTGAAGTAAGCCAGAAAGATAAAGACCAATACAGTATACTAATGCATATATATGGAATTTAGTAAGATGGTAACGATAACTCTATGTGCAAAACAGAAAAAGAGACACAAATGTACAGAACAGACTTTTGGACTCTGTGGGAGAAGGCGAGGGTGGGATGTTTCGAGAGAACAGCATCGAAACATGTATATTATCAAGGGTGAAACAGATCACCAGCCCAGACTGGATGCATGAGACAAGTGCTCGGAGCTGGTGCGCTGGGAAGACCCAGAGGGATCAGGTGGAGAGGGAGGTGGGAGTGGGGATCAGGATGGGGAATACAGGTAAATCCATGGCTGATTCATGTCAATGTATGGCAAAAACCACTACAATATTGTAAAGAAATTAGCCTCCAACTAATAAAAATAAATGGGAAAAAAATAAAAATTAAAAAAAATTTAAAAAGTAGTTTAATAAGGACATTTACCTCAAACAACAAGGGTTGGTTGTTTCAGTGTTTTAACATGTCATTAAAGACCAGAAACCTTTTGTCTTTCCTCCTTGTCATCTTCTGTATGCTGGCTCTCACCCCTCATAGTTACAAGGTGGCTGCTGCAAGTCCAGACATCACATCTTTTGATCATCTATGAAAGATTACTTGTAGTTCATCCATTTCTCCAGATTTTCTATATCTTCTAAAATTATTCCTATAATAGGTCAGTTTGGTAGAGTATTAGGTTCCTGAACTATATCAGAATGGCCTCCCCTAGAATTGCTAAGCAATTGTGCCTGGGGAAACACTACTTGACTAAGTTGAGGGAAGCTTCTAGAATGAGCCCTAGATTTGTATACACTCCGGGGATGGAACATATCATTCCTTCTCTATGAAGACTCTCAGGAGAAATTTCTGTGTGGTCTTGGGCTGAAAAGAGCCCTGATTTGCTTAAGCGATCATCTTATGGACAAGATGAATTGGCTGGCTGGTAAGATGTCCTCTTTTTCTTCGACTGCTTGAAAACCCAGCGCCAAGTCTGTGGGCCACTTAGGCCAAATACATGAATTTACCACCTGTCATAAACTCAAATCCCTACAGCAGGAACCAAGTTTAAACTATTCAACAGCAGGTACAACAAAGGCACCGGTCAGAATGCACAACTGTTGTAAACCATGAGCATCAGTCGTCATTGACAGCCAGGAAGCTACAGAGTGAAACTAGAGTGAGAATTTAAAAAGAAGTCTCAAAAAAATAAAAATAAAAAGAAGTCTCAACCTATTTTTTTTTCACATTTGATAGAGATAGTCCATGATAATAAATGGGACTGACACTCTACCTCAGTGTTGGGAAGACAATAGGGAGTGGTGGGGACTGTGGTAAGTTGGAGAACCCATGCCCTCTTAAGAACAGTGACTGCTCTTCAGATCCAGACAATTGTTGCCAGATTAGAACACAGCTCAGGGCTCCTAGAACTTCCAATATGGTTAAAATAAAGCCAGAAATCCTAATTTTTGAGGATGCCTGGATTTTAAGACTATACTCCCCAAAATCAACAAACAAAAAGCCCAACCAAAAATAAGCATTAAAGTACAGGCAAATGCAAACAACACAGGTCAGATGACTCTAGTCAGCTTGTGACTTCTGCTTTCTGCTGCATATTTTGTATCAACTTCCTCAGTTTTACACTCCATTCTTATTTTTCTTTCTTTTGCTTCTACTTAGTTAACATTCTCCTCTATTTTATGTATCCCTGCATATCGCTTTAAATTCTACCTGGGATGGTTGTCCTGCCAGGCTCCTCTCTCCATGGGATTTCCCAGGCAGGAATAGAGGAGACGGTTGCCACTTCCTTCTCCAGGGGATTGTTCTGACCCAGGGACTGACCCACTGGGTCAGATTCTTTACCACTGAGCCCCCGGGGAAGCCCCACGTGGGAGAGAGAAGAGGATAAATGCACCAACCCCAGGACGTCTCCCCTCAGACAGCCTATTGGGACATCAAATACCTCAGTCACACCAGACTGAACGGACCCCTTTGCCGTCCTGACTCCCCCACTCCTCCGGAGGGTCCAGACGGGCCCCCCCTTCGTGTGCTGTCTCAACCAGCAGCAAGGCCCCCGCTCATCCGACCGCCTGAGCCAGGAGCCCGGGCGTCACACTCTTTTTGGCCCCTCCTCTGCTCATTCAATCATGGTCAGGCTTTATCCCCTCCTCTCTGACCCTAGCATGGCGATTCAGACCCTGGCCATTTCTGGCCTGAATTACTCTAAGACACTAGGCTCACCTCCTGCACCCTCTCTGCTTTTCTTCAGACTCAGCCTCTGCCAGTTGCTGGGATGCACGCCTGGCCCTCTGCCTTCCTTAACCTCAGGGAGGGTCCCCGCTGGCTCCTGGGGAAGTCCCAGCTCCGCGTCTCACCAGCTCCCGCTGCCCCACAAAACACGCTGCTCCAGGGACACTCAGATACTCAGCTCAGGCACTGGTCCTCCCAGGAAGCCTCCCTGACACCCCAAAGCTCCCCGGAATATCAGAGACCTCCTAGTGCTCCCCCATCACCTCATGCTTGCCTCTGTCCCTGCACAGGAACTAGATTAAAAGAAAATAATAGTTTTAGTTAATAATAATAATAGTTAATAGTAGTTGGGCTTCCCTTGCAGCTCAGCTGGTAAAGAGTCCACGTGTAATGCATGAGACCTGGGTTCGATCCCTGGGTTGGGAAGATCCCCTGGAGAAGGGAAAGGCTACCCACTCCAGTATTCTACCCTGGAGAACTCCATGGACTGTATAGTTCATGGGGTCGCAAAGAGTCAGACACGACTGAGCCACTTTGACTTCACAATAGTAGTTAATAGCAGTCAGCACATACACTGGCCAATATTCGTTTGTTTCATCCTCAAAAACCGTATGAAGAAATATTAGGCCAGTTTGATGGCTTATAAAGCTGAAGCACAGAGAAATCAGTAGCTTCCCTAAAGTCTTTGCTGGTCAATGTGAACCCTGTTCATTCGGCTCCAGAGTACTTGCTCTTCACCACCAGGAGGCGCTGGTGCTCACAGGGTCTGTCTCAATCTGTTTCTCCTGCCCATTCCATTTACTCAGAGATTTATGAGCTCCAGGTCATAAACTGCAGCTCTGTCTGCATGCTCCCCTGATAACAAACACCATATCTGCCCTGCCCTGGATTCCATAGCCGCAAAGACTTCCTCAGACCCAGGTGATTCCCAGCCAGGACTCCAGAATTAGGTTTCTGCAGGGAGCTTGTCTTCTCCACCCCCTCTGAAATCAAGATAAGAGCGTTCTTCTTACCTCATCCCCCTGGAAGGCAGCTTTAAGGGTTAAAAAAACAAAAAGTAGAAGATTATTCTGGTTTCTGACTCTAGTTAGAAACCAGACGTCTGAGGAAGGAGAGTCCCTGGGTGGGGGTTGGGGACGACAGCAAAGGTCACGGGGTGGTTGCCATAGGGCTTCCTGTGTGAAAAGTATCCTCACTACTGTGATCACAAGAGGAAGAAAAAGAGGGAGAGCGAGAGATGCAGGAGCTGGAGGGAGGAGCTGACAGAGGCTCAGAGCCCTGGGCTTCTGATGGGCCCCTGTCCTGCAGATGGTTTCCTTCGGGCTCCTGTGACCATCCTGGCCTCCTGCTTCATTCCCATCTCACCTGGAGAAACTCAGGTGTCTACGTATTCCTGTCCAAGCTGAAAGATCCAGAAGAACCTTCGAGGTGTGGCTTGGCCTCCCCAGATCTGCTCAGGAGATTTTACTCAGTTCTGCTCGCATCTTTCCAGACGCCAGCGGAAGACCACCCCCAAGCAGACACAGGAGTCGCTCAGGCTCTGCCTCACAGCAGCCAGCCCAGGGCAACGTGGGCATCCGCCCTGGCCCCGAGGTGGCTCAAAGCAAAGGGCGGGGCAGACAGACGGGCGGAAAGAGTCCAATACAAACAGGAGGCTCCTGAAAGAAGACACTCCAGGGTGGGTGCTGAGAACTGAAACATCACTCTTTCTAAAATAACTGTTCCAGCCCGCCTGAAAAAAGATGATGAAAGGCTCCAAACTGTAGATTTAAGGAATGTTGGACACTCTGGGAAGGCCAGAATGAACGCGTGGGAGTGGAAGGTCCATGTGAAATGCCCAGGCAGTCAGTTAATGATGGTCCTGTCAAGAGGGGAGTTTCCAGGCACAGCCAGAGGAGGCCAGGGGCATTCTCCTCATCCTTAGAAGAGCACATTCAGACCCACACACAGAAGAGAGAGTGATAAGAGCAAAGTGATAAGGGTTTTCAAATTCCTGCCGCTTCCCATAAAGTGTAAAATGAGCAGATGTATAATCAGAGTTCTTGGGTTAAAGAGCCTTTTCTCTCCTCTCGTAGGGCTTTTGAATTGCCATTGGAAGGACTTCCCTGGCAGGACCGTGGTTAAGAACACACCCTGCAGCGCAGGGCACACTGATCTGACCCCTGGTCCGGGAAGATCCCACACGCAGTGAGGCAACAAGCCGTGGCCTCGAGCCTGGCCGCGACAGGAGGCTCTGCAGTGAGGAGCCCGCGCAGCCCAACGAGAGTGTGGTCCCCCTGCTGCAACCAGAGAGCCCATGTGCAGCAAGGAAGACCCAGCACAGCCACATGTAAAGTAAATTAATTTTTTAAATTTACAATTACTTTTTTTAAAAAATTAATTATCAGCGGACTAGAATTAGCAAAATCCAGACTATGGGAAAATCTCCCAACAAATAACCTGTTTCTTCAACAAATTGCAAAAAGAAAACAAAAAAAGTTAAGAGACGTAAAAGACATGAATCAATCACAATGCATGAGCTTTATTTGGAGTCTTTATTTTTTAACTAAAAACCCCAATCTGACATTTGAGATGAATAAAAATTTAAACACTGACAGGATAGTTGATATATTAAAAATTACTTATTTTTAAGGTATGCCTTTGAAATTCCTTGTTAGGACTTCCCTGGTGGTCCAGTGGCTGACTCAATGCTCCTGGTGCAAGGGACCTAGGTTCGATCCCTGGTCAGGGAACTAGATCCCCCATGCTGCAAATAAAGATCCTGCATGCTGCAACGAGGACCTGGTGTAGTCTTTCTTTTAGAGTCACTGAAGCATTTACAAGTGAGATAATATGATTTCTGAGGTTTGCTTCAGAATAAATGGGATGGGGAAGTGAATGGGGTAGAACTGAAGGATTGATGGTTGTTGGGGCTGAGTGGATACATGGGCCTGGAGCTTCCTTATACAATTCTTTCAACTGGGTGGGTACAAAATTCTCTATAATTATTAAACTTTTAAAAAGAAAAAAAAAAGAATTCATTTTAATTAATTGAAATATATCATTGGAATACATATTATCATTTTCCTCCTTGCCCCACAATTCTTTTTAAACCATAAATTCTGATAAGTCAGCTATACTTTCAACAAAATCCCTCATCTACAAAATGTCTTTAGTTGGAGCGAAAATTTGTCTGTCACCAATAAGATACAAGTGCCCTCCAAGTGCCTGAGCTCAGAACACAAGACTTAGCTAAAACTGCTCTCTCAGGATTAGGTAATTAAGTCTAGCTAGCCAGTGCTCCAAAGAAGCTCTAATTAAACTCTTGTAACAACTGAAGTCATTCACCCCAGGCTACATGGTGAAACTGGAGTAAGGCAATCAGACAAGAGCCAAGACAAGAGCAATGATGCAGAGAATTAATCTCTAATCTGCAGGTGAGCTGGCTGGGCCTAGGGCTCAGATTCCAAGCTGTGAGGTACCAGCTGGAGGGGCTGCAGCCATGCCTTCCTATTCTCTACAGAAGGACGATGAAGGACTTTCTAGTCTAGAACAAAGGAGGTTCCAAATCAAACAGATTTCTGTAACTCACTCAGAAGAAGAATTGAGGTTTCCTTTCAGAAATAATACAGAGAGACATGAGACCAAGTTTCCCCCAGGCTAGCACCTTTCAAGTGGCCCTGCTGGAGTGGTGAAGAGTGGCAGAAGAAGAATATGCCCAAAGAACAAAGTAAATTAAGGGGGTAAGACACAGTTTCATTTCTCCCAACATGCTCATAGCTCTGCATGATCAATACACTCAAAATGCGTGACGTTTAGACTGGTAAATATTTAAGACTGTGAAAATTGTGCTTATAACAATGTGGGTCATAGACACTGGTGCACCATCTCAAGAGGGCAATTAATCAAGATCAAAATGACATATACCTTTTGACCCAGAAACTCTACTTCTAGAAATATAGTATCTCTCTCCCACCATCACTATCTCCCTGCTGTCTTCTGGATCACCCCCATTACCACATCCTAAAGATAATAGAGGCACTCTCAGTGCCTCTCTTTGTCCCAAATTCCTCCATTCCCTTTCACAACTAAACCTGCTGGACAGGATTGTCTGTCATCACTGAATTCACTTCCTTATTCTCTCTTGAACACCTTTCCTTCTGAAAAGACTAGAGGTTTTGTCAAGGTCACTAACGTTCTCCATTGATAAGATCCAATAGTCACTTCTCTATTCTTATCTCTCTTGACCTCTAGTAATATTTCCTGATTGACCCCTCTCCTTTACGCCCTTGACATGCCCAAAACAGAGTCTCTGGGCTTGCTTTCTGCTCCAGTGGCCAGTCCTTCTAAGTCTCTTTTACTGGCTCCTTTTCTGCCCAGAAAGTTTTAAGTGCCAAAGGCCTTTGTCCCAGGCGCCCGTCTCTTCATCTGTTCTCTTGTCTAAAATATCTAAGTCCTTTACTTTAAAAGGGTTAGTGATGTGGCCAATGACTCAAGTCTGGATCTCTGGCCCTAATCACTCTAAAAAGAAAATTCCAAACTCAGATATCCAAATGTTCTACTCAACAGTTCTCCATGGATGTCTGACAGGCATTGCAAACTCAAGATGTCATGGCCAAGATAGAACTCTTGACTTTCAGCCTCCAAACTTACTCCTAATTATTGCACTATCAATCCACTGAGAAAAAAAATCTAGGTATTATCTTCAATTCCTAGATTTCTCTTTTCCTTACATCTGTTGACTTTACCTTCAAAACAGTCCAAATTAGTTCCCTTCTCTCCATCTCTCATCCCAATTCAAGACAGCATCATTTCTTGATTGCATTGCTGGAATTCCCTAATTGTTTTTGCTTCCCTCTTGCCCTTCTATAATCTATATCCTGTAGCAGCCAGTGACTACCAGTAAAACAGTCCTGTGGCATCCCACCTAGAGTGAAAATCAAGCTTCTTATTCCCTTACAAGTAAGCCTCTTCAGCTACCCAGCACCTGCCTATCTCACCCATCTATTCACTCATACTTTTTTCCCCTCACCCACTCCCCTGAGACCCTTGCTTGGGATCCTCCCAGAGCTGGCTTTCTTGTCCTTAAATATTGCAACTTAAATTTCACTTTCTTAGAAACCTTCCCCGGAGAAGGCAATGGCACCCCACTCCAGTACTCTTGCCTGGAAAATCCCATGGACGGAGGAGCTTGGTGGGTTGCGGTCCATGGGGTCGCTAAGAGTTGGACACGACTGAGCGACTTAGCAGCAGCAGAAACCTTCCCTGATACCATAGTACAAAAGACTCCTAGCAGTTACCCTCTCTTAGAATTTACTACTATTAGATATTTTTCTTATTTCCGGTCTCTGCCCCATTAGAAAGTAAACTCAGTGAGAACAGGGATCTTGTCTATTCTGTTCTCCACAATATCCCTCAGTGTCTTGAGCATGACTTGGCACATAGTACCCAGTTGAAGGATGCTGAGTGAACAAGTAGGTAAAGATATAGAAAGATATTTACCCAAAGACTGCTTGAATAGCAATACAAGTATAGCCAAAAAAAAAAAAAAAAAAAAATGGAAATGACTTAAAAGCTAGAGGATTCCTTTTAGTATATCCATACAGTGGGTAGAGCCATTTAAAATAATGAGGTCAATCTATAAGTGCTGATAAGGAAACAATATCCAAGATGTGTTTGTACAGTGTGGTACCCAGCCTCCAATACGGCCTCCAGTGATCCTTGAGTGCTGGTATTTATGCCTTTACATAGTCTGTAGTCTCCTCCCAAGTGAACTGAAGCTATCTACATATATGACCCGTAGAGTAAGGTGGAGACAATGGTGGATGAGGTCGGAGGCCAGGCTCCAACAGGCAGTGCAACGCCTCCATTTTCTCCGGATCACTCATTTCAGGGAAAGGCAACCTTCATGTTACGATGTCACTTGAGCAGGACTGTGGACAAGCCCTTGCAGGGAGGAACCAGGAATCCTGCCAGCAGCCAGGACCAACACGCCAGGCCTGTGAGGAAGTCTCACGGAAAGGGGCTCCTCCAGTTCCAGCCAAGCCTTCAGGGGGACTGCAACCTCCCGAGACCCCGTGCCAGAACCACCTGCCTCAACGGCTCCCAGGTCGTGACTCACAGAAACCACGCAAGTCAGTGAATGTTGGCTGTTATTTTAAACCACTAAGTTTTGAGGAAATTGGTTATGCATAAAAGACATAGGGAGTATAAACTCCTCTTTTACTATTAAAAAAAAGCATATGGGCACTTACATTTATTCATGCATGGAAAACACCTCAAAAGAGGCCACGCTCTGACCCGGGTGGGTAGGGAGGGACTATGTCCACTTTTCAGCATGCGCTCCGATATTCTCAGATTTATTTACAACAACCACTATCACTTTTATAATTTTTTTTTTTTAAGCATCACAATATGAAGCCACAGTAATGGCCCTTCCTAAGCCTTCTTGTCCTTCTGTTTTCCTTGATTTTCTCCCACTCTCAGGACCTGGCTTTAGAACAGTCTCTTCTTCCAAGGTTTTCCAGTAACACAAACACTGGGTTTTGGTTTTTGTTTTTGTTTAAGATGATTAATTTCACTGAGAACATTAATCCTACAATTAGAATGCTGCTAAAATTGGGATCCTGATTTAATCATTTGCATTTAATAAGGCAACAATGTTGCAGTAACTGTGGGATGCAAAGCTGGTGCTCCCGGACAACCTGGAGGGGTGGGAAGGGGAGGGAGGGGAGACGGAGGGATACCTGTGGCTAATTCACACTGATGTATGGCAAAAGTCATCACAATATTGTAAAGTAATAATCCTCTAATTAAAACAAATAAAGAAGAAAACAGTCGCGAGATGAATGCATGAGCCACTCACACTTTCGGGGTGCTGATGACTTAAGCAGGGTTCGTGGAGCCCACGGCTCGGGCTGCAGTTTCTGCAGGAGGTGGTGAACCGTAGCTGGTCATGCCTCGCTCCTCATCAGTAAAGACAGACACCGGGAAATGTTCCACAGGCGGACTAACAGTAGAGGCAAAGGCAGCTCACACTCAAAACACAGAATTCGTCACACTCTCCCTCAATAAGGACATTTCTAGGGTGTGACCTGACGGGCTCCAATGATCTACATTTAAACAGAACAACCATCTCAACGACTTTCCAAGGCTTGGGTAAAATGGAGGACCGATCCCTGAGTTTGGTTTTCCCTCTTCAGAATCAGCAGTGGGGGTGGACTAAACACATGCCTTTGACTAGTGTAAAATCAGAAACTTCGCTTTTTAAGACAACAACCAAACTCTGCAGCCCAGACCTACGGTTTTAATTGATGAGACCAGGGAACAGTACGGCCAACTGTACCTTTGATTCAGTGATAAATTCCAGTCCTCTTGAGCATCTCCAAAGGAGAAAAGTTACAGGAACAAAGTTGCAATCCCTAAACTATGCATACTGATGAGATTATAGCCCCAGGATTGAGGAAGTCTTGGTAACAGGGAAATTAATTACCTCTGAAACTCCTGCTGCAAACAACTGAAATGACAAAGAGAAAAAAGCCCAAACAACTTCAGTTTAGCATGTGTCCTGCACAATGGGACACAAACCCACATTCGCTTTCAAATTCAGAGAGCCCTCCTTTAGTCACTAGAGCCAGTGCAGTGCAACATTCAAACTGTCAGATAGTTTAGAAAAACCAGAGCCCAGCAAGATAGGGAACACAGGGAAGACAGGCACGCCCAGGGCACTCCTGAGCCCAGGGCCAGAGTTCCTCCGTTGGCCTGCCCCGCCTGGCCACTGGCTGGGCCTGATTCAGGCAGATCAGGGCCTCAAAGGGAAAAGAAACAAACTCCGCTGGAGGAGCATTTGATTCAGCAAACAGACACTCTTAACAATTCTATTTCCCAGATCATTTCTTGTACACTTCCTTCATGTAGATTCACAGATTTGGTGAAAATGAACCAAGAAAAAGCCTTCTTCCATAGAGTAGGGATTAAATTATGATCACTCAGGTACAGAATATGACCTAGTCACTGAACAAAAGGAGGAAGATCCATGTGAATTAATTTAGAAGTTGGCATGTACATGTACGTATATGTATTTACATACACAAACACATTCATTCTTAAAGAGTATAACATACAAAGTACATATATTTTCTATAAACAATTGTAAAAATTAGTTCCCTTTGTGAGATAAGAATGGACATGAGTGGCAAAGAAGTACATTTTTCATTTTATATATTTTTATTGTTTGATTTTTTTTTTTTTTTTTACTATCAGCATGTATTATAAAAATGACTAACAAAGAAATAGCAAAGACCAAAAAATACTTTCCACTGGATCAGCCTGTGAGCCATTTGTTTCTGCTCACTTTCACCCTGGGTAGGCCATCTTTTGCTTTCCCACCTGTAAAATGGAAGCAAGCCGACCATGAGGAAGCCTGCCATGAGATGAAGAGCTGAGCCGGCAAGGAAGGCAGGGTGTATCTGGCCAAGAAGCAAAAGGCGGTAGACCAGAAACGAGATCACAACTGTCGTCAGAGACGAACAGTAATAATGCTACATTAAACTTATGAGGACCTGCCAAACATTTCATCCTAACCTGCATTTTACAAACAAGAAACTGAGGCACAGAGAAGCATCTTCCTCAGGAAACCAAAACAAAGACATGACGGAATCAGAATTCAGCTTTGCCTGGCGGGAGCCCTGCTGTTTCAATACAAACTAGTGCAACAGATGTTTTCCAAACATTTCAAAAAGACTGATGGATGAGCATTTCTGGAAATAAGTGCAAACACACTTTTTGGTAGAAGTATACATTACTGAAGGCCATTTGACAAGTGTTACCAAAATTTAAAATGAGCACCCAACTTTTGACCTGGCCATTCTACTTTCTGGAACTCATCCTACAATGAAAGTGAAAGTCAGTCAGTCGTATCCGACTCTTTGCGACACCATGGACTATACAGTCCATGGGATTCTCCAGGCCAAAATACTGGAGTGGGCAGCTGTTCCCTTCTCCAGGGGATCTTCCCAACCCAGGGATCGAACCCAGGTCTCCCACACCACAGGCAGATTCTTCATCTGCTGAGCCATCAAGGAAGCCCTCATCCTACAGAAATACTCACAAAGACGCCTACATACGGATGTTCAGTGTGGCACTGTTTTAACAGAGAAAAAAAGAGAGCGAGAGAGAAACAACTCCAGGAGCCCTAAGTATGGAGATGACCACATGACTAAAACCTCACAATATACCCTAAATATTAAGTAGCTTGTATCCTTTAAAAATGGAGGTCAATCCATAGATGCAGACATGTGAAGAATTCTAAAATGTAGTTAAAAAAAAATAATTATTACAGAGCAATGTGTACAATATGACCCTCTTTACATAAAAAATAAGATGTGAGAATCACTTTCATTTCTTCTTAGAAGAGTGATGCCTTTATTTCCCTACTCTCCGTTCCTTGAAAACAAAAATGAAAGCAAAAACCACACAATTCAGAGAAAAGTAGTAAAAAGTAAAAGTCATGTGTTATTTATAAATCAATCATACAGTAAAATAATTATTTTATTTTATTTTATTTTTTTAAACATTTATTTTTATTTATTTGGCTGCATAGAGCTTTAGTTGTGGCATGTGGGATCTAGTTCCCTGACCAGGGATCGAACCCAGGTCCCCTGTATCAGGAGCGCAGAGTCTTAGCCACTGGACCACCAGGGAATTCCCAATAATTATTTTAAAATGTCACAAATACAACAGTTGTATAAAGTCAGCTTGGAGTCAAGTACCTTTTAAAATACATTGCAAATCATCTCTATTTTAGTGTTCTCTTCCAAACAGATGTGGTTCAAACTCAAGAGACGGCTTTATCATTTCATATTTGATAAAAAGTCAACAAAACTGGCAATAAATAGTCCAATAATTTCTAAAAATACTAAGTGGTAAACACTATTCTTAGTTATGAAAAAATCTACTATTCAGACAACCTGAAGATTTCACTGAAGTCAGTAAAGACACAAAATTAGCTTTTCCACATTTAAAATGCTCCTCGTATTTTCCTTGAAGTGATAACAATACATACAAAAGCTCAAAGCATTAATAAAGAAATGACTGGAAGTCCCAATGAGTCAATGAACAGAGTTTGTTCTGAGCTGGACGGGAAAGAGACACAAAACGTTCTGTTTTGGTTCATTTTTCAAAAATTGCCATGGCTCCTTGTCAAGTGGAAGCAGTACCCAGACCAAAGGTTCCCAAACACTGGAGTGTAAGAAAGACTTGTTAAAATGCAGGTTCCTGGGCCCTGCCCAAGACTTTGAGCTCTGATTCCTGAGTACGATAAATCTACATTTTCAAACAAGATATACAATGATTTTGATGAAGTGGTACAAGAACCCCGCCCTTCAAACTTGTTGCGGTTGGTTGGAAACCTGACTTGCGGCAGCTCCCGCACCTCTTTAGTTTCCCCATCTGTATAGCCAGTCAACTGTACTGATCTTCTCTGAGGGCCCTGAAGCCCTAATACATCTGGACTGACCCCAGATGTAAAAGAAACATAGCTGCAGCTAAAAACGTAAGCCTTCATGCCAAGACTAGTCTTTGCACATCATGGGGCTTCTGTCTTTTCTGCACCGTCTGAAAAGTCTGCTTTGATCAGTTCCATTTCTGGGAGCCCCTGAGTAGAGGAATTCTGAAACTGACATTCCACATGAATTGGGGGGACTTTCCTCATGCAAACAGGGAAGCTTCCAGCCACCCTGAGAGGTGCTGCATATGCATGGTATGTGGTGAAACCTACTTGGTTAGGAAACAACAGAAGCATCTCCGGAATGGTAAGCAGGCTCCAAAGCCTCCAGCAGAACTTCCACCGAGGAACCGGACCACTCAGTAGGAGCCTTTGACACTGGTTGAACTCGAAGAGTAGGAGCTGGATTTCCCCGAGAATTTCTTTGACGAGAGGGATACCTGCATCTGCTTTACAGTACGGACGCTCCGGCAGAGAAGAGCATTCTTGGCATGATCCCTGAAGTCCTGTGAAATGAAGTAATAGACAAAGGGGTCGATGCAGCTGTTGAGGGTGGAGAGGCAGAGGGCGATGATGTACAGGGCGTAGACGTGACTCTGGCCCCAGGTCTTGATCAGGAAGTAGTGCACCACGAGCAGAAGGTTACTGGGAGTGAAGCAGATCAGGTACATGGCCAGCACGGTGACAATGAGCTTGATGGCCCTCCGCCTCTTCTTTCCCGAGCTCTCATCCATGGCAGAAGACTGGAGGGTCCGGATCATGAGCACATAGGCCGAGGCCGTGAGGAAGGCCGGGAACAGGAAGACTCCGATGGCCAGAGAGAGGAAGTAATTGAACATGTCTCCCACCAGCACCTCCTCCGGCAAAACATCATGGCAGGTCGTGATGTTAAGGGCTGGGATGTAGGCGGTCTGCTTCACGATGTACAAGGGGATGGTGAGCAGCAGAATGAGCAGCCATATTCCCAGGGAGACGCCGATGGCGATGTTTGCCTGCTTCTTGGGGTGCACCATGGGGTTCACGATGACCCAGTATCTCTGCACGCTGAGGCAGGTCATGAAGAGGATAGAGCAGTACATGTTGCCGTAGAAAAAGCCAATGAGCACCTTGCAAAGAGACTCCCCGTAAGTCCAGTTGTTGCCATGGATGTGATACGCGATCTTCAAGGGGAACCAGGTAACGGAGAGGAGGTCAGCCAAGGCCAGATTGGCCATGTAAATCACAGCGGGGTGCTTCTTCTTTGTTCGGAAAAGAAAGACCCACAGGGCCATGCCATTGCTTGGCAAACCAACCACGAATACGATCGTGTAGACAACTGGAAGAAAGACAGTGGTCAGCTTTCCAGTGAGGACGGAGGTAGAAAACTCATCCACGGAAAAGCCTGGTTTCACCGTCACTCCTCTGCCACTGACCACAGGTGAGTTATCCATGCTGCCGATGAGGCTTCTTCCTTTAGACAGTCTCTTGTTTCCTGCACAAGAAAGGCAAGGCGGATAAGGGTCATTACAGCAATCAGAGTTTCCAGAGATGCCGGTTTATCCAAATACAAGCGCTTCAGAGAAAGAACGGCTGGTGGGAAGGTCACGGGCAAGATGGTGCCCAGCACGTCAGTTATCACCTGAAAGCCCGGGCAGAGGAGGAAAGGAGGACAGCAGCTGAGGAGAAAAAGCAGCAGTGAAATGGACTCAGCAAAAACGGGCGGAAGCCCGAGAGGACCGTGTGCTGGCGAGCCTGCCTTTCTCCAGGGCAGGGTAGATGAAGAAAGCTCCCCACGCTGTGTGAAGGCAGAGAAAGAAGGTGGGCAGGATGAGGGCACACAGTGCTTCCGGGGCTTGTGATGGGTGGTGGGATCACTGGGTTTCTGTGGTCTGGATTCGTGTGCCTGCCGTGTTATTTTTGTTGTTATTTTTTTAAATCTTAATTTTCTATTTTTTAAGTCTTTGTGGAATTTGTCACAATACTGCTTCTATTTTATGTTTTAGATTTTTGGCCATGGGGCATGTGGGATCTTCGCTCCCTGACCATGGATCGAAGGTACACCCCCTGCATTGAAAGAGGAAATCTGAACTTTTGGACCACTAAAGAAGTCCCCCTGCTGTGTGTGTGTGTGTGTGTGTGTGTGCATGTGGTGTGTTTACTTTTACAATGGGTATTCTTTTTTAATGGGAGGGTTCTGAAGTATGTGTACAACATGACAATGATTTCTATGAATCCTGGAAAAAACTGACAGTATATCATTTAGTTTTACAAACTGTACATACTCATTAGTCTCCAACTGTTCTCCTAATGGCCATCCACCTCATTTGTGCTGCAAGACAACTCAGCCTGGCCCATCACTCCTTAGCCCAAGGTCCAACACAGCGAGGTTCCCAGGAGCTCAGAGACACTGCTTCTCTAGACACAAGGACAGCCTCAGCCAGAGCAGGGACCTCCTGCTTCTCTAGGGCTTCCTGGAGACCTGCCCATGCCGAAGAGCGGGCAGCAAGCCTGCTGACCTCAAGGTCACCGGGCAGCTGGGTGCACGATTTCTGTTCAGACAAACTTGTATTCTGACATTTAAGCTAGTAATATGCTAAGCTTTAACAACTTCCACTCTCATCCTCAAATTATGAATTAAACTTTAGAAATCACGAATGAATGGCATAGCCAGCCTACATCTTGCCCCAACCAAGTATTCATCGACCTGCAGAACAAAGTGAGGGACAGTCTAAGGACATAGAAGGACCTGACTATAATTCTGGGGAAGAGCAGCCCTTCACCATGGCATGTTCATACCAGGGAGGATGTTCAACCTACTCACAAGCTTATCTGATAATCTGTATGTCTTGTCACCATTTTTTCCTCTTCTACCTAAGACACGGCTGGTGGGAAGGTAAAGTGGTACAGTCACTGTGCAAAACCACCTGGCAGTTCCTCAAACGGTTCACCACAGAAGTGCCATATAACCCAGCGATTCCTACTCCTAAGTGTACACCCAGGAAAACACAGAAACGGGTACAGCAATGCTCAGGACAGCAGTACTCACTCATTAGAGCCCCAAAGGAGAAATAACCCAGACGTCCATCACCTGATGAATGGGTAAACAAAATGTGGTCTATGCCTACAACGGAACATGATTTAGCAATAAAAGGAAAGGAAGTACTGATACATGCTACAGGTGAAGCTTGAAAAGATTATGCTTTTGAAAGAAGCCTCAGGAGTATGTATTGTAGGACTCCATTTATAATAAATGTTCTGAATAGGCAAATCCACAGACAAAAAAACAGATTAGTGGTTGCCAGGAGCTGGGGAATGGGGCAAATTGGGGGGATGATGGCTAAGGAATAGGCTGGAGTGTTCTTATAGGGTAAAAAAATATTCTAAAGTTGATTGTGGTGATGGATAGATTATCTGTGAATAGTCTAAAAGGCACCGAATTGTAGACTTTGAATAGGTGAACTGTATGGTTTGCAAGTTACATCTTAATAAACCTGTTAAAGAATGACACCTGATGGAAGGCTGAGGTGTCATTACTAAAGCTGACTGAGGGGTACCAGGAATTCCCTGGTACATTCTACCCTCATGTGTCTAGAATTTTCCATAAAAACAAACATACACCAGGTCACAAAAGTTCATGCAAAGAGATAAAAATCTATTTTATATTAGGATACTAAAATAAAGGGGGGTGGGGAAGGAGCCAGAAATAATACAAAAAGGTAGGGAAGGATTCAAAGAGTGAGAAAGAAAGATTTCCTGAGAATATTCGCACCTAGAACCCTGACTGACTGCACTCCAGAATACCATTCATATTAGCTGTGTTCATCGAAGCAGTGGCAGAGCACACAGCCAGCATGCCCCTCGGTATGACTGAGCAGCGCCAGAACTACTCACACCAACACTGCTGAACGTCGAGCTGCTGCCCGAAGTTCCCTGAAGCCTTCCAGCACAGGGCAAGGGCTTCCACCTCAGACAGTGTCTTCAACTCACAGAACTTGTCTAGAGCGGACGCCATCCCAGCTTCTAACTCTGTAACCCATCCGTAAACCAGACAACATCGTTTCTATTTTACAGGGTGAAGATATTTAATCAACACTAAAGCGCAACGACAGTCACAATATAGTGTCAAATGAAAAAGCCGCTGGCGGAATAATATGCTTCCAACTATTTAACAAAATTATAATCTGTCAACAAACCTAAAGTCTAGGAAGACACCCACTACACCATAAACTCTGGTGATCTCTAGAGTAAAATGGGTGGTGGGGGGAGAACTTTATTTTTTTTACCTTTATACCCTTCTAAGGCATTTGGATTGCTTTTTCAGAGGCGTGTAAACTGGTGTAATCTATTTGAAGGGCAACTTGGCAAAATATCAAAAATTTTAAGTGTGCTTGCCCTATGACCCACTGATTTACTGCTAGGAATTTGTTCTGCGTGTATACTAGCTAAAGTACACGAAAATAGTGTAGGTACAAGAATATTTACTAGAATATTATTTACCATGGTAAAACAAAAATGATAGTTTCAATGTCCATCAAAAAAACAAAAAAGGCGAGTTCAATAATTTATGGCATTTATACAATGAATAACGTTCCCCCTACAAAAGTATGGACAGATTTTCCTATATTGACCATGACTAGATTGTATAGGTTAAAAAAAACTGTAGGACAGCATGTACAGTGTGATTCTTCTACTGTTACACAATACGTGTTATTTCTGCATAAAGAAGTCTGTTGTGAGTGAAGAAGGGAGAGAATGGGGATGTTTCACTTTTAACTTTTTTGATTTGCACTTTTAACTTTAAAAACATTACCTGTTCTTTGTTATATTAAGCTTCCTCCTGTGGCCCACCTTCCCAACATAAGCCAAGTATAGAGCAGCTACTTTATTTGTTTAAACTCTCCTCTTGTGTTCTTTCCCCTATTATCCTCCTCACCCCCAAATATTCTTTTGCTCTGAACTTTGGGAGCACAGATCAAAAAAGAAAAGCTTCCATTTCTTGGTACCCTCTCTAGGGACACTTTAGTCAAACTTCTTGTGTTTTTTCAGGATGAACTGTTTTCCTCTCAACATTTGCCCAGCTAATAAAACCGTAAGAAAGTCAAACACACACCACACTAAAACATCACCTATCAAAATTAATTAGTAACTACAAGGTCAGGCAGGTGACCAAACACAAATTTAAGGTCCCATCTTCACGTTCGTTGCAGTGTCTTCTCTCATTACAAAACATAGAAAGTAGCTCATGGGTCTATCAACAGAGGACCAGTTAAAATTTATTATACATCCACTGGTAACATTTCAGATTCATTAAAAACGTTTTATATTTACTAACATGCTACTGATGTTTGGTCATTGATGTTTATTCACTACTGATGTTTACTTTTACTCGTTGGAAAAGACCCTGATGCTGGGAAAGACTGAAGGCAAAAGGAGAAGGGGACAGCAGAGGATGAGACAGATAGATAGATAATTAGTTAGATACCAACTCAATGGACATGAATTTGGGTAAACTCCGAGAGATATTGGAGGACAGAGGAGCCTGGCATGCTGCTGCAGTCCATGGGGTCACAAAGAGTCAGGCCTAGCCTAGCGACTGAGCAATGACAACTGACTGATGTTTATATAAACATAGAGTTGTACAAAAATTTTTTCTCTATTTATGAATACATATTTTGTGCATGGATGTATGAAAGCATGAGAAAGGCTAGAAACCAAAATGTTAGCAATGCCTTGGGTAGTGAGGGTGATTTAATTAATACCACCTCCTTTTTGGACTTATTTTTCCTTTACAGTAATCACATACGGCTTGTATCATTAATGACCAATTACAAAGAGAACACAAGTTTCAATGTCCAAAAGAAAAATGGAATGACTGCATTACAGGGGACTTCTCAGGTTTGTGACACGGTAGAAAGTTAAGTACCTGAAAAAAGCCAACTTAAATGCCAAACTGCCATCAACTGCCAGGTAACTCTGGGCCAGCCCCTTTTCTTCATTTTTCATTCACTATTTACTGAATAATAGTGTCCTTTAGGGAGAGAGACGTATTGGGCCGTGGTGATGGAGGTGCCATTAGGGGTCCCGAGTCTCCTGGAGTATGTGATCCACTTGGGGGAGAGATAAAACTATTTACAGAAATAACCATCCATCACTCAGATGGTAAAGAATCCACCTGCAATGCAGGAGACCCGGGTTCTATCCCTGGGTCTGAGAGATCCTCTGGAAAAGGGAATGGCTACCCTCTCCAGTATTCTTGCATGGAGAATTCCATGGACATAGGTGCCTGGCGGGCTACAGTCCCGGGGGTCACAAAGAGTTGAGCCACTAACACACATCACTATCTCATGATAGGAAAGAAAGCAGGGGTATGATGGACAGTTTTCCTTGCCTGTCCCCATCAATTCTGTGGCCCCCATCTGTGAAATAATAAGGTTACCCTCTAGGCTGAGTTCCCTTCCATAAGGCAGTCTTCTGGGGGAAAACCTTTGGGAAGAAAAGCCTAGGATGCGTCCTGCTGCAAACTGAATGGGATACCTGGGCGCCAGACTGAAGGGGGTGAGCAAAGACAGGTGCTGAGGGTCAGAAACACGGGTGATGCCACGTTTCTTACCAAAACCAACTTAAGTTTCAAGTTGTGGGGGAAGTTCCATCTACCCGAAGTCTCACTGTTACTGAACTGACCCTTTAGCAAAGTTACCCTGCAAAGGAGTAAGAGTATGTGGAAGGGGGGAAAAGTGCAATATTGAATAGTCCTGTTTAACAAGTAACTTGATTTTTGCCATTGTTGTTCAATGAAGTCCGCCTTATACTTCAGAAATCCCCCCAGCTCCTGCCCCTCACTTTGTAAACAAGAACAAGCCAAACACTCAGGCAAGTTCCCTATAGGAACACTCTGAATCATAAAATAGAGGAATCCACATCCTCACATTTTATAGATGTCTGCACATACTAAGCCTTGCTCCTAAATTTTAGGTTTCTAAGTTTAAAACAGAACAGTAAAGGGACATGCAGTCATCACAGTTTCAGTACTTACAGGAAATAAACATCTTTATTCTAATTGCTGACAATAAAATGCGTACCAGGGGTGTGGTTTTTCAAGTATCCACCATAATAATACCCTTTCTTGTAACTGCAGAAGGAAAAGAATCACATTCTTCTGATTCACACTCACAGTGACTTGCTCTTTCACAGTGTCTTCATGAAGAGGATAAAAGTGAGAAGCTGCCTTAACAACAGGTCTACAGATTTCGCAGGGAAACAAAAGCTTCCCTTTTAAGGCTCCCCATCCGTTAGCATCACAGAATGAGTTTGGGTAGGCTCCGGGGGCTGGCGGACAGGCAAGCCCGGCGTGCGGCAGTCCACGGGGTCGCCGAGGCGGACACGGCTGAGCGACTGGACTGAACTTGGGCGACACGCGGCCTGAGAGCGCCCACGCCCGGGAGGGCAGCTCAGCCCGGGAGACGGCCCCTCCCGCCTGGCAAGTCCGAACTCACCCGGGCACCGGCTGCGGCGCCCAAGCTGGTACCTGCGCGCCCGCAGGGAGGCTCCCGGGTCCTTCCGTGCCCGGCGCGGGCAGCCTCGGGCCCACGGGCCTGGTGGCGGCCAGTGTGGCACCGAAGGGCCGGGAAACCCGGGGCCCAGAGGTCACCTGGTCGAATGTAAAGCAGGGTTCAAGAAATTCCGTTCGTTCACCTGTTCGACTGGCCTACAACCCGGAGTGAGCGCCTGGCACCCGAAGAACCCAACGGGGCCCGGCCCTGGCTTCCCCACTCCGGCCACGAGCCGTCCCAGAGGAGCTGCCGGGCGGGGCGGGGAGGCAGGTTGAATGCCGAGGGCCGACCCCAAAGAGGGGCCTCCAGAAGTTGCAGCAGGCTCAGAAAGCGACTCAGAAAGTTCCCAGGCCGCGGGCTCCATCCTGCTCTTTGAGGCCATCAACTCGCTAACTCCGCGGGTCCCGCAGGACTAGGCAGGAAAGAGTCTGAAAAGTGTGCGAAAGCTCCTTAATGACTAGTGTTTGCCAAGAAACCTCGGGGGGACCCGAGGGACTCAACCCCCCGGGTCCTCCGTAGACGCGAGCACCCCGCTCTCTTCCGCTGGCCTCCGCAGGCTTCAGCCCCTGCCGGTGGTCCCAGCTGGGGCCCCGGAGGCCCCCGCTCTGAAGCCAGAAGCGGAGCCGCCGGGAGGAGGCGGCGGCAGCGGCCGCACTGCACCCTTCGCGCATCCACCCGGCGTCCGCCTCCCACCCACGGCGCCCGCGACCCACGCTCCCGAGCCGACCCCTCCCGGCCGAGCCTCTCACCTGGGACGGTGCGGTTGCAGGAGGCAGAGGCCGCCAGCAGGAGGACACCCCCGAGCAGCCACGCCGCGCTCCGGCTTCGCATCCTTCCAGCAGCGCCGACGCCGGGCGGACGGGGAGCCCGCCGCCGCCACAGCCCCGAAACTCAAGAGTCCCCCTTGCCGCTCGGCTCAGGTAGGAAGCCACCCTCCCGCCTGCCCCTGATTGGAGCCTGCGCGCACGCCTCCCGAGAACCGGATAAGTTTCAGTGAAACTCCAGCCTCTCGCCGCACCTGCGCGGGCCACGCCCCGGGGCCGGAACGCGCTGCTCCGCCCCGCGGTTCCGAGGCCTGGAGTCCCGGGCCCGGCCCCCCGGCCCCCCCGGCCGTGCGCTTGGGGCCCCGCCCCGGCCCGCCGCCCGAGGTGCGCCCGCCGCGTAGAAACTGAGCTGTAATCTTCGAAAGGCTGGAAGACTCTCGTGGGATCTCCGCGGCCTGCGCAAGCCGAAAACCGCCTTTAACCTTGAATTACTCCTGCGGAACCAGTGTTATCCACCCCCATCCCCGCCCTTCCTAAAGGGCAAACAGCAAAAGCCCGACCTCGCTGCAGTAATCTTGGGTACTTCGTAGAGGCCTCCCAGTGTCGTCCGCGCTGTGGAATGAGGGGTGACTTTCTAGTCTGCATTGGCAGGATGGACGTCTGCGGCCCCCCGCCAACACGATGGGGAGCAGGCAGGGGTCCGGGATCTGTCCTCAGGATCTGTGTTTAAGTTTCCGCTCGGCTGTTAACTAGCTGCGACCCCTCATAAACCTCTCACCCCTTCTAGGCGCCCTTCCCCGTCTGTGAAGTGGGAGGGAGAAAACAGCTGTAACAGCTACTTAAGGAACCACGTGTAAATGATTCAGGAGCCCAGTCTAGATTAATCCCCCGAACATAAAAAACATGCAATAGCTATTATTCCCATTTTGCAGACGAGGAAACTGAATTAAGGTTGAACAAACTGCCCACAGTCACGCAGTGGTAGTCACAGATTGTAAATGTCCGTCATATGTAAACTTGAGTCTGTGACTTCTGCTTTCCTCTATTAATCACTGCTCCCCCGCCAGTGTCTCTTCTATATTGAGAGCCCACAGTCCAAATAATTATATGAACATTTATATTTACAAGTAGGGCTTCCCAGTGGCGCTAGTGGTAAAGAATCTGCCTGCCAATGCAGGAGATTTAAGAGACGCGGATTCGATCCTTGGGTTGGGAAGATCCCCTGGAGGAGGGCATGGTAACCCATTCCAGTATTCTTTTTTTTTTTTTTTAATATTATTTTATTAGTTGGAGGCCAATCACTTCACAACATTTCAGTGGGTTTTGTCATACACTGACGTGAATCAGCCATAGAGTTACACGTATTCCCCATCCCGATCCCCCCTCCCACCTCCCTCCATTCCAGTATTCTTGCCTGGAGAATCTCGTGGACAGAGGAGCCTGACGGGCTACCGTCCATGAGGTCACATGGAGTCTACGGTCCATGGGGTCACATAGAGGCAGGCACGACTGAAGCGACTTAGCACATATTTATAAGTTTCTGTGCAGAACTGTTGTGTGCATGCTTTCAGCTCAAGGTAGAAAGAGGTTTTTAACAGGTCGGATTCTCTGGCAGTCCATTGGTTAGACTCGGCTCTTTCACTGCCATGGCCAGGGTTCCATCTCTGGTTGGGGAGCTAAGATCCCCACCAGCTGTCAGGTGAGGCCAGAATCAAAACAAACAAACAAAAACAGTCCCAGTCCTGAGGGCTGCCTGGTGAGGTTAAGGCCACGTCACCATCGGACGTGAAGCAAAGGACCAGGGCACGTGTCCTGCAGGTTGGAGAAGCAGTTCCCTACCAGGATCAGGGGTCAGGCTGCTGAGTCCAGGTCACGTCTTGAGCCCTGGGAGTCCATGGTTCTTTCTAGAAGACCAGTTTGGTGAGTCAGGTGTCAGTGATGTTATCAGTAACTGAACATACTCCATCTCGGGCCTGTGAGTTTCTAGAATGGAGCTTACATCTAATAAAGGCCCTGTGTTCTGAGTAGGGCCTCTTGCTGAACCTACCATGGGACCAATTACTAGAACTAATGGGGGTTCCAGATGATTCAGGCAGACAAAATTTTATAAAATGTCGTGTTAGGGGCTTCTCTGGTGGCTCAGGGGTTAAGGAATCCGCCTGCCAATGCAGACGACACGGGTTCAATCCCCAATCCGGGAAGATCCCACATGCCTTGGAGCAGCTAAGCCTGTGCAGCACAGCTATTGAGCCTGTGCTCTCAAGCCCAGGAGCCACAACTACTGAAACCCGTAAGCCCTGGGGCCTGTGCTCTGCGACGAGAAGCCGCTGCAATGAGAAGCCTGCCACTGCAATAAAGAACAGCCACAAAGCCCAGACGGCAATGAAGACCTACGACAACCACAAATTCATAAACAAATTATTTTTTAAAATATCATGTTAGCCAGTTGTTTCAACCACATGGCCAATAAGACATTTCCCCACATTTACGTAAGTAAAGGGTTAGCATTCTGCCTCTGCCCTCTGGCCTGACAGAGCTCACAGGAGCAGGAAAATAAATGGTTGAAAAGGCAGAGAAGCAAATGGCCCTGAATGGACCACAAGAATGGAATAATTGCTCTCTGAATAACAGGAATGGACTGCTTCCCAACACACACACAGACAAGAAGGGCTAGGGGAGGCTGTCCAGTGAATGACACAGTTCTTTTTAATGGGAGCCTTTCAGTAGCCCCACGTCTTAGGAACCTCTCATTGTTACTGTCTGGAGTTCCTTTGGGAATGTGCAAAGAGCTCGGCCTCTGAAACCATATAGCCCTGCAGGCAAAATTTGGTCTTTCACCTTCCAGGTACTTGTGACTTGGGATAAATTTTACTACTTACCCTCTCTAAGTGGAGAGGGTATTCCACTTACCTTTAAAGTGGAATCAAGGGAATTTTCTGGTGGTCCAGTGGTTTAGACTCTGTGCTCTCACTGCCGATGGTCCCAGTTCAATCCCTGGTCACAGAACTAAGAACCCACAAACCATATGTTGTGGGAGGAAGAAAGAAAAAATGATGGAGTCAATTTTTTTTTAGTTGAGAAATACCTGAGGATAAAATAAATTGTGACTGTGTTTTGTTTCCTTCCTTTCTTTCAGGAGTCTTCTTTATACCCCCAACCTGTACCCCAGCTCTCAGGATGCTGCTTCCCAGGGCCATACCACGGTGCCCTCTTTCCCTCCCGGGAAAAGCTGACTTCTAGAAGCAGCCCCAGGGCCTTCTTCATCTGTCCAGGAGTAAGATCTCTTGATGGCGAACAGGTCACTCCCGAGGGTCCTTCACTGGGGAAGATACTCAGTCCCGTGAGACCCCCTCAATCCTTCCAAGCCTCCATTGAATCATCTGTGATATATAACTATGATATCTATAATCTGAAGGTGATAATAGGACCATTCTTACAGGCTGGTCATGAAGATTTGGGTTTGCTCTATGCCCAGTTAGCACAGTTCCTGGTACACAGTAAATTCTCGTGAAATCTAGAATGTAAATCTCACTGTAGAATGACTGCCCTAGGGGGGAAATCTTCCTTTTTCCAGAGAACCATGCATCAAAGGCCAGCTGTCTTCAACTTAAATTTTCATTAGTATTTTATGGAACTATGCCTTGAATTGTCAAAATTTCCAAGAAAATATTTTTACTGAACAGTGCCACAGGTTAAGGATCTCAAGAATGTGGTTTCTCCCAGAGGCCTGACTACATGTATTCAACTCAGTTTGCAGATGTTTCCCGGTGACTTAGAGACTAGAGTGTTTGTCTTCTGACTTTTGTTGACTCTTTTGCCCTGAATGACTTGGCTGTGTGGAACAGTACAGAGAAATAACCACAGGCAATTCCAAACAGGCTGGCTTTCAGGGGCTGGGAACGCCATGCAGTTTCCCATCTCCTACAGTTCTAAGGAAATAAAGTGGGAATTGGGGTAGGCCAGACACCGAGGGAAAAGCTATTTCATTCCATCATCTCTACACTCATTTATGAAGCTGATCAAACTCTTTCTGGAGACGAAAAGACTTGGTCCCTCTACTGTTGGGTCCTGGTCAAATATAGGTAGAGGAGATATTAACATTCACTCACTCACTCGTTCATTGAGCAAACACTGAGGACAAGATAAGGAATGACCTTCACGTGGTAAGTCCTTTGGTCAATTCTCAGTCTTAATATTGCTCAACTGGACTATGGAGTTTGGCATAACTGATCTTTCTCTCCTTGAATGCTGTGTTCCCTTGACTTCCTGCAACACTCTTATCTTGATTCTCCTCCTGTCTCCCTGGCAACTCAGAAGGGGTTGACTTTTTTCTGGTTCTCACTTAACCTTCCTCAATTCTGCACTCTGGAGGAGTACCCCTGAGTTTGTCCTTGGACTTCTTTTCAATAAATTCACTTATTGCCTTGGGTGATCTAATCTAATCCTATGGTTTTAAATACCATCTGTATGCGGACAACTCCCAAATTTGTATCTCTGCCCCAGGTTTCTCCTTTCTAGACACATATCTATTCAGCTACTGCTTACCTCCAGTTGGACGTGACCGTAAGCATGTCAAACCTAAGTTCAAAACTAAATTCCTAACTCACCTCACCCTCTCATAGTCTTCCCATCTCCTTAAATTGCAATGCCATCCATCCAGTTGCTCTGATCAAAAATTTTGGAATTGGCTTCCCTGGTGCCCAGGGAATCATCTGCCAGCCAATGCAGGGGACATGGGTTCAATCCCTGGTCCGGGAAGATCCCACATGCCATTGAACAACCAAGCCTGTGCGCCAGCAACTGCTGAGTCCGTGCACTTAGAGCCTGTGCTCCACACGAGAGAAGCCCCCACGATGAGAAGCCGGAGAATTGCAGGGAGAGTCGCCCCCGCTCTTGCTGTGTGTGAAACTCAGCACAGGCATAAGTAACCAGATAAAGCAAGAAAGAAATCTTGGAATCATCTGTGACTTCTTACATCCCACATTATATCAGTGAATCCTGCCTTGAAAATATACCCAAAATACCACCCTGGTTCAGATGACCTTTATCTTTTATCTGGATTATGGCACTAGCCTTGTGACTTATCTCTGTCCTTTTACCTATATCCCTGTATACAGCCTTCTCTCAACACAGCAGTCAGAGTGAACCTGTTAAGCTGTGTGTCAGTTCAGATCACTTCCTCACGTAAAATACTGAAGTAGCTCCCCACTTCCCTCTGAGTACAAACCAAAGCCTGTCCCAGCCTCACACATCCTGTCCTCCCCTGTTGGCTCCAAACAAAACCCCCTTGACCTCATCTTCTCTGTTCCCCTCACTCATTCTGCTCCAGCCACGCACACCCGCTTGCCGTACCATTGCCTGGAATGCTTTTCCCTCAGACACCCACATAGCTTCAGTCCTCACTTCCTCCAGGTATTTGCTAACATGCTCTCTTCCCAGTGAGACCGTCTAAGAAGGCGCCATCCTATACTCCCCCTCCTTCCTCCGTGTTTTATTTTCCTCCATGGCATGGATCACCAGCATTGCTGCTCTGCGTGTATTTACTTATCATCTAGTTCCCCCACTGCAATGTAAACGCCATGAGCACAGAGTTGTGTTGTTTTGTTTTGTTTCCTTTGTGGCGTTTTAAAAAGTATTTATAGAGTAACATTATCCAGTGCTGGCAACGACTTCTGATATACTTATCTCTATAACATCCTAAATGTTATTATTTGAGTCCCAGTTTAAATCACTTTTCTTAAAATGCAGAAAGGCAAATATCTAAAGCACTATGAAAGTCAACCTTTAAAATGCAGAGGACAGAGATTTTTAATCTGTTTGGCCCACTCCTGTGTTCTCAGTGCTAAAACAATAGAATGAGTTCAACAAATACTTGTGAATTCTTACATATTCTTGTGAGTTCTTACATATTGTTCACCTACTATCTTTCACTCGCTCAGCTAGAAGCTAGGATTGCCAAGATCCCTATCTCCACCTCCATTGTGTAGATGCTCAAATGTGTAAGTCAAGGACTGAGGGTGAGGGGTCAGGGAGAGTGATGCGTTGTTGAAGGGCTGTAGACACGTGGAGAAAGAATGACTCTCTCCTGGGGGCATCAGAAAAGGCTTCC
The DNA here is from genome assembly GCF_963930625.1 of Muntiacus reevesi. Classification (NCBI taxonomy): domain Eukaryota; kingdom Metazoa; phylum Chordata; class Mammalia; order Artiodactyla; family Cervidae; genus Muntiacus; species Muntiacus reevesi. The sequence goes on along the minus strand of NC_089255.1, from coordinate 8,176,432 downwards.
TGAAGGTGGGGTCATCTGAAGAGGGCTTTGAAGGATGAATAGTTCCCTAGGTGAATGATTTACAGTGAGACTAACTGCTATAACAGATAAATCTCCAGATCTTAGCATTTTACTGAAATAGACGTTCCTTTCCTATGTAAAGTCAAAGCCAAAGCCAAGTCTGCGTTTGGTAGAAGGTTCTCCTTCAAGTGTGGGTAAGTGAGCCAGGCTTCTCCCAACTTGGGGTTCTGCCATCGTCAACTCATGGCTTCCGAGGGCACTGCAGAAGGAAAGAGCAGAAGGATTCTTCATGCCCAGTTTCCACAGCTCTGGCCTGAAAGTGGCACGCAATCGTTTCTACATTCCATTGGCCAGAGCTCAGGCACATGGTCACAGCTCGCTGCAAGGCAGGCTGTGTGCCCACACGGAAGGGGAAAATGGAGTTGAGGAGACAGCTATCCAGTCTCTGTCTGTTATCCCAGGCATGATGGCGCAGAGGCAGGCCCCCGAGGGAAAGCACAGTATGAAAGTATGGTACATTTGAGGAACACTGTGGTAGAAACCAAGAGAATGTGAAGGAAAGTGGCCCGTGATAAAACTAGAAAAGTAAGCAAGACTCACCTATGAAAGGCGTCTGTTTACCATGAAAAGTGGAAGTGAACATCGCTCAGTCGTGTCCGACTTTGTGACCCCATGGACTATAGTCCATGGACTGCTCCAGGTCAGAATACTGGAGTGGTAGCTTTTCTCTTCTCCAGGGGATCTTCCCGACCCAGGAATTGAACCAGGGTCTCCTGACTTGCAGGCGGGTTCTTTACCAGCTGAACTATCAGGGAAACCATGAAAAAGACCTTGGATTTCATCCTAAGAACACTGAAGGTCAAACCATCCTCTCTCGGCCTATCTTCACATCACTGAAATTGACAGGGTGGCCTTGCTGGCAACAAAAGAAAAGAGTTAATCAGGCAGGAGTTGTAGGAGGGAAATGGGAGAAGAAAGAGTCACTCCTACTATAAATGCTGCCCACAGAGGACCCTGCCGCACCTCACAAGCTGTCCCACTGTCTAATCACCACGTGGCATAATCACGGCTCTCCTGCCTCAGCCCTGGCATGTGCCTACTTCCTTAGGAAATCATTGGCACAGACTCCTTCCCCTGGCTCTTCATGACATGTGGATGCCAGCTCTGCTCCGCCCCCACCCCCCGCCCCCAGCAGAATCGCTTTTCAGCAAGGTAAGATAGGGCTACATTTCTCTGTTAACATTCCTCCCAGTGATGTGTGGTCCAACACCAAAGCCCTGTTTAAAAGCCTTGCAACATTTTTCCTTAAAAGATATTTTATTGTTTGGCAGAAACAAAAAAATCTGAAAAGTTAAGAAAAAAACCCAAATCCCAAAGATCATAAGCCTAAACAGTAGTTGGTTGCTAATGCCTGAAAATATTATCATTTGAATTTACTTCTTTAGGTCTAGCAAGCCCATGGGAAGCTGAGAGACCTCCTTTAAGCTTCCAACCTTTGTCTCCCGTCCAGACCCCTCTGTTTCACTGAGGATGAGCTGAGTGATACTGGGTGAGTGTGGCAACACTCGGGGTCGCCCTTCCTCATGCCAGAGGGCTTCTAAAGCACTCCCCCACCCCCACCCAGCTCTGGTGGATGAGTTGAAGAAAACTAATTCTTCAGAGATAAGCAGAAAGAGGGCGGTGCCAAGGACAGACCTGCCACTTGGCTCCTCTCCAGAGAGGGCTTTAGTGTCTGTCTGGAGGAATCAGGTCTAATCGCCAGGACTGAGAACCATAGCCCAATTTTAAGAAGACTGACTGGTGACTTTTCCTTGAATCTGTTACAATATCCTCTTTAGATAAACTGGCAAAAAAAAAAAAAAAAAGACATTCAGTCCCAGAATGTAGTTGTTCGAAATCTCATAGATGAGTTGTTCCCTCTTTGCTTCCAGTCTACCCCGAGCTCCACCCACCACTTGCTCATTCTTATAGTCTCAGCTAAAGGAGAAATGCTTCTCTTTACTGATTACACATGCCTGCTAAGTTTACTGTAAAAAAAAAAAACTGGACAATACAAAACGAAGGGAGGGGAGGAGAGAGAGAGGAAGGGAGGGGAGGAGGAAGAAAGAATCCAGATACCTGCTCTTAACAATTGGATCTACAGTCTTTCTAGTTAGAGCTATCTTTTCAAAAACCAGATTAGATTACATTGCCTAACTCTTTTTTTCTTAGTTTTCCCCACTCACCAACAAAGGAACATCTTCCCAAAGTCTAAATAGTCTTCCATAGCACCATTTTTGGTTACTGCGGATGGTTTCATCTTCTCACTATATCCCATTTTTAGCCTGTTAGGGACTATCCGTACTACTTTAGGTTTTTGTTACTATGTTTTAAATAACAGAGATAAACATATTCTGATATGTACATTTTTCTTCTGCAGTCTCAGACTATTCCTTTGGGAAAAAATATTTTTAGAAATGGGTGGATTTGCTACACCAAGAAATTTTTGTTTATTTTAAAAGCTTTGAATGATTATGATCAAATTATGTATATAGTCCCATCAGCAGCGTATCTATGTCCATCCACATCTTCACCAGCATTGGGTATTATTGTTTTTTAAAATCTCTACTAAATTTGATTATCCTGCCCTGATTTTACTATTTACTTAGTCAAGGAGCAAAGTAGGGCTTTCCTGGCAGCTCAGTGGTAAAGACTGCCTGCCAGTAGAGAAGACACGAGTTTGATCCTTGGATCGGGAAGATGCCACATGCCACAGAGCAACTAAGCCCGAGCACCACAACTACTGGGCCTGTGCCCTGGAGCCCATGTCCCGAAACTACTGAAGCGCAAGCACCCTGCAGCCTCCGCTCCTCGGCAGGAGAAGCCTGTGCACCGCAACGAGAGAAAAGCCCCTACAGCGTGAAGACCCAGCACAGCTAACAATAAACAAATAAATAAAATTATAAAACAGGAAAAGGAGCAAAGTAGGGGAAAAGGTTTTGCATGGAGGGGAAAAGAATCTAAGAAATGGGGAACTGCGGTTCTAAAGCATAATCTAAGCACAGGATCAGTAAATATTTGCATACATTCTATGTATTAATAGATCTCTTTTTAGCAGAGTTACTTTACCATAATGGGTATACTGGCTGGAGTAGGAGACTTGCCTCAAAGTCCTTTGTGCTTCCTGGCTACAGAGCAGAAAGTGGCAGAGAGTGAGGTTTCTGTCTTGGCTTTCTCTTAAATGAAACAGCTGTTCAATGCACAGGGTGGTTGTGGTAGTGAAATAAGAAAATGTGAGTAAAAGTGGCAGCACTAACCCTATGCCAGGGGTTCTTACTGTTGCTATCGTTAACCTCAGTGAGATCCTATTACAGCTGATCTTAAATAAATCATGTTGTTTTCAGACATCTTCCCATAATCCCTGGCCGTCTAAAGGTTTTCTTGCTGCAACGAGGAAATGGCAACTCACTCCAGTGTTCTTGCCTGGGACAGGGGAGCCTGGCAGGCTGCAGTCCATGGGGTCTTTGCCACTACACCTCCACTGTGCAAGCCAGCAGAGTGCAACCCATATCTTTGTCCTAGAGATGTGACAGACTATGTGGGTGAGAGGGAGACCACAAAGCCACTTCCTAACAGCGCAGGGTCTTACAGCTTCCCAAAGTAACCAGGTGCCGAGACAGATGGCCCTACAAAACCAGTCAGGGATGTCGGAGGAGGAATCGAGACTAGCGTGTGCGCTCAATCAGGGAGGCGAAAGCTCACGGTAGCGCCAGAGGCCAAGCTCCACCATGGGCTAGAGGCTAAGAAGCATCTGTAGCCTTCAAGCAAGGTCAAGACTGGAGGTCCCTATGCTTGGCCGGGCCATGGGCTAGAGGCTAAGAACCATCTGTAGCCTTCAAGCAAGGTCAAGACTGGAGGTCCCTATGCTTGGCCGGGCCATGGGCTAGAGGCTAAGAACCATCTGTAGCCTTCAAGCAAGGTCAAGACTGGAGGTCCCTATGCTTGGTCGAGGCTGCTACGGGGCTTCTGTTTGCCTGGAATCCTTGGCAAAACTGCAAAGAGCCCAAGTGGGAAGCTGGTAAGGGAGAGGAAAGGGGTTTGGAGAGCGGAGGGTGTTTGAACTTCTGTGAAAAACACCTGGGGGGGTCACAGGCAGAAAGAGATGAGTTTATTTCCCAGCAGTTTAAACACAGCTGGTGGGAATGTTAGGGAAGGAGGGCCTGGGAAATCTGGGGAAGAGGACGGCCATATTTCTCAGCTGCTCCGGGCAGCAGAAACTAGTTTGGTCCTGCTGCTTAGCTTGTGTGAGCATCTCATTAGCATTTGGAGGAAATGCCAGCAGAACACCCACAGAGCCCTTAAAGCTCTACTCTGCCTGCTGGGCTGAATGGGGGCGGGGAGCCTCCCTGCTCTGACGTCAGCCTGATTTCGATAATCCAGTTATCTCCTGAGATATCCAGTTCTGAGAATATCTGAGATATCCAGAACTGAGAATCCAGTTCTCCTCCTGAGAAGAGGCTGAATCATTTCTATCCCAGCTAACCCCCACAGTCATTCTATGTCTAAAACTCCCCAAATTTTTAGCTACTTTTGTCATGGGTCCTATACAGAAAGCATAGTAATTTTGGAAAGAAAAAAATCATTGTAATAGGAAACACTGAATTATTACCTCACTTAATCCTCACTCTATCTTATGAATTAGGGACTAGCATTGTCTTTTTGTTAGAAATAGCATGCTTCAGAAGCAGTTTCAGAAACAGATGCCAAACTCACATCCCTAGAAACACACGTGTTACCAGAAGCTCTCCTGAATTTTTGGCACTCTGATGAGAAATTAGGTGTTTATTTCTTAGGGGGACAAAACAGGCCAATTTTTGGCTCTGGAGCCCAGGAAGGCACATGGGTGTGTCCAGAGGTTTGGTTCTCAAAGAATCGAAGGCAGGCACTGCGTGTGCAGCTGTCTTGTCCTGGTTCCCTGAGAGAGAGGAAGTGGAGTGGACTAACCCGGAGCTTAAAGCACAAAGAATCCCAGCTCCATCCAGTTCGCCTGCTCTTCCAACCCCAGTTATTTTGAAATGAAACTCACTTTACAAATGCAAATGACTCACCCTTTGGAGTTGGGGTTTTAGCATCTGACAAGCTCACCGAGGCTTCGAAGACCTTTGGGGAGCTGGGAAGACCTCCCAGGGTTGCTATTGGAGCCAAAGGAGACCGGGGCTGTAAAGGGCTTTTGGTAAAGTGGGAAGGATCATTCAGTTTTATAGTGAGAGTCCTGGGTCCTGAATACCTCGAAGCCCATTGAACTAGCCAATGGAACAGAGAAGGTTTTGCAAGGACTCTGTGCAAGGCCCAGGGCAGTATGCCAGTCTTGGCCTACAGCTGCTGCTGTTCTTGGAAATCGGATTTCCCATTTCTCCCTGCCCTCCCCTCCTCCACAGCACCGCGCAGACTGGGGCCTCTCTTGGGCTTAGCCCACCACACTGCGGCTGTCCTGGTCAAAGAGAAAACACACCTGGGGTCCCCAACAGAAAAGCCATGTGAAGGCCCCTGAGGTGACCTGAGGGGAGGGATGGAGGAGCCCACCGGGGAGGAAGCTGGGAGAGGAAAGCAGAACCAGAAGCCCAAAGTTCAAGATAGCCTAGAAGCCTGATGCAAATTGCTGACTGCTCCATGCCCTGCAGGCTCCCCAGACAGCCCTCAAGGCTGGTTTATCCGATGCTAAAATCCTTCCTTCCAAGATGAGTCATTTCCATTTCCAGAAGTTTTATTTCCGAATAACTAAGGTAGATAAAATAACTGAGAGGCAGCAGGTCCCTGCTGCTTAAGAGCTGGGACTTCTGGGCAAAACTGCCTGGGTTTGAACCTTGACTTCAACCTCTTGTAAGCTGTGTGACCTTGAGCAAGATAATTAGCCTCTCTGCGCCTGAGTTTTTCTTACCTGTAAGGTAGGACTAAGAGTAATAGCGCCGGGTTATGTACAAACTATGGGAGTTAATCTTTCTCACATACTTAGAACAGGTCCTGGCACATAGTTTCTTTAATGTTTTAAAAATAGATACATTAAAATTTTTTTTTATTTTTTAGCCTCTCTGAGCTGCCTGCAGGATTTCAGTTTTCTGACCAGGGATTGAACCCGTGCCTGCTGCATTGGGGTCCTAACCACTGGACCACTAAGGAATTCCCCGAAAAGATAATATTTTATGAATGCATCTCCCTCATTAGATATCTGCTCTGAGAGTAAGGGCCCTGTCTTGATTTGCTTATTGTACATCAGTGTTTAGCATGTGTGTGTGCTCAGTCATGTCCAACTCTTTGCAACCCCACAGACTATAGCTGGCCAGACTGCTCTGTCCATGGGACTCTCCAGGCAAGAATACTGGAGCGGGTTGCCATTTCCTCCTCCAGAGGACCTCCCCCACCCAGGGATCGAACCTGCGTCTCCTGCATTGGCAGGCGGATTCTTTACCGCTGAGCCAGCTGCTTTAGCACAGCATATGATAAACTGTCAACTCTAGATAAAGTGGTTTAGTCGTTAAGTCGTGACCCACTCTTTGCCACCCCATGGACTGTAGCCTACCAGGCTCCCCTGTCCGTGGCATTTTCCAGGCAAGAATACTGGAGTGGGTTTGCCATTTCCTTCTCCAGGGGATCTTTCCCACCCAGGAATCGAACCTGGGTCTCCTGCATTGGAGGTAGATATGTTATCAACTGAGCTGCTACAAGGGAATCCCCTCTAGATAAATGGACCCTCTCAAACACTTCCTAGACTCCCCGCGACAGAGAAGGAGGGCTGAAGCTCTGCTCTACCCACAGAAGCAATAAAAGGCACAGCTGCTAGCAGCTGAAGAAACCAAAGTGACCCCAGGAGCTATGCCGTGACACAGTTCCATGTTCTCAGACCCCCGCACTTCTCCTTATTTTTACCGCACAGGATGTGGGGGCCAGAACTTCTTTATCTAGAGGAAGTGCTTGGTGTCTGAGTCAGGAGTGTCTGCCCAGGTTCAGGTGTGGCCGAGAGTCCTTGGTCTGCCACTCCCCCGAGGAAGAACGGGCCCAGACAGCTCTGCAGCCTGTGGGCAGAGGACCAGCCTCCTTCCCCTGTTCTCCAGGCACCTGGTCCTTCTGCGGAGACGTGGGCGGCACGCACGTGGAACAGAGAGCTGCTGCTGCTGCTGCTAAGTCACTTCAGTCGTGTCCGACTCTGTGCAACCCCAGGCAAGAACACTGGGATTCTCCGGGCAAGAACACTAGAGTGGGTTGCCATTTTCTTCTCCAATGCATGAAAGTGAAAAGTGAAAGTGAAGTCGCTCAGTCGTGTCCGACTCCTAGCGACCCCATGGACTGCAGCCTACCAGGCTCCTCCATCCATGGGATTTTCCAGGCAAGAGTACTGGAGTGGGGTGCCATTGCCTTCTCCGAACAGAGAGCTAGCTCCAGTCTATTTTGTCCCTGAAGTTGTCAACGCTTCCCCCTCAGTTCACAAGGTAATCAATATTTTCAGGACCCTCCAATGGAGAACTCTAGTTGGGGCCAAAGTAAAGTGATGTCCCGAAGACTCCAAGTCATCTATGTTGTATGTAGCACCGAGAGAGAATAAATACCAACAATGAAACACTCCGTTGATTCTAACACACAGTCCAATCTCATAGAGGCTTCAATATGAAAAAGTTGTGTCTTAGAATTGATGAAAACAGCATGGTTGCTATGTACAAACAGCAGGAAGAAAAGAGAAGCAGTCAGAGGGAAGAGTCACGTGGTCTACCAACGCGTCTACCTGCCACGTGTCTGCTTTCCCTCCTTTGACAACGAGCTGCCCATGCCCCCATCTACATCAACCCTGCACCCATGCACTGGGCACCATCCCTTCTCAACAGCTTAAGGACCCAACACCCCAGCAATCCCTACTCCTCTCCTCTGCGTGGCTGGTTTTTCCTCTCCACTCGTGCGTTTCCATTCCTCAAGACTATGAAATTACGTCTCCCTTCTTGATCTCTCTCCAACTCGTTTCTTGGCTGCACTTTATTCAAACTTCCTGAAAAGAGATGTGCACTCTTGTTACCTTGTCATCTCCTCCATATGTTTCTCTGAACCCTGATGAGAACACCAGGCTTCCATCCCCCTTGCTCCATCTGAAGTTTCTGGCCAGGTCCTCAGTGATCATCCATGGCTAAACCCAAGGGTTGACACCAGTCCTTGGACCCCTCCCCTCTCAGCAGTAACTGGCTTCCAGGATACCATCCTTTCCCGTTCCCCCCCACTTCCTGTCCTCCGCCATACTCTGGCACGCCCTGGGGACCACGCCTCTTCTCTACCTGACCTCACTACCCCGGTGATCTCACCAGTCCCATGGCTTTAATTACCATCCTCACTTTACTAACTATGGTCCCCAGCTCCGGCCTCTCTCCTGAACTCAGGGATTCTATATCCTGATAGGTGTCTCAAACTAATAATGTCCAAAACCAAACTTTGGAATCCTAAACTCGAGAAGTCTTCCCCATCTTAATAAATAGTTCTTTCCAGTTACTCTGGCCTAAACCTTAGAATTTCAAGTCATCCTTGGCTACTCATCCAATCCATTGATAAGTTCTTTTGGATTTCAAAATCCCCAGAATAAGATCGCATCTCACAGTTTCCACTTGCCCTTACCCCAGCCCACATTCCCATGCTCTATCACCTGGCCTGTCGCAGGAGTGTCCTATTGGTTTCCCTCTGTCCACACCTTCTCCTGCATTCCACCCCCCACGCAAAAGCCAGAGTGATCCTTTAAAAGGACGCCAGACCTTGAACTGTCCTTGCTCAAAGTCTCCTGTCTCAGGCAGAGGAGAACTCCTCCCGCAGACTCTGGCTCCTGGCCCTTCGGGGCTTCCGTCTCTCCACTCTTCACTCTTAGTTGGTTCCGGCCGCACTGGCCTCCTTGCTATTTTAAGAATACACTAAGCGCGCTCACGCTGCAGTCTCCCTCCCATACCATGATGAGTTACGGACTCGCTGCCTCACCCCGAGGTCTGGGCTCCATGGTCATGTTGTGAGTGTGGCCTCCCTGATGGTCCCCCACACAATGGCCCGCCCCACACACCCCCCCTTACCCTTCCTTTTCCTTCACATGTCACAGCCTCACGTATCGTACATCTAGATGCTGTTTTTGCCTCTGACTGTGGCCCCCACTTGAACGTAAGCTCCATGATGCCAGGGATTTTGTTCACCACTGTATCCTCAGCACCTCGGAGGCTGCCTGGCACATGGAGACGCTCCAATACATATGGGGTGACTCCTGAAGTGGAAGAACACCTTATGCAGAAATGTTAGGAGCATGACTGTTTTTCCTACTTCTTTCTACAACTCGGTCACTAGGAGTTAAGAGAAAAGTGAATACGTGTGTGTTTCCTGGAAGTTGTCTGAAAACACGGAAAACAGCTGCCGTGTTAATCTTCCACAAGGATCTTGTCTGAAAGCGTCTGTTCAAGGGCCCGAGTGTGTTTGTGCAACAGAGAAGTCTGGCCAGGCTTGGGCGGGGGTTGCAGGGGGCAGTCGCTGAAATGACCCAGAGGACCTCTGTGGCCAAGGATCTTCCCACCCTGCCTCCCCACACTCACCTCCTTGCCCTCTGGGTCTCACTGCCTACAGGGGCCTGACCATCCTTACTCAGCTTCTCTCTCCCTTTCCCCACCAGACCTCCCTCTGCGTACGGTACCCTTGGCTCTTTACCTGACCATTCTTAAGCCATTTACCAGGTTTTGGTGTTCCATCTGTCTGTCTGTCCCTTCCCCAACAAAACCCCTACCGTAACCAAGACTGTGAAACATTTGAAGGCTTAAGTTGTGTGGGTGTGTTTTTGTTTGAATTTGACTGCACTGGGTCTTAGTTGCAGTATGTGGGATCCAGGTCCCTGACCAGGGATTGAACCTGGGCCCCCTGCATTGGGAGCATGGTGTCTTAACCACGGGACCACCAGGGAAGTCCCCTGGAGTTGTGTCTTACTTATCTTTGTAGCCCTAACACCTAGCACAGTGCCTGGCATATGGTAGGTGCTCCAGAAGTGTTCACTGAATGACTGAACTCTCCATTGTTGACAGTCGCTTTTTCACAATTTCCTGGAGATAGGCTGAGATTATTCATGGCAAAGCTTTGCTCATGCCACTCTCTCCAACCAGCATTCCATACCCTTCATTTCTACACACACACACACACACACACACACACACACACAGAGCTATCCTTTGATAGCAAACTCTAAGTGAAGCAGAATATTTCAGCTCTGAAACCTTTTTTGCTTATTTGCAACATTCTAATACAGACTTAGCAGTTGATAAAGTTGGTAGTTGATTTATCAGTTTCATCAAATACCCTTTTCTTTACTAGGCCTTTCTCTACAGTTCCAAGCAATGCACATCTGTCCCCTGCCAGCAAGTGCTGTGTGGAGGGTTGGTTTCAGAGAGAGGCTGTCAAGCACCGCATGTTGTCATGAGGTGGTGTGTAAGGGCTAGGGTCACGCTTTGTGGTTCAAATTCAGATTTCCTACTTTCTGGCTGCCTGGCCTTGGCCCTTGACTTTCTGTCTGAGTATCGGTTCCCTCATCTATTAAACAGAGGTAATAATAACCTCCTCCAGAGGGCTGTTGGGGACATTCAATGAAAGCACATTGATCATGATCAATGAATGATTGGGAAGATCCCCTGGAGAAGGGAAAGGCAACCCCCTCCAGTATTCTGGCCTGGAGAATTCCATGGACTCTATAGTCTGTGGGGTCACAAAGAGCCAGACATGACTAAGCGTCTTCCATCATCATCACTATTATCTCACCATTTAAGCCTTTGATGTGACTGACTACTTTATGTGGTGGTATTGTATTATGTGATACTGTGCTGTATTTCTTTTTTTTGGCTGCCCTGCAGGGCATGTGTTCCCTGTCCAGAAATTGAACCTGCATCTCCTGCATTCAAAGGCAGTCTTAACCACTGGACCACTAGGGAAATCCCTGTGATGTATTTCTAATTCTGTCATATATATAAATTCTCTCTTAAATGACGGTTCACGTTCCTGGAAGGCATGGATCATGAACAAATAGGAGGCCTAAAATGACCAGAGAGGAATCTACTTGTTTTAATAGCATGAATCAGTTCCTGGTTCCCAGAGCTGTATCTTCTTAACTAGCTGCCACATCATCTTCTCAGACTTGGGTTAAGGAAGAGGGGCAGGCATTTCACATATGGTCACATAAACAATTCTCTTCAAAAAGTATTTGTAAGTCACCAAGGCGGGTGGGAGTGTGTTGTGTGGGGGAGTAGAAAGGAAACCTTTGGCTCAGAGCTGCAGTTCTTTTCCTAATCAGCAGGAATGATTAATTGGAAGCAATGCTACATAGGGCATGAAAGTTAAAGTCACTCAGTGGTGTCCAACTCTTTGTGACCCCATGTACTGTATGTAGTCCACCAGGCTCCTCTGTCCATGGAATTCTCCAGGCCAGAATATTGGAATGGGTAACTGTTCCCTTCCCCAGGGGATCTTCCCGTCCCGGGGATCGAACCCAGGTCTCCTGCGTTGCAGGCAGATTCTTTACCGTCTGAGCCACCAGGGAAGCCCAAGAATACTGGAGTGGGTAGCCTATCCCTTCTCCAGAGGATCTTCCCGACCCAGGAATTGAACCATTGCATTGCATGGCGAATTCTTTACCAGCTGAGCCACCAGGGAAGCCCCAAGCCTACATAAAGGCTGGGCCCTGGTTCTCCATGCTGGTTCTGCCTTTGCTCACTGTGTTACTTCATGTAAGTTATCTGCTCAGACAGTAAACACTCTGCCTGCAATGCAGGAGACTCAGGTTCAACCCCTGGGTCGGGAAGATCTTCTGGAGAAGGGGATGGCAACCCACTCCAGTATTCTTGCCTGGAGAATCCCGCGTCCATGGGGTTGCAGAGTCAGAGACGACTGAGCAACTAAGCCTTTCAACTCCATTCCTTATGTGCAGAGTAAAGATGGGTCACTGAAAAATGGCCCAGAGGGTCTGGGAGCCTCTCTCCTTCCCCCCACCCCTACCTCCTTGCCCTCGTAGGGCTATGGTAAGAATTAAATGCCAGGCACACAGTTAAGGGCTCAATATGTGGTTATTATTTTTGTGACTTCTTTGTTCATTTGCCCCAGTTCTGGGACAGGTCTTAGAGTCGGCCACCGGTGGATGTGTTTTAAGTACCTCCAGGACAAAGAAGGGCCCTGCTGAGTGTCACACAGGTGACGGAAGCTGCCTGGTGCCATGAGCTTCCCCTGCCCTGAGCAAGTGCCCAGACAGCCCTGACTACTCCTCTGTTGCCGGGTAGCTGGGCCACCAGGAAAAGCCAAAGCTCTGATTCCTATTATTTTATTTTGCCTTTCTCAAACTAATCAGGCATGAGAATCAGAATTTTAGAGCAGCAAGAGCTCTTGGGGCAGGATCTCTGAGAGGCGGGAAAGGCACAGGCGTTGGGGTCAGATCACTAAGTTGAGGACCCAACACTGACCCCTACCAGCAGGGTAACCTGAGGCAGTGACCCAAGCTATCTGGCTCCAGCTCCTCAGAGCAGGATCTTGTCAGACACACAGAAGCTCAGACCTGCTGACTCGGGACCTGAATGTTTGCAAGATCCACAGCCAGTTCATGGAACTTTAAGGTTTGCAAGACTAGGATCCAACCCCTTACTCTTCTCATCCATAAGACTGGGTGAATGGTTAAGTGAGAAATGAATACCTAAGCACAGGGCCTGTCTGAGGTATTAACTATCTCTCTTTTTTCCACATCTCTCACCTTCCCTTTTATACGATGCATCTTACTGGTTTATAATTGCCTGGCTAGCTGTCTCCTGCATCAGAATGGGGACTGTTAGACTAGGGACTATATTTATTATGTTCACTGCTCTATACTCAATACCTGTCATGGAGTAAGAGCCACCTTGTGACTGACTGACTGACCAAATGAATGAATGAATAAGTAAAGTCCAGGACTGTCTCCTGCCCATTCTCTGAGACACACCCCAAGTTGGGCACATTGCTTTACATAGTACGCTCAATGACAGCAAGTCAGTGATCCATTCCAGCCTCCTCATTTTATAGATGGAGAAATTGAGCTTGTCAGATGCTGGTTAAGCAATTTGCCTAAGGCACCCACATCTGTATATTATTCACCTCTGGTCACTAGCAAGTACAGTCTTCTTTGGGACATCTTTATTTTAAACATCTCCCATATGTAACAGCGGTCAAGATGACTATCCTGACTTGGAGATGACTGCCTTCTTTTGTTCAGTTCAGTTCAGTCGCTCATTCATGTCCAGCTCTTTGCAACCCCATGGACTGCAGTATGCCAGGCTTCCTTGTCCATCACCAACTCCCAGAGCTTACTCAAACTCATGTCCATCAAGTCGGTGATGCCATCCAACCATCTCATCCTCTGTCTGTCCCCTTCTGCTCCTGCCTTCAATCTTTCCCAGCATCAGGGTCTTTTCCAATGAGTCAGTTCTTCGCATCAGGTGGCCAAAGTATTGGCATTTCAGCTTCATCATCAGTCCTTCCAATGGATATTCAGGACTGATTTCCTTTAGGATGGACTGGTTGGATCTCCTTGCAGACTAAGGGACTCTCAAGAGTCTTCTCCAACACCACCGTTCAAAAGCATCAATTCTTCATTTGTTAAAACGAACATATTTAGAACTAGTCTACTTGCTAGACGGGTTGTTTTCCATGGCTAAGAGAGGGATTTTGTTAGTGCTGCCTACTTATTTATTTTATATGTATTTATTCTGGACATATATGTATATCTTCCTGTCTAGTGGAACAATATTTCTATCATTATGGTTTCTTTCTCTTTTTTTGGCCAGGCTGCACCACTTCTGGGATCTTAGTTCCCTGACCAGGGGTTGAACCTGCGACCGCAACACTGGAAGCATGGAGTCCTAACCACTGGACCACCAGGGAAGTGCCTATCGTTACTGTTTCTAAAACAGCTGAATATCTGATTGCTATTGACTCAGTTTTGCTTTCTCCTAATTTGCCTTTATGTTACTGTTATCCATTTGCCCTCAGGTCTACCCTTGTAGGGGGCTTCCCAGGTGGCTCAGTGATAAAAGATTCCACCTGTCAATGCAGGAAATGCAGGAGACATGGGTTCAATTCCTGAATCAGGAACATATCCTGGAGGAGGAAATGGCAACCCACTCCAGTATTCTTGACTGGATAATCTCATGGACAGAGGAGCCTGGTGGGTTATAGTCCACCGTGTTGTGAAGAGTCGGACATGACTGAGCACACACACCCATGCACACACTACCTTTGTAGAACAGTATTAATTCACCCACTAACTCACAAAGTAAGGAAAACTCTACAACCAATAGTGCTAATACTGGCAAGCCACTGCCCACTTCACCTTGAAATGTGGTTCTTCTGCTTGCCTATTATATACCAGGTATTTAGGAGATCTCTATTTTGCCACTGTGTTATTGAATTCAGTTATCAGATTTCTTACGTTATCCTTCTAAATGAAAAATAAAGCAGTTCCTTGATTTTTTTCAATTTTTTTTCCCATTCACTAGGGGATCCAGGCAGAGGAGAATAAAATATGGGGCAGCAGAGGCGGGGGGGCGGGGGTGTGACCAAGAAGGGAAATTTCAGGGCAAGGGAAGGAAGAGACAGATGGGAAAGAGGAAGAAGACAGGTGGAAATAAAGAAGAAGAATCTGAAAGAGGAAGTGGAAAAAGCAGGTAAAAGGCGATGAATGCGAAGTGTGCAAGATGATTTTTATACAATTGTTTAACCATGTACAGTATACATAAAAAGGCCCGGAAGGAAACACTCCAGTATGATAGCTGCCGATCTCCACTCTTACCTGCTGTGTATCATGCAACGCTGTAGGGTGGGCATGATGCCCCAGCCACGTCAGCTCGTGGATGACTTGCTTTGCCCGATGGAGTGTGAGTGGCAGTTCCACTAGGAACTGAAGACCTCAAGAGGCGTCAAGCTTTCCTGCTCACCCTCTTGAATCCTTGCGATCTTCCATGGGGGAAAAATTCTTCCTGGTAGGTGCTAGTCTGAGAACCATGAGGAAACACACATGCAGGTGATCAGATTTAAACCACTTCAGCCTGAACCCAAGCCCAGCTCAGCCCAGCTGAATACTCAGAGCCTCTGTGGACCCAGGAAAGAGAACACTAATGTTTGTTGTTGTCAGCTGTTGAGAGAGCGAAATTGGTTTTGTGTGGCAAAGACAGATGCATTCTGGTCATCTCTGAATGATGGCATAGTTGATGCCTATTTTCTTCCTTATGATTTTCCATGTTTTCCACGTATATTTGAGTCAGCTCGCTTTACTTTTAGAGGAAAAGAAGAAATACACGAGGAAACATGCTTTTCCTACTATGTCCTGCACCATTATAATACAAGATCAAACTTATCTGAACTGTATACACAAAGAACATAATTTATGACTGTTAAGGCAACTTTAAAAGCGTTAGTATGCTAATTCACTTGTGTTTTCTCTCACATTCCTCTGCACAGTTAACAACGAAGTTCTTATTTCTATTGCCTTTAGCACGTATTCTTTTTTTTTTCTTTTCTTTTTTATCTCTCCCTCTATCCCTTTACTTAATCTGTTGAAGAATGCTTTTGACTTGCACAAACGCCCAGTCTAAATTTTACTGACTGCATGTTCCCGATGCAGTTTGACATATTTCTCTGCCCCCTAAATTTCCTGCAAATATGTAGCTGCATTCAGAGACTGGATTAGACTCAGGTTTGATCCCTTTTGGCAAGACTATAAGCAATGTTTGGCAAGACCACAGGAAGCACACCATGCCTTTTTAAGATGTTAATATCTACTGATGTCTAATATCCAAATTTACTAATTCACTGAGGGTTCCTGAATGATGATGTTCGAATTCAAGGATTAGCAAACTATGGCCTGTAGGCCGAATCTGTCAAACTTCCCCTGTTTTTATAAATAAAATATTATTGTCAGGAAGTGACAGTCAGGCCTGAAATGGCAAACCCCATCTCTTTGTATGCACCAGGCCTCCAGTTCCCTCTGAGGTCCTGGAATCTGCCTGGGACTAGATCAAGGTACAGTTTCCCAAAAGTCACAGACTTTTGAATATACAAACTTTCATCCTTCTCCTTGAGATAGCAAGGACTCTCCTTTCACTATCTCTGCTTCCAGCTATCCCACCCTGGAACACTTAACCTCTCTCTGTACCTTCAGAATAATCCTCTCAAGATGCTCAATCTTTTGGAAACCAAACCTCAGACAGCAGGCTGCCTTAGGTAACTTCTACCTTCTACATTCTTCTACCTTCTAACTATGGGGCTTCTAGAAGCCCCATAGTTCAAGCTTCTTCTGAGATGGGAAACCCAAAGTCTGCCCACCTGCTTAGCACAAGGAAGGAAAATCCCAAGAATAAATAACAACAGCAATAAAAGACTGTCATTCTTTCTAATCCTCCTGCAACAGCAGAAGCAAAATACAGCATCTCAATAAATTTTCCTGCCACAACTTCTCTGCTACCATAAACAAAAGAAAGGGTTATCTTGACTTCTCTGGTAGTTCAGTGGATAAGAATCTGCCTGCCAATGCAGGGGACACAGGTTTGGTCCATGACTGGCAGGAGTCCACACACTGCTGAGCAACTAAGGCGGTGCGCCACAACTACTGAGCCCATGCGCTAGAGCCCATAAGCTGCAACTACTGAAGCCTGTACACCTAGAGCTTGTGCTCTGCAACGAGAGAAGCCACTGCAATGGGAAGACTGCACACATCACGATGAAGAGCAGCCCCTGCTCACTGCAACTAGAGAAAGCCCGTGCAGCGACGGAGACCCAGCCCAACCAAAAAGCAATCAATTAATTTTAAAAATAAAAAAAGAAAGTGTTATCTGGTTATTCCATATCTTTATGAATCCCCTCTTCTTGCAAATAATGGAAAACTCACTCAAATTCATTGAAGGAAAATAGGGAGTCTATTAAAAGGACCCAAGGGCAGGAGTAGAATGTCTTCACTCATGAGGAATGAGAGCCAGGACCAGGAGAGCTGCCTCTGAGCATCCTCAACCCTCACAGTATCCCCATCCTGCCTCTTGTTTTGCATCTGCTCTATTCTCCTTCCTTTACAAACCACCTCTCCTTGTTTCTTGTCCCCATGACAGAAAGCACCCATCCTGTGGCTCCCAGTTTATGTCTTCTCCAGCACGTATTCTTGAAAAAGCAAGTTATTTTCGAGGTTGTATTTTAGGATCTGATTATATCATACACAGGGCTTCCCTGATGCCTCAGACAGTAAAGAATCCACCTGCAATGTGGGAGACCTGGGTTCAATCCCTGGGTTGGGAAGATCCCCTGGAGAAGGGAATGGCAACCCACTCCAGTATTCTTGTCTGGAAAATCCCATGGACAGAGGAGTCTGGAGGGCTACGGTCCATGGGGTCACAGAGTCAGACAGGACTGAGTGACTTTCACTTTTTCACATCACACACAAAGGCAAGCTCAGGGGCTTGCGAGATATTCAGTTTAAGAGAGTTAACACAAGCTAATTCTCTGTCAAGCACTGATGCTTTAGAACTAACCCTTTCCTCTTCCATTGTTCTTCGGTCAGGATAAGTCTCTGCTTTATTGATTTTTCTCATTAATTATGGGAAGTAGGGAGGTGAGAATAAACGGGGCAAGAAGACTTCCCTGGTGGTCCAGTGTTTAAGACGCCGAGGTTTGACTGCAGGGGGCGCAGATTCAATCCGTGGTCGGGCAACTAAGACTCTGCTTGTCAAGTGGTGTGGTCAAAAAATTTTAAAAATAAGTAAAAGAATTGCTTCATAAGTGGCTTTTAAATAAATAAATAACAGAGCAGGAAAGGAACCTCAAAGAATGCATGGATGGGAAAAAGGAAGACGATTGACGGGAGGAAGAAAATGGATCAGGAAGAGGAAACTGATGCAAGGGGGAGAAATGGGGAAATGAGGTAGGGGGTGAAACCAGTCCTCCCCAGCTTGACGCTCCCCTCTTTCTTCCACTAACTCACCTCTGCGTCCCCCATTCCGGCTCCGTCACTCTGCGTCTGCCTTCCTGTGTTCTTGGTCATTTTGTTCTCCTTCCAAAAGTCTCTCCAGCTCCTCGTGGTCCCTCCAAATTTTGGCCATCCTTTGAGGACCCATGCAAGCCTCCTGCTCCCTGAAGCATTCCCAGCTCACACTGAGGTCACCCCTCTCTGAACTGTGGCCCCGGTCTCTCCCCTGAGCTCCAGCCTCATAAATTGCATCATGGTGTCCAGTAGTATCCCAAAATGTGTCTGACTCTTCCAAACTCTACATTAGCATGTAAGCTCAATGAGGCAGAGGTAGGGTTTGGTTTGTTCACTGCTGTGTCCCAGTGTCCAGAGGAGCGCTCGGCACCAAACAGGAACTTGATAGCTATTAGTTGAATGCATCCCAATGTTCACAGAAGCATTATTTACAACAGCCAAGACATGGAAGCATCCTGAGTGTCCATCAACAGATGAATGGATAAGGAACAATGAATGCAGTACTACTACTCAGCCATAAAAAAGAACAAAATTTTGCCATTTGCAACATGGATGGACTTGAAGGGCATTATACTAAGTGAAATAAGTCAGAGAAAGGCAAATGCTGTATGATTTCACTTATAAGTGGAATCTCAAAAACACAACAAACCAATGAATTTAACAAAAAAGAAGCAGACTCAGATATAGAGAGCAAATCAGTGGTTACCAGTGCTGGGAGGGGAGGCGTGGGGGCTACACAGGGGCAGGGCAGTGGGAGACACAGCCTACTGGGTATAAGATGGGCTCGAGGATGTATCATACAATACAGGGAAGACAACCAATATTTTGCAATAACTGTAAATGGAAAGTAACCTATAACAATTATATAAAAATGTTTAAGAGTAAAAATAACTATTCATCGAAGGGAAGGCATTCAAACCAGTCAATCCTAAAGGAAATAAACCCTGAATATTCATTGGAAGGGCTGATGTTGAAGTTGAAGCTCCAACACTTTGGCCGCCTGATGAGGAGAGCTTACTCATTGGAAAAGACCCTGATGCTGGGAAAGACTGAAGGCAAAAGGAGAAGTGGGTGGCAGAGGATGAGATGGTGAGATAGCATCACCGACTCAATGGATATGAATTTGAGCAAAGTACGGGAGATAGTGAAGGACAAAGGAGCCTGGCGTGCTGCAGTCCATGGAGTCTCAAAGAGTCAAGACTCAAAAACAGGGTGTCACAAAGACATGACATAATGACTGAATAACAACAACAATTAATTGAAAAAAAATGAATAAACTCCTATAGTAGCAAGAGCCTGGAGGACACGATTCACTTCCATTGCATTGCATACTGATGTTGCTTGGCTGTCTAATTTTCCCAGCTGGACTGCAAAAATTCTTCAGGATCAGGAGCCCTATGCATGTGTATTCCTCTGGGCTTTAGCACAAAGCTGTGCACACAGGTGATTTATTCACAGATTAAACAGCCCAGTCCCACAACAGAACAAGCCCATGTCTAAAGCCACCTTTCTCAAGCCTGGGAACCACATGCTAACTCATGCAAAGAATATATTTGTTCGTCCACAGACTCTTAAGTACATGTGCTTGAGCCCTGTATCAAATCAGTATAATACATTTTCCCGTGTTTCATTTTCATTATTCTTGAATGGGGCATGTTTTATGTACACATCTGATTAGAAGCAGGCTCGGAGTCCTTTCTGACTCTGTTCCCCCTGCAGTGTCTGCCAGCACCACCTGAGTACCTAGAAGAAGCTCAAGGCGGGCCAACCTTGACTGGAGACAAAGGCCTTGCTGGTCTGGAGACCTGCTGCCCGGCTAGTCCCTGCGAGGCTGAAAGCAGGGCTTCTGATTGGCTGCCAGTGACGTCACACTCCTGGCTCCCTTCTCCCCAGATGAACATCTGCTTTATCTTAGCGCGCCTTTCACAATAGCAACAAGACACAACAGGAAGAAAACGTCTAGAGCCGGTCCATCCGCGCCAGGCTCAGGGTTTCTCACAGCACCGCTCAACAAAAACGCTGCTCCACGTCGATTCCGTCGGCTTTCCCACCAGAGTAATCGCCGTGGGTGGGGCGGACTTTGTGTTCTGTTTTATTTGCTGTCTACATGGAACTGCTATTGAAGTGACTAACAGTCACGTCATCGCTGCATTAGGAAGCAATTATCTGAAAACAAATTCATTTCCTGAGTCATCCAGTTTATTTAGCCTGCATTCCGCTCTTTCTTTTCAAAAAATTATCTCAGGAGTAAAGAAATTCAAACTTCTTATAGTACCTGCTGCTCCTTTGTCAGGAGATTATGTAGCTTATTTAGATGGATTCACAGAGGTATTATGTTTGCCCATATTACGCGGCCTGTTCTATTCTAATCCTGAATTTATCAATATTTTCAAAAGACAAATGCCTTTCAGGATTAATTTCTTTGCCTTTCATGCCTTTGTGTGATAGATGACTAATGCCGTATTCACTGGCTCATCAACTGTCTGGCTTGGTTTTTGCCTTCTCCTTTTTTTTTCTTTTCTCTCTCCTTTGCTTCCATTTTTTAAAAAAAAAGATATGAGTATGTGTTTTAGAGACACAAATACTTTCGTATCTTCTTGAAATTCTGTATGAGTTTCCTGTAGCTGCTGTAGCAAATTACCACAAACTCGGAGACTGAAATCAACGGGAATACATTCTCTCCTTTTTGGAGAGCAGAAGTCTGAAATCAGTACCTTGTGCTGGAAATGGAGGTGTCAGCAGGAGGTGATAGCAGGGGGTTCTTAGAGAGAATCTTGCCTCTTCCAGCCTCTGGTGGCCGGTGAAGTGAAAATCGCTCTGTCGTGTCCGACTCTTTGCGACCCCATGGACTTTTAGTCCGTGGAACTCTCCAGGCCAGGATACTGGAGCGGGCAGCCTTTCCCTGGGGGCTGCTGGCCTTCCTTGAATTGTGCCCTTATCACCCCAGCCTCTGCCTCTGCCTCTGCAGTCACACCATCGCCCCCTTGTCTCTCCTGTGATGGCATTCAGGGCCCTCCTGGA
Organism: Muntiacus reevesi; assembly: GCF_963930625.1. Taxonomy (NCBI): domain Eukaryota; kingdom Metazoa; phylum Chordata; class Mammalia; order Artiodactyla; family Cervidae; genus Muntiacus; species Muntiacus reevesi. The sequence goes on along the minus strand of NC_089255.1, from coordinate 8,155,416 downwards.
TATCCCAGCATAACTTCTCCATGGCAAGAGCCTTGACTTAATCCCATCTGCAAAGGCCCCTATTCCTTAGAAGGTAACATTTACAGGTGTCGAGAGTTCGGATCTGCTATCCTGGGGGCTATTATTCAGCCCACCACATTTTCCACTCCCTGCTCTCCACAGCTCACGGAGTATTTTCTACCTACTTGTAAAGGTTGATGGGAAGGAAAGAACAACTCTAAAGGAGAGAGACAACACTTCAGCCTTCCCTTGCCTCTTAATTCCTTCCCGAATGGAGGTTGGTTCCCGCTTCCTAAGAAAATACGGGGGAGTGGGAGGTATTTCACTCTGCAGGCTGGGGGTTGGGGTGGGGTTGCGGCTTGTCCCCTCTTCTTCCTCGGCAGCCAGGGCACTGACGTGTGACACAGGCTCCTCCAATCAGAGGTCCTCCCTGAGGGGCTCTGACCCGGAGGGTGCGGGGCACAGACGTCTGCTTCCAGGTCAGCAGAGTCCACGGTCGGGAGTGGCGCCCCGCCCCGCGGCCTCCGGCGGCCTCCCCGCAGACCCCCTGCGCTGCAGGGTCTGGCGGCCTCTCCCTCTGCGGTTCACCTCCGCCTCCCCGGGCCCCTGCTCTCCCCTCCATCCGGGTTCTCCCACACTCCTGTCCATCTGTGAGCTAGTGCTGAACCTCCTGCATTCCTTGCCTGCTGAAGTTAGCCCGACTTGCTCTCTGTTATTTGTCATCACACACCCTCCCCGACTTAGAAATGGCCAGGTCCAGAGCTCTCTTTTTATACAGCCTGGCGGTCCCTCCACTCAGGGCAAGATCCGCAGGACGATGCAGGCGAGGTTGGGGCAGGGTCTGCGATGCCCATGGCAGAACTGGTGGGAAACACCTAAATGTCTGTGTGATATAAAAAAAAGTGCCTTCAGGGTATGAACCACTGTGCAGAATATGAAAAGAAGGAAAAGTGTATAGCTGTGAGCTGTGGGACGCAGCCTTTTAAAAAAAAACATTGTAATGCCCTTTTTACTGTCTTGAAGTAAAATTCATCAATAACCTATTTATATAATTTTAAAAGCTCACTACAACATAAAGGAAAAATTATATATAAATAATTATCTGTGTATAAAATATTATAAATTACTAAAGGAAATACTTCATATATATAAATGTAGACTTTAACATGTAAAAACGCTCATATGACTCCATCAGTGCATGCATACTTAGTTACTTCCGTCGTGTACGACTCTGTAGCCCGCCAGGCTCCTCTGTCCATGGGATTCTCCAGGCAAGACCACTGGAGTGGGTTGCCATTCCCTCTTCCAGGGGATCTTCCTGACCCAGCGATGGAACCCGCATATCCTGACTCCTGCAGGCAGATTCTTTATCACTGAGCCACCGGGAAGCCCATGACCACATCAGAGCACCCTGCAAGTTTATAACAGGGAGAACTACATTCCCCTGAAAGAAAACCAGAGAGCAGAACCAGACACAGCACAATTAAAGGCCTTCCGAAGAACAAAAGCTACAGATGCATATCTACCCACATCACTCTGTGTACAGAAAGAACACCAAGAAGAATAAAGTGCTGGGGGAGTGGTGAAGAGGAGAGACTTTCACATTTTGTCCTCTTTTTGTATTCTTCGTGTCTTTAGTTAAATGAATGTGTTAGTTCTGTCATTAAGAAAAATAAAAACATGAAAAGAAGGAAAGAAAGTGATCAGCGTGGCATTGAGTGCTCCAAGCCGTGTGGGAAAGATGCCGGATCAGATCATGTGGAGAAGAGAAGGGCTGGGCTAGTTTGCGATGGACACTCTGCAGCTCCAGGGAGAACACTTTGTTTTCTGTCGTGGTCATTAGAATGAGGTTAGCAATTAGTGGCCACGTGATCTTGTGTAAGCTCACCTGCCAGGTGTGCTATCCTGAGGTCACAGCACTGCCTTATTTATAGCACCACAGGGTTGTTTGTGTTGCCATTACTGCACACCTGGGGTGAAACGCCTTACCTGTGGAGCTGGGAACTGATGCCAAACAGCCCAGGATCCAGGCAGTCCTGCCCCCCATCACCCAGGGTTCTCTGACTATAACTCGCATGCACTGTGGCCATCTTCAAGCCAAATACCTGGAGGGCCTTTATTCTTTGGTTTCTTCAACTGACACTTAGTGCAAAGCTAAATGTTAGGTTGGTACAAAAGTAATTGCAGTTTTTATGTTGTTGAAATTAGTCTTTGATATTGGATTACATTCTTAAATAAATGTGGTTATGTTAGACATCATTTTAATGCATATTTCTTGCTTTGTGTATTTTGCTAGTGATTTATTACTTGCTGTTTATATTTATTTTGGACCATGGAAATGAAGTTAGACAAAAAGCAAATTCGAGAGATTTTCGTATTCGAGTTCAAGATGGGTCATAAAGCAGCAGAGACAACTCAAAACACCAGCAATGCGTTTGGCCCAGGAACTCTGCTAACCAACATACAGGGCAGTGGTGGTTCAAAAAGTTTTGCAAAGCAGACGAGAACCTTGAAGATGAGAAATGTAGTGGCTGGCCATTGGAAGTTGTCAATGACCAACTGAGAAGCTGATCCTCTTACACAAGAAGTTGCCAAAAAATTCAGTGTCAACCATTCTATGGTTGTTATGCAAATTAGAAAGGTGAGAAAGTTTGATAAGTGGGTGTCTCATGAGCTGACTGCAATAAAAAAAATTGTCGTTTTGAAGTGTCGTCTTCTCTTATTCTACGCAATAATACAAAACATTTCTCAATGAGATTATGACATACAATGAAAAATGGATTTTATATGACAACTGGCAACAACCAGCTCAGTGGTTGGACAGAAAGGAAACTCCAAAGCACTTTCCAAAGCCAAACTTGCACCAAAAAAGGTTATGGTCACTGTTTGGTGGCCTGCTGCTGGTCTGATCCACCACAGCTTTCTGAATCCCAGTGAAACCATTACATCTGAGAAGTATGCTCAGCAAATCAATGAGATGCACTGAAAACTGAAACACCTGCAGCTGGCGTTGGTCAACAGAATGGGCCCAATTCTTCTCCATGACAATATCCGACAGCTCGTTGCACAACAATGCTTCAGAAGTTAAACAAATTGGGTTACAAAGTTTTGCCTCATCTGCCATATTCACCTGACCTCTTGCCAACAAACTACCACTTCTTCAAGCATCTTGACAGCTTTCTGCAGGGAAAACACTTCCACAACCAGCAGGACACAGAAAATGTTTTCCAAGAGTTTGTCAAATCCCGAAGCACAGATTTTTATGCTACAGGAATAAACAGACTTATTTCTCATTGGCAAAAATGTGTTGATTGTAATGGTTCCTATTTTGACTAATAAAGATATGCTTGAGCCTAGTTATAATGATTTAAAATTCAGCGTCCGAAACTGTTAGGGGAAGCACACTGATTGAAACCGCCCACCCTGGCCAGGCACCATAGTAACTATTAGCATGAGTTGTTTTAGGACAGGAGGTCCTGGTAAGGAACACGGAACTAATAAGCCTTCACCAACCGCAAGAGTTCGGGAAAGGTCAAAAGGAGACACCACATGTCCGACCACCTCCCAGAATCCTCTCTGGCATCCATCTTGGCTGAACAAGGCGTGCACCACCAGGAAGGACCCTGAGTCAGAATGATTGGCTAAAGACAACCCGGAAACTAATCCCACCACCATAAAACCCCGAGACTGCAAGCCATGTGACAGAGCAGTTCTCCTGGGTTCCCTGACCCTCCTGCTCTCCGCCCGGGTGCCCTTTCCCAGTAAAATCTCTTGCTTTGTCAGCACGTGTGTCTCCTCAGACAATTCATTTCCGAGTGTTAGAAAAGAGCCCAGTTTTGGGCCCTGGAAGGGGTCCCCTTTCCTACAGCAAAACCACAATTACATTTGCACCAACCTAACAGAACACTTCTTTGTTTGCCAAAATCCAAAAGCGTTGGAAACAGCATTAGGCTTAAATTCCTGCCCTACAACTTACCAAATATTCTCTGAGCTTTCCTTTCCTTGTCTATAAAATGAGGATGAATTAAGTGAAGTAAAAGTTCTTCACAACTATATGGACTGCATAGTCCATGGAATGCTCCAGGCCAGAATACTGGAGTGAGTAGCCTTTCCCTTCTCCAGGGGATCTTCCCAACCCAGGGATCGAACCCAGGTCTTCTGCATTGCAGGCGGATTCTTTGAGGATAATGTATTCACTTCAGAAGGTTTGTTAGGAGTAACAAAAAAGATAGTGTATGTCAGACACTTCCCTTGTAGCTCAGTCGGTAAAGGATCTGCCTGCAGTGCAGGAGACCTGGGTTCGATCCCTGGGTTGGGAAGATCCCCTGCAGAAGGAAATGGCAACCCACTCCAGTATCCTTGCCTGGAAGATCTCATGGACAGAGGAGCCTGGTGGGCTCCAGTCCATGGGGTCGCAAAGAGTCGGGCATGACTGCACAACTAACACACTAACACACACATGTCAAACACAGATTTCTAAAACCTGAAAGATTTCAGCTGCCAGCCATCATGAGGAAAGACAGAATCTGGAGCTTGCCTTCAGCCAAGTTAACTGCCTGCTAAATCAAACATTAGGAGTCTTCATAGGGACATAACAGAGATCCAGAACCTTTCCAGTTGACAGTTGTATGCATCTGGGTTCTCCAGAGAAACAAACCAATAGGACAGTCCAGAAGGAAATGGCTCACACAGATATGGAGGCTGAGCAGTCCCAAGATCTGCAGTCGGCAAGCTAGAGACCCAAGAAAGCTGATTCCCCGGGAATTCCCTGCCAGTCCAGTAGTCAGGACTTGGCACTTTCACAGCTTTGGCCCAGATTCAAGATCCCACAAGGAAAAAAAAAGCCGATGGTGTAGTTCCAGTCTGAGTCTGAAGGGCAGAGGATCAGGAGAGCTGATGATGAAAGTTCTAGTCTGAGGCTGAGAGTCCAAAGGAGGAGAAGGCTGATGTTTCAGCTTGAAGACAATCAGGGAGTGAATTCTACCTTTTTGCTGTATCTACACCTTCAGTGAATTGGATAAGGGCCACCCACATCAGGGAGGGCCAGCTCCTGTACCAGCCTACCAACGCAAGTGTTAAACACCGTCGATAACATTTAACCAAACATTATCTGGAACTCCATGTACCCCCCCCCCAAAAAAAAAGTGAGTGTTAGTTGCTCAGTCGTGCCTGACTCTTTGCGACCCCATGGACTGTAGCCCGCCAGGCTCCTCTGTCTATGGAATTATCCAGTGGGTTGCCATGTCCTCCTCCAAGGATTCCTCCTGATTCGGGGATTGAACCCGCGTATCCTGCCTTGCAGGCAGACTGAGGATTGAAGCCCAACAGTGAAGGTTCGTGGGCTTCTGCTTGTGACCTATTGAATCAGAATCATTGCTCAAAGAAATCTGTGTTTTTAAGAAGTTTCCCAAAGCTTCTGATTTACATTATAGTCACTGTACCACTGCTTTAGGTTCTGGTAAGATTTGGCAATGTGGACCTAGCACCCAAACTAATAGTCACAAGTGGTATTTGGACCAGTTTCACGTGGGAAACAGGCAGTTTATGTGGGATACAAGTGTTGATTTACCTCAGGGCAGAAACCAGTGTGAGTAACGTTCCAGGGCACACCCTCCCACTTACCTGCACGATAGAATAATTCACTGAATTTCGTTCAGAGTCCAAGTGAAAAGGACACTGCTTGATTGTCAGTGTTCTTGGGTGAGTCATTATTGCTTACTAATTCCTCTTCCTCCTCAAACCTGCTTCCTTCCACATTCCACAGTGCATGGGATCCTGTTAATGGGAACTTTTTAATCTATTTATAACCAAACTTTCTCTTTCCCCACCCATCTGAATGTGCATGTTTGTGTTTCTGAACTTTGGAAAGCTTTTGTAAGGTTCTTCGTGATGTAATAATCTTTATCTCCTACATTGAGTCCCGCCTTTATATTTACTTATTTATTAATGTAAAAATAAAAAAAATGTTTAAAAAGTATGTAAAATTGTTGATGTGTTATTTACCTACAAAAATGCACGTATGCAGCATCATGAATTTTTATGAAATGAGATTACATGTATAACCAGAATCCAAATCAAGAAAACACTAAGATAAAAAATAAAAATAAAAAAAAATAAAAAGAAAGAAAAGAAAACACTAGGGAGCCTTGGAATGCTTGCACCTTCCCCAGGCTCTCTTCCAGTCATTGGTCCCCACAAGGGTAAAACAGCTATTCTGACTTCTAGGAGGATAGATTCTGTCGGTTTTTAACTTCCAAATTCTGTCTAAGTAGAATCCTACCTAGTCGCTGGCTTCTGCTCCTCGTTTTGTTGGGAGACGCCCCCATGTGGTCACTTGCAGTTACAGTGCCTTGCCTCTCACTGCTGTATACAGTTCCATTTTCTGGATATACCATCAGTTATTAGTTATTAGTGGGTATTTGAGTTTCTAGTTTGGGGCTACTGCAAATAGTTGGAGGCATAGCTTTTATACTGAGTTGGGGTTTTAAGAGAGAGTGTTAGATATTCAAGTTCAAAAGACTTGAATTCTGCTTGTGGTAAATAATAGAAACAAATGAACATTCCATAGATTCTTCTGCTCACCCTGAAAACGGCTCCCAGGATTGAAAGTCATGAAAGAAGAAAGAAAAAGTAAAGAAGTTTAGAGGAGAGAATGATTTACAGTTCCATCTGCCTCCACTATTTGCTTCTCCATGGCAACTCCTCGCCCATCCTGCCAATTGAGCCTAAATCAGTAGCATTTCAAAGCACCTGTTGGTCATCCAAATTGACCAATTTAGGGGCTCCATTGTTATCTGGTTAACAGACCGAGGGAGCGGTGGGCCAGTGGCCAGTCCAGTTAAAACCCTAAAAGTGCTATGCAGTGTTCCAATCTTTTCTCCTTGGGTCAGAAAAGACCCGCTTCCTTAGGATCAGGGAAGGTCTGAACCCGACGGACCCAAGGGTGCATTAGTCCAACTCCTCACCTTCCAGAAGAGAGACTGAGTTCCAAAGTCTGAGTTCCAGAGTCTCTTTTCCAAAGCATCTGAAGTGCTTGAGGCCACACACAGAGTTAGGAAGTGAACTGGATGGTGATTTGGAACATCTTCAGTTTCAGGGCTCTTATTTGTTTGGGTTTTGTTTTACTCGGCCACATGGTGGATTTACATCGTACATAATAGTTTGCAATATGTTGCTGGTTGCTTTACTTTTCTGATTTCCTGCATTTGGGGCAGTTTCTCTCTGGTTAAAACGTTACCATCCTCTTCTATGCTTTGTCATTTTGGTTTTGTTGTATATTCTGTTTTACCCTCCAGCATACGATCAGTGTTAGTACAGCGTGGATAGTGGAGGTGTAATCCATGTGCTGGGATCCCTTAGGGACAAGGAGTTTTCAGTTTTCAAACAACTAAAGAATGAATCCTCCTTAAAGATATGTGATTATGAATATGTAAATATGCTCACAACATACTAAATGGAAATTATAGGGACTTCTCTGCTGGGCCAGTGGTTAAGACTCCATCTCCCACTGCAGGGGGCATGAATTCAATCCTTGGTTGGGGAACTAAGATCCAACGTGCTGCGAGGTGTGGCCCAAAGTCAATAAATAAAATAAAATAAACGTAGATTACAGAATGGCATCGTGTGCCCTGTTTCTGTAATATGTATTTCTCTGCATTGGTGTTCAGTCACTCAGTCCTGTCTGACTCTCTGTGAACCCATGCACTGCTGCACACCAGGCCTCCCTGTCCTTCACCATCTCCCAGAGCTGGCTCAATCTCATGTCCATTGAGTCGGTGATGCCATCCAACCATCTCATCCTCTGTTGTCCCCCTCTCCTCTTGCCCTCAACCTTCCCCAGCATCAGGGTCTCTTCCAATTGCAATGCATACATGAATAGGTAAGTTCTGGAAGGATATAAATGTTAATGTTTTTAATCAGGTTGATGGAATTATGGGTATTTTAGTTTTATTCTTTTAGAATTCTTTAATTTTTTACAATCAGGGAAAAACTGGTAAAGGTAACAAAATTAAAATAATACTTTTCGAATGACACTCCCCACATCAGAGCCAGGCATTGACTGACAGTGAGCCACAATTTTAATGGCTACATTGGAAAAACAAACCAGTCAACACTCACAGAAACCATGAAGTGGGTACTGTACGCCATTTAACTGCAAGGAGTCTGGGAAGCGTAGTCTTGGGCTGACCAGCTATTTCTCAACCACTAATCAATTATTATAGAACGTGAGAATGGATTTCAAAGGGACAATGGCCTTGTAGGACTTTGGCTTTAACTGTGGATGAGAGAAAAAGCCATTTGAGAATTTGTTGCAGGCATCATATTTCACACCCCTAAATACTTCAGCATGCACCTCATAAAATAAGGGCACCCTATATAACCACAAAATCATTATCAGAACATTAGCAATAATATCAGAATATCATTTAGCAAGCAGTCCACATTCAAATTTCTCCAAATTGTTATGAAAATAATTTGTGATGTGTGCTCAGTCATGTCTGACTCTGTGTGACCCCATGGACTGTAGCCTGCCAGGCTCCTCTGTCCAGGGTATTTTTCAGGCAAGAGCTGGAGTGGGTTGCCTTTTCCTTCTCCAGGGGATCTTCACAAGCCGGGGATCAAACCCACGCCTCCTGCGTCTCCTGCACTGGCAGGCAGGTTCGTTGCCACTGCGCCACCTGGGAGGCTACGACAGGAACCTTAGCAGAGGATCATTTAGGATATCATATTTATTGATTAAAACATGCAAACAAATGCAGTTGGGGATCCAAGTGGAGTCTCCTTTCTGCAGCCACTACCTTCACATGAAGCCTTTTCCCCCCACTTTGGAATGCTGCCCAGGCAGGTGCAGTCTTCTAGCAGGACAGTAGGGGGCCCACGTGCCCTTCTGCTGTTCCTCACCTCGGGTGATTTCCCTAGCTGGGAGTGGGGGCCCAGGAGGCAGGGAAATTACCACTGTGTCGCATGGGAACGAGAGACCTCAGGGCATGCTCAGGACCCCACAAGACCACCAGCTTCCTTATGGGACGTTATAAAGACTTTACAGCAAAATTAATTTTTATTCCATTTAGGGAAACAGCACAAGCTATGTATCACTTTTTCTGGGTGATTTTCATAACTGTACTGTGAAGTCAAATAAGCAGAAAGCTACAATTTATCGAGCTAAATATTTAAAGGCAATGACCATAATAATTTCAAAGTTGGATTTACAAGTCAAATTGCCAGTAGTTAGCCACCCTTCAACCATTACATACAAATTTTTAAAATATCAAAGTAGGGTGGGGTGTGGCCAATGGTGGAGTAGGAAGAACCTGAGCGGACCTCCTCCCAGGAGCACACCAAAATTACAACTATTTTACTGAGAAACTATCTAAATTGCTTCAGTCATGTCCAACTCTTTGTGACCCCGTGGACTGTAGCCTGTCAGCCTCCTCTGTCCATGGGATTCTCCAGGCAAGAATACTGGAGTGGGTTGCCATGCCCTCCTCCAGGGGATCCTCCCAACCGCAGGGATCAAACCCACGTCTCTTACGTCTCCTGCATTGGGAATTGGGTTCTTTACCACCAGCGCCACCTGGGAAACCCCTGAAGACCAACAGAAAAGATTTCCCACAACTGAAGATAAAATGCAGGAAGCACAGAATGAGCAGGAGAGGCAGAGATGTAATGTAGTAAAGACCCACACCTCCAGGCAGGCGCCCCAGAAACAAGAGGAAAGGAGAGATCGCAAATGGTCTCTCCGAGGAGTGAAGAGTCCAAGCCCCACACTGGGCTCCCTCACCCGGAAGTCCTGCACTGAAAAGATGAGCCCCTGGAACATCTGGCTTTGAACACCAGCGGGACATATGTAAAGGAGAACCAGGAGTCTAGTAAACAGAAGCTTTGCTCTTAAAAGTCATGTGCCGACTCTTCTACACTCCAAGTCCCAGTGTAAAGGCAGTAATTCAAAAGAAGCCTGGGTTCGATACCCCTGCTGATCTTGGAGAGCCTCCCAGAGAGGCAGGAAGCAACAAGGGACTTGTACTAAGGACACAGATGCTGGTAGCATCAATCTGGGGGGAGCTTATTCCACCACGAGGACATGGGTGCTGACCAGCACTGTTTTGGGGTCCTCCCTCGAACCCATCAGAGCCAGGAGTTTACCTGCCCACTAGAGGGCTAGTGTCAGTCTCAGGACTCCCTGGGCCACACAGTCAGACATCCTGGGACCCAGTCCCACCTACCAGAGAGCCAGAAGCCACCCCATGAGGCAGGACTACCTATGCAACTGGCGGAGGGCCAGCCCCTCTACCAGCATCCCCATTGTAGTCAGGCCCACCAAACAGAACAGCCCACACAGCCCATAGGGGGCACTCTTGGAGCATTTAACTCCTGATCAGAAGGAAGTGAGTTGCTAGGCCCCAGAAGATGTCTCTATACATCACTTCCTCAAGTGGTTACATGTAACCAACTTACCTAATACATAAAAATAAACACAGAGAACTGGCAAAAGGAGATAGAGGCATATATTCCAAAGAAGGACCAAGACAAAATCCCAGAAGATCTAAGTGAAGTGGAAATAAGGAATCTAACTGACAAAGAGCTCAGGGTAATGGTCATAAAGATGCTCAATGAATTTGAGAGAAGAATGGATGGAGCACAGAGAATTTTAACCAAGAGTTAGAGAATATTAATAGCGAGAAGAACCAAATAGGGCTGAAGAATACAACAGCTGAAATAAAAAACACACTAGAAGGAATCATTAGTAGATCAGATGGCACAGAGAAATGGATCAGAAAAAACAGTAGTGGAAATCACTGAGGCTGAGAAGAAAAAACAAAAAAAGGTTAAAAAAATGAGGATAGTTTAAGATAGCATCAAGCATACTAACATTCACATGATAGGTGTTGCAGGAGAATAGAGAATTTCTCCATTCCAAATAAAGCAATGGAGAAATTACTTGAAGGTACAATTGAAGGTACAATAGCTAAAAATCCCCCTAATCTGAGGAAGGAAACAGACATCAGGAACCACAGAAAGTCCCAAACCAGAAAAATCCAAAGAGATATACATAAAGACACATTGTAATTAAAATGGTGACAGTTAAAGATAAAGAGAGAATATTAAAAGCAACAAGAGAAGAGCAATAAGTTACATACCATGGACCTCCCACAAAGCTATCAGTTGGCTTTTTAGTGAATGGCATCATATACTCAGAGTGATGAAAAGAAAAAACCTACAACCGAGAATATTCTACCTGGCAAAGCTGGCCTCCAGACTGGAAGGAGAAAGAAAGAAGTTTACAGATAAGCAAAAGCTAAAGAAGAGTTCAGCACCAATAAAACATCTTTATAAGAAATGTTCAAGGCAGTTTTCCAAGTGGAAAAGGAAAGACTCAAACTAAAAATATAAAAATTATGACAGGAAAAGGCTCACTAGGAAAGGCAAACACACAGTAAAGGTCGCAAGCACTTGACTGACCACTGATAAAGCTAGTAGGAAGATTAACATACAAAAGCAATAAAATCATCTATATCCATAATAAGTAGCTAGGGGATATATAAAACAAACAGGGGTAAAATATCATGTAAAAATATTAAATACTGAGGGGGAAATAAAAATGCAGGCCTGGCAGAATGCATTCTGACTGAAGAGACCATCAACTTAGAATAATCATGTATATACACAGATTGCTTTAAACAAGCAAACACGTGAAAGTGAAAGTGTTGGGTGCTCAGTCAGGTCCGACTCTCTGCGACCCCGTGGACTGCAGCCCACCAGCTCCTCCAGCCGTGGGGTTCTCCAGGCAAGAATACTGGAGTGGGTTGCCATTTCCTCCTCCAGGGGAGGTCCTGACCCGGGGATCGAACCTGGGTCTCCCGCATTGCCTGCAGACGCTTTACCTTCGGAGCCACAAGGGAAGACCAGGAGACTAACAATATACTGCTGAACAACCAATGAATGGGTCACTGAAGAAGTCAGAGAAGAAATTTAAAAATACCTGGAAACAAGTGAAAATTGAAACACAATGATCCAAAACAGGTGGGACACAGAAAAAGCAGCTTTGAGAGGGAAGTTTCTAGCACTATGAGCCTACTTCAGGAAAGAGCAAAAATCTCAAATAAACAATCTAATCTTACACCTAAAGGAACCAGAAAAAGAACAACAACAACAACAGGAAGGTTAGGAGAAGGAAAGAAATAATAAAGATCAGAGCAGAAATAAGTGAAATAGAAACTATAAAAGATAAAAATTCAACTAAGAGTTGGTACTTTGAAAAGACACACAAAATTGATAAACCTTTAACCAGGCTCATCAAGAATAAAAAAGAGAGGGCTCAAAGTAACAACACCAGAAATGCAAGAGAAGTTACAACTGATACCACAGAAATACAAAGGATCACAAGCAATCACTATGAACAATTATATAGTGATACAATGGACAACTTACTAGGAATGAATAAATTCCTAGAAATATATAAACTTCCAAGTCTGAATCAGAAATAAATAGAAAATATGAGAGAAAAAATTACTAGTAATGAAATTATATCAGTAACAGAAAAATTTCCCAACAAAAGTCCAGGACGAGATTGCTTCAAGATAAATTTTACCAAATGTTTAGAGAGGAGTTAACACCTATCCTTTTCAAACTATTTTAAAAAGTGCAGAGGAAGGAACACTTCAAAATTAATTCTAGGGACCTCCCTGGTGGTTCAGTGGCTAACACTCCATGTTCCCAGTGCAGGGGGCCTGGGTTCAATCCTTAGTCAGGGAACTAGATCCCACACGCTGCAAATAAATAAATAAATATACATATTTTAAAAATTAATTAAAAAACCTCATTCTATGATGCTGGCATCACCCTGGTACCAAAATCAGACAAAGATAGCACATAAACACACAAAATTATAGGCCAATATCACAGATAAACATAGACACAAAAACCCTCAACAGAACATTAGCAAACCAAATTAAAAAATACATTAAGAGAACCATATATCACCATCAAGTGGAATTTATACCAGGGATGCAAGAATGGTTCAATATCTGTAAATAAATTAATGTGACACATCATATTAACAAATTGAAGAATAAAAGTAATTTGGTCATTTCACCTACACCTACTTCTTGATTCTTAATTTTAGAAAGTTTCTATTGATTTCTAACAATGAGAGATTAGAATTTCATTTACTTAGACTAAATTCAACTTTCCCCCTCACCTCATAATCTTGATAGCCATATTACTGTTTCAAATTATTTTTACTGATTATTTTCATAATTCTAAATATATATACTTCAATTTCTATTTATTCTTCATTTTAGATACAAACTACAGACTCTCCATAATGTAGCTTGGGAATAGCAGCATCTCCATTCTTTCTTTCATCTCTCTCCATCCTTCCACCTCTCAACCTCTGCCAGACTACCTTCATTTTAACATGATCAAAGCTGATAACATTTTCATTGTTCTATAATCACCAAGTTCTCTCTGTTGGGTAGCTTCTAAAAACTGAGAATCAGTAAACTGATTATTTTACTCAAGTGTTGAAATGTTAGTCACAGTCGTGTCTGACTCTGCGATCCCAGGCTCCTCTGTCCATGGGATTCTCCAGGCAAGAATACAGGAGTGGGTAGCCATTCCCTTCTCTAGGGGATCTTCCTGACCCAGGCATAGAACCCAGGTCTCCTGCATTGTAGGCAGATTCTTTACTGTCTGAGACAGCAGGAAAGTCCTGGTGCTCTTTATTTTTTGGCAAAAGAGGAAAGCCAGGAAGCCAGGGCTCGTTATTTTATTATAACTATGTAAATACTGTTCAATGAAAAGCTCATTTTTTTTTGCTTTGAGCCATGATTTTGCTTCCTTCTCCCTCCATGGAATGTCATATTCCCTAAGCAACTATGAGAGAATGTATCTAGCACTAAGGCATAAAGATTTTTTTGTCATACTCCATTAACTGCTCGAGATCATGCTATAATTCAGTTTGCTTCATATTAGGACTGTTAATTTCTTACAGATTTTTTTCATGGAGTTTCTAACTACATCTCTAAGTGAAAGAAAAAACATGCCTTTGCCACCAGCTTTTCCTGCCCTCCACCCTACAGATTCTTATTTTATATGTTGCCTGGAATCCAGTATTTTCTTCTTAATGGTACACTTCTTGCAGCCCAAGGACTTTAACAATTTATGTGGCTCTCATCCTGGTTTAGTTCCTCCACTGCTTGTATTACCTATCTGCTTTCCCCTTGGTTTTCCCCCCTTTTTACTGGAGTACATCCTTAAGTAACTTTTTAAGAAAGGGTATGTAGCTGGAACTTTGCTCAATGTTATGTGCCGTCCTAGATGGCAGGAGGATTTGGGGGAGAATGGATACGTGTAATACGTAGTGGAGTCCCTTCACTTTTCACTTGAAACGGTCACAACATTTTTAATCAGCTACACCCCAATACAAAATGTTTTTGGTGTTAAAAAAAAAAAGGAGTTGTTAAAGGCTGAAAAAAAGAAAAGAAAGGTTATGTAGCAAGTAAGCTTTGACTTCTGAAAATGTCTTTATTTGCTTTAATTTTGGAATGCTTTGGATGAATAGAATTCTAGATCCTAAATAGTTTTCCTACAGCATTTTGAAATCTGTTCTCAGCCTTTTTCTCAGTTTCCCCCTTCTAATATGCAGACTCCAGTTCAATCCCCTCTGGGCATCTGTCAGGCAGAAAAAATCCACCCTCCATGTTCCCCCCTGCACATAATGCTGTGCTCTTCAATCTCTGTTTCCAAGTTCACGTCCTCTTCCCATCTCCCAGAAATTTGTGAAAACGTCTCAACTGCTGATGCCCAATTATGGGTTTATACTCTTAAGTTTTTTATCAATTCAATAGGATCTTGGGAAAGAAGGATAACCAACATACATGCTCTGGTCACCTTCTTGAATCAGAATTTCATATAAATTTCATTTTTTTCTTGCCCTTTTCATTAAAAAAATAAATATCAGAGCTGTATTTAACTCTCTTTTGCTAAATGTACAGACTTTAATGACACCATGTTTATACAGTAGTTTTGCAAAATATTTTTTTGCAATTCTGGATATTTCCAAATTACTGAAGCATTAATTGATGATTAAGGGTGAAAAAGAGTATAGAAGGAGGGAATGCCTCCCACAAGTCAGAGGATACAGCCTTGCTTATTTCTCAGAACAAGCACGCATTAATCCACAAGCTTCCTGGAACAGTACCCTTTATAGAAAAACCATTGTTCCCAATTCTGATAAGTTCATAATTTCCAAGAGGAAAAGAGATACAAGCATTTATATTTACCACCAACTAAAGTGCAAAGCAAGTGAGGAATAAAGCCAATTAGCAAAGTCTTTATAAATCATAGTACCCCTCTATTCTCAATTCTAATAATTTGTTCGTTTGAACAAGTGCATGAATGCTTAGTTGGTCAGTTGTGTCCAACTCTAGCCGCCAGGCTCCTCTGTCCACGGGATTTCTTTTTCAGGCAAGAATACTGGAATGGATTGCCATTTCCTCCTTCAGGGATTTTCCCAATCCAAGGACTGAACCCTCATCTCCTGCATTGTGAGCAGATTTTTTACCGCCGAGCCACTGGGGAAGCCTGTTTGAACAAAAATCTGTCTTAATAAGGTAATCACAACTGTAAAAGAATGGCAGTGTTTAGTCTCCCACAGAGACCACCTTTTTCTTAAGGACCGAAGATCAAATTTTCATATTATTTAGGCATGGAATCTTATTTGAGATCAACCATATTTGACCATCATGTAACAGTTACAAATAATAGTATAAAAGCTACAGATATTATAAAAGGAACAGAATAATAGTACTCTGATCTCTTTAATATTAAGCAGGGTCCACAGATGAATTAGCTTTCTGTACGAATATCTGAAAGTCATGTTTTCATATTGATAATACTCTTTTAAAAATAATATAATGTATGCATATTGTAGATGGTGAGAATGACTGCAATATAATTGAGTTCTGCCCAGAGGCTGCTGGACCCACATTTCCCTCTTTTGATTTGGGGCTGTAAATTGTTTTTGGAGTAACAGAGAAGAATTGAGGGTTCAATCCCTGGGACGGGAATATCCCCTGGAGAAGGTGATGGCAACCTGCTCCAGTATTCTGGCCTGGAAAATCTCATGGACAGAGGAGCCTGGTGAACTTCAGTATATGTGGTCCCAAAAAGTCAGACACGACTGAGTGCACACACGCATGCACACACAGAGAACAGTCAAGGGGAACTGAATGTGTGGATCCAGCCAGTCCATCCTAAAGGAAATCAGTCCTGAATATTCATTGGAAGGACTCATGCTGAAGCTGAAACTTCAAAACTTTGGCCACCTGATGCAAAGAACTGACTCACTGGAAAAGACCCTTTGATACTGGGAAAGATTGAAGGCAGGAGGAGAAGGGGATGACAGAGGATGAGATGGTTGGATGGCATCACCGACTCAATGGACATGAGTTTGAGCAAGCTCTGGGAGTTGGTGATGGACAGGGAGGCCTGGTGTGCTGCAGTCCATGGGGTCACAAAGAGTTGGACACGACTGAGCAACTGAACTGAACTGAACGTGTGGATGATGAGATTATGTCAGTGATGCCAGGGCAGGCTGCATGAAAGAAGGCTCCAACGTGGTTCCAACAGAGAGAAAGGGCTACAGAACAGACTTACTACACGGTCAATGCTGTATAGATGTGCTGAGCTCAAACAAGAAAAGGAAATGGCAACCCACTCCAGTATTCCTGCCTGGAGAATTCCATGGACAGAGGAGCCTGGCAGGGGTGGCTGGCAGGGGGTGGAGGACGAACTGAGCAACTAATACTTGACTTGACTTTAAAACTACACTTTCAACATAAAAACCAGTAAGACAAACCTTTGAGCAAATAGAATAACCCTGGGCTTACATGTTTTTATGTTTTCCGATAATGATGAGTGACTTGAATTTTTAGACCCCATTAATAATTAGATGACTACCTTCTGCCTATAGAGCCAGGCTGTGCATGTGTGTACATGCTGAATTAAAGTGCCGTCCAACTGCCTGAGGACCTCTGCACAGGCCCATGATTGAGGCCATGAGATGACTGGGGGCAGAATGACCTAGAAGTCTGCTGCATCTCACTCCAGTTCAGAGGCAAAGGGTTCAGGGTCGGATCAAGAACCACCCACCTGAGGATGTGAGTTATTTCACCCTTCTTCCTGCTTCCACTGAGGCTTAGTAAAAGCACCGAGAAGGAAAGGAGACAGGAAGGAAAGAAGGATGGATGAAAGGACGGGAGAGAGGGAGACAGCAAGAGAGCGACCTTTGTGAGATGAGACTAAGCTCCTGATGGTGGAGATCTGGTTCTGGTAGCTTCGTTTTATATAACACGTCACACACTTTTTCACTGAGTAAACTCGCAAGGTGTCTGTTCCCCTGGGAAACAAATGACAAAGCCTCAAAGAGCCTAAGCTCAGATCTTCTCTGTGACACCCCCGAAGAGCTCTACATCCCACTATTGTTGGGATGTAGCTTTTGTTGGATCAGCTTTTGCTGAAACGGATCGCCTGGGCTCTTAGCCACTCTCCACCTGATTTGTGACAGGATAAGGACAACATTTCAAGTTGCACATCTGATGGTCTCAGGCCAAGGGGAGAGAGAGCTAACACAGAAAGCTCCGCCAGGATTTATTTTTAAAGCAATAAGCTTCTATCCCACGAGCTGCCATTTATTCAAAAGGTCATCTTGGCCACTTGGCTTCCTCTAAACCATTTTGCAGATAACCTAATTTAGGAAAGAATCTCATCCCTGGGGGCAGTTTCTTTTAGGGAACATTTACTTAGAATTTGAATGAGCTGGCTTCCCTGGAGGGCCAGTGGTTTCACCTTGGCCTCCGGTCTGGCAGGGACTTGTGGGTACACAGAGTCCTGGGTGTCCGTCTGTCTCCCTACATATCTTGCTGTTGAAAGCTACCAGCATGCAAGTACCTTGCACCCCTACCGACCTCCACCTGCAGTTGAAATGACCAGAGACAAAATTCTTGGAAAAAGATTCTCAGCTGTGGAATTTGCAGTTGTTGGCATGTCGCCAGAGTCTGGGTCCGTCTGTTTTGTGGGTCTAGGGCGCGGCAGATGTTGGGGTTCACCTGTTTGGTTTTCTTTCCTCATACAAAGGACCTTTCTAGAGTTGGTCTGGAGCCACACTAAATACGTATGGAGGGGTAATTCTTAATTGAGGACAGCCATGGTGCAAATGAGCTTTAAAAATTGCCACCCATCCCACACACATGTCCCAGAGGTATTACAACCTGGGCACCTCAGCCCACGTTCAGTTCTCCAGGCTTTTCACACCGAGCCCAAGGCTGATTATTAGCTGTCTTCCTTGGTTTGCCTCTGAGAGGGCTTTTACCTTCTTCCACTGGTAAAGAGGAGCCTTTCCCCCAGACAATGCAAAGAATTTCTTCATCACTCAGCCCAATTATTCCCCTCTCTCGACAATGCAGTGTTCACATTTCTAAAGTGGCAACTTGCTTTTCCAATCCACCTGAACCCTCTGTGGGCATAGATCCTAAAGTCTTTACAGATGCCAGTCCCAATTAATTTATGGTGAGATTGCAAAGGGTAACAAGGGGCTGGCCAACAAGGATAACAGGGTGGGATTCCCTGCTGGGTCAGGGCAGGACTGAGGCTGCGTTGCTGCCTTTGAACTCACGAATGGGACAAGTGTTGCCTCCATCGCAGAGTGGCAGCATTAGGTGCAGAAGCCGTCCTCATTGTTGCAGGGATTTCGCAGCTAGGCCTCCCAGACAACTGCACTTCCTTTCCCCAACTCAACTTCCTAAAGAAGAAAAGTCACCAACAGAAATCAGAGAGGATGCATATGTTCTGTCCAACTTCATTGTATTTAAATTAATGTGACCTGGTGGCCCCGTCCTACTTGGAGCAAGGAAGTCTGCCTTTCCTCTCCAGACCCCTCTCTTGGATGGAGCCAGGAATCCCAGGGGTCCCCTTAGGACTCAGTGGGCACCCCTGGGATTCCTGGACCTACTCAGGAGATGAATCTGGGGAGGTAATTGTCATTATCAGTGCAAAGGGCCCCATCCCCCACGGCTCTCCTTGCTCCCACTGTATGTACCCAGGGACAGGGTAAGAGAACCTTCAAGCATCAGCTGCCTACCCCACCATGCCCAGAAGCCGCTCCACTTTCCAATCCTCTAAGCAGGCTCACAGTCTGCTCCCTCGAATAACAACCCAGTGATGGTTAATTCCTTGCTAAAAACACTCTAAAGAAAAAGAGTAACAAGGTCTCTTCTACAAAATGCATTATAGACATAGACCAGAGTTTTTAGAAAATCTTGAGGAAGGCTTGCACCTAAAATGTTGGCTGAAATTATTTTTACTATAATGGTATGTTTTCTAAGGAAAGTATAAATATCTTGTGCTTATCCAACTATAAAAAGCACAAATTAAACACAAACAAAACTAAAATAAACAGCCAAATTCAATTTAACAATATTGATAGAACACGTCAGATAGTAAGATTTTAATCGAAATGAAACTGCCACTTTTAGAAGTAATTATAATAATTGTTGACATTTCCTTAGCAAATTCCTGGCCAAAGTCCTGCAGTGACTATGTATTTAACTCCACAGCGGCTCCAGCGGTCAGCACTGCTGCTGTATGCGCCTTGCTTAGCTGCCTGTCGTGTCCGACTCTTTGCAGCCCTTTGGACTGTAGCTCACCAGGCTCCTCTGTCCATGGGAGTTTTTAGGCAAGAATACTGGAGTGGGTTGCCATTTCCTCTTCCAGGGATCTTCCTGACCCAAAGATTGAACCCGAGTCTCCTGCAGCTCCTGCATTGCAGGCAGATTCTTTCCCAGTTGAGCATCTGGGTACTACTGTTAACTCCCATATTACTGATAAAGACAATGGGCCCAGAGAGGTTAGATTATTTTTCAGATGAGGAGATTAATCTGAAAGGGTGCAGAGTCTAAGCTCTGAACCCAAGGTGTCTGATCCAGGGCCTCTACCTCTTTTCCACCCATGCAGAAGAAGAGATGCCAATTTGATATCTTCAAATTGATTCTAAGAACATTATCCAAAAAAGTCAAATTGACACCATTCACAGAGAATCAATCTTGCTTTCCTGTTCCATGTAGTGATGTAGTGATTATTTGTAACGATTACCAACTTATGTTGGGATGCATTATACGAACAAGGGAGTCATGTGCTACTCTGACTTCAGAAATTTTTGCCATGGCCTCTGTGAGGAATCATTGATGTCTAAATAAAGGTCAGTAATAGGCTGTCTTACTTGATAATTTGTTGCCCTGGTAAAGATGTTATAAATGATGTCTCTGCTTTCCCAAATGGTCTACAGACAACTGTAAGACTTATTTGCCAAATTAGTGTATTCTGACTGACATGGCCCTTTCCTTCTACATGAATGGAGGTAACAGAAACCTATGACTCTGCTAAATTTCTTTTATGTAAATAAAGAGTATGAGCGTCTAGGTCTCTAAATGAATTCTTGTGGCTCCCTGTGGAGTCTGCTCCCAGAAGCCCACAGCCCCACACTTGCTTTAGAGTTAACTCTAAAAACAGACACAGTACTACATATAGAGTAGGTAAACAACAAGACCTACTGTAGCGCATGGGGAACCCTACTATTTATCTTGGAATAATCTATAACGGAAAAGAATCTGGGAATTCTCTGGTGGTTCGGTGGTTAGGTTCAGTGCTTTCACTGCTGGGGCCTGGACTCAATCCCTGGTGGGGGATCTAAGCCGTGAAACACAGCCAAAAAAAAGAAAGAAATCCGAGAAAGAATATATATATATTTAATTGGAGTATTTGCAATGTACACGTATACATGTATAACTGAATCACTTTGCTATACACTTGAAACCAACACAACACTGCAAATACTTCATTAAAAAAAAATCTCTTAGGAGGGCTAAAGTGAGTAGGGATGAACACCACGCAGCCGATGCTTTCAGGGCCCCGCTCACATTCCTCGAAGCTCACTGGTTCATCGTCCTTCTCTGCCTGACTTTCAGCTGTCCACATCTGCACTGAGGATTTTTCTCCTGAAACCATTCACTTTCCTGAATGTGGTCCTGCTCAGCAGTCGAAAAGTGATGGGGAGTTAACACCCCAACCCCCAGCCCCAGTAGCAATACCTGGGCTTCCCTGGTGGCTCAGTGGTAAAGAATTTGCCTGCAGTGCAGGAGACCCGGGTTCGATCCCTGGGTTGGGAAGATCCCCTGGAGTAGGAAATGGCAACCCACCCCAGTATTCCTGCCTGGAGAATCTCTATGGACGGAGGAGCCAGGCAGGCTACAGTCCATGGGGATGCCAAGAGTGGGACTCGACTGAGCGACCAGTACTTTCACTTCACTTCTCCCCCAACTCCAAAGGCAGCACTCAGCCTGTAACTCCCGGGCGCCGGTGTGGGAACGCGTCAGCTCCTTTCCCCTCCAGAGGGCTCAGGCTCACAGTCTCTGTGTTTCCCTGCTGGTTCCAGCCACAGGCCCTCTGTGGGGCCAGGTTCACAGCGTGCCCGTTGGGGGCGGCTGTCCTATCCTTATCACTTGCCCACCTCTGAGAGGTGCTCCCTGGACGCTCCAGATAAACCCTTGGTACTTGCACTTCGCCTCAGGATCTGCCTTTGGAAAAACCGACACTACCTCAGAAAGGTAAGCTTCAGTTATGTGAACCAGCATGTATTTGAAACTAGACTTTTTCCAATATTGCTCAAGAGTGAGGTCTACATCAAAAATCCATGCACCTTTTCTCTTCCCTGGGTGTTCTTGTTCATTCACACACACATGTTTCTTCTTTTCCATTTTTCCATCCCTCTTCTTTTTTTCTTTTCTTTTTTTTTTTAAACAGCAGTTTGGCTCATAGACTACTTAGGAACAACCAGGCATTTTCCCTTCAATCCTCCAAGCCCCCCAAATCAAACAATATTTTTTAAAAAGCACCCATCTCCAGCTAGCATTCAAGTGTCTCCTAAGACTTAGAGATCCCTAAAACCCTCAAGTTCTCTTAGCAAGAAGGGCTGCACAAACCTTCCCCTTGTGGAGTGTTCTCTTGGCTGTGTGGATCTGGGTTTTCAAGAGTCGGCTGGATGGAGAATGACGCCCGGAGGCCTCCGTCGCTGAGCTGGTGGCCGCCCATCCCCACCCACCGAGGGAAGCTGCCGGGAGTGAGCGCCCTTTGGCCCTGCGTCTGGTTGGTTCAGCGCTGCGGAAGCCCAGGTGGATCTACTTGTCCTGTCTCGGGGATGCGTGGTCCAGTGAATGCCGTGGTCCCCGTCCCGGAGAGAGGCCCGGGCCTCCGCTGTGCTGGGAACCTCTTCTCCCTGTCGGGGGCGGCCGCAGGGCACACAGCCTTCGGCGCCCTCCCCAAGAACAAACGTCAGGAGCAGGCGCTCAGCAGACAGCCTCCAGCTGCGGGCTCTGATTCCTGAGTCAGCAAGGAGGGGCCCGGGGCTCTGAGCTTCACAGGTCCCCCGTCTGATGCTCATGGGCAGGCAGACTAGGGAAACCACGGAGAGGAGGGCCGCAGGGGCAGGTTCCGAGCAGACAGAACCCCGCTGGGCCCGTACATTCCCTGAGCGGACAGCCCCTCACATCCAGAATGCAGGGAGCAGGAGTCACTGCTAGCGCGTGGCCTTGCCAGGGCCTGGACGACTTGAGAACTCAACGAGGCGCTGGAACAAACAAGACTTGTCTAAAGCGACCCTCATAGCCTGGGTGATCTTTTCAGTGGCACTTAGGTCTGCTTCCTGGTTTGCGCTTCCCAGGCGGCTCACACATTCTTTCCCCAGGCGGTAAAGAATCTGCCTGCAATGTGGGAGAACTGGGTTCGATCCCTGGGTTGGGAAGATCCCTTGGAGGAGGAAATGGCAACCCACTCCAGTATACTTGCCTGGAGAATCCCCATGGATGGAGGAGCCTGGCGGGCTACAGTTTATGGGGTTGCAAAGAGTCAGACACGACTGAGCAGAGCACAGCTTAGGTTTGCTGCAGAACCTAAAAACTGGAGTCATCAGTCATTCCTCCTGCTTGAGTTAGGGAACAGGAATGAGGAAGCAGAGAAAAACGGTCTATTAGACACTGTAAAGGGTAGAGTTAAAGAAATATTCTTCATTAGGAATTACTTGCATTTTTTTTTTAAATCAAAGGGAATTTATATTGAAACTTCTGTCATGTTCCAAGGGTGTGAGATCTTCCTCTTTCTCCAAAAGTGGCACAGTGTGAAATGTCTGTAGTTGGCTGGAATAAAGCAAGAGCCACAGGTCTGTTTGGCTGGGGGCCGGACCTCCTGAATCTCAGCCTTCTCCCCTCCCACCAACTTCCTAGTCTCAGATCACAGATCTCAGCACTTGGCTCAGAGACACTGAAAGGCTCACCGCTGCCCTTGAGAAGACAAGCGACTGTGAGTGTGAGCCTCAGCATCCCTCCTGGCCCTACGCTACGTCTAGCCTTACCTCCTCACCGCTCATTGTGGGCCCTCTGTTCTTGCACTGTCAGGCTACTGGAGTTCTCGGAACGTGGTAGGTACAATCCCACCTCTGAGCATTTGTTCTCCTTAGGTTTTCGCATCTCATGTGTCTCCTGCATTGGCAGGCAGATTCTTTCCCACTGCGCCACCTGGGAAGCCAATACTTGGATACTAAGCCAGTATTATTATTATTATTACGATGAGCTTTTGGACATTCAGATTGCAATCATGGCTTCTATTTTTTTTTTTTTTTGAGTGTCCTAAATTTTTATTGTGGTAAAAACGCAAACATGAGAGCTACTCTCTTAACGTAAATTTTAGGTGCACAATACAGTACTGTTCATTGTGGTCACAGGCTGGTACAGCAAATGTCTAGAACATGTTCTTCTTGTGTAACTGAAGTGATCCTTTCTTAAGTCTGGGGGAGACAACAAAGCTAGTGGCCCAGTCCTGAGAGGCGGTCCAGGCTGTACCAGGCATGTGCTCCTCTGCCTCTTCCCCTTTGTGGATGAAAGGTAGAAGAGCGGAGGGTGCACAGGAGGGCGAGGCATTTGTGTCATCAGAACGATGCACAGCATCTGTGCTTCACTACTCCCCGTCGCCACACCTTTGCAAGTGACGCTGAAATTCCTTTCACTAAAGAGGCGCTGTCCGTCTCTCCAGCCCCTCAAGTCTAGGATGGCTCTGTGTCTTGCTTCGGATGTGACCACGGTGTGGATGTTCCAGTTTCAGTCCTAGACGTCGGGAGGTCCTGCATGTTTCCTCCCCTGCTCCTCTGTCGTTGTCATGAGAATGTGCAGGAGCAGCAGACTCGAAGTTGAGAGGCCGCGGACCGCAGGAAGTCAACCCAGTCATCCCCGTGAAGGCCTCCCTGCAGCAGGTAGGAGAAGCCCAGCGGTGCTGACGGAGCTGCCCGAGGACCCCAGAGCATGAGCAATACATGCTCACTGTCACGTGTCTCTGGGGTCTCATGTGGTTTGTTACACACCAGTGCCTGACTGCTATCTCTGCATCAGAAGGAGTTTTAACACTCACAAATACAGGGGCTTCCCTGGTGGTCCAGTGACTGGGATTCTGGGTTCCCAATGCAGGGGGGCCCAGCGTCAACCCCTAGTCAGGGAACTAGATCCCACAGCCCGTGACTAAGACCCGGTATAGCCAAATAAATAAATATCAAAACCCATGGATACAACTTAAAAATAAAGTGGTCTGTATACTCTCCCTCTGCCCCTAAAACAGAGAATGGGTTTCTAGATTGTTTGTATCCAATACTTAAGAAGCTGTTAACTATGGTTACTTCTGAGGAAATGACAAGGGTTGGAGGGGTATTTTCACTGGACCCCCTCTTGTTCTTTGGGAATTTGAACCACGTGAGTGTCCCCTGCTTTTAAATAGGCATTAAAAATTCTACATGAATACAGAGCACTGAGCTATATCTCTAAAGTAGGAGTTATCCATTTCTGTACATAGAAAGCAAAGTTAGTGACAGAGACAGTTACTGGTAAAGCTAAATCTTCCAATGAATACAGTCAGCTATCTGGAGCCAATATCCAGGGGAAACTATCTAGAGAATCTTGAAAGTCCAGGAACTTTGCAGATAGACATGCTGATCTACAGCATAATTCTGAAGAACTTTAGCATTTTTACAGCAAAACGGTGGTTTCCTACTTGCTGACCATAAAACATACTAGATTAGAGACACAGTTCTGTGGCTTTCAGGGTCAGCGGTGCATAAGGATCACCCCTGCCTCTTCTTTCAGATGTAAATGATCCAGGTCCCATCACAGAGACTGATGATAGGTGTGAGATGCGGCCCCAAAATGTCTTATAATAAGCAGCTCAAACAATGTTCATGGACCTCATTTTGAGAAACAGTGTATTCACTATGTGTTCTCATTTGCCTTCATTGTACGGAAATCATGAGCTTCTGGTGCCTGATTCATTCTCCCTAAGTAGGAGATCATTTAATTTGACAGCTAGTTAAAAAAAAAAAAAAGGAATAAGTGAAATTAAGGACTCAACAGTTTGGGTCAAGGAAGGCAGAGGTGAGTTAAAGAAACAACCCCCCCCCATGTTTTTTTTTTTTCCCCACCCTGAGTCAGAAAATTATTTTAATAGTTACAAAACAAGTTTTTTTTTTTTTAAGCAGAATCAGTATAAAATAGCTGTTGATTTCTCCATAATTATCAGAATTATTTATATGTGAGGTCTTGGCTAAGTAGGGCTGAAATCAACAAAAGGTCTTGGACTGTTGGCTCAGAAATCTTCCTGGGAAGCCCACCATGTTTTGTCTGTCATGCTCAACTCTTATGAGATGAACTGGTCCATCTTTTAAAAGGTATCTTTTTATTCATTCTTTGCAGGCTTGAAGTGAACTTGGCGGCATTTATTAAACACCTTCCAGCTCCTGTCATTGACCACTTCTTCAACATTCAGTTCTGACTGCATCCGTTTCAACTTTGTCTGTTCTTTTCTAACCTCCTTTAATAATGTTAAATCATCCAAATTCTTTTCTCTCTCTTCTCAGAGCTGCTTTACTACTGATGAGGTCTGAGCTATCCAGTTTTTTATGACTCTGTCCCAACTGACGTAGGCCACCATCAATGACTCAAAGTTGCTTACAGATTTGGCTGGCATTAATTTTCCCTGGGAAGGAACCTGTTGGAACCGTAGTGTTTAATTCATGCACTATTCTGTCATCAATCGTCCTCACCTCGAGTAATTCCTGGAACTGGACAAACTCCTCTCAGTTCACGCTGCCACTGGGCACCTCCATATTGGACCTAAAGCCCCGGTTTTTTAAAAAAGGAGCTTGTGGAAGAATTAATCAGATTTTTCAAATACTAGATAATATATAGGTTACATACATAAATTCACTTTTAAGAATAAGAGGACTGACATAATTATTGCAACAAAGTCAGTCAGAATAAAGGTTTCTGTTTTGTTATAAATAAATAATGTTTGCTCCTTGATAGGGAAAGAGAAATTCCAGAGGAAAATAAATGACCAGCCCTTTTGATACAAGTATAAAGTCTATCAGAGGAAAAAGTACAGCTCTGGTTATGTGTGTTAACAAAATGCTGTACTGAATGTTCTGGTAGCTGTTGAGGACAAATAAAGACACTCTTGACTTCAGAGTCTGGCTAAAGACATTTTTATGTTTTCAAGTTTTGTAGAATTCTAGGGTTCTACAATTACGAAAGAAGTATGAACCCGTCAAATGTAGGTATAGACTCACAGAATTTTCTAACATTTTCATCTCCTGCTTGATAACATATCAAGCAAGAAATACTAATTGGTGGCTAGGAAATGCTCAAGAGTATCTGCTTCAAAATTACTGTAGATTAAAACAAAGGAAAAAACTAGTAGAGGAAGTTCTGAATACCTTTGTGCCTTGGGGGGAAAATAAAGAACGTAGTATCAGGGTTTGTTTTTGTTTGTTTATTTGGTTTTTGTGTTGTTTTAATGTGCACTGCATTTTTGTTAGGGACGTAGTACATACTCGGGCTTCCCAGGTGGTGCCAGTGGTAAAGAACCGCCTGCCAATGCAGGAGACATAAGAGACATGGGTTCGATCCCTGGGCTGGGAAGATCCCCTGGAGGAGGGCATGGCAACCCACTCCAGTATTCTTGCCTGGAGAATTCCCACAGACAAAGGATCCTGGCGGGCTGTAGTTCATGGGGTTGCGGGGTCAGACATGACTGAGCAACTAATGCTTTGGGCTTCCCAGGTGGTTCTAGCAGTAAAGAACCTGCCTTCCAAAGCAGGAGACATAAGAGATGTGGGTTTGATCCCTGAGTAGGGAAGATCCCCCGGAGAAGGAAATGGCAACCCACTCCAGTAATCTTGCCTGGAGAATCCCATGGACAGAGGCGCCTGGCAGGCTATAGTCCATGGGGATGCAAAGAGTTGGACATGACTGAAGTGACTTAGCAAGCAGCAGGTACATACATACTCAAGAAAGGGTAAATTCATGAAAGGAGAAAAGTAACCCAACTCTCCAAACACAAATTTAAATGTGTTGGTATATTCCCCATCAGCCTTGGCTAATAGATCCCACGTGAATTTGTTTTTTCTTCCCATATTTCTGATTTCACATTGCATGTACATATTGCATCTGGCTTTTTAATAAATTAAGTATTATAAGCACTTAGTACCATTATATACAGTTAATATATATCATTTTGAATGGGCATAATAGTTTTGGAAAAGAAGTCCTCCAGAGTTTGACATCCAGCAAGTTTCCAGTCTTTTAACTAATATGCAAATAAAAATGCTCTTAAAAACTAGAAGTCTATTTTTTTGTTACTTATAATTATTTCTTGAGGCTAGCTTCCCAAAAGTCATACAACTGGGTCCAAGCTTGTGTACATTTTAAGGATGATGACCATTTGTCTAATTGCTCTCTTAAAGCATGTCCATCAGAATTCTCTTACTCTAGCTGGTATTTATATTTTCCTTCTTTCCATCCTTCCTTTGGTGGCTGTTTACAGCTATCACAGGAAAAAAATCACTGCTAATTAGGTAGGTGCCAGTGTTGCATCCCTTGTGGCTCAGACAATAAAGAATTCACCTGCAATGCAGGAGACCTGGGTTCAATCCCTGTGTCGGGAAGCTCCCCTGGAGGAGGGCATGGCAGCCCACTCCAGTACTCTTGCCTGGAGAATTCCATGGACAGAGGAGCCTGCTGGGCTCTAGTCCACGGGGTCGCAGAGTTGGACATAACTGAGCAACTAAGACACTTTTTCAGAGTTGTCTTGTTTTAGACTTTAGCTATTTGATTATTACTGAGATGCAATAGTCTTCCCATAAAAGTTACAGTTCCTCTTTCACTATCTAGTATTTTTTAATTTTGTTTTCCTATCCACTTGTAACAGGGCTTCTATAATGGAGAATTTGAGCTTCCCAGGTGGTGCTGGTGGTAAAGAACCTGCCTGCCAATGCAGCAGACGTGGGTTCAACTCCTGGCTCAGGAAGATCCCCTGGGGTAGGAAATAGCAACCCATTCCAGTTATTATTCTTGCCTGGAACGTCCCATGGACAGAGGAGCCTGGAGGGCTGAGTCCATGGGGTCTCATGGAGTCAGACACGGCTGAGCACACATACACACACAATGGAGAATTTACGCCAGGTCAACTTACTAGATCTCTGTTTTCTCCCAGGCACAGACAGAATCGTGACTCCCGTCAGGATGAGCCTGGGGCTGACTCATTTGCCTGAGGATTTCCAAAGCTGCTCATTCCAGCACCATCAAGATGGAAGCCCCTGAGGCTGACTAGCACCCCCAGCATGTCCGTGAGGTCACCATTTCCAGTCAGACCCAGAGACAAGAAGCATATACACATCTGCTTTCTGGTAGCCAGGCGCTGCTGCTATCTGCCGGGCACTATCTTTACAAAGGGGAGTCGGGAGTTGCACTGTAAAACGCCAGCCTCTTGTGGGATGGTTTTATGTATGAGATTAGAACCTTTTAGACTATCCTACTCCTTAGGTTGGGGAAAAAAAACCCACAAGGGGAGAAAATAATACAGCAAGATAGATATCACCTAAAACAAATTTTGATTAAGCACTTATGCGACTGCTGCATTAAAAACTGCCCCAGAAAGTGACTGCAAGGATATGAGAATTGAATTTTCTGTGTCTGGACCTCTGAGCTGGCCCAGTTTTGCCTCAGGGTCATATTTCAGGGCCCTGATACTCTTAAGTATGGTCCAACATGGCCTGGGAACTTGTTAGACTCACAACCCTGTCCCCTCCTAGACCTACTGCATCAGCCTGGAGTCTACTGATAATCCAAATACATGTTAAATTTGAGAGGCATTCTTAAAGCAGTGGTGTCAATTCTGGTATAGCACATTTAGAATCCCACAAGGGGCTTGACTACAATATGAATGTCCAGGCCCCGCCCCCAGAGAGTAGTGAGTGGCTTTTAGAATTGTGTAGAAGCTTTCTAGCGATTTCGTGTGCAGCCAGATGAGAACTGACCTAGGGTTTCTAAAAATTCCTTCTAACAAGGCAACACTGATAAAACAAAACAAAAACTCTCTCTGAAATGTGAGGTCTTCAAATTCCATGCTTCTTAACTGTTACATTTTATGATTAAACCCCCAAATCAGCTCCTGGAGGAGAGGGAAACACTGAAAAAGACTTTTTTAAAAAAAACTTTGTTCTGGCCAATTTCAAGAGCAACTAGGTATCTCGGATAAGAAATGAAATATCAAAAACATACAAAACTGGAGAAGGAAATGGCAACCCACTCCAATATTCTTGCCTGGAAAATTCCATGGACAGAGGAGGCTGGTGGGCAACAGTTCACAGGGTCACAGGACTGAGCATGCACACATGAAGGGGTAGGAGGAGATGGGTTGGTAGCAACAAACAGGAGAACTAAAAAAAAAGTACACACCCACAAAACAACTGAAGTCCTGCTGTTAAATGCTTCTGAGGAATGACAGTCCTGTCTCGGTCATGGTCTTACTCCCTGGCATGGGTGACGCAGCAGAACATTGGAATGACCCAGTCTTGCGGTAATTGACGTGGGTAAGGCTTCCCTGGTGGCTCAGGAATAAAGAATCCGCCTGCCAGCATAGCAGACGTGGGTTTCAACCCTGGTCTGGGAGGATCCCACGTGCTGCAGAGCAACTAAACCCATGCATCACAACTGCTGAGCCCGCGCTCTAAGGCCCGGATGGGAAACTACTGAGCCCGCGCTCTAGTACCCGGGATGGGAAACTACTGAGCCCGCGCTCTAGGGCCCAGGGTCCGGAACTACTGAGCCCACGTGCTGCAACCGCCGAAGCCCTAGGTGGTAGGTGCCCTAGGGCCTACACTCTGTAACAAGCCAGTCACAGGAAGCCCTCATATGGCAACTAGAAAGTAGCCCCCGGGGTACTCTTTTGCCCCCTTCTGATGCCTATGTCAGAAGCTTTCTCTATCTCCTTTATACTTTAATAAAACTTCATTACACAAAAGCTCTGAGCGATCCAGCCTCGTCTCTGGCCCCGGATTGAATTCATCTCCTCCAGAGGCCAAGAATCCCGCGTCTCATCGTTCAACAACAACCTTTCATCTTGGGGGCTCGTGTGGGATACTTCTGGACAAGATGGGAGCTAACAATTCCAGCCTCACTCCTTTGAACTGTATCCTGAAAAACTGGGATAGATTTGATCCCCAGGGCTTAAAGAAGACACACCTGGTCTTCCTATGTGATACTGCATGGCCGCGGTACCCGCTGGAGGACGGCGAACGGTGGCCAGTTGGAGGGTCTCTTAAATGGGCCTGATAATCTATGTGAGCCTACTTCTGCTGACTCCAGAAATCCTGAGTCTGCCGTTTGATCTGCAATACAATGCCTTCCTGTCCTGGGCTCACTCCTATGCTGCATTCCACAATCGGTCTAACTGCTGGGTCTGCGGAGCACTCCCCACTTCATCAGTGGAAGGCTTCCCGTGGTGGACATCTCCACTTCAAGGAAAAGACTTTCTCCAAGTCTGCGAATACCTTCGACAACAATCATATGTGATGCCTCTTCTTCCTCTAATGACATCTAACAACCCAAGAATGGACTGGTGTAATACTTTGTACCTTAACTATGGACATAATGTGACCTTTAGTTTTGATTAAAAAAAAAAAAAGAAAGTAGCCCCCGCTCGCCACCATTAGAGAAAAGCCTGTGGAGCAATGAAGACCTGGCACAGCCAAATAAATAATTGAAACATTAAAAAAAAAAAAAAAAGTAAAACAGCCCGACCGGCCCTGCCACTACCCCTTGTCTTCAGGCTACCATGTAAGCAGTTTCAGAGCTAACTCTGCAGTGTTCATGAGTCATTTCCTGAAGTGATGGCCAGCCAATGGGGTAGAAACCTCCTGTGCTATCTGAATTTAAGATGCTGCTGAACACGGCATCTGCTTTTTAATTCTGGTGTCTTCTGTCGGGAAGACCAGTGTGCAGTGCCCAAGGGTGCGTGTGCTGTTCTCTTAATAGAGGTGCCCCAATGGGTGGGTCAGGGAGGCTGATGGAAACGAGGCCTCACCTAAAGTTTTTCCTTCACGAGGCCACACGGCACTGCTGCCTGAAATCAGCTCCTACTGCTTCAAGACACGGATCTCCCAGCCGAGAGGCTGCCAGAAACCCAGTGGGGTGGCCTGGAGCTGCACACCAACTGTTCACCTGTGTGCTTTGTAATAGGACCAGTTTCCATGTTTTCTTGAAGGTAACAAAGTTGGAACTCTTGCATAAGAGCAGTGTTTTCAAATTTTCTTGAGACTTCAATATGCCTAAATATGCCTTTAATATGCCTAAAAACCCTAAAGAGGTTTTTTTTGTTTTGTTTTGTTTTTTTCATGTAGGTTATATCCAGTGGTGTGCTGGAGTCAGCTGGTACCAGTTTACGAGAATTCAACATTCAGGAATTTTTCAAGCCAACTGTTAAAACATTAGAAGCTTAAAATTCGCCACAAAGGGAATATTTATACCATGGAAAATGGCAAATGCTATTAATACCTATCAGTATCTTCTTCCTTTTTTGGGAGATTGGGTTTAGCAGCAAACCACA
The DNA here is from genome assembly GCF_963930625.1 of Muntiacus reevesi. Taxonomy (NCBI): domain Eukaryota; kingdom Metazoa; phylum Chordata; class Mammalia; order Artiodactyla; family Cervidae; genus Muntiacus; species Muntiacus reevesi. The sequence continues at coordinate 8,123,385 of NC_089255.1, read as the reverse complement.
GATTCTATTTACACTTTAGACATTAAAATGGAGAATTTTTGAAAATGCTTCTGTTAAAAATAACAACAAACCCATTGCTCAGCCATAAAAGGGAATGAAATCATGCCATTTGCAGCAACATGGATGGACCTAGAGGTTATCATACTAAGTCAGATAAAGACAAATACATCACTTAAAAGTGAAATCTAAAAATAATTATACAAATGAACTTATTTATGAACAGAAACAGGGTTACATAGAAAACAAATTTATGGTTACCAAAGTGGAAAGAAGTCGTGGGGCGGTAAATTAGGAGCTTGGGATTAACAGATATAAACTATCACATATAAAATAAATAACAAGGTCTTAATGTAAAGGCAATCCCAAAGAATGCTCAAACTACCACACAATTGCACTCATCTCACACGCTAGTAAAGTAATGCTCAAAATTCTCCAAGCCAGTCTTCAGCAATACGTGAACTGTGAACTTCTAGATGTTCAACCTGGTTTTAGAAAAGGCAGAGGAACCAGAGATCAAATTGCCGACATCTGCTGGATCATTGAAAAAGCAAGAGTTCCAGAAAAACATCTATTTCTGCTTTATTGACTATACCAAAGCCTTTGACTGTGTGGATCACAATAAACTGTGGAAAATTCTGAAAGAGATGGGAATACCAGACCATCTGACCCACCTCTTGAGAAACCTATATGCAGGTCAGGAAGCAACAGTTAGAACTGGACATGGAACAACAGACTGGATCCAAATAGGAAAAGGAGTATGTCAAGGCTGTATATTGTCACCCTGCTTATTTAACTTATATGCAGAGTAGATCATGAGAAATGCTGGGCTGGAGGAAGCACAAGCTGGAATCAAGATTGCCGGGAGAAATATCAATAACCTCAGATATGCAGATGACACCACCCTTATGGCAGAAAGTGAAGAGGAACTAAAAAGCCTCTTGATGAAAGTGAAAGAGGAGTGAAAAAGTTGGCTTAAAGCTCAACATTTAGAAAACTAAGATCATGGCATCTGGTCCCATCACTTCATGGGAAATAGATGGGGAAACAGTGAAAGCAGTGTCAGACTTTATTTTTTTGGGCTCCAAAATCACTGCAGATGGTGATTGCAGCCATGAAATTAAAAGACGCTTACTCCTTGGAAGGAAAGTTATGACCAACCTAGATAGCATATTAAAAAGCAGAGACATTACTTTGCCAACAAAGGTCTGTCTAGTCAAGGCTATGGTTTTTCCAGTGGTCATGTATGGATGTGAGAGTTGGACTGTGAAGAAAGCTAAGAGCTGAAAAATGGATGCTTTTGAACTGTGGTGTTGGAGAAGACTCTTGAGAGTCCCTTGGACTGCAAGGAGATCCACCCAGTCCATCCTAAAGGAGATCAGTCCTGGGTGTTCATTGGAAGGACTGATGCTGAAGCTGAAACTCCAGTACTTTGGCCACCTCATGCAAAGAGTTGACTCATTGGAAAAGACCCTGATGCTGGGAGGGATTGGGGGCAGGAGGAGAAGGGGATGACAGAGGATGAGATGGTTGGATGGCATCACCGACTCAATGGACATGAGTTTGAGTAAACTCCGGGAGTTTGTGATGGACAGGGAGGCCTGGCATGCTGCGATTCATGGGGTCGCAAAGAGTCGAACACAACTGAAAGATGAACTGAACTGAATGTATAGCATAGGGAACTATATTCAACATCTTATAACAATCTACAATGGAAAGAATCTTAAAAATAATAATATGTATATATGTATAACTGAATCATTTTGCTGTACACCAGAAACATTATAAATCAACTATATGTCAATAAAAAATAATTTAAAACATAATGACAAATCCATTACGTGTTAACATAAATACCATATTTTTTACAAAGAAAAAATTTCCCCTAAACAATGAGTTAATGAACAGTTACCTTGGTTTTTATTTCAGCAAATCTCTTTAACACCTGGCTTGATAGAAGAGTCAGATTTTCATACCTTGCTTCTGCATTCAATCTGGCATGTAATCACATGTCACCTGGCCTCTGGAAAATGCAATTGTATACTTGTGAGAGAATCAGACCAAAACGTTATCTTAGTGTTTCAAGACAGTTCTGACTGGGTGCATATTCTGAAAGGGTCTCAGGGACTGAGAATCACAGAATTAGAGCATTTCTCTGTTCAGGTCACAGCTTCCTGAATTGCACCTCCTTCTAAATCACACTCAGCGCATCCTGTGGTTAATTATTCTCCACGCACATTTATTCTAGCAGTTTTGACACACAGCTATGCCAATTCTGCCAGGAAATTACTATTGATGACTGTTTTCCCAGTTAAATTCATGATGGCATCTAGGTGAGAAGCTACCAGTGGAAAGGCCCAGGCTTCAGGGAAAAAACTTCCTCAAATATATTGCTTCAGTTTTTCCATTTTCCTCCCGTAGCTTAAGACTTCCTGAAGGACACACTGACATTTCTCTTCATTTCTTAAATTAAGAACTGTAACCTCAAATTTTCCTTGTGTATATTTAACAGTCAAGTATTCCACTTCCTTTAAAATCCTATTTTTGACTTGGTGGAAAAAACATATTTTGGGGGGTTAAGAAAATTCAAATGTTTTTGGTTTCAAGCATATTTTTAAAAATGACAATGGAAGAGCTTAAAGGTCATCCGCTGGTTTGAGGACGGATCCCATTTTCTGGTGACCGTGACCTGAGCTGACTTCATTCAATAGATCCATTCCTGAAATACTATGCAGACTCCAGGCCTCAGGAACTTAAGTTCATGTGTTAACTTACAAATGCTGTGTGCTGACATAATTCTTGTTAGTTGAAATAACTTTTCTGTTGACTATGCACTTAGAAATACATTATCGGAATTTGGGGTTGACTTTCAGCTCTCATAGGTACTTATAATTTTGCTTTTAATTCCTCCTCCTCCCTCTGTCCCAGGGAGTGTTGGACGGCAAAGGACTGTTACTCAAGAGCAACCCTTCCTTAAGTTTCAACCTATATATCCTCTGACATTGATTTCTCTCTTCACTAGGAAAGAACTGCAGACTCTATCCACGATGCTCATAACCCGGGAATCCGAACATACTCCCATTGATATAACCTTAAATTTTCCTAAGAAGGGATAAAAAAAAAGAAGACACAGAAAGCTTTGTAATTAACTACCAAAGCTTTTGGTAGAAATTGTACTTTTCTTTTTCCCTTCCAGTTCCATTCTCTGTGCCCCAAGAAACTCACCTTTATGGGCTACATCATCCAGGTTCCCTTGACCTTGGGCTGTAGGTTCAAACCAGGATCAATGGGAGGCACCAATAGAGGTCAGGGTGTGGGGAGAGAATGTCTGTGTACCCCCCACCTGCTTTGGGCCTGGGGTGTAAGAGCTTGCCTTAACTGCTTGTTCCTGGGCTCTTCAGCGGCTCTTGGTCCCCTTAACCCTGGCTGTGTGCGTGCTAAGTCGCTGCAGTGGTGTCTGACTCTGTGCGACCCCATGGACTGTAGCCCGCCAGGCTCTTCTGTCCATGGGATTCTCCAGGCAAGAACACTGGAGTGGGTTACCATGCCCTCCTCCAGGGGATCTTCCCGACCGAGGGACTGAGCCCAGTCTCTTATGTCTCCTGCGCTGGTAGGCAGGCTCTTTATCACTAGCGTCACCTGGGAAGCCCCTTAAGCCTGGCCCACACCTCTGCAAATCATCCCTTCATTAATGGCTTCCCTGGTGGCTGAGTGGTAAAGAATCCACCTGCCAGTGCACGAGACATGGGTTTGATGGACAGTGGGGTCTGATGGGCCACAGTCCACAGGGCCACTTCCTGACTAAACAACAAACAACAGCTAAATCCTTAGACTGGCCTTCCTGCCAGGCTCTAAAGACACAATCAAATTCTATTCCAAACAGATATCAAGCAAACCTTCAGGTTTATTAATAGAGGTTATACACATTTTTTAAAAAGAACATAAAAACAGTGATGTAATATTTTATAAGTACACACTGATAATACAGTAATGGGTCTTATTAAGTCAGATGCATTTCAATATAAACAGATGCATTTCAATATTATTAGTACATACTGATAATACAGTAATAGGTCTTATTAAGTCAGATGCATTTCAATATAAACATCTCAATATTAAGTCAGATGCATTTCAGAATAAACAGTGACAGTATATCTTCACTAAATTAGATAAAATGAATACAGTAACTAAATTAATAAAACAATGTTAACTTTCACTTACTTTACAATACATATTTTTATGTAAATTATTCAATGGCATTTGGAAACAGTTTTTTTAAATAGGTAAGCATTTGTCTTAGTTTTCTATTCTTTTTGTTTAAAATGCCAACATTTTTTCATAAGGAAAAAAGATATATATCAACGTTATTTTTAATTATTTTGCTAAATACACAAGGATATTCTGTACTTGATACTCATCATAGGGTTAAAAAATGGCTTTTAAAGCCATTTCATTAACTCTTAAGAAAAGTGAATGGAAAAAATGGAGAATACTTGCCTAGATTTCAAAGTCAATTCCATTTCTTCTGCCATTTCTGACATAATTAATGCTTTTTTAAAAATCTGATTTGAGCATGTACTGAACAAAACTTTTGTAAATAGTGTCTAATTAAGTCAGACTGAAGGACTTACTTTTTTTTTTTGAAGGACTTACTTTTTATCCTTAGTTGATGTTTTAGTTTATTTTTTCAATCTTTTATGTATAACTTTGCTTTCATGTTGATATCTAGACTGATGATTATATTATATACAGAATTTATAATTATCTTGCTTGAATAACACTGTAATAAAAATCTTCATATTCTGTTACTGAAGGACCTATTTTTAAAAACATGCTTCTTGTAATATATTATGTTTTCCTCTCAAGTTATAACCACAGGAAGCAGTAACCCAAATGTTCAAAGTTCTTCACCCACCAGGCTTGATTATGTGGAACTTGCTTGGTGACATCTGGCTAAAAGCACTTCTTTACATACTGATGCATTTCTTTAACACTTGTCGCACTCCACGTGTCGGTCCACTTTGTTATTCTCGAGAGTAGGTTTCAGTCTGACTCAACTGTGTTTGCCCAGCACGCATGCGTGCCTAGAGCACACGATGACTGTCCATGTTTGCTATATAGCTGCTTTCAGCTGACAGTGACCCTTGCAGACTAACTGCCAAAAGCAAACATGCCTTCCTTCTCCATTCTTAACAGAGGCAGAGAAGTCTTTTACATTCATCCTCTCTTGGGATGGCACATCCTACTCCACCAACTTCTAATAAACATGATAAGCTCACGGCCAATCCTTGAGGGAATCCCAGCAGAGGACAGCAAACACGTGGCCCGGTCTTGTGCCTACCGCCTGGAGCCCTTCATCTAGGGGAGGGGGGCAGGTCGCTTTGAAAGCCAACCTCAGGTCACTGGTGGGATCTGTTCATTCTCAGTTCACACAGGTGGTGTGTAAAGCAGCAAAAATGCTACCCGAATCATCTGTTTTCATCCGCTTTAATAATTTTAAGAATTCAAACTTTGATCTATTTAACAAGAAAAACAAAAAAGAACTTTCTCTACACACAGCTAGTACTAAGCCTCATCCCTCAACAATTTAAACATTGCTGTTGAACAATTTAAAAATACATTTATTTGCAAAAGCAGTGCAAGTCCAAACTGTAGAATCCCTCACTACTGATGGGCTTCTTCAGATGTTCCGACCTAAACTCTGCATGTTAAATCAGAAAATCAGAGTTTATTTCCATAGTCTCTGGTGAAAAAAGAGAGGGTTTCAAAGTACCTATTCTATACTGTACTGCAAACGATATAAGTACATGTGTATAAATTCACACTATCCATCTATAATAAGTCATGTAAATATGAAAACAGAGACATTTAGTTCTTGTGGTAACAGGGGCAATACTCTCTTGGAATAATGTTTTCTACTCCTGTTACTTTTGTCTGTAACTAACAAATATACAAGCTTTCATTAGGGAGACATGTAAATCACACATTTGTTGTTTTGCATGGTAAAGGAAATATTTTTTTTTTTTGTCAGGGATGAAGTCGAATCCTCAGGTGATTTGCTGTTTTAACATTTTCCTTTTAACTGACTGTCGGCCCCTTTTCCTAAGTTAAGAGCTTCTTGTACAGGCTGCTACTCAGGTTGGTGGAGCAGGTGTCCAGTTTACTTGGCATCAGCTGCCCGCTGCTGTTACAGCTGCTGGGATCTGCACTTTCCTTGCAGCGTAAGATCGCCGAGAGGTGCCTCTGGCACTCCGAGGAGGCATAGTAGTATATCAAGGGGTCGATGCAACAGCTTATGCTGCTGACACAGACACAGAGGAGGTAGGCAAAGTAGGCAGCCTCTGTCACGGAATCGGGGGAGAGGAAGGCGTAGTGGAGAAGCAGGAGGACGTTTGTGGGTCCGAAGCAGAGGATGAAGACGCAGAAGACAGCCGCGGACAGGAGCAGAGCCCGGGACTTCTTGCTCTGGTTGGCAACCGTGGAAGAGCTGAGGCATCGGATGATGGACACGTAGCAGACCGTGGAAAGGACCAGCGGCACGAAGAAGAAGGCGGCGGCCAAGGCGGAGAAGTAGTAGGAGTAGTAGCCTTCCAGCAGCGTCTGGTTGAGCACGTCGTGACAGGTGGTGATGTTGAGCTCGGGCACCCGGGCGGCCTGCTCCTGCAGGAGGAGGGGCACCACGCCCGCGATGGCCATGGCCCACACGGCCAGGCAGACGAAGGAGGCGCGCCGCAGGGTCCGCCAGGACAGCGACTGGATGGGGTACACCACGGCCAGGAAGCGGTCGACGCTGATGGCCGTCATGAGCATGATGGAGGCGTACATGTTCCCGTAGAAGGCCGCCGTGACGAAGCGGCACAGGGCCGACCCGAACCTCCAGTCGCTCCCGGAGAAGTAGTAGCTGACCTTGAACGGGAGCACACACGCGAAGAGCACGTCGGCCGCGGCCAGGTGCAGCATGTACACCACGGCCGGCTTCTTGACCTTCATCCTCAGGACGAACACCAGCGCGGCCGCGACGTTCAGGGGCAGGCTGACGAGGAACACGCCCGTGTAGACCGCGGGGACAAAGACAGTCAGCCAGGCGCTGGTCAGATATCCCGAGGCCGCACTGGAGATAAACGGAAGGGGCGACTTTGGAGGAGGGCTGCTTCTGTTGCCTGAGCTTAATCTCTCTTCTGTGAATTCACCTTCACTCGAGTCCTCGTCATCGTGCAGTGGGATTAGCTCATAGCCCTCATCGTGATTCCGGAGAAAGAAGGACCGGGGACCCAGAGTACCGTTTGTTGCTTCTGACTCTGAAAAGGAAAACATTCTTAAATTAATTAAAAAGGCAAAAGCGGACAAAGGAGGGAGTACACTTGACTTTTGCTTTTGGTCTTCCTCCTGGGAGAGTCGGTGGTAAAGAGCAGCTGAAACTCAAGTGGATGACAGACGTTATCTGTGTGTGTGCGCTCCATTGCATCTGGCTCTCTGCAACCCCACGGGCTCTAGCCCGCCAGGCTCCTCGGTCCTTGGGGATTTCCCAGGCAAGAATAATGGAGTGGGTTGCCATTTCCTTCTCTAGGGGACCTTCCCGACCCAGGGATCGAACCTGAGTCTCCTGCACGGGCGTGTGGATTCATTACCACTGAGCCACCAGGGAAGCCCAGACTTCACCAGGGAATTAGCTAACTCAAGATAATGTACCACATTTTGTTCTGGCACAAGCAAATGTTTTTCAAGCTCTGCTCCTCGGAGAGATGGAGTGAACCACAGGCTTTCAGAGATCTCTCCTGCAGATATCAGGACAGGCCGAGTACAGGCTGATGTGAAAGGAAAAAGCCGTGACTTCTTTTCTATGCGAGTCACTGTCTATATAAACAAATCATCCCAGGCTCTGTGACTTCTCTTTCCTCCATAGGCCTGCAGGTATACTTTTTTTTCCCCTCCATTTGGTTTGTGGCCACAAACCCCTTGAGATCCATTCTCCCTCATGGAAAAATCAACACAGAAAGTTGAGGGAACATCTTAAAGCTTGTGGAACTAGAGGTGACTTCGAGCAAGATTGCTGCTGCTGCTGCTGCTGCTAAGTCGCTTCAGTCGTTTCCAACTCTGGGCATAGATGGCAGCCCACCAGGCTTCCCCGTCCCTGCGGTTCGCCAGGCAAGAACACTGGAGTGGGTTGCCATTTCCTTCTCCAGTGCATGAACGTGAAAAGTGAAAATGAAGTCGCTCAGTTGTGTCTGACTCTTAGCGACCCCATGGACTGCAGCCCGCCAGGCTCCTCCGTCCATGGGATTTTCCAGGCAAGAGTACTGGAGCGGGGTGCCATTGCCTGCTCAGTGAGCAAGACTGAGGGGACCCAATTTCCATGACAGTTATCCAGGTGATAGAAGCTCTTCTTTACTAGCTTCAGCTTGTTTACAAAGTAGAATGTCCCAAATCTCTCATCATCTTTGGGTCCAAGCCGCAGTCCCTCAGGTTGCTGTCTAATAAAACCGCAAGGCACCTACCACTTGAGTCATCTTCCCTGTCTCTCTCCTCAGTAGGTCAGTGGAGCAGCACCAGTTCTAGGTCAGTGCCTCCCTCAGCTCAGTTCCAAAATGCCACATGCATCCAGGCAGATGCCAGGCCAGCAGGCTCTTCTGAGTGTCAACCAGAAATCACCATAAAGGCTCTGCTGCAAACATCCTTCCTTTATCCACCAAAACATCCACCAAAAACATCCAGTGGAAAGTTCATCACAGAAATGCAGCATTTAGCTGCTGGAACTCAGCCAGCTTTTGCTTCCCGGGAGTTGCACTGTCATTCTATCACTGAGGAGGCTTGGGCAGAGAGCTTTTGTTGGGCTTTGGGGAGCTGAAGAGTGGGGACAGAAACCACAGGGGGAAAAGGATGAGGCTTCTATCCCTGGGGGCGATTACCACAAAGGCTGGACACACACGTCACTCAGAAGTGAGGTCAGGAGAATGAGAACTGGCTGGAAATTAGATAAGTACAGTGAATTTTCCTGCTTTCAGTTTTATTTTTCAGTAGTGGAACCTTCCTGCAAACAAAAACTTACACAGAAAAGCATGATGCAGTAAAAGAGATAGTGCCCCTTCTGGAAGGTCCTTACCAGACCCAACCATCCCCTAGACCAAAATTATAGACGCTGGATTCCTTTCCTCCCCCAAATCAATGACCTGAAATTATGTAGGTTCACCATCGTGTTGGGGAGGGAAGGGATGGGTCTTGAGAGAAAAGATGGCAACCGGTGGGTTTCTGGCTTTCAGTGGCTTTTAGCTTTAGAGGAGGCCAAAGCCAGTGCCGTGAAAGACGGCTGAAACTCAAATAGAAAACTCATAGTCTCTGTGGCCTGAAGAACTAGAGGACAGAGTTCAGGGCAACCACAGTCATTGGAAACTAGGAAAGAATCCCAGAAAAGAGCAAGTCGGAGGGCGAAGGAGAGCTGCAGATTCCAGTGTAACTTCTGCCCCAGGTCTGAGGCACACTCAGGGGAGATGTGAAGCTGCTCTGCTGGACTTAAAAGAATGGAAGTGCTGTTTGAGCTTTTTTGCTCAAGAGGAAACGGTTGCAGTTTGAGTTCAACCAAATTAACTGTCTGCTCAAGCAAAAACAGCAACACTCAGAGAAATAAGACAAAATCTTGAAAGTTTACAGCAGGATAATGTTCACCATACAATTAAAAATCATTCGCTATAAAGAGAATCATGAAGGTGTGACCCAGTCTCAAGAGAAAAGGACAATCAATGGAAACCAATCCCAAGATGGCTCAGATGTTAGAACTAGCAGATAAGGATTTTATTTTATTTTTTTTTATCTTCCCTCTAGTTGAGGCACATGGGCTCAGTAGTTGCAACTCGCGGGCCTCAGCATGTGGGATCTTAATTCCCCAATCAGGGATTGAACTTGTGTCCCCTGCATTGGAAGGTGAACTCTTAACCCCTGGACCACCAGGGAGGTCCCGCAGATAAGGATTTTAAAGGGTGTGCTACAACTATGCTCCATGAGGGAAGAGAAAGATTTCATTGAAATGAATGAAGAAATAGAAAATAGCAATGAAACCAACCAATGGAACTTCTAGAACTACAAAATAAAACACAATAAATTGGCATCTATTTCCAAAATGAAGAGCAAACCTAGAATGGCACCAAATGATACACAGTAGAACAGGGCCTGGTACCAAAAGCCTGAGGTCAGATGACCTCAGCAAGAGCACGAATGGGTCCCCTGAGGATAAAGAGTTGATCTGTCCCACGGGAAGAACAAAAATCTGCAGTGATGAGCCTGAGTGTACATAGATATCGAGGTTGTTCCCCAAGGGTGGGAAATAGTTCCTACTTAATCTCCAAGTCTCTCTAGTACCCTGCCCCACAGCTAGCAGGTGTGGTCCTTAAATTGGCTTTTATTGATAGATCTGCATTCTAATGCTGGCTGTACCCTGATGGCTCAGCGGTAAAGAAGTCACCTGCAATACAGGTGACGCAGGTTTGATCCCGGAGTCAGAAAGATCCCCTGGAGTAGGAAACAGCAACCAACTCCAGTATTCCTGCCTGGGAAATCCCATGGACAGAGGGGCCTGGAGGGCTACAGTCCGCGGGGTTGCAAAGAATCAGACACGACTGAGTGACTGAACAACAACAAACAACAACTGGCTCTACAGGAGTCACTTACCTCCTCTGAACTCAGTCTCAGGATCGTTGAAACGGGAAGATCCAATACCAGTCTGGCCTACAAATCTGACAGCTTGGAGCATCCATCACACATGAAATAAGGATATATGTTCACTTTGTAAACTTCAAAAATTAACCAGTGTAAGAAATTATTATCCTTCCCCATCACTTCAGTGTGCTCTCAAAACAGTTGAGAGCAAAAAAAAGCAAAAAAATTAAAATGGAATCTGTGTTCCTCTTCCCTCCCTCAACATATAACCATGTTTAGTTTTTCAATTTGATGAGGGACATGAAGAGGCTGTAAGGTACAGAGCCCCAGTACTCAGAGCTGTAAATCAAATTTCAAATTCACAACCTCTTCCTCAAGGATCACCTCCCTCCTCTTGCAATGCATCTTATTCGCTCTGTGTGTCTTGATCTGGTCACGTGGGAACCAGGCCCTGGTGCAACAGCCCCTGTGGGAAGTGAGGCTACCCTGGAAGTCATGGATGTGTGGGAAGTGGAAGAAAAGAAATGAAAGAGTTCGAGGACTTTAAGACCACAAAGATATGTGTCCCTAAAAATGCCGACCCACAGGAACCTTAAAAGAACATGACTTTCTGCTGCAGAAAGCCCTCTGGGGGCCTGGCCAGACTGAGGACTCGTCATGTCATGTATAGAGGGGAGAAGAGCTCATGCGTGCATGTGTGCAAGCCACGTAAGCGTCCAGATGTGACCTAGAGGGGTGACACCTGGAAAACTACTGAGCACGCACTACTCAACTCCTAGATGCTGTCACTTGGCCTGAAAATAAAAACTGTCATTAATTAGGCTTTGCGCTGTAGCTAGTCTTGGTTGGCCAAAAATTTCGTTTGGCTTTTTCTGTAATAAGGCATGGAAAAACCCGAATGAACTTTATGGCCAACCCAACATTTTGGGAATCAGTATTTGTTTTCAAAAATTTCTTCCCTGGCTTGGCCTTCTTCGGCAGTATGGTGTTGATGACAGAAACTTTATACCCACTCGAACATGACATTTTTATAGGCTGGAACCCAGGAAGAATGCATAATCCCTTGATTAGATATCATTGCCTAAGGTGTCACCTTTTCTTGCCACCACAGGTTTTGATATTTTGGCCTTTATGGGATTACAAGATGTCAGCAAATTTTGTTTATTTAACTATATACCAGCATTAAAGAGAGAACAAAACCAATTCCAGGTGATTAGATAAGTCCAATTAGCTTGTGCCCCTTGGGCTGAAATTTGAGTTTGGGAATCTTGCTTTTCCTTTAGTCCTAGGTCAAGGAGAAAGTGCCTGTCAGTGGACCAAAAACTCCTGTAACCATCTGTGTTTTTATTGGTAAGTTATGGCTTGGAAAAAAAAAACAACTAGGACAGGTCCTAAAATTGATCCTCATATTTGTTGCAAAAGTTTCACTTAACTTAGGTTTCTTTAAATGGCTCTAGAGTAATTTTGATTGTTGAACATAGAATATTGCTAATGAGTTTAAATGTGGACTCTCTAACTCTGGAGACTTTTACAAATCATAAGTCAGGAACGGCAGCTTTTTTCTTTGACAAGATGTGACCTAGAAGCAAAGTGGTACCCAGATGTTCTCTCAAGGTCCCTCATGATCCTGGAATTTATACCATGTCAGCCTCCAAGAATATGCCAGCTTCAGTTCTGACTCAGAGCTTTGGCCTAAAGGGCTCACCCTTGGTGGGTTAAGAAACCAGAAATCCCAGGGCCTTGCCTACATTCACAGAGAAGGATAGTTGTACCCTGCACTTCTCCACCAGTGACTCGACACTACAGGCTAAAGAGAAATAAAGAAAGGGGTGATGGAAGAATGATGGAAACATACTAACTCCAGGCAGAAAACAACATGAGTGGGATACTCCACAGTCTCAGATGGAACCACGCATCATGAAAAGAAGTGCTCCTTAAAGAAACTGCTGGTTCTAGATCTGGGGGAGGAAATGCACAAGACGAGCCCTGAATGTCTTCAAAGAACATCAGGGTCAGGTCAGAAAGACTCTGAAGTCAGTCCAAGGGCCCTTCCCAGGGGCAAAGATCATTAAGAGAATAATGACAGAAATGCATGGAAATATGGGAGAAATGCCATATTTGTTAAGATCTATTAGAAAAGGCAGAGAAACCAGAGATCAAATTGCCAACATCTGTTGGATCATTGAAAAAGCAAGAGTTCCAGAAAAACATCTACTTCTGCTTTATTGACTATGCCAAAGCCTTTGACTGTGTGGATCACAACAAACTGTGGAAAATTCTTTAGGAGATGGGAATACCAGCCCACCTGACCTGCCTCCAGAAATCTGTATGCAGGTCAAGAAGCAACAGTTAGAACTGGACATGGAACAAGAGACTGGTTCTAAATTGGGAAAGGAGTATGTCATGGCTGTATACTGTCACCCTGCTTATTTAACTTATATGCAGAGTACATCATGAAAAATGCTGGACTAGATGAAGCAGAAGCTGGAATTGAGATTGCCGGGAGAAATATCAATAATCTCAGATATGCAGATGACACCACCCTTATGGCAGAAAGCAAAGAACTGAAGAGCCTCTTGGTGAAAGTGAAACAGAAGAGTGAAAAAGCCAGCTTAAAACTCAACATCCAGAAAACTAAGATCATGGCATCTGGTCCCATTCAGTCAGTTCAGTTCAGTCACTCACTCATTGTGACTCTTTGCGACCCCATGGACTGTAGCACGGCAGGCTTCCCTGTCCATCACCAACTCCCGGAGTTTACTCAGACTCATGTCCATTGAGTCGGTGATGCCATCCAACCATCTCATCCTCTGTCGTCCCCTTCTCCTCCTGCCCTCAATCTTTCCCAGCATCAGGGTCTTTTCCAATGAGTCAGCTCTTCGCATCAAGTGGCCAAAGTACTGGAGTTTCAGCTTCAGCATCAGTCCTTCCTATGAATATTCAGGACTGATCTCCTTTAGGATGGACTGGCTGGATCTCCTTGCAGTCCAAGGGACTCTCAAGAGTCTTTTCCAACACCACAGTTCAAAAGTATCAGTTCTTCGGTGCTCAGTTTTCTTTATAGTCCAACTCTCACATCCATACATGACTACTGGAAAAACCATAGCCTTGACTAGACGGACCTTTGTTGGCAAAGTAATGTCTCTGCTTTTTAATAAGCTGTCTAGGTTGGTCATAACTTTTCTTCCAAGGAGTAAGTGTCTTTTAATTTCATGGCTGAGGTTACCATTTGCAGTGATTTTGGAGCCCCCCAAAATAAAGTCTGCCACTGTTTCCAATGTTTTTCAATCTATTTGCCATGAAGTGATGGGACTGGATGCCATGAACTTTGTCTTCTGAATATTGAGCTTTAAGCCAACTTTTTCACTCTCCTCTTTCACTTTCAAGAGGCTCCTTAGTTCCTCTTCACTTTCTGCCATAAGGGTGGTGTCATCTGCATATCTGAGGTTATTGATATTTTTTCTGGTAATCTTGATTCCAGCTTGTGCTTCATACAGCCCAGCATTTCTCATGATGTACTCTGCATATAAGTTAAATAAGCACAGTGACTATATACAGCCTTGATGTACTCCTTTCCCTATTTGGAACCAGTCTGTTCCAAGTCCATTTCTAACTGTTGCTACCTGACCTGCATACAGATTTCTCAAGAGGTAGGTCAGGTGGTCTGGTATTCCCATCTCTTAAAGAATCTTCCACAGTTTATTATGATCCACACAGTCAAAGACTTTGGCATAGTCAATAAAGTAGAAATAGACATGTTTCTGGAACTCTCTGGTCCCATTATGTCATGGCAAAACAATGGAAGCAGTGACAGGCTTTATTTTTTGGGGGGGGCTCCAAAATCACTGCAGATGGTGACTGTAGCCATGAAATTAAAAGACGCTTGCTCCTTGGAAAAAAAGTTCTGACCAACCTAGACAGCTTATTAAAAAGCAGAGACATTACTTTGCCAACAAAGGTCCATCTAGTCAAAGCTATGGTTTTTCTAGTAGTCATGTATGGATGTGAGAGTTGGACTATAAAGAAAGCTGAGTGCTGAAGAATTGATGCTTTTGAACTGTGGTGTTGGAGTAGACTCTTGAGAGTCTCTTGGACAGAAAGGAGATCTGACCTGTCCATCCCAAAGGAAATCAGTCCTGAATGTTCATTGGAAGGACTGATGCTGAAGCTGAAACTCCAATACTTTGGCCACTTGATGCGAAGAGCTGACTCATTTGAAAAGACCCTGATGGTGGGAAAGATTGAAGGCAGGAGGAGAAGGGGATGACAGAGGATGAGATGATTGGATGGTATCATCGACTCAATGGACATGAGTTTGAGTAAACTCCGGGAGTTGGTGATGGACAAGGGAGGCCTGCTGTGTTGCAGTCCATGGGGTCGCAAAGAGTTGGACATGACTGAGTGACTGAATTGAACTGATGAGTTCATAAGTATGCTTCAGGGAAAAGAAAACCTTTTTTGGTCACTTTTGGAGGAAACGAGGCGATCCAGTATGAAAATTGGTAAATAAAGGCCAGATTCAGCATTTATCTTGCCTTTTCTATATTGAAAATATTTTGGGGAAGCCAAACAGTCAATGAAGGAAACTTCTACTTTATAAAATAATCCCAGCTTATAAACACAGAAACAACGACAGATTGAGAAATGCATCTTGAAGTGCTCAGTGAAATAAAATTTAGTCCAATGATCATCAGTCTCTTAAACAATGTGAGGTGAAAGGCTAGGTGATAGAAATTCTCTAATACCTGGGTCACCTGACAACACCTGAGTCCACTGCGCAACCTTAAGATCTCAAAAAGAGAGACGGGACTTCCCTGGTGGTCCAGGGGCTAGGATCTGCGCTCTCAATGCAGGGGACCTGGGTTCAATCTCTGGACAAGGCACTAGATCCCATATGCTACAACTAAGACTGGTGCAGCCAAATAAATTCAAAACAAACAAACAAGTGATGTAACAGGTGTGTACACAACACCACTAGGTCAGGCAGTCTTGGAGAAAAACCGAATAAATCAGGTTAAGCCTCCAAGTGGACCATATTACAGAAAATGCATAGGAGAGAAGGGCATTTGAACACCCCCGCTGGATAGGGCCAGTATGTAATAGGAAAGTCTAGAAGAGGAATGACCCAGTTTCTCTGGCACAGAGCCTTGAAAAAGAAGCGAGGGAAAACCATTACAGATTAAAAGAGACTTAAGGATATGTCAACCTAATGCAACAGCGGACCTCATTTGATCCCGATTCAAATAAACCAACCCAAAAAGCATTTATGAGACAATCAGTGAAATGTGAACACTGACTGAACAGTTCACAATATTAAGAAACTGTTGTTCCATTTCTTTAGGTGTTATAACGTCATTGTGGTTACATGAAGAAAAGAGTTCTTATCTCTAAGGATATATAGTGATATATTTACAGATGAAAAGATACCCATGTGTCTGGGATGTGCTTTAAAATTGTCCATTTGGAGAGGAGAAAAGTGAGGATACAGATAAAGCATACAGGGGGTAATTATACTGACCACTTTGGGTATCTTTGAAAATTTCCATAATGAAAAGTGAAAAATAAAAGAAGAAAAACACTTTATGCACATTTACTAGCCACCAAAAACTAAAGACAACAGCTTTCGCTTTCGTTTCTGTTCTGTTTTAGTTTTGAAGGGGCAAAGGTCCTTGAGTGTTTGTGTGAACACAGCTTTACACTGAGACAATTCATGTGATACCAGTCCTTCCAAGGCGTTTCTGGACTGTGGAGGGGCGTGGACAGGAAGAACACATTAGCTGAGCACTTTGTGCTCGATATTTCACTTACCCTATCTCACGTACTCTAGTATTTTTATGAGATAAGCGTGATAGCGCCTATTTTACATGGATGCACAGAGAGGCTAAGTAACTAATCCAACGCCCCACACATAGAAAGTGGAGGAGCCAGGAACTGAACCACATCTGCCTGGTTCTAAAGCTCATGCTCTTTGAACACCACTTATCCTGTCTCTTCAAAAAAGTTGTGAATTCAGGACCTATTCCTGAAAGAGTACGTTTTTCTTCTCTAGCATTTCACCAAACAAATGAATCTGCCCACCCTTCGGAACTATATATAGCAGGTGGGACCCGGCCCCCTGAGTGAGTTCGGGTGACGATGTGCATGGCTGTTGCTTGGGAATCACAAGTCCTGCTGACCTTGGCGACACACCAACCCCATGCCAACAACCAGTCCGGACAGACGGGATGGATGCAGTAAGACACGTTCAGGATGACACAGAGAAAGAGATGTCTAAAACACTGTCTCAGGTGAGGCAGAAGCAAGTGAGTGAGCAAGCAAATGAACAAAATGCTCTGCTGAGGAAAAGCCAGAATCAGAGTAAGCTAAGCCCTGACTGCAGCCTGAAGATGAGGCGGCCCCCGCCCCTCCCACCCCCTGGAGCAGGGATTCTGCAGGGAGCATCGTGAAGTAAACCTGGGGGGAAGCCAGGGGCGCAGGGGTTACAGGAAGCAAGGCCAACCAGAAACGTAAACACCAGAGTACCCAGCACCACGGCAGGCACTGAAATGTGTGTGGGGGCCTTTCCTGAAGGCCAGGGCCCGACTCAACTCGTGGGGTCAGAAGACCAGCAGGGTCCCTGGGAAGACTCTGACCCTGGCTCTCCCCATTCCTCCAGGCCCATTCTCCACCCGGAGGGACGGGCTCTGAGCTCCAGGCGTGGGGATACCGGATACCGCTCTCTACAAGATGCTGAGCTGACAGACGGCGAGCTGACAGGAAAACTAACTTACAGTAAAGGATGTTTATGATCACCAATTTCCCCAGAACCAAGTGTTACCCCACCCAAGTCCTACTGCAGCTTGTAAACCCGAACTCAAACAAACTACGTTCTAGAGATGATAGAGACTGTCATAAACAGCACTTCCTGGAAAGCAGAACTCTTCTCGTAATGCCAGATAAGCTTCAGTTCTGCAAACGGCAGAACAGCATGCTGCATCTGCTGCACTAATGTTTAAATGATGGTAGAGACTTGACGGTGTTTATGAAATCAATGCACAGGACTGTAACAGGCTTTTAAAAAGACAGAATAATGCAGAAAATGTCAGAAGGCATAGCACGTGGTCAAGGTGAGTAATGGATGGGAAAACTTTTATTACCGTACACTATGACTGTCCATGGGCATTTATTGAACATACAGGCAGCAACCGTGTCATCTTGTAAAGCATATTCCTTAGAGTTCTACTGCTGGTTAGCAAAAAATATTGGAAAAGGCTCCTTTATAATACCATAAAACCTGACTCTTAATCCACTACAGACTTGAAGTGTAAGTAGATGAGATTAGGTCCTTTCCTGAAGTTCAATAAAGTTGTTTTGCAGTGCAAATTTCAGATTGTTCCTGTTATTTCCAAAAGCAGGCTCTTTTGAAAGCAAATAAAGGCCTGTAACGGCCTGGTAAGTGGCAAAACATCACTGGATGCCTTGGGATGGAGTAAAAGGAGGCATCACTTCATGGGTTTTTCTAAGCACCATCCCAAGCTTAGGCCTTCCCTGGTGGCTCAGATGGTAAAGAATCCACCTGCAATGAGAAAGACCTGGGTTCGACCCCTGGGTTGAGAAGTTCCCTTGGAGAAGGAAATGGCAATCCAGTCCAGTTTTCTTGCCTGGAGAATCCCATGGACAGCGGAGCTGGCGAGCCACAGTCCATGGGATCACAAAGAGTGGGACGCGACTGAGCACACACATCCCAAGGTCAGTGTGGGAGAGGCTGTCTGGGGGACGCTCAGGCTAGACAGAGAACTACGTATTTTGACAGTTTTGGGCATAAGCATGAGACGTGAACGGCAGAATGAAATAAACCACGAAGTAGGGAAACAAACAGAAAATTCTCAGTGTCAAAACTGTGAGTCCTGGATACTGTCATCCTAGTAAAAGTAAACCAAGGCCGGAGTTCCTGATGATCCTTCTGGGGGTTCTGTGAGTGCCCCACAGTAAGGGGGATGCAGTTCCCCAGATACAAAAGGCTGCACATGATATGATTCCATCCGTATGTGGAAATACGCAGAAGCGGTGAACCCCGAGCAAATCGGTGCTGCCAAGAGCTGGAGGCAGGGGACGGGGCTGAAGGCGTGATGGTGACCGGCTTTCTTTCCGAGCTGATGAAAATGTTTTGGAACTAGACAGAGGTGGTAGGTGTACCACACTGTAAATGTGCTAAATACCACTAACTGTAAAGTTAAAAATGGTTAATTTTATGCTATGTAGATTCTACCTCAATTTTGTTTAGTTATTTTTATATCTATAGAGTTAGTTTTGATACTAACGCTATTTCCCAGTGTGGTCCTCTTCATTTCTTCTGGTGGATTCCCACTGTCATAGAGGGGCAGCCCGTAACTCTAATACATCTTCATTCTGTGCCCCTCTGCTGGGCTGCGTGTGTCAAAGAAAGATCGCACTTCTGTGTCACATGCTCAATTGCACAATCTTACACTGTTTAATGCAATCATTGAAAAGTTCCTTTCACTCATTTCAATTTAATCTTTTTATACAGTTTTGAAAGGTTACTTTCCATTTAAAGTTATTACAAAATGTTGGCTACATTCTCTGTGTTGAACAATACTGACCTCAATTTTCGAAGCAGAGGAAGACAGAAAGGAAGGAAGGAGGGAGAGGAGGAAGGAGGAAGGAGGAAGGGAAGGAAAGAAGGGAAAGAAGGCAGGCAGGCTGTTTCAAGGGAAAAGGAGGACGGGTGTCCAGAATGAGAGGGTGAGACGAGAGAAACGCAGGGTCCTGGGACTCCAGGGTCTCGGCGGAACTCCAGCTCAGGCGCAGCTGAGTCCGTCTGCCACGGGGACAGGACAGGGGTGACCTGCCCGGGAGTGGGGTGAGGGGCAGCAAGGGCCGCGGACAGGCGGCTGGGAGCGGGCTGCAGGAGGCAATTCAGGGCTATAGAGACCGCAAGTTAGGGCTGACAGCACACTCGTCTGCTTAGACATAAAAGGTAGAGAAATGCTGAGCTAGAAAGAAGGGAGGGCAGAGACATGCTGAACTGGAAAGGAGGAGGGAGGGCTGGAAGGGCAACCAGCGGGGATGAGGTGAGAGGATTCCTGAGGAAGACCAGAGCCTCAGTACCTGCCCTCACACGAAGGGATGCAGCCTGCGAACACAGTGCCCCAGTCGCCAGGGACTGAGGAGGGCGGGAGGAGGAAGAAGTCATTTAGATGCTGGGGTAGAAAACTGCTGACTCATAAGAAACTTGACCCTCAGAGGCTCCTGCTTGGCTTCAAGCAGCTTCACTGTCTCGTTTTCTGCTGGGCGGAAGATCACAGCCTCTCAGTAACAGCCAATTAATCCACACATTCATGACGGAGATCTAGTCACAGACTGCCTTATCATCTGCTTCAGAGTAAAGGCAGGATACCACAATCGATGCATCCACGTTTACTAAGCACCCCTGTGTGCTAGACCTGGGCTCCCAAGCCAGCAGGGCATAGACTCTGCCTTCCAGGATCCTGGGACACACAGCAGGATTATTTCTCTGCTGTCAGAGGGGCTGGAGGGTCTGGATGGCTTCCTCGTCATAGTGGACAGTAGAGAAAACCTGCACTTAGCCAAAAAGGCCTGTGGTCAAATCTCAGTTCCACTTGTAAATGCACTTGTGACTTAACCATTTGAGGGCCTCAGTTTTCTTACCTGTAGAATGGGGATGCCATCTACTCAAATGGTGGATAGAGGAATAAGTAAAATAGTGCCTGTAATGTATCTACGAAAACTGTTGGCTAGAGTAGGTTCTTGACATAAAGTAGCTGTTTTTAATTACATGTGAACATGTGGGGTGTGGGAAGTGCCTTCTGACCAAAGAGGAATGGCCTGGGGACAGAAGCTAGAGAAAGCATAGCTCCCAGGAGGTGGAACTACACAGTGGGGGCTGGGTGAAGTACAGGTAATGTAACAGATTATGTAATAAGGGAGGCTCAGTAATAAGGGAGGCTAGGCAGAGGCTGGGGACCCGCCTGCAAGGGAAGGGGCACCTTCGCCTATGCTAAGGAACTGAGCTTGACTTTGTGGGTAGGAAGGCAGTACACGGAATCTCCCACCCGACCCCCTCTGCCACAGTCACCATCAGCTCTCTGGCACCTTTTACTCTCCAGACCTTTATAGAATTGACAGACATTACCTCTAGGACACTGACACGCTTTGATGAGGGAGTCTCACTCATACTGCTCGGACAAAGGAATGTAAACTGGTTAATGAACTCAGGAATTTCTCAAGTATCTGCTGAGTGAACATCTGTTCTAGATGCCAAAGGGATAAATGGAAGTTTATCATCTTTGCTGGGGGATAACAGACCCACAAAGTGGAAAAGCCACTTTGCAGGAAAAACCAAAACGAGTGGGGACAAGAAGTCTGAGAGTGCGTTGAGAAAGCTCAAACTGGTGGGCAAGGCTTGTCCTGGAAGGATTTCCTATGGCTGGGGTCTCGTGACTTCTTCCATCAGATACAGGTGGTTAAGACACACATTGTTTATAACTGCAGATGCACAGTGATAATAAAAAGCAGACCTATTTTTGGTTGATTTTATGGGGCTTAAAACTCTCCAAAGACAAGGTCCCACCTATTTCTTGCAACCAGGATCCCCTCCTCCTTTTGAAATTTACGTACACTGCCTCTGAGACTTAGTTTCAGAATTGGCAAAAGGGGATAAACACGTGAGGGGGAGAAATGAGACCATGTGTAGTGAAAATGCCTCTAGGCCCAGGGTTAAACACAGAATACAAACTTAACAGGAGTGCCTTTTCTTCTCTCATCTTTTCTTCTCTCCCTCATAAAGTGCTCCCAGAATCCAGGGTAGATGAATTGGCCAATGTTATTCAGCTCTATCTATAAGAGCATCTTAGCATGCACCATGCACGTTGATGTGTGTAACAACGTGGGGAACAGCAGTCTGAACTTCACTCCCTAACAAGAGGCCGAAAACCTTCCTAGGGAATCCACTGCGAAGAAAGGGGACACAATGGATGCAGCATCTGTATAAACCTCCTCTCTACCGCACCATCCAAATCTCAAACAAAAATCTGTTAAGAGCACATCCCAGAATAAATCTATAAAGTGATATCTGACATCAGTGTCAACATATGCAATTTTTCAGTTCTCTGCTTTTCCAAATGTCACAAGAGATAATGTGCATGTTATCCACACCCACGCCAGAAGTTGCTGCAAAACTCTGGGCTCCTGTGTGGGCCTCTCAGTGTTCTGAAAAGCATCACCTCCAAACTCACCCAGAGCAAAGATGGAGAGGAGAGAAAAAAAACACTTTCTGTGGGCTTGTCACCTCTCTGTCTCCAACTGCCTGTATTCCTTCCAAGTTGTGAAACAATAAGAAGTACACAATGTCTCACAGATAATAAGAAAAACAGCTACCATTTGTTACTACGTGGAATAAAAGAAGTGGGTCTGAAAGCTTACAAAGTTCTATCGGTATAAAGAAATAAAAGCATTTCCCCCCTCCCTTTCTATCTAGGATCTTTCCAGGCTAAAAACAACTTTTCTGCTCTGTTGTTTTTTTGTTTTTTTTTAAGGGGGAGAGATTGGAAAATGCATTTATTTGCTCGGGCA
Organism: Muntiacus reevesi; assembly: GCF_963930625.1. Classification (NCBI taxonomy): domain Eukaryota; kingdom Metazoa; phylum Chordata; class Mammalia; order Artiodactyla; family Cervidae; genus Muntiacus; species Muntiacus reevesi. The sequence continues at coordinate 8,101,149 of NC_089255.1, read as the reverse complement.
GCAGATACTTAAAAAATACATGCAGGGCACAGTAATAGCTGTATTCTAGGTGAGAAACCTCCATCTCCCAGCACATCATAAAAGGAAATGGTTTCATCACACAGGGGCTGAGGAAGCCGGCTGTGAGGAGCTGGATTGCTGCCTCCACTCACTTGGAAGGCTGGGTCCTAGGGAACAAGCAAACAAAGCCTGCCGACCACCGCCTCGTGGCTATGCAGTGACCACTCGGCGCCCCGCGCCACGACCACCCCTGATACAAGGCCTTGCCTGCGCCCGGCGGGGCGGCAGGTCCTGATTCTCCAGCGAACGGGCCACGGGACCAGGCTTTTCTCTACACCCCTCTCCTCGCCTTCAAAATGTGCAAGAAAAGCCGTCTGAACAAAACAAAACCTCAGCGGGAGCGGCTCTCCACCTCATCTTGGGGGAAAAAACACACCCGGATCGGCTGCTGGTGGAAGTCGGTGCTGAGGTCCGGGCCGAGCCCGCCGCGGGCTCCCGCAGAAGGGGCGGTCAGGGGGAACCCCCGGGGTCCCGCGGAGGCCGGGCGGGAGGGAAGGCCGGGGCCCGCGCTCACCTGTTCTGGGGCCTCGGGTGCGGGCCGACACCAGGGGGCTGCAGAGACCGAGCCCCGCGGCCCAGAGCAGCAGCCACCGCGGCCCCATTGTCCCGGGGCTCCGCGCGCTCGGCGGGGCCGGGGCGGCGCGGCTCGGGGAGGCTGGCCCTCCGCCCGGAGGCTCGGGCAGCACGCGCGGAGTCTAGAGGGCGGCCGCGCGGGCAGACAGAGCGCTCGCCTCTGGGCCGGACGAGGCGGTTCGGGCGCGTCTGGCGGCGCCGGTCGGGAAAAGGGGCCCCGGGGGCGCGGGCGGGGGCGGGGCGCGCGAGCACCGGGCTGGGAAGGGCGCCCCCCGGCGGCCAGTGTGCGCCTCGGCGCGGCCGCCGCCCGCCCGCCCGCGGTCCCTCCGCCGTCGCCGGGCCAGCCGGGGCTCGGCGCTCTAGCCGCCTTCTCTCGCGCTTTGGGCCGCCCGCCCCGCGGGGGGAACCCGAGTGAGAAGTCGTTTCCTCGGCTCGTCGACTTGGGCCCGCGAGCTATCAGCCGCTCACCCGGGGAGCACGGACTTGAGCCGAGAACCTCGGGTCAGGGCCGCGCCCCAGGGCGCCGGCCCCGCGGCCCCCACCAGCCCGTCCCTCCCCGGCCCGACTCCGGCCGAGCGCTGCGCCGCATTGGGAAACACGGGAGCTTGGCCCAAGTGTTGAAGCGACTTGTGCTTTTGTAACTCGGGGTTAGTGGATTTGAAAGTTTATACTGTAGATACGGGGTGGCCCGCGGATGAGAAGAAGCTCTTCGCGTTGAACAGAATTTTTGACGCTTCTTACTTGCCTTGATTTCGCTTCTTAGATATTTCATAGGTCGGGCACTTAGTTCTTTGACACGCGGGCTGCGAGTGGGTAGGGAATCATCCGGTCCCGGGAGCCGCCTCTCCGCCCTGGCTCTCGGGCACGGCTGCGGCTCTTGGCTCCAACCCGAGCTCAGCGGAGGCGCGCGCCGGCTCCACCTGCGCCGCGGTGCCGGGAGGCGGGCGGGCTGGGCTTTCCCCGCGCCTCGTGAGCGCCGAAGCGCCCGGGAGACTCACAACTTCCCGGGTTTGATAGAGTTTGGCCAAATTCAAGGCGCAGGGCGGAGACCCTGGAGCCTCTGGCCGCGGGCCCCCTGGAGGACGAAGCTCCGCGGGCAGCAGCGGGCCGACGATTTCGTTTGGAGAGCCTATCTGCTTGCTGAGCGCGTCTTTCAGACCGCAAAGGGAAACGGGTCCCCTCAAATGGCCCTTTCTGAGAAAGTTTGCCCGCAGCTCCTTCTCCTCCCAGATGTGGGGGTGTGTTCTGCACCCTGAGGCTGATAAACTGCTGTTGAGACTCACTTGTCGGGTTTCTAAGCTTTTAAAAAAGTTATACCTCGAGGAGAGCCCTGAAACCTAAACCCGTCAAGACCATCTGGTTCTTCCCTTTCCCCGCATCGTTCTCAGCACACAGCGCCCTGCTGTACACAGGCGTTGCTCAGTAAATTACTGAATAACCTAACTAAATAACGCTATTAAAAATGCTTATTCAGTTCTCCGAGGAAAATATATCCAAGAGTAGATGTAAACCATGAAAATCACGTATTTATTCACTCCATCAACATTCTATTTTTCAACATCCCTCCCTAAGATGCCATTGGTTTTAAAGTCATTTTAAGTACCACAAGCAAGAAAAAAAAAAAAAAAGACGCTGCCAAACTGTGACATACCTTTGCTTGTAAGAAACACCTCAAATTAGGGCTGTTTAAACACGAAGAAAGAACATCTCAGAATCAATGGTGGTGGTTTAGTCGCTAAGTCCTGCCAAACCCTTGCGATCCCACGGACTGTAGCCCATCAGGCGCCTCTGTCTATGGGATTTCTCAGGCAAGCATACTGGAGTGGGTTGTTACTTCCATCTTCAAGAGATCTTCTCCACCCAGGGGTTGGACCTGAGTCTCCTGCATTGCAGGATTCTTTGCTGACTGAGGCACCAGGGGAGCCCCCAGAATCAATGAAATACAGTGTCAAACCTAAAATTAATACGTGCATCCAAATATAACAGTTCAAGGATATAAAATGAAAAGTAAAAGTATCTTCAGCCTTCCCTTCTGAGAACCACATCTGCATGATGACCACTGTTTAAAGTCTCTGTCCATTACTCAAGAAACTCTAATCACATACAAATATATAGGTATGTGAAAGTGAAAGTCAGCTCAGTCCTGTCCAACTCTTTGTGACCCCCATGGACTATACGGGAATTCTTCAGGCCAGAATACTGGAGTGGGTAGCCTTTCCCTTCTCCAGGGGATCCCTGGAGGGATCGAACCCAGGGATCGAACCCAGGTCTCCCACATTGCAGGCAGACTCTTTAGCAGCTGAGCCACCAAGGAAGCCCATGCATGTATGTATAGCCTTGAAAATGAAGTAACATTCTGAGTACACTTTTAAATTTTATCTGTTTCATTGGTAGAGAATGTTTTTAACCATTTTCTAAAATTGTGAAGTTTAAAATAACTTCTTTTTTTTGGCCTTAGTTATTAGAACAGAGCCTGGTAGGCTACAGTCCATAGGGTCACACAGAGTCAGACGCCACTGAAATGACTTAGCACATTAGAACAGAATGTGCCTCTAGTGACAAAAAAAGAGCTTCAGAAATAATGAAATGCTTAAATTCTTTGTGTGTATTAACTGAACTATCCTTTAGGGTGGGACTGAAATACACCAAGCAAAGAAGAGTGGAACAAAATGAGGTATTTCCTCCTCACTTGGATTGCTAATTGAGCAGCCACCAAAAATTGAACTTGCCTTCAAAAACTTGCCTTCAGAAACAGTGGTTTTGACTAATAGCACACACAAGTGCAGGCTCCTGGACCCCATCCGAGGCCTATGAAACCAGATTCTGCATTTTTACAAGCACCCTCAGGTGATGGGTAGTATCTGAGGGGTTTCAAACCAAAGTTTTCAGTAACAACATTCTAAGACAGGAAGATCCCCTGAAGGAGGGCATGGCAATCCACTCCAGTATTCTTACTTGGAGAATCCCATGGACAGAGGAGCCTGGTGGGCTACAGTCCACGGGGTCGCAGAGAGTCAGACACGACTGAAGCAACTAAGCACGCATGCATGCACATTCTAAGACAGGGTTCTCAATCGCCTGGGTCAGAATCACCTGGGAGGCTTGTTAATCCCCCTCCCCCGCATTGCTAAGTTCCATTTCTAGATTCAGTGGGTCTGGGAAATGGACTGAAAATCTGCATTTTTAACCAGATCCCAGGTGATGCTGAGGCTGCTGGGGACACACCTGAAAACAACTGCTTTGAGAGAGAAAAAGAACTGAACAGGAGTCCATATAGTTTGTATTACTTTCTTTAAATGATTGAATGTTTCAAGCATAGAAAACTACAGAACCTAATAACCATGGCATTTACATATGCAGTATTAAGATTTTTTTCTCTATACTTTTCTGATTCTATTCTTTTTCTCTGCTCAGAAGAGTACTTTCTCATCCATGTTATTGCACTTTTAGTATAGTTGTGTTTCCCCTCAATTTTTTTTCCAGTATAGCTCTGTATGTTTTAAATATTTATACACAGTAACATACTTTAAGAATATTTTTGCAGTTTGCATTTTTTAAAATTTACCTATTTGATACATGTATATCTAATTTTTTAAACCTGTAGCATTTTCTTATGTTATGTACCACATTTTATTTTTCTAAAGCCATCTATTTTATCTATAATTTTGACCTCACTTTCATTCCTTATATAATGTATTTTTGCTTTTTTTCCCTTTAATGAATCTGGTCAAAGGTTGGAAATGACCAGTTTTTTTTAGTGCCTGTCTTGTTTTGTTGCTTTTATTGTTTATTTCTTGTGTCCTTTAATTTTCACACAGGCTTTAAAAATTTCCCTCTTTCTACTTCCTTTGGATTTACTGTTAATTCTCCTAACTTTTTGAACTGACTGTTTAGCTTAATTTTCACTTCTCCCTAAAATGACCACTTCAGCTGCATTTTGTAAGTTTTGATATGCTCACATATGCATCTCAGGTATAAATATTGTCAACTTCATTTTATCTTCTTCAATCCATAAGTTATTAGAAGTTTTGATTAATTTCCAGTTTTGTATTATGGTCTGTTGGTGATATGCTATTTTCTCTACAATTTATGTACTTGTGTTCTTGCAAAACGTATCAATCTCTCTACTGCATTTATTTCCTGTTACCCCTACCAAAATGTTTTTGTTGCCAGTTTTAGAGCAAAGACATGCAGCTTCCCTGGAGCTTCAAATTAACCTAACCAGAGATGGCTACCCAACATGTTAACATTCCTCAGAAATGAAATCTCCTCGTTGCAGCATCACCCACATCACTCACAACCACTTGATAGTGGTTCCCAGTTTTCATTTTCTTTAAACTTGTCTGGCACTAAAATGAGTCACTAGCTATCCTCTCATAGTGTTTTTGGTATTTAATAGTGTGTTGAAAACAAACATGCTATACAAATGGTGAAAATTTTAAGCCCAAGATCCCACGAAAGCAGTTTTATTTAATTCCATTAGATGACCTACCTGCTTCAGCTATTCCACTTACCCCTCCTCTGTCTGAAGCCCTCTAAGGACAACACTATATCCCGAGAACTTGCCTTAGTAATTTCCTTTTGGAAGTTAATGGTGATGATATCCAGGCTTCTATGATGTAAGATCAAGTTGTATTCAAATTAGATATTTGATTCTCCAGGTTTTGTGCAGGTTTTCTCTACATTTGTTTTTTAAGCAAATAGTCGGTCTGCAATCTTGGAATCCTATTTCCGCCTTTTGTTGACACAAACCTGCACTGGTATTTTGGGTTTAGAAGTAAAGTTAATCATTTCTAGTGGGTCAACAAGGCGTTTCCACTAATTACACCATGGACAGAATGGTAGACTATCCTAGTGGTTCAGGGTGCTAGGAAAAGGTCAAATACAGTATCTATTCAAAAGAAACAACAGAAAATTGTTCAAGTTATATAAGGAGCACTCAGTATCTTTCTCTTCTCATATCCATTCATTTCCCTTCTGGATTAGTGAGGATTCTCTGGAGAAACAGAATCAATAGGATATATAGAGATAAACATGTAAGAGGAGATTTACTATTGGAACTGGCTCATATGGTTATGGAAGCCAAGAAGTCCCACCGTGATCTGCAGTCTGTAAGCTGGTAACCAGGAAAGCAGGGGTATAATTCAATGAGTCCAAAGGCCTGAGAACCAGGGGAAGTGATGGTATAGTTCCCAGTCTAAGGCTGACGGCCTGAGAACTGGGGCGCTGCTGGTGTTAAGGCTCAGAGTCTGAAGGCTTGAGAACCAGGAGCTCTGATGTCCAGGGCAGAAGACAAACAGGAAGAAAAAAAGAGAATTTCCTCTTCCTGCACCTGTTTGTTCCTTTTGGGCTCTTAACAGATTGGATGATGCTTGTCCACACTTGTGAGGATGATCTTTATTTATTTGGCTTTGCTGAGTCTTAGTTGCGGCCTGTGGAATCTTCAGTTGTGGCATGTGGGATCTATACCCCCAACAAGGGATCAAACCTGGGTTCTCTGCATTGGGAATGTGGAGTCTTAGCACTGGACCACCAAGGAAGTCCCAAGGAAAGTATGATCTTTACTCAGTCTGCAGATTCAAATGCTTATCTACTTTGGAAATACCCTTACAGATATACTCAGAAATAATATCCTACTAGCTATCTGGGCATCCTTTTGCCAGGACAAGTTGACACAAAATTAACCATCACACCCTCCAATGTATTTTAGCTAAGAGATTTTACATGCTAAGGAAACAACAGTGAGGCAACCTAGAGAATCTGTATGAGCTATTTTATTTGGAGAGTGCATATACACCATTAAAATGAGATAACCAGTAACCATTCATATTTTTGGGGCCATTGGGAGGAGGGAAGAGGGATTCCACCTTGAAGACGGTCAGCCATCATAAGGCAGGATAGGAACTGGGCCTGAAGCCTGTGAACCATCCTTAAAGAAAAGCCAGGAAGCCCCTCCTCACACGTGGCAAACAGATTGGAGGTAAAGGTCAGGTTGTCTCAGATTAAGGATAGCGCCTGCACCTGCATGTTGTAATTGTTAATTCTTTCACATTTGCATGTTGTAAAACTGATTACTAACGTGTGACCAGTCATGTAGCTGAGGATATAAAACCAAGTCCTCCGAAATCACTTGTTGGGACCTGTTAGTCTAACAAACCATACTCTACTGTCTCGGGTGTCCTCTGAGGAGTGTTTGTGACTCCGGATTCTACAACAATACAAGTGCCAAGAGCCATCCTGGGGCACCTGAGAGGTGGTGGGGAGCGGCCTCCTTCTCAGCCCCATGACAGGGTGCAGTGCTGGGTGTCCCTATGTCCCTGCCATTTACAAGGCATTGCCGAGGCTCTGAATGTAAAGCAGTGCCTCTAACAGTCTCTGTCCTCTGAAGCTTAGAGGGTGGCTTAGAAGGCTCTGTCTTAACCTGTTACTAAATCCTGGCTTCAGTAACAGAGGCAATGGATTTTTTTACAAAGTTGATCAGCAGTTAGACCACCCAATACACACCAGAATCTCTCAAAATAGAAACAACCTTCACCATTCAGAGTTTCGTGGTTTGCCTCTTGGAATGTTGAGGAGTACCACAAACTTAGACTTGACCATAGCCTGAGCTGTAAAAACTACATCATGAACAACACTTGCAGTTAGTGCTGACCACACACAGATACACCAACATATATCTCGCGACATAAGGGAGATGTGTGTTAAAAATCAAAATTGAGTGAGTAAATATGAAGATCTGTTCGGCTTTATTCAGAGATTCAAGAATCAGACAGCAGCTCCGGTAGCAACTAGAGGGGAACTCCAGAGGGTTATTAGAGGCTGGAGGAGAATGGGACAAGGAGGTATTAGCGAAAGAAAAGAGAGGATTTGTTTCGCGCCATCTTCTGCGGGGAGGGAACCGAGAGGTCTTAACCGTGCAGATTAGCTCCACAGTCTTGATCCAAAAGTTAAGATGGACTGTTTTATGGGTCACTTTTCTGGGCAGGGTTAAAACTGCAGTCAAGCCTTGCTTTGCTGTGATGGGAGTAGGGAGAAAAAATCAATTCATTTGGGGCTTGTCATTTTTTTTTTTTTTAACATATGTCTTAAAAAAAAAAAACATGTCTTGTCAGACAATGTTTTCACTGATTTGGTCTCTTTCTTCATCCCAAACCTCCAGAATATTAAAGTATGCAAAGGCTATCCCTCTTTTGGTGATCACTAGAGCACATTCTTTGAGAGTAGCTAGAATTCTGTGACGTCCTTTCTAAGCTCTAGGTGCTGAAGAGTGGAGTTCAGGGCTTCTCTGGTGGCTCAGTGGTAAAGAATCCTCCTGCCAATGCAGGAGATGGGTTCAATCCCTGATCCATGAAGATCCCACATGCCTCAGAGCATAAACCCATAGGCCACAACTATTGAGCCTGCGCTCTATAGCCCTGGGAACTGCAGCTTCTGAAGCCTGAGCGCCCTAGAGATGATGCTCTGCAGCAAGAGAAGCCTGCCCACGGTGCTGCAACTAGAGGAAAAAACAAAAACAAACCCCTGCAGCAACAAGACCCAGCACAGCCAAAAATAAATTAAAAAAAATTTTTTTTTTTCAAAAGAGGAGTTCGGGGGATGCATGGTCCCTTTCAGCATTTCAGACCAAAAACGATTTGTTAACAGTGGAACCATGATCAAACATACATCAAAATACAGGAATCAGCTATGTAAGAATGAAGTTAGTTTCAGTTGCTATGTGTCTTTAAAGCCAAACGCGTGTTTTCTTTCCTCTTCCTATGAGTAAGGAAAGCTTCGAGCCCTGGGGAGGAAGCTGGTGAAGGGTAGAACAGATCACCCTAAATAGGCCTGTTTCACACAATCTTCTATTGAGAAACTGCAGACAGAGGAGCAGCTCTGAGAGCACAGTGGAAGTTCTGTGTAAAGGAAACTGTAAGGGAAATTCACACTAGAAAGGGGGCTTGCCAGGAAGAGCGCTAGTACCAGAGATAACTTCCCCAGTCTTATCTGCAGGGCCTGTGTTTCCTCCTCTCACCTTCCGGAGAAGGGCCCCCACTCCCGGCTTCCTCACGTCTTTATCTGCGATGAAGATGGTGTCTAAGGTGGTGTGTGTGTGTGTTAGCTGCTCAGTCATATCCGACTCTTTGTGGCCCCATGGACTGCAGCCCGCCAGGCTCCTCTATCCATGGGATTCTCCAGGCAAGAATAATGGAGTGGGTTGCCATTTCCTACTCCAGGGCATCTTCCCGACCCAGGGATGGAAACTGGTTTCCTAAATTGCAGGCAAATTCTTTACCATTTGAGCTACCAGGGAAGCCCATCTAAGGTGGTAGCTTGAGTCATTTGGGGGATTTTTATGCAGTTTTCCTGAATATCTCCCATGTATGAGGGATATATGTTAATCAACGGTTTGTTTTTCTCTTGTTAATCATTTATCACAGGGAGTCTCAGAACTCAAAGGGTATAGGGAAAATTATTTCCTCTCCCCTACACTGCCCAAGAGTCCTAGTGGCTCAGGGTTGTAAGGAACAACTGCCCTGACGCGGGGGTGGTTCAGTCCTCCTGAGAAAGGTGCAGGCCTTGGCTCCAACAGTCTTTGCACCCATGCCTCCACTGGCTCCTTGTCTTCCATACCTGACTCCTTCTCGGGGTCACTCATTCATTCATGTCCCTTCAAGATCTCAAGCCAGTAGCAATTGGTAACATCTTCAACAATAACCTCATCTTGTGGGCCAAGAGGAAACATTCATAGCTTTCCTTGAGGGTGTTGCCATGATACAAAGATCTTCATCCTTACAAATAATACTCAAGCATGTCACTCAGGGTTGAAATAAAGACAAGCCCCTTTTTGAGACACTGCTAAAGGTTGGCTTTTCTCTCTAAACATCTTCCCCTAATTTTGGCTCCTGTTGTACATTTCCACTTAAAGTCTTTCCTAGAGGATGAAGAAGGAAGTTTAACTTACCACCTACTACCTACAGGTTCCTGTTCCTCACCTAATGCTAGTTGGAGGAGATGGGCTTTAGTCTCAAGGTGAAGCTAACTGTATGTTTAATGAATCCTTTGATAGAGGTCTGTAGTTAAGGTAATGCATTAAAAAACCCACATCTACAAACTGTTGAGACAACATTGTTTCAAGGTATTTACCTCTGTCAAAAATCAGTATAACCTGAAACCATTGTTAAAGTAGCAGATTCTACTTTTTTTAATTTGAATTTTCCAAATTCTGTCTTACCTTCAAGTTCGTTTGTGCCAAATGTGTGCATGTGCGCTCAGTCATGTCTGACTCTTTGTGACTCCATGGACTGTAGCCTGCCAGGCTCCTCTGTCCGTGGAATTTTCCAGGCAAGAATGCTGGAGTGGGTCGCCATTTCCTTCTCCAGGGGATCTTCCCATCCAGGGATTGAAACTGTCTCCTGTATCTCTTGCACTGGCGGTGGATTCTTTCCCACTGGTGCCATCTGGGAAGCTTATGCCAAATGAGCATGGGCTAACCCAGTTTCTCAGTATTTGGTAATCCCCATGGGATGTAAAGCCTGCTGAATGAATGAACAGAATACGAGGTGTCGGGGTACACTGGTCGGGGTAGCCTGAGAGTCTGGATTGCTGTTGTGGTAGAGACAGCTGGTTCGTCCCTAGGTATCACCCCTCCACTTCTTTACAACGAGAACCCCGGGTTTTCACTGGGCACGTGGCTGCTAGTTACAGTTACAGACCTTACTTCCCAGCCTCTCCTGAAGCTGGTTGTGGCCACGTGTCTAAGTCTTGGCCAATGCGAAGTAAGCAGAAACAACACATGGAACTTGGAACAAAAGGACGTGCCCTGGACGTCTTCCCCTGAATCAGTGACAAAGACAGAGCCCAGTGCAGCCTGTGCCCCTGTAACTAGAGGACTGCTCGCTCACCACTGAGAAAACAGACTTCCACCTTGTCTCATTCACGGGGTTTGGATCTTTCGGTCGCAGCAGCCACTCTTGAAAGGGAGCAGAATATGTATCTTTGGTAGAAGGAGTACTTCAAGCTGGCTAGTTCTGAAAAACAGCAGATATAGGAGAAGCTCTGGAAACCCAGCAGTTACCTTTTTGTGAAAGACATTTAAGTTTATAAGGGAAATCTCCATCTGTTCAGGGTATTTCCTTCTCTGTACCAAGATGAGAATGATGACTAAATCTCTAGAAACTCTAATCAATGAGGGAGGCAGAGACTTAAATCTGTATAACTATACCTTCATTTACAGTGATTTGCCCAATAACCTCCCATAACTGCTTCCTCCCCCCATTATCTTTCGTCTTTAGCTGGAGATTTAAGGGGGTGGCTTGGGTTTGGGGGAGTTATTCAGTTTTTCCTGTGTGTCTCACATGCATGTAGGAGGTATAGGAGTTACTAAACTCTTTTTCTCCTGTTAATCTTTTATTATGGGGGGGCGGTCCTCAGCCAAGACCCTGAAGGGTAGAGGGAAAACTATTTTTTTCTCCCTGTAAACTGTATCCTGCATAGTACAGGTGTAAGTGTATTACAGTTGACCCTTTAACCAATGTGGGGGTAAAAAGCCTCACTCATCCACCCTCCACACAGTCAAAAATCTGAGTATAACTTTTGACCCCCCTATAACTTAACTGCTAATAGCCTACTGTTGACCTAAAGTCTTACCAGTAACATGCGTAAATGCTCAGTCATGTCTGACTCTTTGTGACCCCATGGACTGTAGCCCCCCAGGCTCCTCTGTTCATGGGATTTCCCAGGCAAGAATACTGGAATCGGTTGCCATTTCCTTCTCCAGGGGATCTTCCTGACCCGGGGATTGAATCTGTGTCTCTTGGGTCTCCTGCATTGGCAGATGGATTCTTTACCATTGCATCTCCTGGGAAGCCCCTTACCAATAACATAAACACTTGATTAACACATATTGTTTATGTTATATGTATTATACACTGTATTCTTAAAGTAGCTAGAGAAAAGGTTATTAAAATCATAAGGAAAAGACATTTACAGTACTGCACTGTATCAATACTGAAAGTTTGTCATCTGTTATAAAATAAGTAATTTCTCAGTACCTATATTAATACTGTCTTATATGTTATAAAACACTGTAGATGTTATACATCTTATTAACACTAGGTATCAAAACTAAAAAGATGTCAAAAGAAATTCATGTTTCATTTAAATTATCTATTGAAAAAAATTCACATATAAATGGCCCCACACAGATCAAACCTCATGTTGTCTGAGAGTCAATGGTACTTCTTTCCCCCAAAAGCCCCACCAAGAAGCTTCTCCTACCCATTAAATGATCTGGATTTATTCAGACAAAAGGCAAATTAATGTAATTCAGTAACATTTATTTTACATAAAACAATTTTTCAAAGAATACATTTAAAAACCATCCAGATACTGATCTTATTGCATCACAAAAACTTGAGAGGCACAATGGAAATACTCAAATAGATTGTGAGCGGTGGAGATGGGGGCTTACGGTCGCTGTTCACGGTGTTCCTTAGTCGCTTAAAGGCTCTGGGTCCAAGAGTCTTTTCCATGAGGCAGTAGTGCACTTCACTGAGTAGGAATAAATCACATAAAATATATACCTTTATACAGAAAGTGTTATTGTACTGTCACTTTCAATTACTTATAAAACTCATTTTGAATTGCACAAAAGTTCTCTTTAAAATCGATAACTCCCAGGAGGCAGGGCTTAGAACCAAGTTATTCGTCTAAATAATTCATTACAAATAATTCAGTTTCCATTTCTCCACAGATCAAAAAAAAAAAAAAAAAAAGAAATCTATGAAGAGGTACATTATTCAAATGGGACATTTAAAATTTTTTTCATAGGAAAATAGGTTTACACATTTGTCCCTAGTCAGCTAAAATTATTATCTCCCTACTTTAAAACAAATCCCAGAATGTCCAAAGATTTAAATCAGAGTACCCACACCAGAGTATGATGTGGCAGTGTTTACAGGAATTCATTTTGTGTCTCATTCTACTGCAGTGTCAGATTATCAGAAAGGCACATGGGTACATTCTTCGGAACAGTTTTGGTCTTAGAAAAAAAAATCACACGTTTATAAGCAGTGATCTCAATCATGTTTAGAAACAAAAATACTAAACAGATACATTTCCTAATCCAGGTGATATAGAATCCGAGAGGTTTCTGCAGGCACTTCACTTCCCGTAGAATTTCTTGTTCAGCAGGTATATGAGAAGGTTTACATTCACTTTAACCTTATCAAACATTTTCATCACAGCTACGCCTTCATACTGCATCTGAAGTAAATCCTGCAATTGCAAGGAACACCAATCACAGCTTCAACTTGACGTTTCCCACATTTAAAACACATTCTAGAAGAATTTGTTGACAAAAATAAGATTCAATTGACCTAAGGACCTCGGTGGAGATTCCTATACTTCAGTGTGCATTGGTGTCACCTGCTTTATTAATGAAACACAGGCCAGTTGAAACAGACTGCTGGGCCCCACCCCCAGGAACCTCTGATTCTGGAGCCCTGGGGGAGGGCCCAAGAACTGGCATTTTAACAAGTTCCCAAGGGGTGATGATACTGTTGGTCTGGGTGCCATAGTCTGAGAATCATCCATCTCAATGAAAGAAAACAGATTTTCAGAATTGATAAGGACTGTATGAGAAAACCAATACCGTTAACATTAGATATATAATCAGAAGTTTAATTTTAATTGAAAAACTCAAGACACAGATGTGACAGCAAGATGAGGTATATCCTGTAGAAGAGCCAGTGTTTTCTAAAGTGAGGTGAGACAATTCACTGAGGAGCAAAAAGAATATTAGAAATTCCTCTTTTTCCCCCCTCATTCGTTAAGCATTCACATTTTCTGTGTATTTTATAAAATAAATTTTGAGTAAAGTGTCAAGTGCATGCATACTTTATAAATAAATATGTAGAAATGGGGAGAAATGATCTATTTGTTGATGAAAATTGTGAGACTGACATTTGGAGACCAATGGACAAAGCAAATCTTCCTGATCTAGACAGACTACTTCTGTTCCTGTATTCTGTTCCTCATTCTCAAGTACGTTTATCACTCTGTGTGATAAACACTCTGTGTGATAAACACTCTGTGTTTCATCACTGCTGTATAAACAAAGAAAAATTAATAAAATGTCCTTCATTTATAAATTAGTAATTGGGTCACCCCAGTCACACACATGAGACCAAGCAGTAACATTTTATAACACAGGACAGGGGCCGTTCCCAAACAGAAGATCTCATTCCTGAATGGCCCTAGGCTCATATCCAGGTCTCATTTTCCTGCTTCTAGTTCTGCAAACTTCTTGCTTCTTAATGATAATAACTTGTGTCTACAATGAGCACGGCCACCTGAAGAAGTTGGAATCATCTTTGAGAGAACGTGGGCTCTGCCAGCTTCCTGCTCTACTTTCTCAATTATCTCCAATTGCACTCAACTAAAACCCCTCCATTATTCAGATACACTTCTGGGATGGAAAATCCACAGGGGAGTGAAGTTCTTTCATCAAGAATGCTTTTGACTATTAAACAGGGGTGGAAATTCACTTTTGCTTTGGGACAGGCAACATCTGTTAAAGTCTCGTGGAAAAGAACGAAACCAACATGGTTCAGTTGAGAAGGAATCGTGTACAGAGGGAAATTAGCTGGGCCCCCCACGTGGGGAACAGACGAACTCTGATCCAACTTGTGGTTGAAGACCAGATTTTAGTCTTAGCTCCACTATTTGCGATATGATCGCAACAACAACCTTGCTGAAGTTCTGTTTTCTTGTGCGTAAACTGGGGTGGACACTGCCAGCTCCACAGGTGTGTTCCTGGGTAGATGAGATCAAGGAGTCTGCAAACCCTTTGTAAGCCACTCTGTCCGGTCAGGACCAACTGGAATCCCGTGAGACAGGCAGGTGAGCAGAGCGCGGCAGGGTTTGGACTCCAGGGGCCCATTCCAGAGCATGCTCTCTGAACCCCAGTTCTTCATCTGGGAAAAGAAGAGTGCCAAGGCTGCAGTCCTCCATAAACACTGTCTGTATAAGCGGAACGCCTTCGTGTAAGTCAGGCCTTCCTGTTATGTACATGACTACAGGATATAATCTTTATGAACCGAGCAAAGAGTGGGTTGGAGAAAATCCAGACACACAGAGTTAGAAGGAATCTCCTTTGTCCTTTTCAGAAACAAAGTCCTTGACTCACACTGAAGACCTGACCATCATGTTTCTCTTTTGTAAAATTCACTTCATACTAGAACCGTCTAGAAGCCATACGTGACAGGACGTCTGAGTTTATGTCTGACAGTCACTTTATCCAGGGCTGGCTCTGCAGGCGTTCGATCTGCACACAGTCCCCTGAACAGACGAAGGGCCTTGCACTTAGCCTTCTGCTGTCACCATCTTGAAATTCTCACCAATTCTGAGGAAGGAGCTCTGCATTCTCATTTTGCACTGAGCCCTGAAAATTACTAACTGGTCCGGACGATATACATGAATGACTGAAAAAATCTGGAGCATATCAGCCATCTGCAGACAGCTCAGGAGTAACATTTGACAACTGTATGTCTAAGTGAAGGGTGTGAACAGCTAATCCTACCATGGAACTTTAACAAAGGAGCAAGTGAAGCTGGATGTTTGCACCCGTGTTAAAAGGAAGTCCTGTGGAATTCCCAAGGCCCCTCTAAACAGGTGTCTCCTGGTCACTTGGTGATTCATCTGTTCAGTAGATGTTGATTGGCCTTGGGTCATTTCCTTCTTGGCAATCCGATATATCTTTGCTTTAGAGAAGAATCACTAACCAAAGTACATCACTGCATTGTTTTCTCTTCCTCAATTTATCTAAGTGTTCCATGGAGTGAGTCAAGACTTTCAGTTAAATTTGTAAATGGATACATTTAGTGACATTTAAAATACATTAGAAAACTGTTTATTTAAGTATAGTTTTCAAAATTACATAATATCTTCAGTTTTCTCCAATTTATGCCATTATCTCAATGTCTTTATCAAACCATTTAGCTTTTTTTTTTTTTCCTTCTTTTGTTCTTTAAGCCTACAAGGAATGCCAGACAGAAAAGAAGGGCCCTGGTATTTTACCCCATGGGTTAGGGGTGGGGGTGTAACTTCCTTGATCTCAGCCACAGGTCAGGCAGACAGTGAGCCTAGAACTTACACCATTCCCAGTGGTTTATCATGATGATTCATGTAGACACATGCAGAATACCTGGGAACCATTTTACAAGTAGTTTGGGGCCCAAGTAAATAGGGGTTATTTCCATTTAAAACCTCATACAAAAAAGAAAACTCAATCACATCTATAAACTGATCCTGTGCTAAGCATTAAGAAGCTGGAGTAGATAAATGTTTGCTGCAAACCCCCTCAACTTCTCTTTCTTTGTTTCTCTTTTGGTGGCACAAACTATTTTCTCAGTTTCTTTATTCAAGTATATCTGGCTTAAATGTGATTTTTATTTTGAAAAATAGCAATAATTTGGACGGCAAACCTCACTTTTCCATTTACAGCCATCTGTTTGGCACACTGTTTTTCTTGCTTGTGATCCCAGAGAATTAACAAAGAAGTTTAAGAAACTGATATAAAAATAATTCCAGGAAGAAGAAAGAAAAGGAGAAATGAGATCCAGAAAATTCCAATCCTGGGTATATGTTATCTTAGAAATGCAATTTCCTAAGAAAAAGAAAGTTTCCAGCCTTTAATCAATAGCTCTGAATACTGTTGTGTATATTATTCTTTTCTCTAAGTTTCAAAATGAAAACACGGCTTAGAAAAACTCAATGCTATGGTTTACCATTTAAAAGCAGTTTAAGTTCCAATAATTTGAAGAACCATAGCTTTTAAAAAATCATCAATACTTAAAGAGGGGCAATTAATGGTGGTATTGGTCTACAGCTAAATGCCATTGTTTGTCATGAGGAATGCAAGCAAGGGAAGCCAAGAATGACCCCCTTATAAAACTCCCCCCAAATCTGCAGGAATTACAGCTTACCTGAATATTGAGCTGAACTTTCTCCATTTCAACACCCAGGAATTTTGATCTGACATCGAAGATACCCACGTCTTCAGTAGATGAGATATCAAATGTAACATTTTTAAACCTAGTGAAGAAAGGACCATTCACACATGTGGAACTGCAAATATATGCTTAAAGCTGAAACGAACTGAATCCTCAGTCAACCTCCTCAGTGAACAGCCTGCTGGGAAAACCCTAAGTAAATTACTCCAAGTGTCCCATCATCTTTTCCTGATACGGCTCACGGGAACTAGGTCTGATCTCCTGTGGAGATCTGTTGCCCGTGGAGCACTGAACTAGCTGCTTTGTTACAAAAGAAGGGCAAAATATGACCCTAGGTCTTAAATAGCATAAGACACAGTTGGAATCATATGAGATTCACAGAACTACGAGAGTTGACTTGTATGGCTGACAGGACGTTAGCTGTTTAGGCGATTACTTTTAAGGCAACTTCGAAGGAGAAGCAGCATTCTCTCTGAGTTGGTCTGAGTTAAAGGTCGGATGGGATAAACGGAAGGGAAGCCAGGCCGTGGAGGAAGCAGGAGCTACGGAGGAGCGCATGCAGTGAGTCTGGCCTCCCACAAAGGGAAAGAGAGTGATGGAGCTTAAGAATCTAGCTCTTTTAAAACAGCGACCCCAGAGTGCCTGGTGTGGGGTCTGGGAGGAGAGTTTCTCCTCCACCTCTAATACACAGTAACAGCACACAGCTGGAGCGGCTCTGACCCAGGCAAGGCACCCTCCGTGGCCTTCAAATTAGAAAGGGCCTGTGTTTTTTCTTTTTTAAAAAATATTTATTTTTATTTATTTGGCTGCATACGGTCTTAGTTGTGGCATGTGGGATCCAGTTCCCTGACCAGGGATTGAACCCAGGCCCCCTGTAATGGGAGTGCAGAGTCTTAGCCACTGGACCACCAGGGAATTCCCAGAAAGATCCTGTTTTGCAACAATAAATAATTCTCACTGAGCAAGACCAAAGGTCAGACTTTTTTTTTTTTGATTTAACATATTTGTTTATGCCTAGCTACTCGTCTTCTCCCAATTATGAAGGGGGGATGCTGGACAATGTGGCAGGAAACATATCCTTGCCTTTTATAAAAGGAACTGATAGAAAGAAAAGCTGAATTCTGTGGTCTCTCCTAGGCTTGAAACCCTCTGAGGCTGGGGAGGGCGGTGTTTGGCTCTAAGTCTGGGTTCCTACAGGTCCTAGCACACTGCAAGGTGTCCCAGAGCACTCAGATCATTACTGCCGAATGAACGAGGGCTCTGGGTCATTCCAAGCCACATTGCTCCAGCTCCCTATTTGCCTTTAACAAAATTAATCTATTTTTTTCGGAGCTAGGCAGCAACAGTTTCTATCTTGTCTTCAAGCCTAAGGAAATATAAATTGATAGAAATAGTAAACCATTTGCTTTGAAAGCAGGCAGAAAATAGCACACTGAGTAAAATGTCAATTTTTTAAATCCCACTTTTTTAAAAAGACAAAGCAAATAATCTACTTTTGAAAGTGCTTTGGAAAGGCAGCCTTTCATTCTCACTGCTATGACTCAGTAGTTCTGGAGCGAAAGGCGAGGCTGGCAAATCCCCACACGCTGGCTAAGCCATGGGAAACTCAACCTCTTGATCAGTGCCAGGCCTGGTGGGAAGCCCAGAGATTACAATACATGTGTTTTCTCCTGTCATCTGAAATCAAGGGGAAGCCCTCACAGACCCAGCGAAGCTTTCTTCAAAGGCCACAGGAAGCTGAATTGGTGTGAGTCAGATCTGATGCGCACGGTGAGAGGGGCGTGTGTTCTGTGCAGATCCTGGGTACCACTCACTGGTTTGCCTGCAGATCGTCTATGTCCAGGAGGACACCCTTCTCCTGCAGCTTTGCAGCCGTGTACCGCACCGGCTTCGCCCGCTTCATCCCTCGGGGTTCTCCTTTTCCATCAAGTTTAATTGATCTCCGAGTATTTCTGGCAACATAAGAACAAACCATCTGCCATGAAGCTGGCAAACTCAGATGTTCCTGGCAGAGCAACGGCCAGGAGAGAACGCCCGCGTCCACCCCTGGCCTCCAGGTGTGGAACCTGGGCAACTTCATACTGTGTGATCGTCAGTGACAACCATCCCTGCACAGTGAAATCTCCTACTGAACTGGTTAAGGAAAAGCTATTTTCAGTGTGACTCAAGTTTGGATTACAGACGAATATGCTTCGTCACACTTGCGCTCTCTTGTCTCAGGCGTGTTGGACCACAGGGATCTATTAAGTCACTTTGCAAGCAACCGAGGAGCCGTGAAATGAACTGTGTACACGCTCCTAAGGGAAGGTGTCATTACAAGTGTTTAGTTTAACAAATTTAGTTTATTTAGCAAACACTAGATGGCCATCCCTGTTCCAAGCGCTTTCCAAATACTACCTCATATTTACAAAATCAACCTTTCCATTGTGTTCCAAAATAAACTCCTCTGTTTCACAGTATTCCATTTAGCTCTCATTACAACACGTGTGGGGCTGGTACTCCCAAATCCCACTTAAAGATGAGAAAATTGAGACTTCAGAGAACACTGGATTGGTTCAAGATCACATAATGTAAGAGAAAATCCCAATCTATCTCACTTGACTGAAGAACTTGTAAAATGCTTTGCTGTAGATGCAGTAAATATGTAAAGAAAATCTCTCACAACTTTATTTCTACTATATATCAGTTTGACCAACTTTCTTCCTCGCAGGAATAGCATAAATGTAATTTAAAGGCTGCAAACGAATTAAAATTCAGAACTAGTGGGGTCCAGATAAATGAGGTTTAAATTTTGTTATACTCCTCCATCAAATCTTCTATGATTAATGCAATTGACTTTTCCGTACAGCACCATTTTTTAATGTCAATTTGACTACAAATATTACATAAAAATAATGAATTACATATTTAAATAGGTAATTAAAATTTGATTAGTATTGACCTTAGTCTAATGATAAGAATAATTACGACCAAAGAATACTCATTAAAATTGGCTATACTGTGGGAAAAAAAACAACTATGATATGTGTGCTCATGGGTAATAGAGAACTGATACATTTTGTCTTTTGTGTCAATATGACTTCTAAAAACCAGTAAGCAATTAAAAATCACTAAGCTGCACTGTGCAATAGCAAGTATCTGACTTTAAACATTATCAAGCATATAAATACTCTTTACTGTAAATATCCCCAAGGGTAACTTATTTAAAAAAATAATAGTGTTTAAGACACCTTTGACTAAAAAAGAAAGAATAATCAAAGTGCTTCCCCAAGTGTTTAAAGTTACTTGATTGAAACACAACAGGGTAAAACTAACTTTAATGCCAATGTTAATAGAGAATTAACATGTTTCTAAATTCACTCCTGACTTCTTAGCTCACAATGGCAAATCATAAAATTGAGATTCTAGTTTGCTGTTATATAATAAATCAAAGTTTGCTACCAAACCCAACCTGAACAGCCCAGGACTGTATATGAATTGATACCTCATATAAATCGCGACATTAAAGGAGAATATATGATTTCAACTTACTTTCTTTTTAAGTTGTCTAAGCAAGTCTTTATGTAAGTGTCATAATAATTAATTTGCTCTTCAAAAAATGCTGCCTTCTTGTTGAGTGCATTGAGCGTCTGCTGAAGTTTTTCCAATTCAGCTTTTCGAAGCTTACGATGGACTCTTTGATTTCGAATATCCTAAGGTAAAAAGGAAAGGCCATGGTATGAGATTTAAGCAGGAGTTTGCTTTATAATATTGCCCCTTTGGGACAAGAAGAATATCTGGCACTAAAATCATTCTTTGTGACTGACAACAGTTTGGGCTTCCCTGGTGGCACCATAGTAAAGAATCTGCCTGCCAATGCAAGAGATTCAGGTTCACACCCCTAGAGAAGGAAATGGCAACCAACCCAACGGGTAGAGGGGTCTGGTGGGCTACAGTCCATGGGGCTGTAAAGAGTCGGAGATGACTTGGTGACTAGACAACAATACCGGTTTATTTTAGTCACTTCATTTTAAACTCTCAGCACCCAAATGTTCCCTTTTTCCTTTGAACTGCAAGTGTCCATAGTTTACCTTGAGATGTAAGGTTGATGGCAAAGCAAAGAAGCAATTTTAGAGTAAGGATACAATTAATCTAAGGAGAACTAGTGTTTTAAAAAGTGCACAAGCAAGACTTTAGCAGGAGACAATTTCTTCAGAATGTTTTGAATTATATATACTTTGAAGACTGCTTTATCCTGAAAAGTATCATATTTCATCATTACATTCATCTTTTCTTTTCTTTCTCAGCTGTCCTGCCAGGCTTGTGGATCTTAGTTTCCCAACCAGGGAGCGAACCCAGGTCCTCAGCACTGAAAGTTCAGAGTCCTCACCACTAGACCACCAGCGAAGTCCCCATTTTTGAAATAAATTTTTTAAAAATATATTTTTAATCTGAAAACTCGTTCCCAACATTTGCACAAACAGTAGCTGGGGTCTCAAGACTGAACAAATTCAACATGGATAAACTATTAGTTGGATTTAAATAGAGTTCCTAGAACATGAAGCTGATCAAGCTGCTTACAGCTTGCAAGAGACACAGTATAGTTAAACTTACAAACATACAATTCTTTTTTCTTTTTTGTAATTCTAATGGGTAAATTAAGAAAATGTTTAAGAAAATGGCGCCAGTTTATTATTATTTTTCCTTTGTGGACAAATTAAAAACCATTCCTTTTAAGTAAAAATTCTTCATTAAGTAGAGTCTTTGAGGGGATGCCTTCATGATAGTTTTTTTCTTTTTCTAAGACAAAAGCCTCAATTTCTCTACTGTACATTTCCTAAGAGAAGTATTTTCCAACCCAGAGTTACAGAAAAAGGCACTGCTTCCCTTGAGTCACTCCGGCTGGGAGGAATAAGCCTATTGCCAGTACTGGCCATATCTTTCCATGAAAGAATAAAGCTGAGTGCACTTCCCTTCCAGAATTCTTTTTTTTTCCCCCTGATCATGTAACTGTCTTTAACCTCCAGATCCATTTTAGTTTGCATGTTTGGACAAAAGAAAAAAATGGAAAAAAAATTTTTTTAACCCAAAATATATACTTCCTTATCCTTGGCAAACAGATCTAGCCTTTTCCTGTGATGCTTCCTTGCACTAATTTGATATCCTTTTCTCAGGAAGTTTCTCAACTGTAAAAATATGGGATGAGAAAACAGAAACTAACTTTTTAGTCTTAACTGCATTCAGGCTAAACTGACTACAGACAAATTCTCAGGGACACAGAGGTACCATCTCAGTGGCAGGTCCTACAGGCAAGTTGTCCTATGACAACTTGACTTATTACTCCAGAGAGAACTCTCCTAAAAGTGTCACTTTTAAAATTAGTAGGTATTGTTTAGAGCAATAGATGAAACTCATCTATTATGCTTCCTAGGCATTGATGTCTGGTATGTTTCAGCTCTTCTGACAACTGGGGGCAGTCATGCCTGAATGCTTAGTTCAGTATCCTCAGCTGTGTCCAACTCTTTGCAACTCTGCAGGTGGTAGCCTGCCAGGCTGCTCTGTCCGTAGGGGTTTCAAAGCAAGAATCCTGGAGAGGGTTGCCATTTCCCCCTCCAGGGGATCTTCCTGACCCAGGGAGTGAATCTGCATCTCCTGCCTGTCCTGCATTGGCAGGCAGATTCTTTACCACTGGGCCACCCGGGAAGCCCCTTAACTGGGGGAGTTGTGGTTATTCTCTACTAAAAGTCATCAACTGCTTAGAAACCTTAAAAAATCTGTAACATTGAGGAGGACAGGAACCATATGTATATAACTATGAATCCTTCATGTCACCTACTGAGTCCCAGCATGTGAGCAATGATTAGCACACGTCTACGCAAAGCAGAAAGAATATTCTTCCCCACAACCTTGGCAATCATATTGAGAATGTCTTGGTATCTGTTTTTGGATGACACGTGTCCAGTCTGTTCCAGTGTCCGAAGATTCCTCTGGATTTTCCTCTTCTTCTGCTCGAGGGGGAGCTGTGCGTCTTCAACCATAGACTGGCCCTGCTTCATGTCTTCGGGAGTCCTGGAATCCAAAGCCGCACGGTTCGCCATGTCTGAGGCATGATCTGTCTCCTGGAAAGGGAACATCAAGATGTTGATTTATCTCTGGTGTCCTGACCTCACAGGTTCAGAAGCTGCACCAGGTAAACCAATATCAAAATGAAA
This sequence comes from Muntiacus reevesi, assembly GCF_963930625.1. NCBI lineage: Eukaryota > Metazoa > Chordata > Mammalia > Artiodactyla > Cervidae > Muntiacus > Muntiacus reevesi. Next base: position 8,078,330 of record NC_089255.1, on the reverse strand, counting down.
GAGGTCCTCAAGGCAAGGTCGGGAGGCCAGAACCACGGTATGTTCCTCAGGGGCTTTGTGGCAGGTCTTTGGGAAGGAATTACTTTGTTTTCCTGAAAAACAGGGCAGTGGTGGCAGGCCCATAAAATTGAGATTTTATGGTTAATGTACAAGTTATCTTAGTAACAGACGTATTGCACGGGATAAGCAGCATTTCATAATTCCCCGGATGGAAGGATTTCAGTGTTGGATAGGATAGTCCAGTTGAGAAAATTAAAACTAGATTTTCCATTCAAACGTGGCCATGAGAACCCTGGACATCCAGAACCCAGTCACACGCTCACACACGAGCCATATTTACAGACATTCATAAGCCGTGAAGGCAGTCAAAGACCTTTGTCCCGGTAACGCAATCATTCTCAAACCATGAACTCTGAAAAATCTGCTGGGTTTCTTTGAACCAAAGAAATTAAGAGTATGCTAGCACAAAATATGCTTCCAAATAAATGATGAGTAAATGAACGAATCAAAATAGTTTGGATAGTTTAAAAAAACTATATGAGAGACTAATGATCTTCACATGTCACTGTACTAGAAAATTGATTGACACAGTAGACAGAGTCTAACACTATAAATGTTATTACACACAGGAAAGACAGACCAACCTTAAGGACACAGTAACAGTAAGCCAGGTCAGTAGTAAACAACAACAGTAGCAACCAATGTTGTCGAAAACTTAGTACATAACATATTTTTCTACCCACTTAACATGTCTTAACTGAGTTACTCATGAATTGGATACTATTATCATTATTCCCATTTTACAGCTGAGGAAACTGAGGCATAGAAATATTTCTAGGTGCCTAGCATTACACAGCTAGGAGATATAGAGCTACATTTGATTTTGGAAGTCTGCACTCTTAGTGACTATGCTACATTTGGGGGAAATAGCTTCTTAATAAAATATTAAGAGTTAAAATTCTCATACTCAGTACTATATTCTACCCACTTTGGTTATATATACTTTTATTAAAAACCATGACACAACCACTTCTTCACAACAAAATAAATTAAGAATGATTCAGGAAAATCATGTGTAACCAGCCAAAGTTCAAGAAAGTACAAAAGTACAAAGAGGTAACTAAATAGATAATCTTGTTAGTGTTTGTGTTAGTCGCTCAGTGATGTCAGACTCTTCACGACCCCATGGACTGCAGCCCACCAGGCTCCTCTGTCCATGAGATTTTCCAGGCAAGGATACTGGAGTGGGTTGCCATTTCCTTCTCCAGGGGATCTTCCCGACCCAGGTATTGAACCTGGGTCTCCTGCAGTGCAGGCAGATCCCTTTACCGACTGAGCTACAAGGGAAGAGTGTTTGTTTAGGGAGTGGCAATTATTGAAACTAAAGCAATAAAACTGAAATTAATTCAGAACAAACTAAATAATGATACATTTTAAAGGATGCTGATAAAAGTTTAATGCAAGATTGTTATGAAACTTTATTTACACCAGGATAATGGTGCTCTAATCTAATGGACTCAAGATGTTGGCTTCCAAAGCATTTGAAAAACAGTTTTAATGAGTAAGACACTTGTTCATTTCTTCAAGTCGGCAAAAACACAAAATATGAAAGGTATTTTTCTATATCCTGTTGACCAGAACAATTCCTTAAGTGACTTATCTGCCGATCCACTGCAATGAGGATCTTCATTTTTAAGCAGTCCATTTTTTCCCCTTTGTTTCCTACACTCACTGTTCAAAATTTACCATGAATATTCAGAGGCTTTGAAAGACCCAGAACTAATCTTCTAGTCTAGGATAAGATTATTTAGCATAAAATCAGTGCTGCATTTTCCTATTTCATTTCCGTTGATATTCCATGGATTTTCTATGTAACTGAAGTCAGTTCACTGAAATTTTTACTTCCCAACTGTGTCAGATAGTTTCTCTGCGCTAACAGCAAACATCTGGCACAAAGATTTGTTCCTAAAACCAACACATATCTCAGGCACTTATTATTTATTTATACTCTAAAGGCCGATTACCTGTTTTGCACTTGCTGGAGTCTCTAAGATTTCTGTCAGCGTGCTTCCTGGTTGGTTCCGGATCACATCAATGATCAGTTTTTTGGTCCTTACAAAATAGAGAAAGGAGAGAGAGGCTTTCAGACAGCAGTCTTGAGGCACAAAAATCTGTTTCCCCTGAGGCAGTGTAAAGATGAAGCTTCAAAGAGAATCCTTTAAAATGAAACCGTCTCGCAGAACTTCAGGATGTCTGCTTTAAGGCTCCCCAAAGCTTGTGAATGCTTGACAATCAAAGTCTGGGTTTTATATGCTTGAGGTCGTCAGACTATAGGGGCTTCCCAGGTGGTGCTAGTGGTAAGGAACCTGTCTGACAATGCAGGGGACATTAAGAGACTCAGGTTTGATCCTTGGGAGGGGAAGATCCTCTGGAGGAGGGCATGGCAACCCACTACAGTATTTTTGCCTGGGAATCCCATGGACAGAGGAGCCTGGCGGGCTACAGTCCACATGTTCACTCAGAGTTGGACACGTCAGATTACAATGTCAGTATCCTGGGCACAAGCATGTCATAACTACTTTTTCTTTTCTAATTTAATTTGTGCTTTTTGGCTACGCTGTGGCAGCCTGTGGGATCTTAATCCCCCAACCAGGGATGGAACCCGTGGCCCCTGCAGTGGAAGCTCGGAGTCTCAACCACCTGGACCATCAGGGAAGTCCCCCTTTTCTTCTTTTCAGACTGAGAGTACTTTCTGATGACCAGGAGGAACAACTGGGCTCATCACTCTGGAAGGAGCAGGAATGATATCTAATGTCCTGACTTTAATAACATTTAAACTTCTGAGCCTGTTGAAAACATAATAAGCTGCTGGGAGCCAGACCAGCTGTTACTGCTGATGCTCTAAGCATGTTACGAAGCACTGTGAGGGCCAGTGGGAGTGCAAGTCCCGTATGGGCTATGAAGGCTCTGGCTGCCGGACGACACAGCAGCCTGGAGGAGGGGTGGTTGGGAACCTTGGGTCTGGTGGTGGGACTAACCCATAGGTGAAGGTCCCTGTCCCCAGGAGGGAGAGAACAAGAGAACTGCTCGGTAACAAGAGCTGGAAAACCACTCTGTCAATGCCAAAACGATGTATTTTTTCATACGTGTTCTTTAGGATAATCAGCCATCCTTTCCTAATTAAAGATCAGGTTACGTAACTATGTGCTAAGACTTTAATGTAAAAGGTAAATGGTCAAGTATGCTCCCTTTCACATAAGCAGGAACATTATTGGACACTGTGTCCCTTCAAAAAAAAAATAAAAGGAACATAAACAGAAGTCGCCTTAAATTACAAACAGGCCTAACCAACATCTGAAGTTTCATTCTTGTTGCATTGAACCTCAGTTCCTCTCAAGGCATTATATGGTATCACTGGATGATGAATTTCTTCCTCAACTACAGCAGAAAATGGTCATACGGCATGAAAATAGGAAAAGGGAAAGAAAACATCATTCATGTTTTGAATCCCCCAGGGCGGGGGACTGCTCCCAAAGGACAAGAGGAAACTCTCAAAGGGAACTGCAGATATATTATTCTTGCAAATAGGATAAAGTTCAACAAGCCATCTGTAACCATTATTTTTCTCCTTTCTTATTTATTTCAGGTCTGTATGAGAAGAATGATCACAACCATTTCCTCTGGCCCATGAGCCTTCATCGCTGGGGATTTTCGAGCTGTCTGGGAATGCACAGAGAAATGTTCCCCCAGAGTCAGAGGTGGACACACAGCTCATTCCAGCCATGTGTGAGACAGCCCTGCTCCTGGGAGCCAAGAATCTATTGTCTCCCTGCCCACTCGACTCCCCCCTCCAATCCTCATTATAAATAAATATCTTAAATGGAAACATCCGGTTGGAAATAAAAGCTCTGGGTGATTTTAAAAAGTGTTAGCACTTACTTGAAATAATGTTCTAGGAATGACTGATGATATATGATTCCAGGAAACTCTTTAGAGAAGCTATCTGAGGATGAGCATGACCAGGGTCACTCAAGTGTGCCCTCGCAGGGACAGAGAATGTTCATCTGCTTGGGAGTGCCTGGAGGACAAACTGTCCACACAGCCTTTCTCTTGAAATTCTACTTTAGGTCAGGCTTCCGCTGGAATCTCCTCCCAAAGTTTCACACCAGACTTCTTCCATGTAAATAACTGTCCAGTTTCATGACAGGGAAATCACTACCTTGCCCTGCAGTAAGCCTAATGGTTAAAGACAATGGAGTCAGACAGATCTCAGGGCGAACCAGGGAGTTGCTGACTAAGTGTGTGGACTTGTGCAAACTATAAAGTCTTGGAGGTGTTTCTTCTTTTTTTTTTCCTTCCTATTTACATAATGGAAGTCTCTCAGAACTGAAAGAAAGATGCATGTAAATCCCCTCTTTAGCGTCAGACGTGCAGTCAGCATTCGTGTGGTCACGTGCTGCCCACGATGCCAGCCCCTGGTCATCGGTGGCCAGTGGGCCCTCGAGAGATGGCTGGTCCAAACGCAGATATGCGGTAAGTGCAAAACACACTCTGGACGTGTGGGTTTGGAAGGCTCAGAATGAACAACGGGGTGTGTCACGTTGCCGTCGTTCACTCGCTCGGGCGTGTCCGACTCTTTGTGACGCCATGGACGGCGGCACACCAGGCTTCCCTTACCTCCACTATCTCCCTCAATTTGCTAAAACTCATGTCCATATTTGGAAGGCTCATTACGAAAAAAGGAATGTGTCATATACCACTAATAATTTTTTATACTGATTCTATATTGAAATAACAATATTTTGGATATACTGGGGTATATTAACATATTAGAATTAACTTCACCTGCTCCTTTAAAAAATATGGCTTCCAAAAAATTTAAAAGTACCCGCGTGGCCCACATTACACCTCTGCGACACGCTCAGCTCTGGAGCAGCCCATTCCAGAACACGAAGCCCACTCAGACAGGCCTGCCTTCCAGTGAGGTCCACTCACTGGGCCCAGTGAGTCACAGGATGTCAGCGCTGAGGGGGAGCTTTGGGCAACCCATCCCTGGTTTTACCAATGAGCTCCATTGTTATGGAAGCTCGCATTCTATTTTCTAGAGTTGCAGGAAGCAAGCTGAATTCCCTTTCCTCCTCATCAGCCCCTCATCAACTTGCAGAGGCCGCCAGAACTGTCTTCATCCCCTCTTCTACCCTTTCTCTTTTTCCCAAGCGAAACCCCTCAGTTCCGTAAACCTCTTCACAATAGGAGACAGAGAGTTCCTAGTCCTGCTTGCATTTCAGTTAGCCAATGAATTTATACCATGTTCCCCCGCCACCACCTTGATGCAAACACAATATGCTAGACATGGTCTGACCAGCATGAATCTACTGGTTAATGTTTTGGCACCACAGATGTTCAAACAATAGGTAAGACAAGCCGATCAAACCAAGGACTCTACCATCTTCCCTGGATGAGTAAAGTTAAGAAGAAATGAAATATACCAGGGAGTTTATTTGTCAGAGCTCTGCTCAAATCCCACCATCAATAAATGAGAGTGCATGGTGCTTGTAAACTGGTGTGGTCCCTTAGGTTTGGCCATTGCATTCAAAGGGTGTGTCTTATTACACCCTGGCCAGGACCATTGCCGAGCCTCCCCGTCTGCCACCTGCCTTACAATGTGCCCAGGGTTGAAAAGGAATTGGTGTTGATGGAAGCTAAAAAGTATTTACAATTTTTAAAAATTCTAATCACGTGATTACACATTTTTATCACCAGACCTCAAATATCCCCTTAGCCACTTAACTGCTCATGCCAGTTTAGACCAAAACCAAGGAAATCTTTCAATGGGATGACAGATGCCGAAACTGAATATGTGATAGGAAAATAATTCTCAAGAGATAACAAGCACTCAGGCAGTTAAGTATGAGTAAAAGCCACAAATAATGCTTTCTACTTATACACATGTACTTCCATAGAAACACAAGCTTAACCAAGGCCAAAAGGATCACATACTTTAAGTTAAATCAAAAGTTATAATAAGAGGGATTTACAAGTGTACAGTTCTTTATAATTTACAAGGTCGGTGTGTGACCTCATTCACTCATCAGAGCCCCGCGTCCCCATCTCCCCTCCTCTCCATTTAATGGATAAAGGGAACAAATGCTTAGGTGATGTGATCAGAGTCCAGCTGCTAGTGTGTGAGACTGGGGCTGTAACCCCAGGTCTTCCTGGGACTCCTCAACCAGGCTTTTTTGTCTCTAGGGAGGGCTTTCCAGGTGGTGCAGTGGTGAAGAATCTGCCTGCCAGCTCAGGAGACTCAAGAGACTCGGGTTCCATCCCTGGGTCAGGATGATCCCCTGGAGGAGGAAGCGGCAACTCACTTCAATATTCTTGCCCAGAAAATCTCATGGACAGAGGAGCCTGGTGGGCTACAGTCCATGGGGTTGCAAAGAGTTGCACAAAACTGAGCGACTGAGAACATGCTTGGTAATATTTTCAAAATGGCAACATCCCAGACTGACACTGCAGGTGGATTCTTTACAAGCTGAGCAACCAGGGAAGCCTATTTCAAAGTGTACATTAACGGAATATCAATGGCCTGTGATATAAAGCATGTCAGCGACTAGCTACTTGCTTCCCAGTATTTTAGAATTTAATTTCCTCACCTCAAAGATAAACACTCAGATTAGACAGTCTCCAAGCCCCCTATCAATGACACCTTTCATAATTATCTGTTAGTAACAAGATTTTGAAATATATACTTAAGGCATAACGTATTTGGAAGTAAGGCTTGCTTCACACCATGGAGTGAACTCTACTGACTGTCTTGGGCAACACCCAAATTCCACTTCTGAAGAAGGCTACCCAGTCAGTCTTCAAGTTGTCATCCACAGTGAGCACTGGCTGTTTACTGAAGGGCTTCACCAAGAGTAGGATCTCAAAGTATGCCCAGAGGAAGGCTTTCAAGACCCCAGAGGCCAGTGAATGCAGTAAATTATTGAATCTATTAAAACATTGGCCCAATAGCCTTTTTTATATAAATGGAAAAGTTGATCTGACAGTTCCAAGGAATCCCAGGCAGCCAAAAGAATCTTGAGAAAGAACAAGTTGGAGGAGTCATACTTCCCAATTTCAAAACTTACTACAAAGCTACTGTGATAAACGTGGTGTGGTACTAGCTTAAGGACAGACATATGGACCAATGGAATAGAATTTAGTCTTGAAAAACCATACACGCATGGTGGATTGGCTTTTGACAAGGGTCTAGACCATTTAATGGAGAAAGACTAGTCTCTTTAAGGAATAATGGTGGAAAACTGGATATCCACGTGCAAAAGAATATTTGGGACCCTAACATTCCACCATATACAAAAATTCATTCAAAAGGGATCACAGTTGTAAAAGCTGAAACTATGGAACACTTAGAAAAAAACATAGAAGGAAACTCTCATGATCTTGGATTGGGCAATGAATTCTCATATATGACACCAAAAGCACAATAAACAACAAAAAATAGATAAGCTGCCCTTCATTAAGTTAAACAACTTTTTCTACAGAAAAGGATCATACCAAGAGGATAAAAAAGACAGCTCCCAAAAGGGGAGAAAATGTTTTCAAATCATATGTATGATAAGGATTTAGTATCCAGAACATTTAAGAACTCGCACAACTCTGCAACAAAACGGTAAAAATCCAGCTTAAAAATGGGCAAAGACTTTAACAGACATTTCTACAAAGAAGACATAGAAATGACTGATAAGCACATGGAAAGATGCTAAACATTACTAATCATCAGGGAAATGCAAGTCAAAACCACAATGAGATACTACTTCATGCCCACTGGGATGGCTATAACAACAAAACAAAACAGAAAATAAATTTTGGTGAATTATGGGAAAAACTGAAACCCTCATACCTTGTTGGTGGGGAAAAAAGTCTGGCAGTTCCTCAAAACAGAAATACTATATGACCTAGCAACTCCACTGCTAAGTATACACCCCAAAGAACTGAAAGTAAGTGTTCGAATACAAAGTTGTATATAAATGTTTATGGTAGTACTATGCACTATAACCAAAATGTAACAACCCGAATGTCCATGATACTATGGTATATCCATACAATGGAATCTTATTCAGCCAAAACCACGCTCAATAAAGGAAGCCAGACACAAAAGGCCACATATTATATAATTCCAATTATACCAGAGTAGGCAGGTTCGTGGAAACAGAAAGCAGATTAGTGATTTCCAGGACTGGGGAGCAGAGTCTGAAAAGGTGCCCCAGAGATGACTATTTAAAGTAGAGGGTTACTTTAGGGGTAATGGCAATATTCTGGAACTAGATATTCTGGAATTCCAGAATATTTTGGAAGCTTGCACAACATTCTGGATGTATTAAGTGCCATCAAGTTGTACATTTAAAAGGTTAGAATGGGGGACTTCCCTGGTGGTCCAGTGGCTAAGACTCCACGCTCCTGATGCACGGGGCATGGGTTCATCCCTGGTCAGCGAGCTAGATCCCACATACTGCAACTAAAGATCTCGCATGCTACCATGAAGACAGAGGATGCCACGCGCTGCAACAGCCACATAAACAGAAAACAAATACTTTGGAAAGAAAAGTTAGAACGGGTAAAGCAACCTCACTCCAATAAAAATTAATTTAAAAAAACGTTAGGATGGTAACTTTTATGTTGTATTTTGCCACAAAATGCAAAAGTAAATACATGAAACCATTGGCTGGCTCCACTCTGTGTGGTGACTAAAGAGGCAGACAGTATTTGTGTCCATCACACCGTGGGGGAGCTGGGTGAGGGGGACCCACACAGGGGCTGAGGCAGCTGAAGAATGCACCAGGCCTTCCTGGCCAGGATGTACCGCTCCCAACAGGTCTGACTTCCATGGTTTCGCTTTCAAAATGTGAATTCCCCAAATTTGCAGAAATGTGGAGACTCGTATTCAGAAATGAGTATAAATATACCTGATGTCTTCAGGCTGTCTGATATTTGAGACCATCCCAGTCATGATCTTCCGTTCATTAAAGCCAGCATTTGAGCTGACTGCATTTAGAAAATGGCGTTCAAATACCAGACAAAACGAATTATGAAAAAATTTCTTCCTCTTACTTCTGAAAGACAAAGCTTATGAGATCATAGGACAACTGGCCTGATTGAATTTACATGGTGGAACCACACCATCTGTATCTCCAGTTCCCTCTGTGATTGGCAAGTGCTCAGGGGGCCCTGTGAGCAGCCTCCACAGTTTTCTCTCTTTTTGCTCTGCTGCCCTGTCTTGAGTTGTTTCCCGGCAAGTGCAATCCGACTTGGTCGCCAGTAGTTGAAAGCAACTGCCTTCAACTCTAATGAGGCCAAGGTTGTGCAAGAGTCCTGCAGTCTGTCCTGGGTCCTGCAGATGAGCAGCGCTATCCGTTGGACTGCAGACCCTTGAAGGGAGGTACTCTTGCTCACCACTGGGTCCTCAACCTCAAGCCCACCGCCAGTGACACAGGTTGAAACTCAAGTATTTGGGTATCTGAACGACCAGAGCCTTAGAGATGACTGGAGCACAAAATAAGCAAGCCTACTAGAAGAAGCACATACGTATGTACTGCAACACAGCACAATGAGTTAAGCTTTTTTTTTTTTTTTTTCCATTTTCATGGGATTGAATATCTGGAAAAAATCAACTAGAAATGAGTGCTGTCTGAGGCATGTCAGTGGCAGAAAAGCTCCTGCTGCAAATGAAAACAACCTCAGAACTCAGGACATGTAACTCGGGAGTCATGTGTAAAGTATTATTTAAATGTTTATTTCCTTTTGCTCCCATTTCCCACTTCCATTTTCTACTTCACCCCGATGTACAACTGTTCTAATGTGCTAATACGTATCCATTTCCTTCTATTAGTTCTTAAAAACTGTATGTTGGGTGAGCCCCTGGTTTTGGTTTATGACATTTCAATTCAGGGTGATGAACCATTCTCTCTTACTCTGTATGTGAGGACTGATGTACAATGTCTTCGAGGCCTTGACAGAAAAAGTACAGTATCAAGAGTATGAAAACTTCATCTGAAATCTTCAAGGTCAGGAGGTTGACTATAAATAAAGTCAAAGTTGGTCAAGTTATCTAGGCTTAGTTTAATAGAAACGATGTCTAATAAGTCAGAGAACAGCATTATGTCTTACTGCATGTGACTTTTACATTAATGTTTTCTACCAGAAAATAAATTAGGTACAAGGTATTTCCTTGAACTTCCTTGTTCTTTTGACCACTGGAACAGTTATTTCCTTTCAGCTACCTGAGGACTTTCATAGGCTGAGTTAATCATTTCTTTTTTCTTTTCTTTTTTTTTTAAGTTAATCATTTCTTAAAGGGAAGGAATGAAATTACTACAAGGAAAACTAAAAAACAAGATAAGCTTTAGAAAATATTATAATATTTAGGTCTCTCAAATGATAAAGAATCTATTATTCTTGGTTAGATTTTTGATGGCTAAACGCACTGTTTTTCAATATTTGGGCTTCCTTGGTGGCTCAGTGGCAAAGAATCCACCTCCAGTGGACAGATGTGGTGATCCTCTGGAGAACGAAATGGCTACCCACTCCAATCTTTTTGCCTGGGAAATCCCATGGATGGAGAAGCCTGGTGGGCTACAGTTCATAGGGTCACAAAAGAATTGGATACAACTTAGCAACTAAAACGACAAACAACAACATTTCAATATTTAGAAATGACTTGAAAATTTAGTCTAATTTGAATTTGCATGGTTTAAGATTTATAATTGGGACTTCCCTGGTGGTCCAGTGGTTAAGAAAAAGTCAAAGTGTTAGTTGCTCAGTCGCTCTTTGTGACCCCATGGACTGTAGCCCGCCAGGCTCCTCTGTTCATGGGATTTTCCAGGCAAGATACTGGAGTGGGGAGCCATTCCCTTCTCCAGGGGATCTTCCCGACCCAAGGATCGAACCCTGGTCTCCCGCATTGCAAGCAGATTCTTTACTATCTGAGCCACCACAGACACCCACTGGTTAAGAATCTGCCTGCCAATGCAGGGGACACTAGTTTGATCCCTGGTCCAGAAGATCTCACAGGCCGTAGGGCAACTCAGTCCATGCAGCACGACTACTGATCCCAAACTCCAGAGCCCACGATCTGCAGCTACTGAAGCCTGTGCTCTGCAACAAGAGAAGCCTGCGTACTGCAACCAGAGAAAGCCTCTGCATAACAATGAAGACCCAGTGCAGTCAGAGACATGTAAATAAATGAAATTTTTAAAAAAGATGAGAAAATGGAAACATATGCTCTTTAAGCCCCAAACTTACTTGATCATGAGGCTTTGGCCATCTATAGCTTCACCATCCCCTATGTCGTACTTGCTGGTCAGGTAAAGGGAAATCTCAGTCTTGGCAAGTTGATCTAGTGTGTTTACCTTGTCAGGGTCATTAGGGTCAACAGCTCCTTCCCCTGCAGAATAAAGCGCTGTTATTTCCCAACTCACTGATTGTGACAGTGGCATCATCAATGTAAGACAAAGGTTCTGTAGGAAACATGGGGCTTGGGAGTTGAGCAGGAGATTGTGGTCCTCAGAGAAAACCACATTCCAATATCCTTACAGTGGCTTTTAAAAAATCTTTGAATTAAACATTAAAATAGCATGAGACATTGATATTCAAAATTTGAAAAAAATTACTGAAAGAGAACTGTCAATAAAAGACATCATTGGGAAAAATAAGGAACTTTTAGTAAATTTTGCTCTTCTTCTTTATGATTGACAAATCCTTTTTGACATATATAGAGCTTCAAGAATAGTAAATTGCTTTACAATTGAGCATACTAAGAAGTACAGAATCCTTCATGTAGAAATGGGCTAGTGTAGTGATTATCCTTTAAATGAACCTGCGAATTAAATAAGACTTTTGGATCTGGGATAGGAAAACCAACAAACCATCCAACCAACCAACAAAACACAAACCAGAGGGAAGACGCCCTTACCAAGGAAAGATTCCACATTAGGTACCTCTTCCAGCAACTCCAACAGCTCATTCAGTAAGTCAGTTTTTTCAGGTGCAATCGCATCTTGGTGTTCCAACAAGAGCTTTACATAGAAAGCAACACACAAAGATACAAGTAAATTCTCAACGGCTACCGTATTTACATAGTCCTCTTCCTGACTTTTCGTGATAACTTTCTTCTGATATTGTTTGAATCTTAAATGCAAGTCTGACATTTATTACAGAGAAACACAGTCTGTACTTTATCTTAGAGGCAAGTGCATACTCTTTATCAAAGAGTAGTTTTTACTCTTTTTTTATACAAAAAGAGTGTAAAAGAGTTTTTACTCTTTTTTTACTTTTTTTTTATACAAAAAAGTGTAGTTTTTAGGAAAGGTGTTCATAAATACTCTTTCAGCAAAATCTTGCAAAATCTGTCAAGAGGCAGTTTTCTTCCACCTAAACCCCATGCTTCTTCCACGTTTATATAAAAGGTCAAAGTTGAGGGATAAATTAGGAGTCTAGGATTAAAACACACACACTACTACATATAAAACAGATAACCAACTAGGACCTACTGTATAGCACAAGGAACTATACTCAATATTTTGTAATAACGTATAAGGGAAAAGAATCTGAAAGAGTGTATATACGTGTGTGACACACATATACATACATAATATATATACACAGATATTCTGAACCACCTTTGCTGTATATCTGAAACTAACATAACATTGTAAATCAACTACACTCCAATAAAAAAGAGAAAAAAGTCAAAGGTGGGGGGAAAGAATCTAAAATAATGCAGAAGTCTCTTGACTAACATGGTAGCAAACTGCAAGGACATTTCCATATCTCTTCAGAGAAAAATTACACAGTAATCAAACATTATAGCTATATTTTAAAAAATCACCACTATTAGCTATTTTATTTTTTTGAGATGTTTAGTAATAAACTTATTAAGATATCATTCACATACCATACAATCGACCCATTTAAAGTGTATAATTCAACATTAGTATATTTCATAGTTGTGCAACCACTAAAACACCAATTTTAGAGCATTTTTAGTATTTACCCCCATCCAAAGAAACTCTGTATCTTTCAGCAGTCATCTGAAAATCACCTTGTTTCCATAGATTTTCCTCTTCTGGACCTTTTATATGTATATATTATATATATATATAAAACACACACATATATATATATATAATATGTGAGCTTTTGTGACTGGTTTTTGCACTATTAGCTATTTTAATCTTTCTGGCATTAATGATCTTTCATGGGTGGGGATGGCAGAGATGCCCATATGATTCCTTGGCCTGAGACTCAGATGTACCAGTAGGTTCTTCCCTTCAGAATTAAAAAAAAAAAAAAAATCAATGGTAACACAGCTGAGTGTTCGCCAGATCTTAGAGGAAATAATAACTCTGGAGGAACAGCAGCATCTAGGACAACACATCCGCTCTTGTTTTCATTTTGAATTAATAGAACAATGTTTGCAAAATATGAGACTGGTACCCCTGGTGATGGGAAATATCTCAGTTGTTTTGACTATCTTGCAAAACAAAAATCTGAATCATGTGATAAAAGTAGTCTTTTCCATTTTTAATCTCCTTTTCAACAGCTTTACTGAGATATAATTAACACGTGACTGGGCTTCCAGGTGGCTCAGTGGCAAAGAATCCACTTGCCAGTGCAAGAGATGCAGGAGACGAGAGTTCGATCCTTGGGTCAGGATGATCCCCTGGAGTAAAAAATGGCAACCCTATTCAGTATTCTTGCCTGGAAAATCCCATGGACAGAGGAGTCTGGCGGGCTGCAGTCCATGGGGTCACGAAGAGTCAGAAACGACTGAATAACTAACTGGGACTTCCCTGGTGGTTCAGATGGCAAAGCGTCTGCCTATAGTGCGGGAGACCTGGGTTTGATCCCTGGGTCAGGACGATCCCCAGGAGTAGGAAATGACAACCCTATCCAGTATTCTTGCCTGGAAAATCACATGGATGGAGGAGCCTGGAGGGCTACAGTCCATGGGGGTCACAGTCAGGCAAGACTGAGCAACTAAGTATGCAAGCATGATGACTAAAGATGTTGAGCATCTTTTCATGTGTTTATGACTATTGTATATTGTATATTGAATATTGTATATTGTATATATTGTATATTTTGAAGAAATCTCTATTCAGATGATTTGCCTGTTTAAAAAATTAATTTTGTTTTTTTAATTAGTAAATAGTAAAATACAGAGGACAAAATCCACCATCTTCACCATTTTTAAGTGTAGAGTTCAGTAGTGCTAAGAACATTAATGTGCCTCCAATCTATATAACTCTTTAATCTTGCAAAATTGAAACTATATCCATTCAACAACTTCCCGTTCCACCGTTCCACTCTTCTGTCTCTGAATTTGACTACTCTAGGTTATCTTGTATAAGAGGAATGATACAGTATTTGCCTTTTTCCATCTGGTTTACTTCACTTGGCATAACATCCTCAAGGTTTATCCATGCTGCGGCATCAGAATTTCCTTCCTACTTAAGGCTGAATAAAACTCCATTGTTTTTTGGAATATTCCACATTTTTACACCACATTTTGATTATAAATGGGCACTTGGTGGCTTCCACTTTTTGGCTACTGTACAATGCTGCAATGAACAGGAGGGTACAAGTGTCTTTGACTTTGCTTCTTCTTTTGAGTATATACCCAGAACTGAATATGTTCTTAACTTTTTTGAGAAACGATCACATTGTTTTCTATAGCAGCTGTACCATTTAACATTCCCACTGATAGTATAACAGGGTTCTAATTTTTCTAAATCTCTGCTAACACATTTTCCAGTTTTTGTTTTTATATTAATGGTAGCCACTATAATGGGTGTAAGGTGGTATCTCGTGTGTTTTTTTTTTTTTTTTCCCAAATCAAATGACAGATTCATTGGCTGTCTCTGTTATACAATGAGGCAAAATCACTGCAGTTTTGATTTGTATTTCCCTAGACATGAGTGATGCTGAACATCTTCATGTGTTTGGTCAGTCATCTGTCTTCTTTGGAAGAACACTGATTCAAGTCTCTAGTTCATTCTAGAATTGGGTTGCTTTCTGTTGCTGATCGATTGTAGGAATGGTTTACATACTCTTGGTTACTAACTGTAAATCAGACATATGATTTGCAGGTTTTTTCGCATTCTGTAGGTTGCCTTTTCACCATGTTCACCGTCTCATTTGAGACACAGCAGTCCATTTTTATTTTCAGTTGTCCATTTTTAAATTGGATTATTTATCTCATCATTGAGCTGTAGGTTTTCTTCATATATTCTGGATACAAGTTCTCTGACAGGTACACTATCTGAAACTATTTTCTCTCATCCTCGTGGTTGTCTTCTCAATTTTCTGATGGCAAGGTTTACAGCATGAAAGTTTCTAACTTTGAGGAGGTCCAATTTACTTTTTTTTGGTCTGTGTGTATTTTTTCTTTTTGTGGCTTATACATTTGGTGTCATACCTAAGAAACCACTGCCTATCCAAGGCTGCAAAGATTTACTCCTATGTTTCCTTCCAAGAGTTTTATATATATATATTTTGACAGATTTATTTATGTATTGATGGCTGTGCTCGGTCTTCCTGGCTGTACACAGGCTTTCTCTAGCTGTGGTGGGCGAACTTCCCATGGCCCAGGCTTCTCTGGTTGCGGAGCCCAGGCTCCGGGGCGCACGGGCTTCAGTGGGGTGGTGTACGGGCCTGGCTGCCCTGAGGCACGTAGAATCCTCCTGGACCAGAGCCTGAGCCCGTGTCCCTGCACTGGAGGCGGACTCTTGGCCACTGGACCTCCTGGGAAGTCCCCTTTCTACTCTCTCTCTTTTAAAGAATTATATATACATACTTTGCTCTTGGTTATGTGGGATCTTAGTTCCCCAATCAGGGATCACACCTGTGCCCCCTGCAGTGGAAGCTTGTATTCTCAACCACTGTGCCACCGGCGAAATCCATCCACTCTGTCTTAAACGTGAAGATTAGCAAAGGAGAGAGTGATCTGTTCAATGTCGCATTTCCCCTAACATTCCCTGATGCTTACAAACTGGGTTTTTAGGAAAGGGAGAGGAAGCCTCAGGCGCAGAGCTTCCAGGAAGCAACTATGTTCGACTATTGTGTTTTCATTACATTTATTTACTTTTAAGGTTTCCGTGCACTGCAAGGCATGCTAGTTTTTCTACTATGGTTGGATTTAAAGAAAGAAGCCATAGAGATGATAGAAAGACACGGTGAAATCTGGAAAGGTGGTACAGTGGATGTTTGCGGGGGAAGGTAAGTCAAAGACAAGAATAAACTAAGAAAGGTGGATCAAATCAATTTATATTCTTGTTCGCTCAAGAGAGGGGACAGCTGATTTGGCTGCTGTCTCTGGAAGGGATGATTTAGCAGCCACCTTCTACTCTCTATTCTGATAATTACAGAACATAATATCTCCTTCAAGAGCTAATTTTGAGGTTCTATATGTTCCCTAGGCAACAAGGAGCAAGCATGTGGCCACCGGTCTGGCCAGTCGTGTGGCCGCCATGCCCGAGTCTGCCCGTGGACTCTGCCTCCCTGGAGACAGACAGTAAACAAGGACAGTCTTCCCCGCAATTACATTTTTCCCACATTATTACATCTGCTTCCAACCACACACAGAAAGGAATTCCAAATCGGTTACAAGTCATATTTCCTAGGATTGGATTCTGTTTTTAATTCTTGTTAACAAAAGGAACAGATTATCTCTCTTTAAAGATTAACAGTCTAAATGAATTACAGCAACGCTCTCTCTCTGCTGTCCTTGGGAAAGAATCTCCCTTTCCCTCCACATGGCTATTGTCCTGAGCACACGTGCAATTAACACGTGGACTTTTTTTTTTTTTGAGATGAACAATTTACCACAGAAATAGACAAACGGGTTGAGGTTCAAATATGAATGAGTCTACCTGTTTGTTAGGAAATTATTTCTGCAAATGGTGTATTACTGGACATGTGTGCTGGCTGACTTGGGGTGTTTATATATAGGGAAAACAAGTATAGCCTCTTTATTTAATCAACCCACCCAGTCCCTCAGTGGGTCTCTTAGAACTGTTTTTGTTTAGGGTCACTCAAAATACTGATGGAGAGCTTGCTGCAGAGATCAAGGAAGGTTCCCTGTCCCAACCCTGAAAGGGGGAGATCAAAAGTAGATCCAGTCTTTTTTTCCAACCCATATTTAAACTTTGGTTACTTAGAAGAGTTTGATAATAAAGACTGAAATGTTGGGCAGCAAATTTTTCCCACTCGTTAGTATATTTGGTTTGGCGGGGACAGGGGCGAGACCTTTTAGAGGTGTGTCTTTGCTGTGCTTTTCCCCAGTTGCGAGTATAATCGGAAGCTGGGTGTATCCTTAACCACCTTCTGAGGCTTCCTGACCTTTACTCTGGTCTGAGTCACCTGGGGTCTGGTTAGAACGCAGGTTCTGATTTTGTAGGTCTCGCATGGGTTTCTAGTATGAGCTTAGAGTAGCCATGTCCAGAACTGTTCTTGGAAAGATTATGTTTTAAGAACCTAGCTGTTTCAGGATAAGTTCTGCTTGGTCTTAAACAAAGAACCTCACAATGCTGAGAAAACTGCCCTGCCCCTAAAATGCACCTAATACAGGCTAATGGTTGACGGTGATGTCTGTGTGTGAACTAGAGGGGACATTATGATATAGCACTGACTATGTCTAGAAATTTGGTTTTCTAGAACAACAGAAGAGACTCTTTGTAGGTGGCTATTGTTGGAGGTGGGGGGTGGGAGTCTTCTTTTCCCCAACCTAGAGCAGCCTATTTATTCCCTCTCTCTTTATGTCCAAACCTTAGAAGAGAGGGAACATTCTTAGAAACTAAACATTCTCAAGACTGATGTCTGAACCCCGGGCCCACTGCTAAAACCCTCCTCCAGCCTCACTTACTGAATGTGTGTTGATGATTTCTTCAATTGAAATATAAATGACTGGTTTGCTGACTGTCACCACATCTGTGTACTTATCCATATTAAACTTTTCTTCTGGTTCAGGGACATTACATGCTTCTTTGAAATATTTCCTAAAAAAAGGAAAGAAATAATTTTAGAATCAGTTTTGTGAATAAAACACTTTTATCAAAATGGTGAGATCTTCAGTGATGGGGAGGGCTTTGCATTTTCCCGCACTTATTGGAGGATCTAATCTAGCAGCTTCTAGGCTGATTCCAGATGGCGAAGCTGAGTCCATATTTCTGGGTATCGCACCCAGCTCCTCAAACAGGGATAGACAGAGCAGTTAGGTGGGCCTCAAGCCTTGTGATGGACTCAGTGTAATCAAGTTATGGGCATGTCGTTTAAAAAATATGATTTAAAAAATGTCCCCTGAAATCTAAACAAAAATGTCAAGACTGATGTTCTTCTCTAAGAATCAAGTCTTTTTAGAGAAAATAACCCCCAAAGCAATTAAGCAATTAATTAAAAGAAAAAAGGAAGTCAAAGGAGGTTTTAAGAGAAAATAAGGAATTACAAGAAATGGATGCTACATTTTTTAGTAACATCAAATTTGCTATTTTAATTGGCACAAACTTCTGCAGCCTTCAACAGCCTTTCAGAGTTTCTGTTACCAATTTGACGAAAATGCAAGGTAGGCCTGCTGCTGCTGCTAACTCGCTTCAGTCGTGTCCGACTCTGTGCGACCCCATAGACAGCAGCCCACCAGGCTCCGCCGTCCCTGGGATTCTCCAGGCAAGAATACTGGAGTGGGCTGCCACTTCCTTCAATGCATGAAAGTGAAAAGTGAAAGTGAAGTCGCTCAGTTGTGTCCAACTCTTAGCGACCCCATGGACTGCAGCCTACCAGGAGCCTCCATCTGTGGGATTTTCCAGGCAAGAGTACTGGAGTGGGGTGCTGTTGCCTTCTCCAAGGTAAGCCTACTCTGCTCTTAATCGATCTAGACCACAGTTGCTGGTTGCAAAGGCTGTTAAGACCAGACACACGGTTACATACAACGGCCCCTCCCTCCAGTGCTCAGCCTCTTCGAAAGTCTGCCATTTGAAGCTACGGTAAATTTTAACCAAGAGATGCAGAAAAGCCGGGTGTGCTGTGATAATGGCTTAGGAGGGGTTCTTAGCACAGGTAGAACAGGCATTTTAGTCTGTGAGTGTGTAAGTGCTTCCTATGCCTAAAGTATCCTTGGTGTATCTCCTAAGGGCACCCAAGACTCGCCCACCAGAAAGACCCCTGCCTTTCCACCCCGAGGCCGGGGGACGGGAACCGGCAGGCAGCCACGTGCCCACGGACAGCTGGCCTCCCTGGGCTGCCTGCCTGCCATCTTTCGTGAGTGCTGAGGAACATAAAAGATGAATATAAGTGAAAGAGAAAAAAAACAAGATGGATTTAGGAGATAAAGGGAGACGTTTGGTTTTTCCTTTTAAATGAAGAGTTGGAAACACAGTAGTTTAGTTGGAATAATCTGACAGAAAAGCAGGTGCAAAAGGAGTTTGAAGAGCAGCTAAGGATTCACAAGAAATGGATGTTACTTTTTTAGTCAGTGAGGAGATCTAAAATTAGCAGTGTGAGAAAAATCAAGCTTTCTCATAAGAGGATTTGGTGGAATTTCTTCACAAGAGGCAACAAATTCCAAACAGAGATGAATGCTCATGAACTACCTCTGTCAGCAGATAAATCACTGATCTGGAGGAAAACTGAGGAACAGGAAATTATCATCTTCCAAGCTGAGGCTACATGGATGTCACAGCTGTATGATGACTGACAGAAAAGAGAAAACGAATGCCTAGAGGAGTGTGCTTCCTCAGAGAGCTTCCGAGTGAGCAAACGTGCCTCCCAGACTCGCGCCTCCTCCCACATCCCGTGGAATCATCTGTGATAGAACTTGGAAGCATATGATCTGCCCCACACGTGTATTTAAGAGATGTTCCAGCACAGGACACATTCACACACAATCCTCAACAAGCGTTAACAGCTGGATTTTCCCCACCTGTCAAAACCAAATACTCAGTTTCCTGCCATTGTTTGGTGCAGATAAGGCAAGTTTTCCTGAATAGACAAAAGATAATCCTTTTTCCAAGCTCAAAAAAGTAGAAGTTAGGTGTTTTGATTCTTTTATTAATTCTAAGTACTACAAGCCTGAGGGGCTTCCCCAATGGCTCAGCAGTTAAAAAAAATCCTCTTGCAATGCAGGAGCCAGGGGTTCGATCCCTGGGTTGGGAAGATTCCCTGGAGGAGGAAATGGCAACTCACTCCAGTATTCTTGCCTGGAGAATCCCATGGACAGAGGAGCCTGGCGGGCTACAGTCCAAAGGGGCACAAAGAGTCGGACAAGACTGAGTGACTGAGCACACACAAGCCTAAACATACCAAGATGATTAAATATTTCTTTTTGTCAAAAGCACAAATCATACATATGGGGATGACTCAGTGTAACAGGGGCGCTGGCTATAGGGGTAGGATCGGGAACACCAGACAGAGGGAACTTGGCCTGATCGTCCCTGCTTCCTCTCTCCTCACGGTGGCAACCAGCACAAGAAATGCACGCGGCGACTTTCCTGGAGGTCCAGTGGGTAAGACTCTGCCCTTCCAATGCAGGGGGTATGGGTTCAATCCCTGGCTGGGGAACTAAGATCCTGTATGCTGTGCAGTGTGGCCAAAAACATAAATGACTAAACAAAATTAAAATTTTAAAGGCTTTATAAAAAAAAAAAAGGAAATAAAAGAGGTTTATGCTAAAGTGAAAATTTAACACAATTTATAATTAGAAAAGAAAAAAAAAAAAAGAAATGTAAGCAGCCCCCTGGGGTTCCTGCCCTCACCCCCAACTTCAGCTCTGGGCACAGCATACACATTACTCTTGTCCAGCACCTCGCAAGCTTCTCCAAACGTAATGACCCCTTTCACCTGAACTCCTGATACGTCTCTGATAAATAGTCGTTCATAGAGGAGAGGTGCTCATTTTCTCCTTCGAAGAGCTTGTTGGAGGCTGCATGCTGCAGGACCTTGGCCACTGATCCCAAGTTTCTCCTCTGGTCGGGATTGATCTGACCTCCGGCTGTCATGTCGATGATATCAAAGCCGTCTGGGGCGACAATGGCTGGGTTCATGTACCGGTAGTACAGGAGGTTTCCAACAATCTGGAGGGAGGCAGAAGAGAAGACTATTTTTGAGAGAGAAAACTCGAGTTTGGAGTGTTTTTGTTTTGCTTTTTGGTCTTGTGGCTGCGGGATATTGTAGTTCCCTGACCAGGGATTGAACCCAGACCCTTGGCAGTGAGATCTTGGAGTCCTAACCACTGGACCACCAGGGGAGTCCCTGGAGCTTGTATTTTTCTTTTTAAAGTTAATATTAATCGACATTTCCCAAGATAGCAAATCATTTTCTGACCTGAATCCTAACAAGGAGTTAAGTAAAGGTAGGGACTATAATCACACATTACAAATAAAGTTAACAAAATTATTTTTGGCGAAAATATACTACTGCCACCCAAATTTTCTAATATAAAGAATCTTGATAACGTTTGAGAGCTCCCAATTAACCTCATAATAGTTAATAATCTTGAGAGTCATTAGAAATAGAAGGCTTGCAGCTTATAAATAGTCATACAAAGGGAAAACCTTTACAAAATGGTATGTTAGTAATTTTGGCTCCTTCCCCCAAGAGAAGCTATGGTGAGATTACCCCTGAAAATCTACCTTTAATAGTTCATCTTCTGTTGCATCAGGAAATTTCTCATGGATCGAATTCTTCAGCACTTTGGCTATATACCTCAATCCATAACTACATGGAAAACAGATGACAAAAGAAAATAATGGAAAAGGGCTAAGTGAGGATGAAATGCACTGTAATTGTTCCCGTCTACTAAAGCCAAGCAGCTTTCGTAAAAATTAAACACAAAGAGATGGTGACCGAATCACAGGACTGCCACAGATGATCGTAACTGAGGGCCGTTTAATATCGTTCCTTCTTCTGAGAAGTTATGAATTGAAAACGCGCATGTAGGCAAACGCCCAAAGCTGTGAAGATGGTCAGAGGGAAACCCGTCTTTGCTACTGGGGTCTATTTTATATAGCATTTCAAGAACTTCCAGCAATGAAAGATAAAGCTGCCACGCATACAACTTACGGCAGCAGATCGAGGGAAGAGATGATGGAACTCAGGACTTGGTCAGTGACCCTTCTCAGGTGCTCGATGGAAGCCTCCAGTCTGGCTCTCACTTCTGGGTACGTCAGCGCTTGCTCTGTGGTCACGTCGTAGGGCAGGTTACTGAAACCACAACAAGGGCTTCTCATTAATTGGGGGCATAGGTAGAAGCATTTGTGTCCTTGCCCCATTGGTTCTCCAGTCAAGCTCTGCATGGTGAATTGGGGTTCGCCCACCAGCTCCAATGACAAAATGCTCGCTTGTTGGGGAGGGGGGAGACCCCACAGGCCTGCAGGGAACCCTCAGCTGCTAGTGCATTGGGGTGACTCCAGAAGCTCCATCTGCGCTCTTCCAAAACAACAGGCAGACCCAGGAGAGGTAGACCCAGCTAACCCTCTCTCTCTCTTTAATCATAGGGAGCAGTATGCTCTTTTTTAACTTTGTAAGTGGCGGAAAACTGCTTGACAACGTTGCCTTGGCTTCTGCCGCACGGCAATGTGAATCAGTCATAATGATATATATACTCCTGCCCTCTTGAGCTGCCCTCCCTTCCCCCCATCCCACCCCAAGAGCAGTATGTTCTTTAGAGAAAAAGTTGCCTCTCAGCCAACAAGGAAATAGTACTGACCCAGAGACAGCTACTTTTCCTATCTTAACTTTCTAGGTCCTCTGCACACGTGTGTACGTGGGTATAATGCAGATCATGTTTATACACATCCCATATAGATTTTTCATGTGCGTCTATAAATGCATGTATCTTCTTTACATAGAAAATGAGTTAATGTATCAAGCTACAGCCGAAAACTATATCGTGAACATTTTCCCCAGGCCAAAAATATTTCTATGCCATCATTCCCAATAGTTAGTTACTACTCCATTATGTGTTATACATTTATTTAACAGATTCCCCAAAGCTAAATATGTTGACTTTCCCTAACTTTGGCGATTACAAACAGCGCTGTGACAACCACCCATATAAATTCTCTGTGCACATCCTAATGAAGTTTTACAAGGTGCCCTTCTGCAGGAAAGAAAAACCTGGGATTGCTTAGATCTACCGATATTACCTAAAATAAGCCAATCCCACCCGGCTAATTAATGCTTACATGTTCTAGTTACTTATTTGGTAACTGTAGAAAAGTAGGTATCATCAAGCGAAGAGAAATAGTATACCATTTCAAGGTCCAGGTTTAGGAACATACAAAGAAAAACCAAGAGAAACAACTACAGAAATTGTGGCTTTGGGCATCAACTGGTACTGAAATCTGAAAATAATATGTACCACTAAGATGAGCAGGGGTCCAAGAATGTTGCCTGCCTGGAGATATTAAAGAGAGGTAATAAATCTTGGATTGAAAAGTAATTTTGTACAGTAAATTCTGTTTTTTAACCGTGTTTAAGAGTGTGTATAAATATACACATAGAAGTGACAGAACATCACTGAACACCAGCATTGCCCTGGCTTCACTACCTGGCTTCTCCAGTCTGTGTTTCGAGTTGGTTCACCCAGGCCTTGTACACCTCGACAGGGCTCGTGTTGATGATCAGGGACTTGTCATCAATGATCTCTTTTACCACCGGAGCCAGGAGTTGGCGCAGCGTGTTCTGCCCACGGGCACCTCTGTTGAAGCTGACGACCATCTTGATGACCGTAGGGTTCCCAGTAACTATATCCTGGACCTGGTCCACCTTGGATCTAAAAAAAGCCCAAACCACACAAAATGGCTTGCTTCTATGGACTGAGTTTAAGCAATGTATATTCTGACAGACAAGGGCTTTGAATGGGGGGTGGGGATGAGGGGGTGGGGGCGATGGGGACGAAGCAGGCTATATTTTAGCTCATTGAAGATCAAAGGCAGTGTGATTTAAAAGGAAGCTATCTCCCATCTCTATTTGGTGAGGACACCTGAATCTAAGGCGACCTTTGGGTGACAAGCCCCACATGCAGTCTTCTGTAATACAGCCTGAGTCTGAAATCTGCAGGAAGTTAGGGCAGAGCTTTCACTCTAAGTGTGACCATTCCATCTGGCTTCATCACTAGACAATGTGCCTCACCCATTCAGCCAAAGGTCTGCAGGGTAAACAGGACCTGCAGAGGAGGATCTACAATGCAAGTCCTGATTCTTCTTGGTCAGGAGTCATTGGAAGCCTGAGTGTCCATTAAACAAAGTGGTTCCCCAAATCTGCCACTCCCACAATTAAATAAGAGAAAGCCATCATTTGTAAGATGAGTGGTTTTTAAAATTTTTGTTGGAGTAGAGTTGATTTACAATGTTGTGTTAAGTTTCAGGTATACAATGAGTTTTTTATTTGAGAAATTTAAGAATCTAAGAGTAATTTCTCAGTTTGAATTCCAATCTAGAAGGCAGGGGTGAACTAAAAGCAGACCTAGACTAATAATAATAATACTGGGTGACGGTCTACAGGTATGATGCCCCCTATCGCTTTCCTGGGAGTTAGTCTTGAATGTCTAATATTCCGCTGGATAGTTTCTCCCACATGTTCTACACCTAAAACTTAGACTCAGTGTGCTGAAAATCTAAGCTGTGCCTTTTTCCTTCTCACTCCCCCATTTCCCTGAACTGTGTAGCTCCAATTCATCCCGTGCATACGCAGGTGGGAGATCAATTTAAAAACTCCATGTGGTCATGTCAAAAACCTTGCACCAAAGTAACAAGAGCCTCTGCTCAGGTGTCTCCTATGATTTGGCCCAACCTTCATGTCCCGGTGGTCACTGATTAAGCTACCTCTTGGCGAAACTAATCTACTTCCTTTATTTCTTATTTTTGGCCTTGCTGAGTGGCTTGCAGGATCTTAGGTCCCTCATCAGGAATTGAACCCGAGCCGCAGGCAGTGAAAATGCAGAGTCTTAACCTTTGGACCCCCAGGGATGTCCCTCATCTACTTTATCTCCTGCCCCTTGGCCCATGCTGTTTCTATCACCATGGTGCCTTACTTCTCTCTTTCATTTCGTTTTATAAAAACTGTAGATACTCTTCAAGGTTTTGGGTCAACTCCTTTCTCTTCCATAAAATCTCTTATCAATTGACCTAATTGGAACTTTTCTTTCCATCCCTCTGACACTGTTCACGTCATTCATTTAGTCCTTACCTTGTTCTCCTGCATAGCATTGCTATTTCTCATGATGCCTTATAGACACCCTGAGGGCAGAGGGGCCTGGCTAAGAGCTTTGGAGACCCAGGAGAATAGCACTGCTTAAGATATCCAGAGTAAGGAAGGCTAAAGGTATTTCTTACGGGGTGTTTTTTCCCCCCATCCCTTACAGTTAACTACACATTTTAAACATAAACTAAGTCATAAAATAGGAAAAAGCTGCTTAAGTTACATAAGAAGGAAAGACTATTTAGCAGAGATCATTATCCTCCTCTGATTATAGTTTTATTATTCACATAATTTTAATGAAGCTAATTTTTCTCACTGACTTTCTTCTCTTTTTCTATTTTTTTGGCCACACAGCATGGCTTGTGGGATTTTAGTTCCTTGACCAGGGATTGAATCCAGGCCCTTGGCAGTGGGAGCACAAAGCCCTAACCACTGGACCACCAGGGAATTCCCTCTCACTGACTTTAAAAAGCTTTGTACACTTGCAACATCAAAAGTTAATTCAGCACTAGAAAAGGAGAAAGTTATACTTGAATATATCTATGATGTAGAAATTTCTTAAGAAATTTGATACATTTTAATATGTATAAATAACTTCTAATTGTTGTTGTTCAGTCACCAAGTTGTGTCCGACTCTTTGTGACCCCCCAGGCTTCCCTGTCCTTCACTATTTCTGGGAGTCTGCTCAAAATCATTTCTATTGAGTCGGTGATACCATCCAACCATGGCATCCTCTGCCACCCTCTTCTTTTGCCTTCAGTCTTTCCCAGCATCAGGGTGTTTTCCAATGAGTGAGCTCTCACGTTAGTAAATCAGAGAAATCCACCACTAACAAAACATGTGGGTATTTTTACATATATACGTACGCTATTTCTTCCTCCAGAGCAGTTTTAAAAAGCTTGAGAAGTAGATATTCTTCTCGCTGATTGGAAGCATAATTGTACAGGGTGAAAATAACAGTATCCATAAATTTAGTTGACTTGTTCTGTGGCATCTGGAAAATCAGCTTAGCCAGGTATGAAGGATTGGTCTAAAGAGAGAAGATGAAACGCCCCCCACAAGACTGTATGTTAATATATTATTAAAGCAGAGAGGAGTACCCAGTTCTTTGCTCTTTAATGAATTCTTATGTATGAAGCACACAGAAGAATATGTGGCTCATATTAAGACAGGCGGCAGCTAATAACACTACTATCCTATAGGAAGTTATAATAGGTAGGATTTAAATTTTATATAGTATATCATGTCATATTTTATGGACTATAATTGCATTATGAATAAGTTATACTGTTCACCATTTGAAGGCACATATTAATATTTATAGTAGAGACAAAGAAGAGAGAGGGGGTGGCTGAGCCATCTGAAGATACTGGCAAGAATGGACCAAGGTTGAGCTCCTGTCTTAGAAGGACTGATGGGTATGTCAACACAGCCTATATCCTGAGACTAGAAAGCAAAAGCAAAGGATGTAAGACAGACAACGGGATGGCCGTGATGTTTTAAAAAATGTTTTATGTTTTCTAAATAACTTCTTTTTCTCTCTCTGAAAGCTCATTTTATCTGTGGCTGTGCCGGGCCTTCGCTGCTGCATGTGGGCCTTCTCCAGCCGCAGTAAGCAGCGGGGCTCCGGCTGGTTCTGGAGCACGGGCTCCAGAGTGAAGGCTCAGGAGTTGTGGCTCATGGGCTCAGCTGCTCCGTGGCATGTAGGACCTTCTTGGACCTGGGATGGAGCTTATGTCTCCTGCATCAGCAGGCAAATTCTTTACCACTGAGCTGCCAGGGGAGCCTGGCCATGATGTTTTACAAAGCATAAGAGAGGAAGAGCGAGGCTAGGAGGCTGGAGGGTAAAGTTCAGGGTAGGTCACGGGGAAAATGCCAGAAGAAACTGATAGCAAAAAAAAAAGATTGACAAGTTTTAAAGATTGACAAGAATTAAAAAAAAAAAAAATTGACAAGAAGCTCAGCTGAGGATGGAGTTCAGGAGACACAGCACCAGACTTCGTGGTGATGTGGTTCTTCTGAAGGAATTACACTAATCTGATGGAGGTTAGAAGAAAAAAAAAAAATTAAACTGACAGAGAAATGTGAAAGTCTTACTCTTCATCTTCCTTCCAGTGAGAAAAGAAAACTGTCCTTTTCTTTTGTATTTCATGTAAAAGAAACACATGGGAAACCAGTATTTAATATTCTCAAGAAGTTCAGCTTTTAAAATTTTAAGAAAACCTGAATTCTAGTTCAGCTTACTACTTAGATTTATTCTCAAGCTTGTAATGACTGGCTGAAATGTTATGAATAAGGAGCTCAGGAGAACTTTCTGAGGGTTCTGGGGTGATTCTTTTCCCACATAAGATATGGGCTTTTACGAAAGGAAAACTACAGCTGAAGAAGCCCACTCCTCACTCCTCTCAGATGCCCTAAGAACTTTATTTTTTTTTTTTTTTTTTTTTTTTTTTTTTTTTTTTTTATTTTCTTTTTTTTTTTTTTTTTTTTTATGTGTCTTTTTTTTTTTTTTTTTTTGTGGGTTTTGTCATACATTGACATGAATCAGCCATATAGTTACATGTATTCCCCATCCCGATCCCCCCTCCCACCTCCCTCCCCACCCGACTCCTCAGGGTCCTCCCAGTGCACCAGGCCCGAGCACCTGACTCATGTATCCCACCTGGGCTGGTGGTCCGTTTCACCATAGATAATATACATGCTGTTCTTTCAAAACATCCCACCCTCACGTTCTCCCCCAGAGTTCAAAAGTCTGTTCTGTATTTCTGTGTCTCTTTTTCTGTTTTGCATATAGGGTTATCGCCACCATCTATCTAAATTCCGTATATATGTGTTAGTATACTGTAATGTTCTTTATCTTTCTGACTTACTTCACTCTGTATAATGTGCCCTAAGAACTTTAAATTTAAGCTCACACTGAAGAGATACGCCCACAGGAAAACCTGTACTAGTTGGCTGGCTGCTTTGCCTGAGAATTTCCGAAGGTGCAAGGTCCTCACCACACACATCTCTCTAGTTTCCTCATGAGTCTTGGGTTAATGTCTCCAAAGCAGAGGAAAGAAAAGGTGAAGAAAAATCATGGTGTTTTGACTCTTCAGTCTGTACAACTGAATGGTCATGCTATCGTTCTATCCATTTTGGATAGTTTAGGGAATAAAACTTGTGGAATTATTCTAAACACATTCCAATGCCTTTTCTCATTTCCATTAGCAAGCCTCCATTTACACAGCAGCGTAAATTATAAAAATCTTAGTGTGTGTGTGCGCGAAGTCGCTCAGTCATGTCTGACTCTGCAACCCCATGGACTGCAGCCCGCCAGGCTCCTCTGTCCACTGGGATTCTCCAGGCAAGAATACTGGAGTGGGTTGCCATCCCCTCCTCCAGGGGGTCTTCAGGCGAATGACTAAATTTTCACCTTCCTAAATGTCACAGATTCTGTCAGAATTCAACATCGGAGAACTAAACCCTGAAGAAGCTTCATACACTTGGAAGTTAACAGATGTCAAGAATGATAAATGCCTAAGATTAAATTTCTAGCTGGTGGATGAACGTTAACCTAATTTCAGCAGACGAACAAAATCTTCCCCACCTAGCGTGAGGTCCTCTTCTTTCTGGAAAGCAGGCTGTCATTAAGCAGTGGATTCCAAGGACAGTTTTGTTTTAACATTTTTCCTTCAATGCCGCCACCTCGTGGACATCTAGGATACTGTACCTGTGATCGGATCTGTTCTAAGCAGAGCAGGCTCAACTCTACCAAAATCAACACCTCTTCTCTCAGCAGGGCAGCTACCCCTCACTTATGGTTTGGGCAATGTGTTCTCCATGCAGCTGATGCCAGTGGCATACTCAAGCAAAGATTTCAAGCATCTCCATGCCTTGACGGAATCACGGCCACAAGCAGCAGCCCCAGGGACACCTGACTTTCAAGAAGAACTGCTGGTCCATCGTTTTTGGGAAAGTTTTCATCTTAGGGGAGGCACTGTTTCTCTCTCTCACTGTTCCCTTAGAGAGTCACTATGTGTGCTGGTGGGTGGATGAGGTAATCAATGGTCAAGCAAACAAACAAAAAAAAACTGGTCCACCAGAGTCCAGCTGCAACCAGTTCAGCTGAGTTCTCACCCACACTCTGCAAGCAATGGAAAATTACTGTTCATTTAGAGGACAGTGATGTCATGGAAATAATGAAAGAAAAAAAGAAATCCTATTTCCCTAATCCAAACTCCCTGGCTCCTTCCTCAAAAGAAGGACAGGCTGGTTTTGGCACTGATCTGTTTTGCACATAGTTAATTTTTTCCTGTTTGACAGCCTCTGTTTATGTTATTGTTAGATTTATATTGTCTGTGCTGATAACTGGAGTGTAATGCAGTCATGGAAAGCGGGACAAGCTTTAAGTCAAACTGCCAGGGTCCCAGTACCCTTTCATCACCATTTACTGTGTCTCAGTTTTCTCACATGTGATATGAACATAACAGTCAGTTATTTTCTGAAGGTTCCCAGGGTTCTAGTAGGAATTAAAATGGGAAAATGTACGTGAAGCACCTAGAATGCTACTTGGTACTTACTAGTGCTCAGAACGTGTAAGCTATTATAGCCTTAGCATGGGAGAAGCTCTGTTGTATAACACCACCGTGGAACATAGCATGTACCCACAACTCACAGTGAAAGAAATTATCCTCACCTGTAAAAGATAAAAAAGCTGCTGATATGTCTCCAGAGTTTTTCTTCTCTCCTTACTCAAACTTTTGATCCCTTGGTTGTCAATGTTATTCAGTATTTCCATCTCTCCACCTTTTTTCTTATTTAGTTTTGTTCTGTGTGAAATCACATCCTGGAAAAAATTATTTTAAGGAATTACTACTTTTCACTCTGGTATTCTTTACTCCCTCCCTTCACAGACACACTAAGACACAAATAGCTGGCAAAATCAATTTTCCACATTCCCTCGTGAAGAAACAAAGGAACAGAGAGTGTTAGATTAAGAAAAATCCAAATCGTGAGTAAACTTGGCTTTTGTAATATTTGTTCTCCTAAGCTGTCTGCATTTGTTCCAACATGTAACGTAAGCTCGAAGACACTTAAATAGGGAGAGAATAGTCTTTTCAAAAATTGATGCTGGGACAACTGAATATCCAAGTTCAAAAATTAAGAAGTCAGACCCCTACTTCACTCCATAAACAAAAATTAACTCAGAAGAGACCATAAAGAACTAAATGGAGGAGCTAAAACCATAAAACTCTTATAAGAAAACCTAGACAAAAGCTTTTGCTACCCTGGATTAAGCAATGGTTTCTTTTAGGGGTGTGTGTGTCATAATTTATTTAATCATATTCCTTTTGATGCACAGCTTCTTTACATTTTATTAGTATTTCAGAGAGTGCAGTGAACCTTCTCATACATGCATCTTTGTACATGTAGGTAACGGTTTCTTAGCTATAACACCAAAAGCACTAGAAACAACAACAACAAAAAATAAAGTGGACTTCATAAAAATTAAAACCTTTGTGCTTCGAAGTACGTTATCAAAGAAAACAACCCAAGGAACGAGAGAAAATGTTTGCAAATTGGGTAAGAGACTTATATTCACCATATACTCTAAAGAGCTCCTACATCTAAAAATAAAATGACAACTCAATTAAAAAATGGGCAGAGGATTTTCCCAAAGATTGTCTATAAATGGCTAATAAGCACATGAAGAAAAGTTCAGCATTAATAGCTATTTGGCAGTTCCTCAGAAGTTAAACACAAGTTCCTATGCATGCGCGCTCAGTGACCCCTCTTTGGGACCCCATGGACTGTAGCCCGCCAGGCTCCTCTGTCCATTGGATTTCCCAGGGAAGAATACTGAGGTGGGTTGCCATTTCTTTCTCCAGGGGATCTTCCTGTGCCGGGAGCCAGCACACGAGATCCCACCCATGACAAGGTCGTGAGGAGAAGACCTGACAAGCAAGGCAGATCAGGACCTCAGGAATTTCAAAAAGCTGCCCCGGCGCTCACCTTAAAGATGATCTCTGTCTTTCTGATGCCTGCTATATTAGACTACTCCCTAATTTCTGTGACACAGGTAGACGGCCTTCCCCTATCTCTCTCCAAACAGAATCAACTTAGAACTTTAATCAATGTGCCCCCTGGACGGCGGTATCCTATAAGATTATCCAGGATGAAAGGAGTGTTTCAATTTAGACCCCTTTGCTGGCATTCTAGCCTGCTTGGCAAATGCGTACTAATGTACGCGACTGCCCACAACACCTTAATCATGAACAGCATAAAGAACCTGATCTCACTAAAGGCCCTAATAGGCACAGAGCCCTTCAGGGGGTGAGGAAGCCCTATTAGGGAACACAAAAATATTATTTTAAAAGTGGTTAGAATTGTTCATTTTAACCAGGAATGCTAAACAGGGGCTGCCTCACCAGAGCTGCAGAGTCTTTGTGTTGTAAACCTTTTAGATAAATTTAACTAATAACTTCTGCAAAAGGACTGACCTTTGTGTTCATGAAAGAATAGATTATAGGAAAACAGCTTTGCATTCACCTAGGTCATAAAATGTCAACAGGCCCCGAGGCCAGAAGATAATGTACAAGACTCTCACAAAGAAGTTACAGGAAACACCCTGGTTTCGTGAAGGACAAGCTGATGTAATATTAAACTATCTTCCCCTTAAAAATGTACTAACTTAGACTATAAAAGCTACGGTAAAAAATAAAGATTTGCCAGACTCTGCTGCACCCCCGTCTGGTCACTCTCTCTCTCTCTCTTTTTCTCACCGATGCCGTTCATCCTGAGGGTACCCCTGGATCCTGCTGAGGCTGGACCCCAGCATTCCTGACCCAGGGATTGAATCTGTGTCTGTTGTATCTCCTGCACTGGCAGGCAGATTCTTCACCACTACGCCACCTGGGAAGCCCCCACAAGTTACTGTATGACGCAGCAATTTCACCGTGAGATATACATCAAAGGGAACTGAAAACTTATGTCCACAGAAAAATGTGTACATGAATGCTCATAACAGCTGTAAAGAAGAAACATTTCAGGTGTCCATCAATTGATTAATGGGCAAAAAAATGTGGCATATCTACACAATGGAACGTTATTTTCAACAAAGAGGAATGAGTACTGATTCATGCTACAACATAAACACTATGCTAAGTGAAAGAAGCTGATCACAACAGACCATATACTGTGTGATGATCCAGAACAGGCAAATCTATCACGACAGAAAGCAGACTAAAGGTTGCCATGGCTAGGGGTTGGAGTGATAGGTAATGATGTTAATGAATATGGCTGTTTTTCCTTTTTTAAAAAAAATTGAAATATTATTCCCATATTATGAAATTTGTCCTCTTAAAGAGTTTAATTCAGTGGTGTTCCATAAAGACACAAGGTTGTGCAACCATCACCACAATTTTTAATTCCAGAACATTTGGGTGGGGGGGCTTCTTTTCGGGGTAATGAAATGTTCTAGAATCAAACAGAAGTAAAGGTTGCACAATTTTGGGGCTATACTAAACACTACTAAACTGTAACCTTTCAAAGAATGAATTCTATCATTTCTATCTATAACAACTCTTGCAGAAATATGCAATGTAGAAATTAGAGATGGAAGGGAAAGGAAGCCTCTAAGTATTTAACAAAATTAAGGTTCTCAGATCCTCAGTCAGGCTCTTTTAACTATTTACATGGATGGCTGGAAAGTGTGTGGCTGAAAACACTGTCAAGTGGTCACCTCAGGCTACCTTAAAGGGTCATGAACCAGGGTAGATCCTTTAGATAAGGATCCACCAAATGGAGAGCCACAGTAAGAAATATATTTTACATCTTTTATTGGTAAACACACCCCCAGATACTACACAAACTGACACTCATTCTTACTATTGGGACACACTCTGATACTTCAATTTGCTTTTATTCTATTTCATTTTCAGAGACTGCTGAAATTGATTTCATGACCTGCTGACGGCACGTGTCTTACATGAAAGTCACAGCTCTAGGACGCCTCCTCTACCACTCAACAGAGGGTCACTGTCCCAGAGAGCAGGTGGTGAGAAAGTTGTTCTTCCCAAAACTTTGTCTTTCTGCTTCCTTGAGCTCTTAGCCCCAAAGGACTCTTTGCAGCAACCCCTCCGGGAGATGGTGAAGGACAGGGAATCCTGGCGTGTTGCAGTCCATGGGGTCGCAAAGAGTCAGACACGACTGAGTGACTGAAAGACAATAACTTCTCCCACAGCTGGAGTCAGTTCATAGGTAGGGAGAAAAACCCTTGGAGCTTTGAGATTAGATAGTTCTATGTAGTTACATTCACTGCCTTCTAGGTCTATGTTTTTATTCTTTCTCATTCCCAGCTTGGCGGGAGGTGGGGGCCACCTTGACTTAATCCTTTACTTATATTCTTCTAATGGTTTATATGGGGAGAGAGGGGATTGCATTTCTATAAAAATTTTTATAAGGCAACATTTCCCCCCTTATTTCACAAATATGTAAAAATACATTCAAGCTACAGAAAGGAAGCATAATTATCTCCAGACGGGTGCTCAGGAACAGTCTAGGCAGCCAGTGGCTTGATATCCTTATCTATGTATGACAGTGAAAGTGAAGGTCCCTTAGTTGAGTCCGATTCTTTGTGATCCCAATATACAGTCCATGGAATGCTCCAGGCCAGAATACTGGAGTGTGTAGCCTTTCCCTTCTCCGGGGGATCTTCCCAACCCAGAGATCGAACCCAGGTCTCCTGCATTGCAGGTGGATTCTTACCAGCTGAGCCACAAGGGAAGCCAAAAAAATAGTGGAGTGGGTAGCCTATCCCTTCTCTAGCTGATCTTCCTGACCTAGGAACTGAACCAGGGTCTCCTGCATTGCAGGCAGATTCTTTACCAAGCTGAGCTATCAGGGAAGCCCAAAACATCCTAAGACAACACTAGACTAACTGGCTTACAGTTTCATCTAACTCAGGCTTCTCTTCAAATAACCAGTGATGTGTAGATCACACAGTTCTCCCAAATACATGGGATAATTGATTATCTTGATTTTAAATATACAGAGGAAAAAAAAATCTTGGTACTTGCAACCTCTCCATCACCTGTCCCCCCTGCCCATGGCCTCCCAACTACTTTCAATGGGGTTAGTGCTGGAAACGGGGGACTTTTCCTTTGTTTTGTTGCAGACTTCATCTTAAGGGTCATATTTTCGGACATATACAGAAGAAGAGAGAGCAGGGGGTGGTAGGCAAGCTCCAGGGAAGAACTAAATTCCTCTGTATTATTAATATCAATAGATTTGGTCAAGACAGGAACAGGAAGACTCTTGAGAGTCCCTTGGACTGCAAGGAGATCCAACCAGTCCATCCTAAAGGAAATGAGTCCTGAATGTTCGTTCATTGGAAGGACTGATGTTGAAGCTGAAACTCCAATAGTTTGGCCACCTGATGCAAAGAGCTGACTCATTGGAAAAGACCCTAATACTGAGAAAGATTGAAGGCAGCAGGAGAAGGGGACAACAGAGGATGAGATGGTTGGATGGCATCACTGACTCAATGGACATGAGTCTGAGTAAGCTCCAGGAGATGGTGAAGGACAGGTAAGCCTAGCGTGCTGCAGTTCATGGGGTTGCAAAAGACTTGGACATGACTGAGAGACTGAACAACAATTCTTATCAATAAATATTGTACATCTCGGGGAGTGCTGGTTTGAAGAAGCAATGGCACTCAACTTGTTCTTAATATTTCCACTTCTCAATGTTGCCCTAACTGCCACCGTCTTTCCCTTCCCCCTGTTAACATACTATTTGCATGCAGGTAATATGATAGTGTACACACACTCTTGTAGAAGGTGTGAACTAGGACAAAGGGCTTGGGCTTTGGAGTCATAAAAGTATGGGTATCCACAAAGCATAAGGAGCTTTGTGACCTTGCTCAGGTTAACCTCTCTAAGACTCAGTTGCTTTAAATCTATAAAACGGGCTTAATAATAGCAATCTTACCGAGTTGATGTGAAGGTTAAAAACAATCCATGTAAGGCATTTAGCACATTTTCCAGTAAAGTTTTAAAAGGCTTAGAGAGGTTAAAGAAACATGTTCATATAAGCAATGAAGGAGCTTTATCAAGCAGTAAATTTCAGTCCTGGGTCTCAGGTAGCCCTGGCCTGCAAGTCTACACTTACAGTATAGCCACCAAAAGGAGGTTCAGTGATTCAAGGTTCCCTTCTATTTCTACTTCCGTCTTCCTTCAAGCTAGTTAAGAGTCTAGACATTTCTTCCTCCCTGTATCTCCCAGGAACCTCTACTTCAGTTATGTTTCTTTTTCCTAACTTTTCTTTTTGCTTATAACCACTATTAGCTATTTCACTTGCCCACTGACTTTGTGAGGTTTCTAGCAGGAATGCCCATTTTAAAAGAATCATTAAGACACAGGGTTACTACAGAGAGCTAGAGTTGCTCTGTAAGAATTAAGTTATTTCCCTTTAAAATATTTTCTCTCACTCAACACATGCTTGTTGTTTAAAACAAACAAACAAAAAATATGGTTAATTCTATACCATGCAAAGAAAAATTGCTTTGTTTTTTTCTTTTAGCTTCAGTTCAGTTCAGTCGCTCAGCAGTGTCCAACTCTTTGCGACCCCATGGACTGCAGCATGCCAGGCTTGCCAGTCGATCACCAACTTCTGGAGCTTGTTCAAACTCATGTCCATTGAATCTGTGATACCATCCAACCATCTCATCCTCTGTTGTTCCCTTCTCCTCCTGCCTTTGATCTTTCCCAGCATCAGGGTCTTTTCCAATGACTCAGTTTTTGCATCAGGTGGCCAAAGTACTGGAGTTTCAGCTTCAGCATCAGTCCTTCCAATAAACACCCAGGACTGATCTCCTTTAGGATGGACTGGTTGGATCTCCTTGCAGTCCAAGGGACTCTCAAGAGTCTTCTCCAGCACCACAGTTCAAAAACATCAATCTTTCAGTGCTCAGCTTTCTTCACAGTCCAACTCTCACATAAGGTTTGCTCAAACTCATGTCCACTGAGTCGGTGATGCCATCCAATCATCTCACCCTCTGTTGTCCCCTTCTCCTCCATCCTTCAATCTTTCCCAGCATCAGGGTCTTTTCCAGTGAGTCAGCTCTTCACATCAGGTGGCCAAAGTATTGGAGTTTCAGCTTCAGCATCAGTCCTTCCAATGAATATTCAGGACTGATTTCCTTTAGGATGGACTGGTTGGATCTCCTTGCAGTCCAAGGCACGCTCAAGAGTCTTCTCCAACACCACAGTTCAAAAGGATCAATTCTTTGGTGCTCATCGTTCTTTATGGTCCAACTCTCACATCCATACATGTACTGGAAAAACCATAGAATTGACTAGATGGACCTTTGTCAGCAAGGTGATGTCTCTGCTTTTTAAAACAC
The DNA here is from genome assembly GCF_963930625.1 of Muntiacus reevesi. Lineage (NCBI taxonomy): Eukaryota > Metazoa > Chordata > Mammalia > Artiodactyla > Cervidae > Muntiacus > Muntiacus reevesi. The sequence goes on along the minus strand of NC_089255.1, from coordinate 8,041,693 downwards.
TGTCTAGGTTTGTCATATCTTTTCTTCCAAGGAGCAAGCATCTTTTAATTTCATGGCTACAGTCACCATCAGAAGTGATTTTGGAGCCCAAGAAAATAAAGTCTGTCACTGTTTCCATTGTTTTCCCAGCTATTTACCATGATGTGATGGGACCAGATCCCAAGATCTTAGTTTTCTGAATGTTGAGTTTTAAGCCAGCTTTGTCACTCTTCTCTTTCACTTTCATCAAGAGGTTCTTTAGTTCCTCTTCACTTTTAGCTTAATTGTATATATATATATTTTACAATAAATGAAATTTCACTGTTTTATTTTCTTCTCCATTATATTCCAACCCTTTCTATCTGCCCTGAAATATTCTTCAGATGTGACTTTTTTCCCCAGTCGCTCTGTAATATACCTGTTGGACTGATTCTATGACTTGCTGTTTCGGGGTTTGGGTTGTTGCCCACTATTTTACCACTGCAAATAAAGGTTCAACTGTACTGTTCTTATCATCACATGAAAAATCCTACTATCAATGATAAGATGAAAGAGTATGTACTTATCACCAGTTTAATCAGTGCTTGATAAATATTTGGTGTTGAAGAATATAATAGAAGTTGAAGAACTAACTTTGTTTCACAATGCTATCAATTAGTAATGCTTTATCGCTTCTGGTATTTGTAAATTCTTTTCCTCTCTAAGCTAATCATGGTCAGTTTTTTTATTTGCAAATAAAAATCTTGACTTCTAAGGAAAAAAAGTTAGTAATGCTGTATAAACATCTTAAACACTCATAAAGATCTGAAGATCTGCCATGTTTGAATTTCCACAAGCTACATATTTCAACTATTTACTCTTTTGCAACTGAGCCTTTATTTTAAAAAGGAAGACATTTCCTGTTTACAACTTTATGGGAATAGGATAAAACAGCAGTTTAAGGCTATAAAAGGCATTCTGAGGGACCTTCTGGAACATATTATACTTAAAAGTTTTCATATGTGTCAAACAATACAAACATATACTGTTTTTAAAGACCAAAGTACTATTGTTTTTCTGGATAAAATAGTGAAAATAAAGAGTTAAACGCAGAAAATTTAAATGTGTAGTTTTATTCCTTAATATTTAGGAAAGATGGTCATTTCTTCTCTTATGAATTGTTCTAGTCTCCTCAGTTTCTCTGCGGTGTTTCGCTGGCATCACTGTGAGGTGAGTAGACAGGAGCGAGGCAGTCCCGCGACCACGGAGCTGGCAGCCTCCTGTGACCACTCATCTCCCAGTTTCCCAGAGTCGCACGGGAAGCCGGCTCTCCACCTCGGGCCTCTGCAGCCTTCTCAGGGCATCCAGGAGGTCAGCTTCCCTGCCTGCCTTACAGGCCTTCTGAAAACCGACATGGCAGGGGAGCAGGGACGCGGAGAGAGGTCTTGTCCTGCTGGTGTCCTTCCTTTGGATGAAAACACTTTCTCGGTTTCTGGAGCTCTGACACCAGCAGGTTTCTCACAGATGCAAAGCAACAGTCTTACTATCTTAAAGGCCATGGTTAGGGAGCTACTGAGCACAGAGCCAGGCACGTCAGGCCAGGGCCACTCTGCAGGGGGCCATCTGGGAATGGCCTCCAGCCCACGTCTGATGGGCTGGAGGACACTGCTGGCTTCCAGCGCCCGGGCGCTGGGAGGACAGATGCTCCTCGGCCCAGCTGCTGGTAGGCTGGGCCTGTGTCCATGGTTGGATTTTTTAAAGTCCTGCTGGTCATTCATGTAGGTCAAAATTCAGTGTATAGCTGCTTGAGCCTAAAATCTAATCATTTTACATATAAGTACAACATAGATCCTTCAGAATTTTAATATAAACTTAGTTTTCTAGTTTCACTTTTCACTTTCATGCATTGGAGAAGGAAATGGCAACGCACTCCGGTGTTCTTGCCTGGAGAATCCCAGAGAGGAGGGAGCCTGGTGGGCTGCCGTCTATGGGGTCGCAGAGAGTCGGACACGACTGACATGACTTAGCAGCAGCAGCAGCAGCAGTTTTCTAGGACGGCAATTCCATGTCGAGTGGTCGGGGTGGAGGGAAGACCACACTTTGCTCATTCAAGGAGTTATTACCCTGTTCTCCATTTTGGAAAATAAATTCATGGACAGTTCCGCCACTCTCCTGACCAGTCTTATCTGTAGCCCTCTCAGTCTGTGGCTATTCTGTGAAGGGGGCCAAGTCTGGTAATTTTATCACATCTAATGGCATCAGGCCCATGCTTTTTCATATTGAAATATTTGTTTTTAATTATAAATTGTGACAGACTTGATTTTCTTGGGCTCCAAAATCACTGTAGGTGGTGGCTGGAGCCATGAAATTAAAAGATGTTTGCCCCTTGCAAGAAAAGCTATAACCAACCTAGACAGCATATTAAAACGCAGAGACGTTACTTTGCCAACAAAGGTCCATCTAGTCAAAGCTAAAGTTTTTCCAGTAGTCATGTATGGATATGGGAGTTGGACTGTAAAGAAAGCTGAGCACCAAAGGATTGATGCTTTTTAACTTTTGGAGAAGACTCTTGAGAGTCCCTTGGACTGCAAGGAGATCCAACCAGTTCACCCTAAAGGAAATCAGTCCTGAATATTCATTGGAAAAGACCTTGATGTTGGGAAAGATGGAAGGCAGGAAGGGAAGGGGATGACAGAGGATAAGATGGTTGGATGGCATCACCTACTCGATGGACATAAGTTTGAGCAAGCTCTGGGAGTTGGCAATGGACAGGGAAGCCTGACGTGCTGCAGTCCATGGGGTCCCAAAGAGTCAGAAACGACTGAGTGACCGAACTGAACTATAAATTGATATATTTTAACTTCTATTTATAGAAAGGCCTTAGTCTTGCTATGAAGGGACATATGTAAGTAGGTTTTATTTTGTATAAACTTCCTTTGAGAATGATACAGAAGCCTTATCAAATGTTATCAAAGAGGGGAAGGCAAAGAATTTTCCAGGTCAGGTCTGTCTGAGCAATATTAAGTGGTAATAAAAATGGAAGATAAACTTTGGGTCACCCGTTCTGGACTCCAAAGGAGCTTAGCTGGACCAAGAGTGATGTGGGCACAAATACGAGCATCTTCTGTCTCCTGAGAGCCAAGAGTCCCAGAGACCCCACTGACCTCCAGCGTGATCCTGTTCTTCACCAGGAGCCCGATCTTAATGTCCATCAGGTTCAGGTCTTTCTCCAGCTGCTGATTGCCCCTGATCTTCGTCACTACTTCCTCCCTCAACCGGGCGACCTCCAGCTCTTCCTGGAAATCCAAGTCGCTTTGGTCCAACAGGTATACAAATTTGCGGATTACCCTTAACGGGGGGTTTTCGGAGCCAACTGCAAGGAAAGGAAAGGAGTGTTTCAACTGGGCATGCTTGAAATGATCATCAGTAGGAAAGAAACTAGGTCTTTAAAGAAAGCATTATCAGAAAATAGAGCAACGGTGGTGCTGGGCCCCACAGTGAATCATCCCGCCTCACGTCAAATATGACGTGTCAAAGGAAACTGATCATATAAATAAATGCAGGTCACTGAGAAGGTCTGCCTCACAATTTCCTTGTTATCCAGCATTTGTTTATCAGCAGTCTCTCACACCGTTTCCAGGATTCCCATGCTGAGGAGATAGTTCTATCTATTGGTGTCTTATTGATGAGGAATCTGGGAAAGAATGCTAACACTGAGCTGTCCCGGCTCTGAGAGCTTGTGGCTGAGTCAGATAAGAGATTTCTGTTCCTGCTGTAGGAAGCAGAAAGTGTTTGTTTTTTTAGCCCAAAAGACTTTGGGGGAAGGAGCAGGAATTAGGTGAAAGGGGAATTAGAAAAGGTCCGTCAAAGGAGAACTGTAAAGTTCAACAGAAGCCAAGAGGACCACAATGGGAACACATGTTCTGCCAGGCAGAAACAAAATAATTTTAGAAATTGAAGTTGGGTCCCTATCATTTCAGCATGAACCAGGGAGACCTAGGAGACCAGGCTTAGTCATGGTGAATGTATTTATATAAATTCTTCCAAGGGCATTCCCTTAGTGCCTTGAATGTTACTTACACTTTGATTCCTTGGCACTGTGACTTTGCAAAAAAACAACTTTTTAAAGGTGTTGAGTGAGAGTGACTCTGGGTAAATTATAAGAGTAAACAACTGGACCTTCAAGGCTGAGGACAGGACACAACAGTACCAAGAGGACTTGAGAGAGCCCAGTCCAGTTTTGGCAGCCTCAGTCAACACCCTCTCCTTTACATCAGGGCTCTATTCAAGCTTCCTTATATTAACACTGCTGTTTGGCTGTGTGGTGTTTCATCACTTAAGAAATAGAGTTCAATCAACAATGCAAACAATTAGCAGCATGAACCCAGCACAAACAGCCATTTCTAGAGTCATCTGTATTACTATTGTGCCTCTTCCGATGTATTTATTGATATCTATCAAGGAAAAGCATCAGAGGTCCACATCTGCCTCCAGGCTCAGAATCTACTGGACGATAATACCTCATATTCCACTAGATTGCAAGTTACCGTGGATCATGGACCCTTGACTTCCTGATCACCAAAGCATATGTGAATCGATTTTCCTGCTATTTTACCAAAGATGCTGTTGGTGACACGACCATTTCAGGAACAGCCTGAACCACACACCAGAGCTCAGTTATATAGCTGAGAGAACGTAAGCCATCTCATGTGTGTCTAAAGTTCTCTCCGCCTGCTCCAGAGAACTGTGTATCAATGTGTGTGCCAACACAGTCAGCACTTACAAGTGGCCAGTTAAAGTTCTAGCAAGTTCCAAACCTGAATGCATTCAGTGCCTTTCTGGAGGAAATGGGTGAAAATGAATCATGACAAACTAATAAAACTGATATTTTTCAGCTTAAGAAAATGCCTTTGTTTTATGAAGGTGCTGAATTGAGAAAGAAATGAAAATTTACAGTTCAGTTACCACAAAGTTACCTTATTTGCCAAAGCAGCTTTTATCTAATTTATTCACTAACATAGTTTCTGTCTTCTATACTTTAATAAAGAATCACCTAGATTTTTTTAGCTGGAATTCCTTCTATCTTTGTAACTTAAAAAAAAAAAGTAAGCAAGTGACAAAAACTACTCACAAAGTTATATATGTTCTATTTATTTACAAGGTATTGGTGGGGGGTGGTCTTGAGGGAAGTGGACAAATGCTAAATTATGTGAAATTGGTTTGTAATCTCACAGCTGAGTTTTCCTTTCCAGATTGAGCACCGTTTCGTTTCTACAATTGTCTACTGAATATACAATTTAGGGATGGATTTTTGTCAATAAAGTATTCTAAATGCTAGCATAATTTACATTAAACAAAACTCAAAAAACTACCCAAGAAAACATGTTCCCTAGAAGAAGAGGAGAAGCAGCTCGTGTGTGTTTGGAAAATTTATCCTTAATTTACCTATCTTAGTGCGTCAGGACTCAGAAAACAAACCCCCTCTTCAGCTTTCTTGTAAAAAATAAAAGAAAGATATCTACCAACGGAGACATGAATCTCACCAATTGCAAAGTGGAGTAGTGTGGCATTAGAGACACTTTCTTCCCTCAGTCTGCATGCTGGATTCTGGGACCTAGAAACAAGGTAGAATCCGGAAGATTCCACAGTTCGAGGCAGAACCTGGCCTTTGAGGCTGCCAGAGACTTTTCCCTTAATAAGTACCAGGGAGGATCTTTCTTGGGTCATACACTTTGCTCCATAATTCAGACAGACTTTTGACAATAAAAGGTGTTGGCGAAACTACTTAGTACTACTGTGCTAGGAACATTACTGAGCAGTATTTTTATTTCTTTCAAAAAAAAAATAATAAGAAACAAGATAGTTACAGAGAACATAATGGCCATTTTCACTACTAAAATACAAAATGATGTGTTTTGTCCTCTCAAAACTAATCCTGAATGACCTAAATATTTGAAGAATTTGGGCAGTGCTAATAAACTTATCAGCAAGCTCTTCTAGACTTAATCTAGGACATGCTATTTATCACATGTTCTAATGAAAATTAGAATGTTAAAAATTCAGCATATAAAGAAAGCTTCACTATGTAAAACAAATGAACAATAGAATAACAAACATGAGCAGAGCTGAAACTGCAAAAGATGGCACAAAATGTGAATGCTATTTCTGGGTGATTTTTATTTTATTTTCCTGTTTTCCAACTTTCTGGAAATGACATACTAGTATTATAAGGAAGACAATTTAAAAACCACAGGGACTGTGAAAAGTCTAGAATGAAATTACATGAAGATGCTTGTAGTTTTCTTTGGGAGGTGAAACTATGTGCTTTTCCCCTTCTTAGTCATATTCATACTTCCCTTCATATTCATACTTCTTATTTCATATTATTTCATAAGAAATAATTGATATTTCTTAAAATGAGAAGAAAAAAATCACAGGCCAGGTAATATTAAACAGTATTCAGATTAAGTTTATCTTCTGGCTAACTCTTTGCATTAAATTTCTGCCTCTACTTATTATTATTATTATTTGAATATCTGTAAGAGGTCCTTTCATGATTGTTTCTCACGATTTTCTTTTGAAATACATAGTGAGACAGGCATGCAGTTTTTATCTTGACCTCCTGCCAATGACCCCATGACTGACAGGCTGCAGGAAATACCAAAACAGCTCTGCCAAGAAGCCACCACCGAGTCCACTCCTGCGAGGTCCTTCCCACATCACTTGAGGAAATGGCCATGGGGACCTCGTCCCAAGGCTGGTGCTGTGGGTATGAGCCTGCCAGTGCTGGAGGGCCTCTTGTGGAGGCGGGGGGGTCGTCATTGGCTTGTCACAGGGACGGGGCGCTGGCAGCGGCAGTCTTGGAAGGTGCCCCGTGGTGTGAGCCCTCTTGAGGTTGCCATTAACCCTACCATAGAGCCCATAGCTAGCTCAAATTTATTATAAAAATATCAGCATTAATGCCAACTCCATTTTTAAAAAATTGAAGCATAATTGAAGCATATCATTAATATATATACATATCACTTTATATCACTTCACAAAACACTTGAAACTAACACAACAGTATAAATATATACATATATAGGGTTGGCCAAAATTGGGTTTTTCCATAAGCTGTTGCAGAAAAACATATATATATATATATAAATTTTCAGATTCTTTTCTATTATAGGTTATTATAAGATATTGAATAGAGGTCCCTGGGCTATACAGTAGGTCCTATTGATTATCAATTTTATATATAGTAGTGTGTATCTATTGATCCCAAACTCCTAATTTATCCCCTCCCCTCAACACTGTCCATTCTTTTTGAAGAAGAAATTCCATCTACTGCCCTTAACCGTTCCACTTTGATAGAAAGGCCTGTTTCCTGTCATGACATGCTTGGGTCTGAGATGGTCAAAATCTACTGGCAGTAATGTGCATCCACGGACGTGATCAGATGGAAATAACTTGTGCTTGCTTGGTTTATAAGGAATCCTTTGTTTCAGAATGCCCCACTTACCCAGTGTTTTGTAGTCATCTCTAGCTTTGCTTGCTCTCAATAGAGACTGGATTTTCACAATTTCATTGTTCTGCAAAAGAAGATGACCAGTCACAACCTCCCAGAGTTCCATCGACTCCACTATTTTAGAATTAAGAACTCTTTAAAACTGACAGCATTTGAAGAATGGACACTATTTAGAACTGACAGTATTTAGATGTGGCGTAGTCAACGTTTATTTTTGCATTCTCTTTGAAGAAAGGGTCAGATAAGTTAGCTAACAGTATATAAACAAGATTGTAAAGGGAATGTCTAAATAAAGATATCTAAAAAGGGAAAAGAATTCTACCACCAAACTTAGATGGTCCAATCTATGTTCACATATCTATTCTTCAAAAAACCTGAAAAAATTCCTCCTGTGGGCTTCTATTTAAATTAAAACTTTGCAAGCAATGTTGAAAAGTCCTTCATTAGTGTCTTTACTCTCTGGCATAACTAGCCCACATAAATTTTTCCTCACCCATTTCCTTTCCAGTTCTGAATGATGAAGTCTTACTCTGAACAAAAAAATGTAAGAAGCCTCTAAATAGCACCACATTGAGTTCTAAAATTCATTTTTTTCCTCCAAGCATTTATTTCTACCATTTAATAAGAATCACTCAATGCTAACATTCACAAACTATTCATTTAAGTTCATTCTCAGGGAGGACAAAAATTCACGTGTGTCTCTTACATGATCTCTGAAAAACTGCAATCGTGAGAGGTAATTCTTTCGTGCTGTTACCATCCGGTACCAGGACTGAATCTAAAAAATAAGTGAAAAAGAGAAATCCAGGCAATTACCAAACCACCTTTCATATCCCTCTATGCACTCTTTTAAAGATAATATTGATAATTTGATAAAAAAGTAAAAATGAGCCACCCACCAACTAATAAACATCTACAGCCTCATCTTCATCTCCTACTTCTTTTGTTGCTTTTCCTCAGAGGGGTTCAGAACATGTTACACATTATGGTGGAGAAGGTAATGCATTTCTTTGTACTATTTTGCTTTAATCTCAGTAAATAAAAGCCAAGCGAGCAAGGCATTTTGCTGAGAGTTGCAATGGGTCAGGGGATCAAATAAAACTAAGTTCAGGGTTGCTTCCAACATCTCTTAAATGCAGCCAATACTTTTTAGGTCTTTACAGGAAAACATTTCAAAAGCTCTCATGAGGGACCCACGGTGACCCATGGTTTTCTGGGTGAATAAGCATGTGTTCCATGGTGAGCACAGGATATTTCCAAGTGTAACATGTTCAGGAACTAATAATGCAAAAGGTCTAGACCATGTCATTCTCTGTCCTCACAGTTTAAGAAGTCTTAACAAATCTCATCTGAATTTGTCTCTCTCCAGCTCTACTCTTCTGGCTCTTATCTGGATTTCCAAGTTTCTACAAGCTCATTGCCAGATAGTCCTTTAGTTTTCAGCTCTGAGAGTGGGCACCCCCATGGCTGCTCTTTCTCTAAGCTTGGAGCAACCAGCCTGGATTGGAAGCTGGGTTAGAAGAGCTTATCTACTAAATACAGGCCCTAACTTAGATGTACTTCCTTCTTCTCATTGGTTTTGCATTTGTCTTACAACTAAGGTTTGTACTGTTAAACCTGAGCATCCTAATTATTATTAGAGAAGATCACACAAAGAACATGAAATAAAGCTGGAGTTCCTCCAAATCAATTTGGACTATTTAGAGAAGAAGCTTTTATTAGGTTGGTGCAAAAGTAACTGTGGTTTTGCATTGTTGAACTTTGCCATTTGATACTGGAATATGTTCTTAAATAAATGTGGCTACGTTATACATCATTTTCATGGACACTTCTTACTTTATTTTTTAAAATTCATTTATTTTTAATTGAAGGATAATTGCTTTACAGTATTGTGTTGGTTTCTGCCAAACATTAACATGAATCAGCCATAGGTATACATATTCATTTTTTTTTTTCTGCTGATGACTTAATACTTGCTGTGTATTTTATGTTTATTTAAGACTATGGAGATGATGTTAGACAAAAGCAAATTTGAGTGATTTTCTTATCTGATTTCAAGATGGATTGCAAAGCAGAGGAGACAACTTGCAACATCAACAATGCACTTGGCCCAGGAACTGCTAATGAATGTACAGTGCAGTGGTGGTTCAAGAAGTTTTGCAAAGGGGACAAGAGCCTTGAGGATGAGAAGCACAGTGGCTGGCCATCGGAAGTTGACAATGACCAATTGAGAGGAATCACTGAAGCTGTCCTCTTACAACGATACAAGAAGCTGACAAAGAGCTCAATGTTGACCTTCCTATGGTTGTTCGGCATTTGAAGCAAATTGGAAAGGTCACAAAGCTCGATATATCGGTGCCTCATGATCTGACTGAAAATAAAACAAAATTGTCATTTTGAAGTGTAGTCTTCTCTTATTCTACACACAACAATGAACCTTTTCTCAATTGGACTGTGACGTACATGTGACGAAAACTGGATTTTATATAACTGGCAATGACCAGCTCAGTGCTGGACCCAGAAGAAGCTCCAAAGCACTTTCTGAAGCCAAACTTGCACCAAGAAAAGGTCCTGGTCACTGTTTGATGGTCTGCTGCTGGTCTGATCCACTCCAACTTTCTGAATCCCAGTGAAACCATTATATCTGAGAAGTATGCTCAGCAAACTGATGAGATGCACTGAAAACTGAAATGCCTGCAGCTGGCATCAGTCAACAAAAAGGGCTCAATTCTTCTCCATGACAATGCCCGACTGCACGTCATACAACCAATGCTTCAAAAGTTGAATGAACTGGGATACAAAGTTTTGCCTCATCTGCCATATTCACCTGACCTCTTGCCAACAGACTACCACTTCTTCAAGCATCTAAACAACTTTTATGGAGAGAAAATGCTTCCACAACCAGCAGGAGGCAGAAAATGCTTTCCAAGAGTTTGTTGAATCCTGAAGCACAGATTTTTATGCTACAGAAATAAACAAACCTATTTCTCATTGGCAAAAATGTGCTGATTGCAATGGTTCCTATTTTGATTAGTAAAGATGTGTTTGAGCCTAGTTATATTGATTTAAAATTCACAATCTGAAACCACAATTACATCTGCACCAGCCTAACATTAGAGAGAGACAACACAGTGTTTTCATGGACCTTCTTGGGGATGATCAGCTAAGTGAGGGGGGAGGCGGGACTCAAACCCAGGACTTGCTTCTGACGTCATCTCATATAAAGTCTGTCTTCCAGAAGCAAAAGGAGAATGAAAGAAAAAGTTTACATGCTTGCTAGGGTAGGAAAGAGTGTTTACCTTCACAATAAAATGAATATTATCAATGAACATTTGTCGCCTGCGTTTATATGCTTCCCGTTGCTTATATGCCTTCCAAAAAGCCTGTAGAAAATAAGGAGTTACAGAATTACTCACACGTCACAGTTTATTTTAGAAAGTGCAAGGAGAGAGGACATCACAAGAGACACTCAGTTGGGACAATGTCAGGGATCCTCCCTTCCAGATCTCATCTGGACACCATCTCATCTGGACACCATCTCATCTGACACCGGGTGGACACTGAACTGGGCAGAGTGCACCTGCTCACGGCTGTGGCTGGTCCCAGGCTGGTGAAAGGAATCACCAGGTGGAAGCTCAGTTTCTGCTTTGAAAGCATAATTTTAACAAGGCCCTGAGTGATAAGAAGTAATAATAAAATGGAATTGCCCTGAAATACAAACAGATCAACTTGGTGTTTGTATTATTTGGTAACATTGTAAGATGCCTCAGGGCTTCTCAGGTGGTGCTGGCGGTAAAGAACCCACCTACCAAAGCAGGAGACGTAAGAGACGTGGGTTCAATCGCTGGGTTAGGAAGATCCCTTGGAGGAGGGCCTGGCAACTCACTCCAGGGTTCTTGCTGAGATAATCCCACGGACAGAGGAGCCTGGTGGGCTATTGTCCACAGGGTCGCAAAGAGTTAGACACAACTGAAGTGACTGAGCATGCGTGAGCTATCTCAAAATAATGACTAGTAAGTATCTTTACTTCAGCAAGCAAGCCACTGTGATGCAGATCGAAAAGGAAGATGACCCTGGATTCCTGAAAGCAGGAGTGCTGTGATGGATCTTGCATTATTTTATCTATTTTTACATAAAGTTTAATGAGGCTTCATCAATATACCTTTACTACATTATCACCTTAACGAGAACTTTTATAGGAAACATTTACAAAAAGTGGACACAACCTGGTATCTTAATTTGTTTTTTGTTCTTTTCTCGGCTGCTCTGTGCAGCATGCGGGATCCTAGTTCCCTGACTAGGGATCGAACCTGTGCCTCCTGCAGTGGAAACGTAGCCTCCTCACTGCTGGACTTCCAGGGAACTACAAACTGGAATCTTCAGAATGATCACATCCATCGCTGTTATAAGTTTAGTCCAACTCATTTTTGAGAATCTTTTTATTGAGATATATCTTTGTAACTCACTGCACTGCTCTGATTTTTTTTTCAAGTTAGAATTGAAATAAACACAAATTCTGTGTTCAGTTCAGTCGTGTCTGACTCTTTGTGACCCCATGGACTGCAGCACACCAGGCCTCCCTGTCCATCACCAACTCCTGGAGTTTACTCAAACTCATGGCCATCAGGTCGGCGATGCCATCCACCCATCTCAAAGGGACAAATACAAAAACCAAGTTATTTTTATAATTTTTTTCACATTTGCATATATCAATCCACCCCATTCCTCCTCTTTTTAAAAAAGGTATATGGGATTTTTATCGTCATTAAAAAAAGAAAACACCTCTGGTAATGATTCAAAACAAAACAGTCATGATGGAAATACACTCAATGCTTGCTCCAGATTTCCCCTCTCGGTATTTTTATTTTTTGTTCTGTAATTGTTGCAGTGTTGTGGTGGCTTCTGCTGCACAACAACGCGAATCAGCCAGAATAATACACATATCCCCTCCTTCCCGAGCCTGCCTCCCCACCCCCAGCCCTCTAGGTGGTCACAGAGCGCCACGGCAACCTCTCCTCAGTCATCCCTTTTACACATGACATCCCCTCCCACAGTTCAAATCACTAGCAATGACAAATGTGCTTTAAAAAACCCCTTAATTTTGAAATAATTAGCAACTCATAGGTTGCTGCAAAGATAATACATTGAGTTCCACGGACCTTTCACCCAGCTTCCTCCAATGGAACCATTCTACATATATGCTTATAAAGCAATCCATCATACTGCTAGGAAACAAGAAGGCTTAAGTGTCAAAAACTATGAGGGATCCTGGGAGAGAGAAGACAGTTCGAATTGGCTGAAAGAGGGAACCTCAGAACACAATTCTACAAACATTGGAAACCTCTACAAAAAATGTGAGCTGGCGCTAAGCTTTAGAAGCCTTGGGTGGCAGTCAGAGAAATTCTGTGCAAGTGTTCACATCATCCACTTGCCAAGCAGTGGGGCAAAAACATGGATGGGGAGTAGGAGCTGGAAGATTACAAGATAGTATAGTCTTTTTGGAGGGAATTTAGCAGCATCAAACTTAAAGCTATTTAGTATTTCACCTAGTGTTTCTAATTTTCAATATACCTACCCTAAGAAAATATAAGCACCTGTGTAGAAAGATGAGATTTAAGGATTTCTGTTGTATTACTGTTTGTAACACTGAAAAAGTATAGAGGTCAGAATGCTGACAAAAAGGAAAACAGTGATAAATTGTGATTGCATTCATCTGGATGACAATCTAACTAGTAACTCATTTGTCATGATGGTCTCAGTGTGACTTAGGTGCTTTTGAGCCTAGCACTGTTTTTAAAGCACAGAGGTGCAAATGTACAAATAATATTATACATGCCATTTCTTGATCCAAACTGAAAGGCAACCAAGATACTGGAATTGGCTCAATTACTCATTCTGCTTTTTAAAGGATTATTTCAACTCCAGAAACAGTATTAATCTCTATTAGCTTAGATTCTTGAAGCTTTTGGATAAGGAATCTGTTGTAGTAACAGATCTGATATTGAAGCAAGTTTGCATTGGTGGAATGAACCTACTTGTAGGTTTTGTACGATGTTTTTATTTTTATTTATTTATTTTTAATTTATTAAAAAACTTTTTTTTATGTACGATGTTTTTAATGTCCTAAGGAGTCAATGCTCACCAACAGTACTTTCCTAAAGCTGTCATTTTATATTTCACCTATTTAATGATTATGTATATTTTTCTGGGATCTACATTTATATATCAATGTTACCTTTCCAAACCAAGGCAGACTGGCTAGGTTTAGAGGTTCTGGTCTATAGAAGCAGAATAACACATGCTTCCTATTTTATTTGTCAAAATTTAACATTCTTCTTTTTTGTTTGTAAGTTTTCATTTCATCAGGATTGACTTTTCTTATTCCATGCTAACAGCAGAACTGTTGTGCAAGGCCCAGAGCCGGCAGGCTCTTCTAATTAGAGGCTCTTTACTGAAAACAATTATAGGTATAAAGTTGGGAAGAAGAAGCTATTGGTATAAAGATACAAACAGAGACAAAACTCTAAACCCTAAGGTCATTTAGAAGCAGCCTTTTATGGACAGAGACAGAAGGCATTTACGAAACCATCAATCTCTCCCTTGAACGGTACAAGAACTTATGTAAAAATTTATAATAGCCATCTTCTGAGTTTTGGTTTTTGTTACCATAAATAAATTTCCTGTGCAATACAGCTGTAACAGAGGAGTCTCCCAAGATACCGAGACCTCAGAAGTTACTGCTGTTTTACAGATTCTAATCTCTAGAAAACCTGCTTGCCAAGTTGGTTGCCTTGCTTCATAATTGGGCACATAGGACAGTAATATTCAAATTACCAACTTCTGAAGCAGCTATTCTTCTGTGACCTCCCTGGTAACCATTTATCTTCTTTCCCTCTCTGCTTAAAGGTACAACCCCACAACCTAAGGGTAGTCAACTGCACTCAAACAACGTGACAGAGGACTGCCCCACCGTGTCACCCTCACCCTCGCAGCCCCACACGCCTCCCGACAGCCTGCTCTTGCTTCAGAGAAGCTTGTTTCTTTTTCTTTGCTGGGATGTTCACTGCACTCTCTGACCTGAGGTTCGGTAAGTTAGTAATTCTCAGGGCTAAGTTTGGTGTTTGTCACTCTTATCGGTTTTTCCCACAAGGTGGCATTTCAGCTTTCTTCAGTTCAAGGGAAAAAAAAGAAAATTGTAGCTAAGCCTTTCCCCCCGGTCTCGGTTTTTCTGAGCTCTTCCTGGGCCATCCCACCCGCTGGGTGCTGGGTCCCCTCCCTCTCCCGAGTCACCATCTTGATCACTTCGTCATTTCGAACACTTGTTGAGCCCTTAATAACTGCATACGGGTCACAGTCTGTTATGAATTATCCCACTTTAATTCCCATTAATGGGAATCCCATTTAATTCCCACAACCCTGAGATAAAATGGAAATTTCAGATGAGACAATATATTTTAAGTCATCTATTCTTTCCCTCAGCTTTTTGTGCGTTTTTTCCTCAAGTTCTCCACAGGTTTCATTTACTTTTTAGTATCTGTTTTGCATTCTGCAGTCATAAATCCATTCACATTCTGGGATGTCATTATTTTTCTTCCTCTCTGTAGCCATTGGCTATCTTCTCATTTTATCATGCTGTCTTGTTTCATTAAATCCATGTGTCATATTAAGTTTATTAAAAGCAAAAGGAATTTCAGTATAATTTTTCTGTGTGTCTCCTGGGATAAAAATTTCCTTAAATGTTTATCTCATTTATATTTTAATTTATATCTCTTTTTCTTTCTTTTGATATAAAATTTTGTTTCAGATTTTTTTCCTCTGGCTCGCTTCTTAAATGTAGGCCTCTTTTTACTTACCATTCAGAAATAATCTGGCTATATAGTCTCATTGACCTCGCTCCCTGCCTACCTGAGCACCGTCTGAGTTGCCCCCTAAGCACCCGAGGCGGAGGACTGGCTCCTGATGACATGTATCCTCTGTCCAAACCCAGTCCTTGAGGAGGACACTGAGGGTGGCAGTGCAGTGGAGCTACTGAGCTTGCTAAAAGACCGCTGTGTCTGGGGCTGACTCAGTCAACAAAGAAGTTCAGACTGTTCTACAGATGGGAACCTTCAGATTGCACATCATTCTAATCCAGAGTGAATCAGCTACTTTGGCAAAAAAACGAGACGAGTGTGATCCCCTCTGGTTCACGGTCTTCTGGTTTTCTAGGTCAGCCCATTCTCCTCCCTAGGTTACAGTCTGCCTTTACACCTCAGGCCCTCTTTTGTTAGAAAACTGTCAGAAGAGGCAGGGACAAGCCATCACGGAGTGACTTGACGGTGCAATGGCTTCTTCTTCAATACTGCTGCTCCCACTGAGCTGAGGGGGAAAGCCTCCAAGTTACTGTTTCTGCTCTTCCCCAGCCCTCTCGTGCCTTTGGCCCTGGGTCCTGGTGTCAGGCGGACTGGACACTAGCGGGCTCTTCAGACTGTCTTCTAACTGTAACACAGCTGTGGGCAGACTGGAGAGCTTGAGGTTGGTCCAATTTATGCCACACCAGTTAACACTCTTCAAATTTGGGGCAGAAGTAGAGTCTTAGCATCAGTGTGGATGATGCTATATTTAAGATTTTGTTCACTTCCTGTGTGTTTTATCTATCATTTATTAAAAGAAGAATGGAAAAACAAGTTTACCTAGAAAAATCCTTTGAATATTAACTTTACAGAAGAAATTTCTTAAAAAATTAATATTTCCTGCCCTCTAACACCTTAAGCTCTTGCAAACTCAGACATTTGAGCATCTACTGATTGCAAACCATAAGAATACAAAAGTTGTAAAACCTCATCTTCTTCCCTGCACAATATTATAATTAGGTGGGGCAGCAGATAAGCATGCCAATGATCACAAAAGAGAAGCTCTTTTAAAAATTTTCAGTTTAGGAAATGTAAGTTATTGGCCAAAGCAGAAACCCACCAAACCCCACCCATCAAAAACAATATCACTTCGGACACACAAAAAAGGACAAATGCACAGTCTTTTAAAAACCAGCATGGTGGTTGAAAGAGGATGCTAGCAGAACACAGAACAGAAACATCTATAAATCTGGCAAACTCCCCTCCTGCCAACCAGAATGTTCGGACAAGTCACACAAGCTTAAGAAGAGCTCACAACAAAGGGCTTCGGAAAGAGGATGCTTCTTGCAGAATGAAGAATGAGAGATTATATGAGAGAAGATACTCTCAGAGATGCTACATCTATCTCATGAGCTCTTCTGTTCTTCGGGCTTCCCTGGTGGCTCAGACAGTGAAGAATCTGCCTGAAATGCAGGAGACCCAGGATCAATCCCTGGGTCAGGAAGATCCCCTGGAGAAGGCTACCCACTCCAATATTCTTGCTTGGAGACTTCCACAAACAGAGAGCCTAGTGGGCCCCAATCCATGGGGTTGCAAAGAGTTGGATATGACTGAGCGACTAACACTTTCACTTCACTTTTCTGTTCTTTAGAGCATAGAAACTCAGATGCCACTCAATATTCACTAACCACTAAAAAACCAATTTGAAAGCACACGAGGTTAGATAGTAGGTGACAGAAGGATATCTAGTTTCTTTAGAGAAACAGGATTTCAACTCAGGTCTCAGGTATTCCCCTGATTGACTATTCACAGCGTCCTGAATACGTTCCAGAAGACAACAGGTGAAAAGTCATTCAACATCCTTCCCATCTTGGAGCATTCAACAGTGTAGACTCGAGGGCACTCATTAAGGACATGATCTTCGGTCAGATTTGTTTATTAGAATGCTGGTAGTTGACGGTCCTGTGTTTAAATAAAACATTTTCATGGGATATGACAGCTGTCTGTTACAAGTGGGAGATGACTCACGTACCTGTATTTTGACCACATGCTCTTCCTGTTCATACAAAAATGCTTTCCTAGCTTCATACTCTTTCCTAATGAGGGGTCCTGAGGTTGTGGCTTGGAAGCGCTGAAGCATGTCTTCAGTAGCAGACCATATGTTCTCACGGATGTAATCTGCAGTGATATCCTCAACAATGTCCTGGTAAGAGATATTTCTTATGGTTATACTTCACACATCAGGTGAGAAGAGCACAGAGAACAGGTTCTGGAAATTCTCTTTCAGAAAGTGATTTGGATAGCTCTCTCTGGCTCAGTGTAAAGACAGACTTGACCAGAGTCAAGGGGTGAGCCAGCTGGCTTAGCTTCTTTCTAGCGACATGGTTTTAGGATCCTCTGAAATCTGGGTGGAGATGAGAATGCGGTTGAATGGTCTCAGGATTTGGAGGTGGAGATGTACAGATGATGTTGGCAGGGACCAGGCCTGAGGCCTGGGCTCCCCAGAGCGTAAGAGAAACAAGAATGATTACATAAGTGTTCACATCACCTCCTCCCTCTCCTGAGGGAAAGACGGCAATGCCCATGAAGTCCTCTGGCTTTTCTTGCCCAGGCCAGAGGAAGCAGATAGCTGCAAGGAGTAGGGGAAAACTCCAAATAAATTTGGGAGAAAATAAAGGACTTGGAGCAGAAGAAAAGGGGCTGGGAGAGGAAAGATAAGCACTCTTTTGGGCAGACAAGGAAACCTAGATGAATGAAAAAGAAAGGAAGAAGGGGGATTGTGAGAAGTCTTCATGTGGATGAGGAACTGGGGTTACTTTTACGTTCTTTGAGAAATGACAGCAAACACTGGACTCATTTCTATGGCAGATGCCTCTTAACCATCCATGTGAATGGACTTCACAGATGGTGAATTTAAACAAATAAGAGTGAAATCATATAAAAGATACATTAATACTTTCACAAGAAGACATACGTACAGCCTAGAGTAAATTCAGTAATTTAAGACTGACTAGAATAATTTTTTTTAACAGCATAGATCCTCCACTTTCTATTAATCTTGATACTGGGATCAGGCATAACTTCACAAAATTATACTTAGGGCATCTTTGGATGCCATATGAGCAATTTTTGTCTCGAGTTTTAATCTTTCAATGCTGCTTCTTCACAGTTTGACATATCCTTTCAATGATAGCACATGGTTTTTAAACTTTGGCCATAATTTCATTTTTCAACAAAGTAGCACTAACAGTTCATTGCCACATGCCATTTTCCTGTGAAAAGTGGGACATTACACATTTGAAATTAGTGAATGAATACATTTTTCACTATCTTCTTGTCATTCAGGATTTCTGTGGCATTGTCAACCCCAAGTTACAGCTTTTTCTCTGAGTTTTAGTAAGTTACTGTACTGGAGATTCTGTCCACAATATTATTATCTTGCAGTGTCTTTCTTGCTGGTGAATTTAAACAGTTCTATGAGATCTATGTGCGAGTTCTATTTTTTTCAAGATGAATTTAATTATTAGAAGTATTTTCTTTTAAACACACTACAATGCCTGGATCAAAGAGCAAGTTTCACATCTTCTGGGGCCAACTTTTGGTCTCAAGTCCAAAGCAATCTTGGTGAACATTCCTTCAAGAATATTGCTCCCTGTTATAGGTTGAGGTAGGGGGAAAGAAATAAGACATCTTGAATACTGACAGCCAAGGAATTACCACTAATTGAGTTCTGGTGTCAAGGAAAACCTGAAGATTGATTTCTTAGGATAATCTGCCATCCTACATAATCAGCAAGAGCTTTATCTGCCCCCTGCTCTATGGAGCTGCTCTGACATATGGAAGACATTCTAGAAACCAGTAATTAACCATGCAGCCACACCTAGCTGCAGTTCACGAAGACTTTACTCCATATCCAGCCTTCAAATAAATCAGTTTTCCCCATCAATTCCATGATTCTAAAACAGAAAAGCAATCACACTTATCTTTATATAGTACATTTTCCCATCAAACAGCAGCCTCCTACCTCAATTTCTTTTCCCATGAGCCATGATTCTTTAAGCGAGCAGGGTTCAGGTGTGACCCAGGAACTCTCTTTTGAATCAATATTGTAGTAGTAATCATATTTCTCCTGCAGGGTGACTTTAAGCCATGAACCTTCAGTAGACACTAAAGAAAAAGGTTTGTTAAATTCTAGAGAGGAACTTGGAAACTTTTAACTTTAATGTAGTTTCTTCAGTAAGTAAAATAATTGAACAAGGATGTTTTCCTTCAGGCATTCAGATAATCTAAGTTAAAATCATTAGCAATGAGTCATTAAAATGGAATGAATTCTGTGTATTCAATGGCAGCTCCCTACCAAGCCAAAGTAAAAGGAGAGTGATGTTAGCTCTGCACATCGAATTTCTCATGAGGATTAAAGGAGTCACAAATGGCCAGCAAGAAGGAAAACTAAACAAGCAGGGAAACACCAGGTAGACGTGAATAGCACCACAAGGAGACGGGGAGACCGATGAGGAAGAATCCTCTGTTTAGAATGTCTTCCAGCAACTTCTTCGAAAAGGAGTGGCCTACAAGGGCTGTGACCCACTATTTAAGGCGGCCTCATTATTTAATGATCTGCCTTAAACCAAAGCAGAAGTGACTCATCTTTGCAGACAATTTTATTCAAAGCACAAAATGGCATGCAGAACCACTGTGGTCACTAAGAGGGAAAAAGGAAAATTCCTGATCCCTCTGACTCATCTTGTCCTACAAAACCACACAAAACCAGGAGCAAAATGTTGAACAGGCTTAATTTTCTCAGGGAGACAATACTAGGGGGGAAAAACATCTATGGCAGTCATGGCTTAAATTGGTCAAGAATATTTGCAATCTATTTGCAATCAACAAAATAGATTTGCACAACAAAATAGATTTAGCAATCTATTTATTTTGTTGAATGGTTACAATTTGTGTCTCAGACCAGAGAGCTAAAAACAACAATAAAAATAAAAATTTCAGACCAAGCTAAGCCAACTGCTGCCAAGTGAGCACTAGACTAATTGCCATTATAGGTAAAAATCATAGTCCTAGTGAATTTCCTCAAAGAATATTTAAATGGATTCAAATAACTAAGCAAAGATAACTTTAAGGCCCTTTAAAGTGTGTTGATTCTTCAATTGGTTTTTTAATGCCTCTCAACTGTTCTGTGGATGCTCAGATCCACAGAGAGATATGTATCTCTTCAAATGACCAGACAACTATTATCTGTTAAGAAATGCTGGTTTACTAGCAAATATATTGTACAGTCAAATATGGATGATCACAGGTAATCATTATATACTTTCAATCACCAGTAGTTATCAGATTCACAAAGTTATCAGAAGACTGAACACTTTTTAAGGCAACTCTCTCAGTGGGAAGGAGGGAAATCAAATAAAAATGGCAGAAACGGATATCTTTTATTTTCGTAAGAACTGAGAAGCAAAAAGTTCTTAGTTGGTTAAAAGCGAACCACATTGGCACTGTAAGGCTTTATTTGGGTTGGGATGTCAGTGAATAATAGAAAAAGAGAATTCTATCATTTTCACATCACGTATGAGTTTAGAGTCAGGTCAAAGGCTGAGGAGGACATCGCCAGAACAGGGCTCAAGGAGTTTTCCTAAGAAGTACAGCTGGTTTGTTGGGGATTCCCAGGTGGCACGAGTGGTCAAGAATCTGGCTGCCAATGCAGGAGATGTAAGAGAAGTGGGTTTGACCCCTGCGTCGGGAAGATCCCCTGAAGGAGGGCATGGAAACACACTCCAGTATTCTTGCCTGGGGAACCCCATGGACAGAGGAGCCTGGTGGGCTACCGTCCACAGGGTCGCAGTGAGTCGAACCCGACTGAAGCGACATAGCATGATCACGCATAGCTGGTTTGTTACCTGAGGGAAAAGACTAATTATGGGCCTTTAAGGATGCACAACAGGGAAAGACTCCAGTGAGTTAAGAGGTGATGTGCATTCTATATGGAAGCATGCTTTCTAGATGACTTCCAGACAAAATCATACCTACATAAGACCTAAACTGAGCTCTGAGGCTAGGTGATCTATGTAAGAGTGAACACTTTGGGGAAAAACAGACTGCCTAGAACCAGAGGTGAAAGAGGTAAGATTAAATCATCCTGTTCACACCCTCAAACAATGTTTACAGTTCTATCAAAAATGGAAGTTAATCTTTAATTCCCTAGAAAGCTTCTCCTCCTCCTCTGAGAACAGAGGTTGGTAATCTTTTTCTATAAAGGGCCAGAGAGTAATTTCCATCTTGTGTGTTACAGCTCTCTCATACAACTACTTGACTCTTACTGTATCATGAAAGCAGCCAGAGACAGTAACATACAAATTAATGAGTGCGGCTGGATTACAATAAAACTTTATTTATAAAAACAGTTGGCAGCCTAAGGAACCTAAAACACTATCAGAATAAAGGTTGCAGGATACAAGATCAACATCAAAAATAAATCTTATGAAAATACGTCCACGTAAAAGCTTGTATACAAATGTTCACATAAGCATTACTTAGGCTAGCCAAAACTGGAGAAAAAAGTCCAAATTCTATCCACTGATGAATGAATAAACAAAATGTGGCATATTTATACAGAACATCATCAGCCATAAAAGAAATGAGGAACTGATATATGCTACAACATGAATGAACTCTGAAGACATCATGCTACATGAAGTCCGACACAGTATGACTTCGTTTAAAAGAAACGTCCAGAATAGGAAAAATCAGAGAGACAGAAAGTATATTAGTGACTGTCTGGGGCTGATAGTTGGGGGTGGGGAGCAATGGCTAACGGGTAATGGGCTCCATTTATCATAAGAAAAATATTCTGGAATCAACTAGTGGTGTTAGCTAAACAAGCTTGGGAGTATAATAAAAACTTCTGAATTGCACACTTTAAAAGAGCAAATTTGATGGTATGTGAATTATATCTCAATAAAAAATTAATTGTATTTCTATATGTTAGCAACAAACAACCCCAAAATGAAATTAAGAAAATATTTACAATGACATCAAAAATAATAAAATATGGTAGGAATAAATTCAAGTAAAGTAATGCAAGCCCTATACAAACATTGTTGAAAGAATTAAAGACCTAATTAAAAGCAAAGATGTACCATGGTACATGGATCTGAAGACTTAGTACTAAGTACTAAGACTTAGTACTAAGATGCCATATGCCTCAAATCCATCTATGGCTTCAATATAATCTCTAAAAAGTCCCAACTCTCTTCTTTTTTCCCAGAAAAAAATGACTCTAAGGTATCGATCGCCTAGGTTTCTAAATTGGCTATCTGGGGACATTTTTTCCCCTCTGCTGATCAGAACATGGCAGTTGGGAAAAGGAGTAGGCAAGTTTAGGGAAGAGTAGATAAACCTAAGTGTGGGCCAAGGATTTGAAATTATGATGGGTCATCTCTAAGAAAATCACCCCTTGCATAAACACAGTTGTGCAAGTCTTTCCTCACAAAGGATGAGGTAGGGGCACTACAGTAACTGATGAAGAGATGTGAAGGGAACAGAGAGGGGTTCAAGGGTGATCAGGCACCAAGGAAGACTGAATGGCCAGCAGCCCTATTCCCATTCACTATCAGAAACTGTTCTGCATCAGAGGGTAGAATTCCCAAGTGAGAAATACATCAGGCCAATTATAAGTACATACGGTAGTTCTGGACAGACTTCCAGCGAATTAAAAAAAGTTTTGTTTTTTTTCCTTACGTTCCATTTCTAAGGCTATATATTGTCAGGGCAATTTTCTAAAGATGAAAAGTACTATGTGCATGTGGTACAAATAAACATCAGCCTGAGTCAGGAGATACCTTAATCCTTGACAGGAGGACACAGCAAGTGCTCCACAAAAATCTGTCATACTAAAGAGATGATGGGCTATCTCTGCCAAAAATTAATCTCATTGGGTTTGTCACTTTCTCCCTCTGTCCAAAATGCCATCAATGTGATTTTCTAAATCTGAAAAATGAGTCCGAAACTCATGATCTAAAACAATTTCCAGAGATAACATTTCGTGGATTGAATAAGTTTAAGTATATGCCAAGGTTAACAGAGACCACTTTGCTGCATTTCATTTTATACTTTCAAGATTACTCTTTACTTCTACTTAATAATGTATTAATGTACATTAATAAATGTACAATAATGTATCCTGTGTTTCAAAAAGGATGGAGAGATATATTAGTGTAAAAATCAGTTTGTACCACTAGAAGGATGGCTCAATAGCAAAACTGATAGGAAGCAAAATCTCCTTTTAATACTGCATTTTCTCGAGTATATGACCTCCACCACAGCCACCAGGTTAATCACAGATTTCCAAAAGACAAAAAAGGATAAGAAACACTAAAAAATTTCCTTTGCCAGAGATGACAAACATTCAGAAATACTCATTTGAAAGCGACTATTTGTCTCAAAACTAAGATAACACAATACCACAGAAGTCACCATATTCAAAGTGCTATTTAATTTGTGTTAAACAATGAAGAAGCTTACCACTTCTAGATTTTTGCTCTTTTGCTTTTGCCAGGGCATCATGGTACCTGTCAGCACACTCAGGGATTACATCATTTGTATTACCAACAGCAGGCTTCAGAACAGACAAAATATCACTTTGCTTCTCCTTCTCCAAAAACTGATTAACATCAACGACCAGTGTAACCCCTGGGTAATGAAAAAGAAATGTTCCTGTTAATAATTATCTTCTAGTCACCCTAGAGGCATGCAAAGATATAAGTCAACCTTTTAGGAATGCATTGGTATGAAGCCTGTTTATCCTTTCAGAGAATAAACTGCACACATTCGAGATAGTCATCAACTGTTCAGGTTGTAAGAGGAATAAAATCCACAGGGGCAGTATTTCCTCATCACTCCTGTATGATCTCAAGGCACTAGGTTCTGCCCACTGTGGTGGTCTGTGAAATAGGGTGGACATATGTTGACAGTAGATATGCAACCCTTATGCGGGTCATTAATCAGTATTTGAGAATAAGCTTTATGAAAACATGTATTTATACTAGAATAAGTGAAACAGTATCTAAGCCACAGAAATCCTGACATTCTCTGGTACAGCACAAGTATGCTTTCAAGATTGTCCTTCGCAACCTGAATGACTGTTCTAGAAAGGCAATGGGCAGAGCTGGTGGATACGTGCAGTGGGGTCCAGAAACTTAATTCTGGAACCAATTTAGACCTAGAAAGCACGTGATCCCATTTCAAATATCTGCGTCTCCCCACAAATAAAACCACATTCAACTCTTGGTTGCCTAAAGAAAGATAACATGGTGAATTCTTTACCGTCTAGTTTAGGTAAGGATATTCTGCCCGCTCCGCCCCCACCCCAATGGACCTACTATCTTCACAACCTGTAAATGTACTGGGTTAGAAAGGCAGAACAAAAAAATGGAAGAAACCAGGTTAAAATACTTTATAGATTAAAAAAACATCTTGATGAAGAGAGAGGAGAAAGATTTTTTTTTTCCTTTCTTTGTAAACAGACATGTCAAACTCTGCCACACAAATGCTAAATGGTGTATTGCTGTCATCAAATTACATTCAGATGTGCATAGAACTGTGAAGGCGGATGTGGCAGGAAAAACAGTCTGACTTTTGACACCTACGAGTCTAATCACGCAATCTGGAGGAGCACGCGGAGGGTAAAGACTTTCAGTGGCCAACTCGAGTTGTTGCTGAACAAAAGCTACAGTGGTGGATCCTTTCAGATACAGAAGGTAAGGGGGATTGGGAAGCTGCCTGCTTTCCTCTTCTCCAGGAAAGTTTAGGAGGAGAAAAAGGGAGCCTTGATGTTTGAGAAGTCTGTGGTCTCAGAGAAGAGGAAAGAACAAGGAAATGACAAAGGATCCTCACATGAATTATGTCGAAAAGCTTTATCAAACCCAGTGAAATGTTATTTGCCTTAAAAGATGGGTATTACGAAGGCATACAGTTCTTTCAAGTATATGTATTGATGTACAAGCAGTGGGTCCATGGGTTAATCTTCTAGATGACTGAAGCTGACTCCATTAGGTAACAACCTTCATCTTAACAGAATCCTGCTCCATGAAAACTAAAGCCCTGGGGAAAAATCTAATAAAACAGTCCTGCTTGGACCTGCTCATCATTTTACCCACAGTCCTTGGTATCTTTTTGGTGCTTAATGTTTGCTGACAGCTGCCAGAAGAATTCTTTATGGCATCAAAATTATATTGTGTGATAAGGTGATATTTTCAAAGACTATGGAGGTGTTGGGCTATTTTGCTCCTGCAATAAATGGTCCCAAACTCCTCCTCTTCTTAGTTTTCCGCTAACACCACTGTCAGTTCTCACTTCTTGTTCCTGTCTGAATGCCTGCACAGGGCAGCCAAAGCACCCAACTTCTTGGTAAATCATAGCTTCTGAGTTGGGTAGAGACATAACCAGTAGGTAAGCCTTATGTGAGAGTTGGACTGTGAAGAAGGCTGAGTGCCGAAAGATTGATGCTTTTGAACTGTGGTGTTGGAGAAGACTCCTGAGAGTCCCTTGGACTGCAAGGAGATCCAACCAGCCCATCCTAAAGGAGATCAGCCCTGGGTGTTCACTGCAAGGACTGATGCTGAAGCTGAAACTCCAATACTTTGGCCACCTGATTCGAAGAACTGACTCATTAGAAAAGACCCTGATGCTGGGAGGGATTGGGGGCAGGAGGAGAAGGGGATAACAGAGGATGAGATGGCTAGATGGCATCACCAACTTGATGGACAATGAGTTTGAGTAAACTCCGGGAGTTGGTGATGAACAGGGAGGCCTGGCGTGCTCGGATTCATGGGGTCGCAAAGAGTTGGACACGACCGAGCAACTGAACTGAACTGAACTGATGCCTAAGATAAGAATAAACAGATTCAAAGCAGCTGTCCACCAGGTCTCCACTGAGTTGATTTTTAATCAGTTCTGTGCTCAGGCTTTGAGACATCTATTTTGATTGCTTTTTCCTTAAGCTATGGGTTGCAATTAAGTTGCAGAGAGCTGAGAATGACACATAAATGATGATATCCAGAAAGTCAGGTATGTTTCTGCTATAGAACAAATGAAGAAACCTCCTCCAAATCTAAGATCCAAAAATATATTTATGTCTTAATCCATATGTCAGAAGGGTTTCTCTAAGGCATGCATTCTCAAAATTGGTGATACAAGCCCCAGTAGGGTAAAAATTGGTTCTCAGGAAGAGAAAGTAAAACAAAACAAAACTTTAAAAAGCATATATATACATGCGGCACATAAGCAGGTATACATTAGTGGTACTGAAATTTCATGGTAAAGAGCACCATGGGGGAAAAAATGTCTAGAAAGACTCCTTAGGGCACAATCATGGAAAATGGCTGAATGAAATTGCTTGAAGGAGTGAAAAGTAGAGACAAACCTACTTGAAGAAAGCAAGATGCTCCAGTGAAAATGGACAGCAGGTCAAAAGCAAGGAGTCTTGAGTTACTGTGCCCTTTCAAATCTTGCCTGTGGTCAAACATATGGGCCAACAAATTATCTGGGAGTGGGTTTGATAATCGCAACATGTGACCAGAATTTGTTTTCAAGTCTTCATACAAAGGATGAAGAATGCTTTTAAAAGTAAGATTAAATTCCTTGTTGAAAACACTGGAAAATTCTCATCTCAGTGTAAGAATATAGGCAGTTTTATCTTTAGAACATCTTTTTGTTGTTATAAATCATAGAAGACACTATATCAACTCTTTTAAGGAACAGGATGGAAGAAGAAAGGATTTTAAATGTGCAAGTGTGGGGCACACAAATCTCACACATTTGAGAAAAATCTCTTACATTCCTAGTAAACAGAACTGTGAGTCTCAAGAGGATCGAGTTAATATTTGCAAGTCGAGTATAAGAACAACATAAAAAAAAGGAATAAAATAATTTATAAACTAGTTTGATCACTAGGAGAAAAACTATAACCTTTTTAGTCTCAGTGCCTTTATGACAATATAATTTCTTAAAAGTGTTTTTTTCAAACTTTGGATGCCTTCGGTTTAATATATAAATTTAAATCTCTATGTACACAGCTTAATTTTTTCTTAAGGATTAGAATGTTTGAACGGGGAGACTTCAAAGATCCTAAGGATGTAAGAGTTCAGGTTGGAGGAATACACATATTTTTCAGGCTAAGGAAATAAAAACCAGATGTTCCTCACAAATGCCTGAGACGTTTCAAAGCAAGGCTTCTGGAGCAAGACTAGGCATCTCAAAAGCATTCTATCCTCTGATACAGTGGGATAGATTCTAATTATGTCATGAATGGATAGGTTAATGAACTACAATTTTAGGAATCTTATTTTAATTTACATAGGTTATTTATACCATGGAGAGTGTTAGCATATCACCCTGATCACCATGTGAGTTTTCTTATTATCCTCTAAGAAAATAGATGCTTAAAAAAAACACAAACTATTATTTGGGAGCCAAAGTGGGGGGTCTGGTAATTGCTAAGTATGTCTATTCCAATTACGCATTTTGGACTTGGGGAAATAACCCTCGGGTGGGCTTCAGCACCCACTAAACCCACTGTGAGATGAACCCGGGCAACACTGCACTGACCATCTGACCCCCATAAGCCTGTCCCCCGATTGGTGGACACAGCGAAGTTTCAGGTCTCCTGGAATCAGGGTCAGCTCAGAGCCAGAGTCCAGTGATCTCTGAGACGCCTGACTGTGTCCTTCCCCTAGCACAGTCACCACCGTAGGGTATAACATGTGGGTAACGTAGCAGGGTCCTTCCCCAAGGGAACCCGGTCCCTCCTTCATTCAAGGGTTTCTGGGTCTGTAAACGGCTCAAGTCCGGGAACTGATGGAGGGACCATGACTTTCTGTTTATGATTCAAGTTAGACTTCCACTCACCTGACCTAGAATTCTTCTTCCACTTGCACAAATCAAGTAAGAATTTAGTAGACTGTCTATTTCGCTTCTAGGAATG
The DNA here is from genome assembly GCF_963930625.1 of Muntiacus reevesi. Classification (NCBI taxonomy): domain Eukaryota; kingdom Metazoa; phylum Chordata; class Mammalia; order Artiodactyla; family Cervidae; genus Muntiacus; species Muntiacus reevesi. The sequence goes on along the minus strand of NC_089255.1, from coordinate 8,013,402 downwards.
CCACAGTCAGTCAGCAAACTCCATAGGTCTCTGTGTCAGATTTTTCTAATTATTGCTTTGACTGCTGTCTATTAATATTATACTAACCACAGCCACTTGTCTTTGGTGATTAAGTGCTGTTCCCTGACCTCTGCCAGACTGCCTGATAGATTTCGGACTTTCCAGCCTCTACAATTACATGAGCCTATTTCTTAAGTGAAATCTCTATTTTTCTATATATATGCATGTAGAGATAGTTAGACAGTACTAGATACTTGCTTTCCAGAGAAACTACATGGCTACATATGTAGTTTTTTTTTTTCCATAGGAAAAATATATATAGTTCTGTTTGAAAAATGCTATTACAATGGAAGGCATGGAAGGGTGGACAGGCATTTATTAAGCAGGATGGTCTAGCTTTCTAAGGGTTAAGGTAAAAAAGGACTTGATCATACTATAAACTTAAGAGTTGAGAAATTATTTTTTGCTTTCTGGACTTGGTTCAGCTACAACTTCAGATTCTGCTGGAAATAGTACTTAACTGCAAAAACCAGTGCAACTGACCAATCTTATTTTTGTATAAATATGAATTCAAGAATTAAAATAGGTGAGCGTTCGTATCTTTTCAGAAATTAAAAATGGCACACTTTTTAAATTTAGGAATTCAAACAGAAGTTCAGGGGGATAGCCAGAAGCAAGCACGAAGCTGCAGCAGCAGGAGGCGGCGAGGGCTTACACTGCTTTGCGCTGTTTATGTCCTTGTTGGCCTCGTTGACAGCAAGCTGTATCTCATCCAGCCAAAGAATTTTAGAAGCACTTTGAGGGTCCTGAGAATGTGGTCACAGAATAAAAGAAAAAAACAGTGAATGATGATGAAACAGAATTAATAATGGCTTTTTAGAAGTCACTTTATTAAAATTTCCACAAACTCGTTTTTAGCAGCAACCCAGCATGGCCACACACTGTTAAGAGCTACTAATGAAACACACGCCGAACGGGGCCACGTTTCCCCTCTGCACAACCGCCCTTTTGGTCCAGTCCGCCCCTCCATCATCTCTCACTTGCCAGCTGCGTCGATCTCCTGTTTGCTTTTGTTGTTTCCATGTCGGCCTCAACCCCAGTGGCCCTCAACCGAGAACCAGATGACCCCTCCCAAAAAGGACATCTCATCACATCATTCCTCTGCGAAACTCCTTCAGAGGTTCTCTCCAGCAGTTTGAAGGAAACAACACTCCCTTCCCATGGACTGTGGGCATCTAAGGATGTGGTCCTGCTCATCCCTCTGGTTTTATCTCCCTCTTGGCTACTCACTGTTCCGGACCCTCACACCAGCCTCCTTCAGATCCCACTGATCTACCCCAGATGTGTGGCTGTTGGTTTTTTCTTTGCATTCAGGCCTTAATTTAAATGCCACCTCTTCCAAAAAAGCCTTCTCTGACTACCCCGGTCAATTAAATATTCTCTCCCCAATCACTCAGTAACTACAGCTCCCAAGGTGGCTAGGGGGCCACAAAACACTTTCAATTTGTGGGAAAAAAATGATATGTGGATTTTATCAGACACAGGGACAAAAATAAGAACAAACGTATCCAAATAGAAGCACAGTGATGGCCCTCAAGGAGCTAATGGTTTAGCAGAAGAGGCAGGTGCGTCAAAAATTATAACTACTGGATCAACAGCAAGGCCCTACTGTATAGCACAGGAAACTACATTTAATATTCTGTAACCAACCATATTCTGTAACAACCATAATGAAAAAATAAAAAACTATAATACAATGTGATCAGAGCAATATTAACTATAGATAGTTTAGAAATAGCCAAGAAGAGATGCATTTCTATCAGTGTTGAGATGCAGGGAGAGAAAAGACCAAGTCGTTAAGGATAGCTTCAGAAAGGAAGTGGAAGCAACAGTAGAAAGGTATTGCGTGATCTTTACTCATTTTTACTTTAAGGGATGATTCTGATTTTACTCCAAAGGCAGTGCCAGCATGCAATGTATTTAAAGAAGGCTTCCAGATAGCAACTGCATTTCATATAAACTTGTTTAAGATTACAAGTAAATTTTGTTATTGGTAGAAATTAAGTATTTTACAGAAGATGAGACATTTCATTTTAAAAACCTGGGAATACCTGCCTACTTGTGCGATAGCCTAAAGAAAGACTATGATGAACAGAGGGTGGTTCATTGGAGCCAGGCAGAACCAGCTCCATCATTTAAGACTCAAGAAGGGTGGGGGGCAGGAAGGAGAAATAACCTGCACCGGCATCTTCAGCAGGCTTCAACTCTATCTCCCTCGGAGCCTAATAAGAGATGACACATGGTGAAAGGGCTCTGAAAATGAGATAAAATATCTGCTATTTCATCCTGTAACCCCCAGATTAAAGAAGACCGTGGATGAAGGCTTGGTTCCTGCTTCCACAATCACCTCTAGCTGGATCTGCCACGTAGGAACCACCAGCTAATAAGATTTTCCATCTTTTGGAAGGATGGATGTAGAAGGTTCAAATAGGAAGTAAGATGGGAAGTTGAGAACTAGAAGAGGGTGAAAGGACAGGTGAACAGGAAATATTTTTCCTCCGCTTCTAAGCCAAAGAGAACCCAACCACTCCCCCAGGTACAGCCTAAAAACGAAACTCCACACAAGTTCATTTTCTGTCTTTCTCAGATTTTTTTTTTCTGAAGGGTATTTAGCAAATTTCTTCTTACCAATGTAGAAGATGCACCATACAAACTTTTATTCAGATGAGAAAGTTACAATCCATTTCAAAGCTGAAGGTTTTATAAGCTAAACCCAAGAGAGACTTTGCAAATCAAAATAATTTAAGTCAACAGTTTAAATCATGACCCACTGCAGCGAAAGCTTGCTAGAGTTAAATGCAAAGCCAAGGGTAAAAACTGAAGCCTCCCAGTGTAAGGTCTTCCTTTCAACTGATCACCGGAAGACTGGAAACAGGTATTCATAGGACGGCCAAGGCTCTGTGCTGTCCTGGGCTTAGTCACTCAGTCCTGTCTGACCCTTAGTGACCCCATGGACTGCAGCCTGCCAGGCTCCTCGGTCCATGGGATTCTCCAGGCAAGAATGCAGGAGTGGGTTGCCATGCCCTCCTCCAGGGGATCTTCCCAACCCAGGGATCGAACCCAGGTCTCCGATATTGCAGGTGGATTCTTTACCATCTGAACCACCAAGGAAGCCCAACAAAACTGAGTGGGTAGCCCATCCCTCCTCCAGGGGATCTTCCTGACCCAGGAATTAAACTGGGGACTCCTGCACTGCAGGCGGATTCTTTAACGAATGAGCTATCAGGGAAGCCTGTTCAAGTCTCTCCTTCCAGCTAAAAAGCCAGGTTCAATATACGAGTTACAGATGGATTAAGTCAACAGAAAGTAGGCCATCTGAAAATCAAGTAATAAATTCCTGAATTTAGAGGTTTCCTAGAAAATTGTAAATAATTTAAAATCCACCTCAGTTTTTACTGTGTTACCAGGTAATTGTGTATTATTTGGCTGAAGTATTAAGCACTGACTTTAAAAAACATTAATTAATTTATTTTAATTGAAGACTACTTACTTTATAGTATTGTAGTGGTTTTGCCATACATTGACATGAATCAGCCATGGGTGTACATGTATGTGTCCCCCATCCTGAACCCCCCTTCCACCTCCCTCCCCATCCCATCCCTCAGGGTCATCCCAGGGCACCAGCCCTGAGCACCCTGTCTATGCATTGAACCTGGGGTGGCGATCTATTTCACACATGGTAATATATGTAAAACACTCACTTTTGGTTGTAAAGCTCCTGGTGTGATAAGATGTGAAAAGTTCACCCAAATCAGCTTCCTCCCACCTTATTCTTTATCCTTAAGTCTCATGAAATTTGCATTTTCTGATTCTTGCTACATTTTTATAGTCAACAAGCTGTTGGGCTGTCTAGAGTAGTGTTTCAGTGTTGTTAACTACAGGAAAATTTGTTATAATGCAGTTTCTTTAACGACATGTTAAATTGTATCCTCCAGAATATAACTACATGTGAAAGTTTCTATGTGAAACAACAATGTGAGTGTGCTTAACATTCCTGAGTTGCACACTTAATGGTTAAGATGGCAAATTTTATGCTATGTATATTTTACAACAGTTGAGAAAAAAAATTTATTGTAAACCTGCTCACCAATACCCATTGGATAAAGAGAGTCCTCTGCATCTTAATGTTGTGCTATGATTTTAATCAAATAGTGTTTTTTTTTGGGGGGGGGATCCCTAGTGATCTGACCTTATAGAATTACTGAATGGCTGAGAATATGACGACCTATGGCAAAACAAAACACAATGAAACCAAGCTTTGGCCAAGCACTGGTGACAAATTCAGACCAACGTGACACTGAAGCAAAAATTTCAAAGTAATCAAGCGCTGAAAACCACTTTAACGTCTTAAAAAAAAAAAAAGCTTGCTTTCCATGATTCATTTAGTTTACAATCACATAATGAATCTAACAAGATTTGAAATAGCTGAAAGGAAAAGGAAAAGGATAATTTCTGACAGCTCAGTTACTAGGTAGAAATGGCACCCTGGAACTTTATTTTTAAAGTGGGTAAAAATGAGATAAGGAACAGATTTAAATTTAACTGCTGCTAAGCATCTGCTTCCAGCTTCCCTCCGTTATGGACTGCTCTTATCTGCGTTCATTCCATGCACAGAAATACAAGGGATGGGAACGACAGCTCCAGCCCAGAACGGCCTGTGAGCGGTGGGAGGAGTTACATGACTTCCTCCAGGGATGAGGAACACGCTCGCAGGCGCAGCCTGAGTCATGCAGAGTGCTGTCACTCCCTTTCCCCGCAGAGGACCCGGGCGAGCTTCCTTCCACAGCACAGCGGAACCCCGTCCCACAGAGAGAACCAGGGTGCCAGCACATGGAGCCCAGGTGAAGGCCCACCCCTGATCGCACACATCTGAGAGCGGGCTGGCATCAGGATGAGAGCCGTCCTCTTTGCAGCCGTGGGAGCACTGCTTCTGTCCCCTGCTTCCTGTCAAAGCGGTAAGCTCTTTGCTTATGCTGTGGGTGGGATTGGTACTTTGTGTCCCAAGAGTCAACCGAATCTAATCTCTTCTACATTTCACACGAAGTGCACCCCCAAAGGCAGAGTGGAATCTTAGTTATTAAAAGGGGGACTCATGGATGTGAAGAGATGTAGTTTGTTCACTATTCCTATCTTGTCCAAGACTGTTCTCAGCTCGCATTTAAAAATTTGTTCCAAGGTCAAGACAGGAGAGCTCTACAATTAAATAAAAAATCAATTTTCTTTAAAAGTTTTTTGTTTTTCTAAGCATTTCCCCTGATATCGCAAAGAATAACATTTTTAAAAAGTGATTAAAAAAAATCCCACGTTAATAGTTCCTGGTGAGTCACAAATGAGAAAAACAAGAATACTCCCTGAAAGACAGAGTGGTCGGTCTGCTTTCAATAATCACGGATGCTGATGAATTAGCATTTCCCAAAAGAAGTATGTGTTTTCTGTTTCACTCAGTACAGTGTTAGCCTGTAACTTCCTGCTTGCTCTAAATCGACCTGGGACAGGGGTATCCACAACCTCCTTACTGTCGGGGTTCCATTCTCCGGCAAACATTTTAGGAGCCAGAGAGCTGATGGGAGTAAATGGCAGTGAGCAGGGAAAATAAAAGTTGTACGAAAAAACTCCAAGGCTCTATAAAGGAATGCTGCCTACACTGACAGCTGGAATCGTGAGGTGGTCTGAGGACAGGGTTGAGAGAACCAGTGGAGAGCAGTTGCTCGTGTGGGAGTTAGAGGTGAGTGAGTGCTCCTCCTGGGAGTGGATGAACCAAAATCAGGCAGAAGAGCAAAGAAGTTTGCAGAGGTGGTTCCTTCAAGGTGCTGGTGGGGTTTGCTGGACGTGAAAAGGGGGGAATTTAAAGGCTGACAAAGTAAGGGGATCATGAGGTAGGGGAGATAAATTAGGATTTGAGATTAACTTATGTACATTATATATAAAACTGGTAAACAGCAATCAACAAGGATCTACTGTATAGTACAAGCAACTATACTCAGTATCTTATAATAACCTCAAGGGAAAAGAATCAGAAAGAGAATATATATATTACACATCTGATATGCATAAAACTGAATCACTTTGCTATACACTTGAGACTAACACAACACTGTATATTAACTATATTTCAGTTAAAAAGTTTTAAGTCTCCTCCCTGTGGCTCAGTCCCTCTCCAAAGCCTTTGCTCAGGTTGAAACACATTTCAGGGACATCACGTCAGATGGACCTGTATAAAAAACTCAAATAAATGAGAAAAAATACACACATAATTTAACAAGCATTAGTTCTTAAGGAAAACCAGGCTGGAAGGAGTAAAAGACTTCTTCGAGCTGGATCAGAGCCAGAATTCTCATGGACATGGAATCGAGGCTTGTTGACAGAGTCACTGTTCAGCAGGTTTTCAGGCATGCTGTCTTGCTCAATCACTGGAATTCTCGAAAACAGACAAACACGGGGTTCCAACGGCTCTCTTACCAGATCTTGAAGGGATGTAACTCGTACACCATGTTTTCAGCCTGCATTTCCCAGCTCTGTGCCTGCCTGAAAAGGCCCTTCTCTTCGGGTGACGTCAGATGCGAGAATTTTCCAAAATGCCCAAGTGAGCAGAAGGATTTGAGTGGCACTCAGCATGCCCCTAAGGTCACCTCTACACACAGGCACCGAAGAAAGCCACTTCCCCAACTTTCCTTCCCTTTGATCTTTCTTCCCTTACAAGGACACCCTCTGCTTACGCCCCAAATTCAGTTTCTGTGATCTCACGGTTATGAGGGAGACTTCAATTTCACCCGAGGGTGAACTGGTGGAGATTAAAGCTAGAAGAGAAACAGGCTTTGAAGGAGAGACAGGGTGCTAAACACTAACTAACCTCCAGGATTCAACATGTAGGAATTCAGAGCTCGTGTGAAAAGAGGTAACTGGCAGAGTAAGGCATTTTAAATCGCTATAAGTATTAGGTTTATATTCAGCATAAAAGCCCGTCTTAAGGTAATGTTAGAAATGTGAGAAAATCTACTTTCTTTACATGTCAAGGATTAATTTATGGAAAATTACATAATGAAAAGCAGGTTTGAGTGTTAAGGTTTACTTTGTTTTTAAAATTGCTCTCTCAAGAATTAAGATTATTAGTATTAACGTGCCATCTAAGTGACAAATATTTGTAGTACGTAATTTGTTTTAATACTCTTTCTTTTCTTCATTTCCAACTTCTTGAATCATCAATTTCCTCTTCTGATTTTTCTTCCTTTGTCTTCTCCCCTCTTGAAATCTGGCATTCTCCCTCAAGGCTGCCTTTGGATTATTTCTTCTCATGTCTCTCCCTATAGCACATTCAAGCACAAAATCAAAGTACTGTCGCTACCCAGACTAAAAGACCCATACTTTTCATGTGGGCTCCTGAAATTTTGGATTCCACATTTAAGTCTAACCTGTCACGGCACATTCTCATTCTAATATTGCACCAGCAATTCAAACTCAGGAATATTCAAAACTGAGATCTTAGCTTCGCCCTGGGTTGCACCCTCAGCCCCCCTGACTTGCACCATGCTCCATGTGCCTTTCCTCCAATGTTGTCCAGAATACAAACCTCACAGTCAGTTTTGTTTCCTGCTCCCCTTGCACCACCTCCAGATGCTAAGTCCCTTTGAGCCTCCATTACCGAGTCTCATGTGTCATCTTCACCTCCCCACTACCGTTACTCCGCCCTGTAACCCACCAACTTGAGCTGAAACGATTACAGTAGCCTCCAAATCTAGACAGCATATTAAAAAGCAAAGACATCACTTTGGTGACAAAGGTCCCTATAGTCAAGGCTATGGTTTTTCTAGTAGTCATGTACAGATGTGAGAGTTGGACCATGAAGAAGGCTTAGTGCTGAGAAACTGATGCTTTTGAACTCTGGTACTGGAGGAGACTCGCAGGGCTTCCCAGGTGGTGCTAGTGGTAAAGAACCCACCTGCCAATGCAGGAGACATAAGAGACGTGGGTTCGAGCCCTGGGTGGGGAAGATCCCTGGAGGAGGGCATGCCAACCTACTCAAGTATTCTTGCCTGGAGAATCCCAGGGACAGAGGAGCCTGGTGGGCTACCGTCTCTAGGGACACAGAGAGTCCGACGTGACTGAAGCAACTGGGTATGCATGTGTGCAGAAGACTCTTGAGAGTCCCTTGGACTGCAAGGAGATCAAACCATTCAATCTTAGAAGAAACCAACCCTGAACATTCACTGGAGGAACTGATGCTGAAGCTGAAGCGCCAATCCTCTGCTCACCCGATACAAAGAGCTGACTCACTGGAAAAGACCCTGATGCTGGGCAAGACTGAAGGCAGGAGAAGAGGGCGGCAGAGGATTGAGAGATGGTTAGGCAGCATCACTCACTCAGCGGACATGAATCAGAGCAAACTCGGGGAGAGAGTGAAGGACAGAAGGGCCTGGTGTGCTGCAGTCCGTGGTGTCGCAAAGAGTCAGACACGATTTAGCGACTGAACAACAACAAAGCCTCCAAATCAGATCCCTTCGCCTCTCATTTCTTATCCGCTTAGCCTTTTCTCTACACTGACATCAAAGTGACCTTGAACACAAGTCGAATCATGGTTATATTAGTTTTCTATTACTACTATAACAAATTTCCACAAAATTGGAAAAAAAAAAAAAAAGATGGGGTTTATTGTATTTCTGAAGGTCACAAGTACTGAAATCAAGGTGTCAGCAGGGAGACTCCAACAGAGAACCTGTCTTCTTGCTATAGTCACTCTCTCGAAGCACACGCATTCCTTGGCTCATGGTTCTTTCTCCAACCTTCAAAGCTGGCAGCAGAGCCTTTTCCAGGATCTCCAACTTTGGCCCTCTTGCTTCTCCCTTTTATAAGGAGTCTTATGATTACATCTGGCCCACTGGCCAATCCAGGGTACTCATTCCATCTCAAAATCCTGAAGCACATCCACAAAAGTCCCTTTTGCCACAGAAAGTAATATATTTGCAGGTTCCAGGCATTAGTGCATGGAATCTTCGGGGAGCCATTATGCTGTCTACCTCAGTGGCCATCCTCCTGTCCACAATTTTGTCTGCATACAACCTCGGCATCTGTGAATGGTCACGTGATTTCTTAACACAGTTTAGGGGCCCTTCAGAGATTTGGCTGTAACCTACTCTTTCAGCTTCATCTGTCAGATGTCCGTTATTTGCATAAGAATGTGTTTTTGTCTATTTTCTCCATTAGTGTGAGAATTGAAGACAGGAATGGTATTGATTTAAAACTGTGCTTCACTGGCATATAAACATGCAATAAACATTTGCTAGATCAACTTATCTGATATTCCTAGATCCCACATCAGCCTACACAATGCCCATGGCCATTCATCACCTACCAGATTCTCATTCTTCTATTAAATTCCACCTGTTTATGTACCTTGCTTCATCTTTGTTCATGTTCATCTTTTCCTTGACATTTTGCCCCAACACCTAAACCTATTAAATACTGTCTGAATGCCTATACAGTTTATAATCAATATGACATTAGCCTATAATGGTTTAAAGTGCTGTTTTTGTTTCCTCTTACAGTATTATAATTCCTTACATACAAAGAGTTGTCATCTAGTTTGGGCTCCTGCATGGGTTAGCATGCTGCTGGGGCATATGATATACATTAAATGCTTTCCTGTTGATTACCTGATTTATAATGACTGCTTAAAATAAAAAGGATCCTAAATTCTACCATTACAGAAGTTATGTAGCATAAGAAATCTAGTTTTATTGTCTCCTGAACAATAGATATCCCTCAGTGATCAATCATATGTTAATAGTTCTTTTCAATTACAGGCATGGAATATGATGCAGGCAAAGTGACAAAGTCAATCTTACCTGTTAAGAGCTTCCGTGGAGCTCCCCAAAATGGTTTTGAAGAATTCCCCCTTTCTGCCATAGAAGGCTGGACAGGTACCACCAAAACTGTAAAAATCAAGTGCCCTGAAGAACTTGATTCAAATCTCCATGTGAATAATGCTACCATGGGGTACCTGAGCAGCCCTTTAAGTACCAAGTTGATACCTGCCATCTACATCCTGGTGTTTGCAGTAGGCATGCCGGCCAACGCGGTGACCCTGTGGCTGCTCTTCTTCAGGACCAGAACCATCCGTATGACCGTCTTCTACACCAACCTGGCCATTGCAGACTTGCTCTTCTGTGTGACACTGCCCTTTAGAATAGTTTACCATCTCAATGGAAACAACTGGGTATTTGGCGAGGTCGTGTGCCGGGCCACCACGGTCATCTTCTACGGCAACATGTACTGCTCCATTCTGCTCCTCGCCTGCATCAGCATCAACCGCTACCTAGCCATCGTCCACCCCTTCACCTACCGGGGGCTGCCCAAGCGCACCTATGCCTTGTTAACGTGTGGACTGGTGTGGACAACGGTTTTCTTATACATGCTGCCATTTTTCATTCTGAAGCAGGAGTACCATCTTGTCCAGCAAGACATCACCACCTGCCTTGATGTCCACAACACATGTGAGTCCTCGTCGTCCTTCCAGCTCTACTACTTCATCTGCCTGGCATTCTTTGGATTCTTAATTCCATTTCTGGTCATCATCTACTGCTACACAGCCATCATTTGGACGCTTAATGCAAAAGATCGTAGGTGGCTGTGGTACATTAAGGCGAGTCTCCTCACTCTTGTGATTTTTACCGTTTGCTTTGCTCCAAGCAATATCATCCTTATCATTCATCATGCGAACTACTACCACAGTGACGCCGATGCCTTATACTTTGTCTATCTCATAGCTTTGTGCCTCGGCAGCTTGAATAGTTGCCTAGACCCATTCCTTTATTTTCTCATGTCGAAAATCACAGATCACTCCACCGCCTACCTTACAATGGTGAAATCATCTTAGAGAACAAGGAACGCTATTTGTGAAAAGATACATTCTTGAGGTAACATACGCATAGAGCTCTATTCTCCAGCTCCATTTTTGAGCTCCTAAAAAACAATGCTTCAAAATAAAGCATTACATATGCCTTAACTTTTTTAAAAAAAAGTGTCAATGCAGGAGAAAAGATTTCTCTACTCTATGGCAACTACACATCTGCCTGACTGGTACTTCAAGCTCTTGAAAGATCTGTCTTCCCTACTTCTAAGAGATTTCTACTCTAGATGACTTGAAGGTTGAGGATGGAACAGAGGGTAAGGGTGCAGCGGGGGTGGTTAAGATCTCTGTTTTTAGTATCTGGCGTCATTTTTAATCCTCTGCGTCCTCCAGCTCTCAGGCTGGTGGCTGCCTCCCCAGCAGACTCTGTGTGTACAGAATCTCTCAGTACATCTGCCATGCAGGCCCACCTCTGCCTTCTAACCATCCTCCTCTCTCAGCCTGTCCTCCACTTCTCAGGCCACTGCTAGATTTGCTGTTCTTTACTAAGTCACGTCTGACTCTTTCGTGAACTCATGACCTGTAGCCTGCCACACTCCTCTGTCCACGGGATTTCCCAGGCAAGAATACTGGAGTGAGTCGCCATGATTAATCTTCCCCAAATGCCAGTTTGAATATATCACTCAAATCTCTCAGTTCAGAAGCCTCCATTGACCAGTCACTGCTTTGGAGTAAATTATAAAGATTCAGATCAGCATTCAGGACAGACACTAATTTTATCTACCAAAAAACGCACGGGATGTAAGCAAGGCTGGGCTTCTCCCTCTGCTGTAATCTACACGAATCCTCATTCTGCCCCTGCCCCTCACTGGAAAGCTATTTCTAATAGGCTTGCCTTAATTCTTTCCATTTCTCGAAGTCCTCAAAGGGCCACTCTTCCCTGACTCTCTATCCAGAAGTTCATTTTCCTCATCGGAACCATCAAAAACCTTTTTTTTTTTTGTATTTTTATTATGGCACTTTAGAGACCTCACTTGTATACAAGCGTTAATTCCATGAGCACTTACTAAACACCACGTGCAGCACAGAAGGGGCTTGCCGTCTCCCTTCTTTAAGTTTCTAGCAACAATGCGAGGCCCCAGGTCTCCCCAGGGTCTGTGGGGCAAGGCTCTGCGCTTTGCACAGCCTGTGGCTGAATGAACGAAACAATAAAATCTCAAGGCCCCTAAACAGCATGAAAGCCAATTAAATTCAAACTGAGAAGGCAAGGTATTCCATACGACCAGGGCACATTATTTCTGGTTGGCCACTTCAAAAAACAAAAAAAAAAAAAGGAAAGCTAAGGATATATATTCAAGAGGTCATTTATAAGTGTAAAATAATGGCTCCATTATTTTTGTCCTTAAACATAGGTTTTATGGGAAAATGATATTTTGTGATAATCTTTCCCTCAGTTTAGAGATCAGACAGAAGGTGATTATTAGTGGTTAAGGGCATAAAGGATTGTGAGATGAATTTTCAAATCTGTAAGAACGTGCGTTGACCATACACTTTGTAGTGCCCATCAAAACAATAAAAGACATTTTAAATGCCAATTTGTGAGTGTGCAGAGTTTCCTATTTCATTGGACTTAGACTACAAAAAATACAAAAATGCACACAAAGAACATTTACAGTATCTGTGTGGTTACATGAGTAAAAATAAGGTGAACACTAAAGCAAGCAAAAATAAAAAACTAAAATAATTTTCAAGATGACAAAAACCCCAATGGAAGGAAATGCTTTCTGCAAATTGCTTTCTGCAAACTGCAAAATAATGAACTGCAATACAGTTTTACCTACAGAAAAAAAATTCAACACTATTTGCTAGTTAAAAGCATACTTAATTTTTATGCAGTAAACATATATACAGGAAAAGAGAACTTTTGGGGTGTATAATTCATATGCCTCCCAAAATTTGCAAGAAACGGCTTCAACTTAAAAATAACTGACAATTCAATGCCTCCAGTGACTAGACCTAAAAGTGTGCTCTCTTCAAACATATGCCAGGCCCACTTCCCAGCCTTTCCCTCAAGAAATGGAAGGAATCTGGTGCGTATGCAAGGTTATACCTGAAATACCATTATCGAGAACCAAGAACTCTCATCAATTTACATCACTGTCCTCAATCTTTGATAAAACTGAGCATTCTACTAAGACATCATCCATTTTGACTCTTAATGGCTATATACTTTGGCACAAGCTGTACTTCATACTGACAACACCAGTAATGTAATTTTCCTCTATGATTTTCCAAGGCTAGACTTTCAGAAAGTAAGGCAGAGAAACAGCCCCAGAAACACAACTGAAAATTTACAGGTATCAAAACAGCAGAGTTTCAAAGACAAAGAGAGACTCCCACTAAATAATAGAATCAGGTGGTTTTTTTTTTTTTTCCAGGGAAAGAGAATGGGCTGAGAAAACAATGTGTCAAAATGAAGGAGCAGAGAAAGAGAAATGCATTTAAAGATGGCAACTTGACCAAATCAGATTCACCACTTGGGGCTGTAGTATTTCCTAATCTCTTGTGCTCAATCACTGCAGTCTGACTCTTTGTGACCCTGTGGACTGTAGCCTGTGAGGCTCTATTGTTCGGATTCTCCTGACAAGAATACTAGAATAGGTTGTCATTTCCTCCTCCAGGGGATCTTCCCAACCCAGGGATTGAACATGGGTCTCCTGCATTGCAGACAGATTCTTGACTGTCTGAGCTACCAGCGAAGTCCTTTAATCTCTCAGTTAATGGCAATATATTGTAGTTCAAGCCTCTAATTTTATAGGTCAATGGTGGTTTAATGCCTGGGCTCTAGCTCAAGATTCCTAGGCTCTTATTCAGTGCTCTAATTACACTATTCGAGCACTGCTTTCACACTTAGGAGGGCTTCCCTGGTAGCTCAGCTGGTAGAGAATCCGCCTGCAATGCAGGAGTCCCCAGTTTGATTCCTGGGTTGGGAAGGTCCGCTGGAGAAGGGATAGGCTACCCACTCCAGTATTCTTGGGCTTCCCTTGAGGCTCAGCTGGTAAAGAATCCGTCTATGATGCAGAAGACCTGGGTTCGATCCCTGAGTTGGGAATATCCCCTGGAGAAGGGAAAGGCTATCCACTCCAGTATTCTGGCCTGGAGAATTCCATGGACTGTATAGTCCATGGGGTTGCAAAGAGTCGGACTTGACTGAGCGACGTTCACTTCACACTTAGGAGGAGACCCCAGAGGGAGGCGGCGCGCAGACACCAGGGAGGCTTCTGAGTGTTTTGAAGACGTGCTGTGGAATTGCACCTTGACCTGAAGTCCTGAGACTGGGGTGCTCAGGTGCGGACATCCACTGCTTGCCTGTAACGGTTTGTGGAGTCAGTCTCACCTCAAGGACAACCCCCACATGGTTGTCAGCAGAGAAACCCAGGTCTACCTCTGTTTTGTATGCAGTAGATCCCGATTTGTGACTGGAGCAGGCCTTGGGTCTAGTAAAGGCCTTGTGACGAAGACATCAACTCACCACCCGCTGATCTGCATGGCAGCTAGAGGTGCCCACAACAACCCTAGCTACATTTCATAAACCCTTCTTTGGGGTGACATGCTCCATGTCAAATGCTATACACTTATATATACATACATTATAATCAATGGAATTATGTGTTCATAGGGAATTATGCGCCAATGTATATTACTCATTTACTACATTATGCAATCATTTAAGCCTCACCATAATCCTATAAAGTAGGTACTATAAATTTAATTTTACATATGTGAAAACCAAAGCATAAAGAATTTTAGTGACTTGAGTAAAATTCCTAGCTAATCGGTGGCAAAGCCAAGATCGAAATGGTTCCTGTCGGTCTCCAAAACTAATAACTCTAGCTTCCAATGCTGTGTCACGTGCTACGGACACAGCTACACCGGTAAGGACAGCAGGGGGCAGCCTGATCCTCCTCACAGATGGGGTCTGCTCTCGCCGCTGGGATGTGGGGACGCAAGGCCTGGCTTGAGTCTCACTCTCCCTACTTTTTTTTTTGGCATAGGTAAGCTCTTTTTTGGGATGACATGCTCCATGTCAAATGCTATACACTTATACATACACATACTATAAAAAATAGAAATTCAATAAAAATGAAAAAAATAAAACAATGCAAATCCTATTCACTCCATGCTACTAAACTGCCTCACTAGAGCTGAAGAAAAATATTCCCCAAGGTAGAGCCTTCTGTCCTCCGAGATTTTCCTGGGATGGCACTGCCTTCCCCTCCGTGCTTTATGGATGCCTCGTGTAACTCACCTTCATCTGATCCTCACAGCCACTGTTAGGGATGGTGATAATGACACTTAATTCACAGGGCTGTTAATGACTTATTCTGAGGACTGTATTAGGTAATATACATAAAGTACCCACTATCATAGCTGGCAAACAGCAGGTGCTCAATAAATGTTTGTCACAGTCAAAAATGTTCTTCCTGTTCCAGATGAGGCAGTTCCTGGGTTGTAAACAAGATGGCCACTCCTCTGGGGTTGGATCTGCACCAGGGGACACGGCAGCCACAAGTGGCTAAGTCCCAGGGAGCACCAGGAAACAGTTCTTCCTGTCCACTCAGTTCTTGCCAGGGTGGCCAGTATCTACAGGACATTCCACAACCTCAGCATAAGCTCTGCGGCCAGGTGAAACCCGCCGCCCTGCAGTGGGACCTGGCCAGGTCAGTTTCCTCCTGCGCCTAGAACTAACCTAGCTGGTGCCCACATCGCCCTGCCATTACCTGCTTGCATCATCCAGCTCCCACCCATCAAACCGACTCATCCTTAACCCTTCAGGAACTGCTCCTGATCTACCTCCACACCAGCCTATCTTAGGATTCCAGTCCACAGCAACTCCAACCATCTCTGAGTCACTCTGAGCATTCCTCCTTTTGACACTTGGCCACCATACTCACCTCCACTGCTACTGATTTTATGTGGGAATGCCCTCTGTCTCAGGAAGTTTCTAAGCCTCCTGAGGACAAGGACAGACCATTCGAACAGGATCGTGTGTTCCTTTGATTCCCCCCTTCCCCTCTCTCCCCAAACTGGTCTGTAAATTTAAAAGAAACACACCTATTATCTAAACGGAGTTGAAATTTTATATATATATATATATATATACACACACACACACACACACATATATATATATATAGAGAGAGAGAGAGAGAGAGTCTTTTTTGAATTCTTTTCCATTATAGGTTACTACGAGCCATTGAACACAGTTCCCCATGCTATATAGTAGGTCCTTTGGGATTAAAATATGCACACTACTATATAAAAAACAGACAACTAACAATAAAAAAAAATCACACCTACTAAGACTTACCATGTATTTCTGTGTTTTAGCCTGGTATAAAACATCCTGGTAGTGCTGGGCAAAGTCAGGATCCACATTTTTAATCTTAGCAGTGGGTATTAGCAGGCTATCTAAAGTTTTCAAAGGATCCCCTTCATCAATGGCTTCATTGATGTATCCCACAGCTACAACTCCTAAAAAATGAAGAAAAAGAATTCCTTTTAAGTCACAGTACATCATAAGTTTTCTTGAATCACCTATAGCAAAGATCGAGGTAGAAAGAGGGGCTGGGGAGACCACACATACACACAAACTGCAAGAGCTAATAAATAACTACAGCTGAGGCTTACATAGGCTTCCCTGGGAGCTCAGCAGGTAGAGAATCCGCCTGCAATGCAGGAGACCCAGTTTGATTCCTAGGTTGGGAAGATCCCCTGGAGAAGGGACGGGCTACCCACTCCAGTATTCTTGGGCTTCCCTGGCGGCTCAGATGGTAAAGAATCCGCCTGCAATGTGGGAGACCTGGGTTCGATTCCTGGGTTGAGAAGAACCCCTGAAGCAGGGCGTGCAACCCACTACAGTCTTCTGGCCTGGAGAATCCCAAGGCCAGTGGTGACTCACACAGAGTCGGACATGACTGAGCAACTAAACACAGCACACAAGGCTTACACAGTAGGTCAAGGTGCCGAAGTCAGTTATATCTTTCTACAGTTGCAATGCACAATCTGAAAATGCAATTAAGGAAAAATTCCACAATAGATTCCAATCGCAAACACATGACAAAGAGAATAACAAACACTTAGGAATAAATTTAACAAAGCTAGGATGAGACATATTTACTGAAAATTATGAAAGACCATTGGAAAAAAAGATGACCGAAATAAAGGGAAAAATTATCCCACGTTCACAGATCAAAAGACTTACTACACTAAGATGGCAGTGCTCTTCAAATTGATCTACAGATTCAATGCAACCCCTATCAAAATTCCAGCTGCCTTTTTTTTTTTTTTAACAGAAATTTACCAGCTGATTCTAAAATTCATACAAACATGCAAGGGGTCAAGAAATAACCAATGTAATGCTGGAGGAAAAAAACCAGATTAGGAGGACTTTCTAATTTCAAATTTACTACAAAGCTACAGTTAATACTGCATGGTACTGATATAAACATAAATCCATAGGTTAACGGAATAGAATTTAGAGTTCAGAAATAAATCTTTACATCTATAGTCAACTGATATCTGACCAAGACAATGGAACAGGTAAATAAGTCTTCATAACAAATGGACCCGGACAACAGAATGTCCTCCGCATAAGAATGAAGTTAGACTCCCTTCATTGCATCACACACAAAAATTAACTCAATACGGAATACAGACCTAAACATAAAAACTTAAACTATAAATTTTTAATCTCTTAGAAGAAAAGTAAGAGTAAATCTTTGTGGCCTCGTGTTAGGCAATACTTTTGACCTATAAACACCAAAAACATAATCAAAAAAAGGTACAAAGGGATGTTGTAAAAATTAAACCTTTAAGAGGTACACGCTATTATGTATAAAATAAGCCATAAGGATATACTGTACAACGCAGGCCATGTAGCCCGTCTTCTAAAGTAACTATAGAAGGAATGTAACCTCTAAAAATTGTGAATCAATATATTAAACATCTGCAACATGTAATGTGTGCATCACCAATAAACATCTGTAACGTATATAATTTGTATGTCAACTATAATTCAATAAAAAATAGCTAAACCTGTTACGCTTCCAAGGACACCATCAAAGAAAGTGAATAATCTACAGAACAGGAGTAAATACCTACAAGTTCTGTATCTGATAAGAAACCTTAGGTACTTGATACACAAGAATATCAAAAAAATAAAGAATTTTTATAACTCAACAATAAAAAAGAAAACCCAATTTAAAAGATGTAAAGGACTTGATCAGATATTTCTTTAAAGAAAATATACAAATGGCAAATAACCACATGAAAAGGTGGTCAATATCACTAGTTACTAGGAAAATGCAAATGCAAATCACAACAAAATACCACTTTATAACCACTAGGATGGCTATATTGAAAAAGACAAACAACAACAAGTGTTCTGAGGATGGGGTGAAACTGGTGGTGGGAATGGAAAATGGCAGTCACCTCGGTAAACAGGCAGTTCTTAATCATGTTGAACATACAGCTTCCATATGATCCAGTAGTTCCACTGCTAGGTATCAAGGGAACTGAAACCTTATGGCCACACAAAAGCTTACACCTGAATGTTTACAGAAGCAGTATTTACAAGAGCTAAAAAGTAGAAACAACTCAAATACCCATCAACTGACAACTGGATTAACAAAATGCATACCAATAGAATAGAATGTTACTTGACCTAGAAAGTAATATGAAGTATAATGATACATGATACAACACAGATGGACCTTGAAAACCTTATACTAAAAGAAAGAAGCCAGACACAAAAGGCCCCATATTCCATGATTCTCTTTATATGAAATACCTAGAATAGGAAAATCCATAGAAACAAAGTAATTGGTCGTTGCCAGGGGATGGCAGGATAAGGAAAAGGGAGTGACTGCTAATGGGTACACAGTTTCTTTCTGAGGTGATGAAAATGTTCTGAATTTAGACACTAGTGATGTTTGCACAATTTTTTAAATATATGAAACCACCACAAAAACACAATAAAACGGGAAATTTTATGGTATATGAATTATATCCCAATAAAGGTGCTGTAAAAACAGGAGATAACGTTGGCCCATGGAACTTGTTAATTCAGTATCAACACAGTTTCTCTAGATTTGAATAAAAAGAGAAAGGAAGTAATATGAAAAATAAAACAGGAGATAACTGGACATATAAGTAGCAGCAGAGATGCTCATTTCTAGTGTAAGCCTCACTTAGATAATAATGCCAAGTACTGCTGCTTGACAGAATCAGAGAATGCCAGGGCTAGAAGAATTTACTGTAAAGATGTACAGAAAAGAAAACAGAATTGCAAAGAGATTTGGATATGCATTCTATTATTTGGTTTACTCTACTTCACCACTTTGTAAAGAACACCGAAGAGACAGTTCAAAACCAAACAATTCCCTGTAGTGTTAGCAGAGTGACTTTCAAGGTTAATATAGTCCAGTTCTGTCCAATGAATGTTCTGTGATGGTGAAAATGTTCTGGGCCATCCAATATGGTAGCCATTAGCCACACATAGCTAATGAGCACTTAAAATGTGGCCAGTATAACTGAAGAATTAAATTTTAAATTTTATTTACTGTTAATTAGTTAAAATAACCACATGTAGCCGGCAAGTGTAGGTAGGCTCCATAGAAATTACCAAAGTCATGCATGTTTGGGGAAATTTTTAAGGTTCAAATATGGCTAAGCAACATCATAAATTCTCTAATACTATCTGGGAAAATAACATCTGGAACCCTTTGGATGTACCAAAGGGTTTAAATATCTACCAATTTAAAGTTCTACTATCCCTACTATACATAGGATCTTAGGACAGAGACTGTAAGGTCCAGAAATGAAAAGCACAGAAGCCACATCATGCAGTTGGAAAAGTATTTGAAAGTCTAGCAAAAGGGACCTATCTGGAGGCCGCTTCTCAATGCTATGTTATTCTTAAAAATAAACTATAAATCAGTCATAAGATACTATAGTGTATGTATGCATGGGTATATTATTCATGAATATACATACACAAAAGTACACATGGACATGTACATACCTTCACATACTAACAGGGGGCCTCTGCTTCCCAGGTGAGTGCTCATGGACAAGAATTACTAAAGAAACTAAACATTAACAAGCAGTAAGCTTAGAAAATAAACATACGTAAAGTCAAACATTATCTCATTCTGTCAGTTATTTTTCAACAAAAACAGTCAGAAGCCACTCTATATGACATGCTATGAAACAGAATATATCATTTTAATTTTTAAGAAGCATCTTCATCTTGACATTCAAATTAAGGTAAATTGTTTAGCTAAGTTATCTCCTGAATAAAATACCCCATAAAGACCATTGTTAAGAATGAAAAAAACTATAGGAGGAAAGGGACTTTCTAAAATGCCTAGAAATTATTCCAGATTATAATACTCCAGTATGTTGGAAGAAGCAGCAAAAATACTTCTCTAATGTACAAGTTAGGTTATCTCAAAACATTGGAAGAACTTGGGAAAGGCCAAGTACTAGCCATATACAAGGTATTATCACTTCACCCTGTAAAACTTATTAACTGGAGAGCATGAAACACTTATGTCATTCTCTCAACATCCCCTTGGGTCTACTGTTCTAAATATTTTTAAACATCCCACTCAGGAATGATCTTTACAGAACTACCTCTGAGAAAGAGAATGTGTGTACCTAATGGCTGATCACCTGGGAATGAGTGCCGTCCAGATGACTTGATTGAAATTGCCTGCTTAAGTTTTTGGTGTGTTTATAGGACACAAGCTGCTGATGTCATAGTCAATGACCTCATGGGGGCTGAAAACCTTCCCAGAAGTCCCTTGGGCACATCTGTATCACATCCTCTGTTCATACATAAAGAGAAAATCCCATTTGGGCAAAGATTGTTGAGCCTCAACTCATGGCCCACTTATTTGAATCATCATATGATACCATAACATTCTAGTCCAACAAGAGGGTGGGCATTTCCTTAAAGATGTTGTCAGTATTTGAGACACTACCGTCTCAGTGAGATAACTGACAAAGAATGGTACCTACCAAATTTAAAAAAGCAAAAATTCACAGGAAGAAAACCTTGTCTAAGCTCTCTGGTCAAACTAATGCTCCACTAAGGTTCGACTGGGAAAAGTAAACTTTCCATTAAGAAATCAGCAGAGCATCCAAATCTGAGGAAATGCATTTAACAGCTTCTCTATTCAATTCAGCTTTTACATTTCCCATCAGCAGCATACCTCATCCACACCATAATTTAGACATGGGATTAGACCCTGGAGTGTGTGGCAGGGGTGAGGTGGGGAGAGCAATGCACTTTCAAGATGTCCATGAAAACCTCTCAGCTCTTTCAGATGATTTAATTTCTATATTACGCAATTCAGGCCTGGCAACGGTATATTTAATTTAGATTTTAAAGCAATCACCTAAACAGATGATGTCCAACTCAATATTTCAAGTGCGCTAAGTCATGTCTGACTCTTTGCAACCCCATGGACTGTAGCCCATCAGGTGCCCATGTCCATGGGACTCTCCAGGCAAGAACACTGTGAATGGGTTGCTGTTTCCTTCTCCCAATACTTCAAGACCTTTAAGCAAAAATACCCCATTTTGACAAAACGACAAACCAAAACAGACAGAAATTAAATCTTTTATATTAAGTCCCCTAGAACGGATATATTAGTCTCTAGATGGCTAAACTAAGATCATGGCATCTGGTCCCATCACTTCATGGCATATTTGATGGGGAAAACATATCTATTGATGGGGAAACAGTGGAAACAATGGCTGACTATTTTTCTGGGCTCCAAAATCACTGCAGATGGTGACTGCAGCCATGAAATTAAAAGACGCTTACTCCTTGGAAGGAAAGTTATGACCAACCTAGACAGCATATTAAAAAGCAGAGACATTACTTTGTCAACAAATGTCCGTCTAGTCAAGGCTATGGTTTCCCAGTAGTCATGTATGGATGTGAGAGTTGAACTATAAAGAAAGCTGAGTGCCGAAGAATTGATGCTTTTGAACTGTGGTGATGGAGAAGACTCTTGAGAGTCCCTTGGACTGCAAGGAGATCCAACCAGTCCATCCTAAAGCAGATCAGTCCTGGGTGTTCATTGGAGGGACTCATGTTGAAGCTGAAACTCCAATACTTTGTCCACGTGATGCGGAGAGCTGACTCATTTGAAAAGACCCTAATGCTGGGAAAAACTCAGAGCAGGAGGAGAAGGGGACGCCAGACGATAAGATGGCTGGATGGCATCACTGACTCAATAGATGTGGGTTTGGGTGGACTCCGGGAGTTGGTGATGGACAGGGAGGCCTGGTGTGCGGCGATTCATGGGGTCGCAAAGAGTCGGACACGACTGAGCGACTGAACTGAACTGAACTGAGATGGCTACAAGAATGTGATAATTGCTGTATGATACGTCTCATGGAGAATAACTTAATAGTACACCTACTTAGATAAATGCCACACAGATCTGAAGAAATTTTGCTTAAAAGTATTCACCTAGGACTTCCCTGCTAGTGCAGTGGATGAGAATCCACCTGAAGATGGAGATGCAGGTGTGATCCCTGGTCCAGGAAGATTCTACATGCGGCGAGCAAGTACATGCCGCAACTACCAAGCCCAGGCTCCCAGAGTCCGTGCTCTGCAACAAGAGGAGCTATCCCAACGAGAAACCCGGGCACCACAAGGAAGAGCAGCCCCTGCTCGCCACAGCTAGACAAAGCCTGCATGCAGCAACAAAGAATCAGTGCAACCAAAGTTAAAAAAAGAAAAACCCCAAAAAGTATCCACCTACAAGGAAATCACTGGCGGCCCAGTGGTCAGGACTCCACACTTTCATTGCTGAGGGCGCTGGTTAAACCCTTGACTGAAGGACTAAGATCCCACAAGCTGTGTGGTATGTCCCCCCACCTGCCCAATTCACCCACAAAAGACCACTTTCTTTTAAAATTATATACATATTACAGTTTTTCTTTTCCTGGTAAAAGCAAAGGCTCTATGTGATCATCTGGGACAAAAAATGGCAGGTCCCTCCTCCCTTCCCCTTGTCAGTATCAAGAATGAGAATAAAACTACATTCCTTCAGCACTGAGAATTGATACCTCTTCACCTGTATCAACAGGACATACAGAAATCACCAAAGCAAACTTGGATTGCACATACTGTCACAAAGAATAGGGAAAATGTTAGAAAACAAAGATGCAACATAATTTTGTGCTTTGCCACATCTGAGTGGCCTTAGCCAAAGCACCCAAAGCATGGCGGCACCCTGCAAGTGTGGAGCTAGGGAGCCAAGGAGGAAGGCAGGAGGCTGGGGGCCTGAGCTTTGCAACAGGACACACACACCAGTGCCATGCCCCACATCCCGACCCCCCACTGATGATGCTGAGCATCTGCTTAAACTACTGCTTTCCTCACAACTAACATCTGGTGAGGACCACCAGCTCTCCAGCCAACAGGCCAGAAAAGAGCCAAGTGGGTGGAGTGTCAGCTGTCTGATGGCAGGGATCCCCAAACGCAGAGAGGCAACAGAAAGTCCTGCAGTCACAAAAGGGGAAACAGATCTGCAGACATCTCTTGAAAAGGACAAAATGAAAACAAGTCCAGCCATCAGTCTAACAGTGGCATCTATGGTACGCCGCGTCCAGGCAGCACCCTTGGACCCTGCTTTCTATGAGAGGTCTAGAGTGAGAAGCTGTTTAGCCAAAAAGTAAACCTGGCCTTGATATTGGGCACAGGGTTCATAGGAAGTCGTAAAGAAAGTGAAGAAAACTCTGCAAATGCAATTAACAAAGTCAAATGTTTTATCTCCAGTGACTGTAGTATAACAAAATGAGATACAGTATTAGAAGACCAGATCTAAGAACTTAAGCAAAACAAAGTAGAACAAAACATTGTAAACTTTTGTTATGTTTATAAAGAGTAAGCATAGAGCTTAAACATTTTTATCTTTTTTATACAATTTTTAAATGTTACTTTTCACTTACAAGTATTACAAAATATTGGCTTTATTTCCCATGTTGTAAGTACATTCTTCAGCCTATCTTAGACCCAAGAGTTTATACTTCCCACTTGCCCCTCCCACCTTCCCTCTCCCCACTGGTAACCACTAGTTTGTTCCTCGGAGATCTGTGAATCTGCTTCTTTTTTTGTCACATTTGCTAGTTTGTTGTATTATTTAGATTCCACATATTAGTGATCTCAGACAGCATTTGCCTTTCTCTACATGACATTTCAATTAGCATAACGCTCTTTTAGCCCATCCATATTGTTGCAAATGGCAAAATTTTATTCTTTTTTTGTGGCTGAATAGTATTCCATCACACATACACACACACACACAGACACTACATCTTCTTCATACATTCATCTGTTGACGGAGACATTTAGGTTGTAAAACCTTAGGAAAATAAACTAGGACAAAACATTCTGAGAGCTTCTAAGTTCTAGAAATACAGAAAATCACCATGATTTGAGATCATAAACAACAGTTAGACTGCATTGTAATTTCTTCTTAGAGCAAGAATATGTGTCATATTTCAGAATAATACCCAAATGAAAGGTCAAAATAAAGCTGAGTGCTTAAAAAACTGAGTTCTTCAGAGCAGTCATTTCCCAAGTGTGCGTGCGCTCAGTCGCTCAGTCATGTACAACTCTGGGCGACCCTTTAGACTGTAGCCCACCAGGCTTCTCTGTCCTTGGGGTTTTCCAGGCAAGAATACTGGAGTGGGCTGCCATTTCCTTCTCCAGGGGATTTTCCTGACCCAGGGATCAAACCTGCGGCTTCTGTGTCTCCTGCACTGCGGGCAGATTCTCCACCTGCTGAGCCATCAGGGAAGCTCAAGTAAAAGGAAATTTTAAAAGTTAGGACTTGTATTTATATATTTTATTCTATTCTTTTATGTCTTATGTTTGCTTTGTAATGTTTATAACACACTGGGATAGTAGTACAGAAATAGCATTTATACATAAGTACATACATACCTGTAAGAAGAACGTTTTCTCATAGGGCTCCATGAGCAAAAGATTGGCAGCCCTAACCTAGGGATCCGGGCTGTCCAGCTACCTCATTCTCCCACCCTAACTAGAGAAGGAAACTGCCATACTCACGGTCATTCTCTTCTTGAATTTCAATATTAACCATATCGATACAATTCTGAATTTCATTCCAGCTTAAGCTATCTTGCCCTTGGGATAAGGCTTCCAGTTTAATGCAGAGAAGTGCATTTGCATAACTGTAGAAGAGAAAGCAAGCATGACGCCTATCAGAGACAGTCATTCTTTGTTCATGTTACGCATCTTAAATTTGGCAAGCATCTTAAGTCTGACATGCACGGCCCAATGTGATGTTATAAAGTTAGACAGAGTAGAAAGGCAAGTAAAATTGTCTTGTGCAGCTTTGTCAACATAAACCAAGCTCACTTAGACTAATGGTGTTGTTTTTGTCCTTAAAATAACTTCCAGGCACAAATGTTTTTTAATAAAAAGTTCCTCAAATTCCAATCTTGTATTTATCTCAAGCAAAGAAACCTCAACATCCTTAACTTTGTGAAGTTACTAGATTTTTTTTAGTAAGTATTTTCCTTCCCTTTGAATGTCTTGGTTCTGCTCAGACTCCAGATGACTATTATGATATAAAATTCAGAATTACCATGGCTTCTAATCTTTCCATCAAGGGTCCTTTTTTCTTCTCCTTTCTTTGACAAATCCAAGCCTCGAGAGCCCCCCACCCACCCCCCCTTTTTTTTTTACTGTAACCCTAACATAGCTGGGTTACCTTGTAGCCTAATACATACACCCAAATGACAAATCAAATCAAAAGAAGCTGCAGTTCCAGAAACCTTGGTGAAGATCATGCGTCTTTACTGCCTGTTTTCTTGATGAGGTGGTGCGTGAGCTGAAGCAGAGTGTGCTGGAATCCCCTCCTCGCCTGCCCTTGCTCAGGCTTCACACAGCTGCCACCTTGCTCCTGCATCTGCTCCCTGTCCTCCCATTCCTACGCCTCAATCGGACCCCTGACCCTCCTCGCCTTCTGGAAAACAGAACTCGGTCAATGCTCTGAATATTTTCTTGTCTTGAGAAATTTTGGGGAAAAAGATAATCCAAAAATTCACCTTGACATATTACTAAGAGACTTTTGTTTCCCACTTTAAATTACAGAAGCAACGTTACAGCCATAAGCTAACATGAGTAAGTTATCCCAGGCCAAAGGATAGAAACCCAGGAGTTTAATTTGCTTGTGCATCTTTATACCAGAGAAGTAAAGATCAACCCTCTATGTATATACTGATTCACTTTGCAATTTGACTTCTGAATAGAACCAACAGATTTACAGCCGAGGTTCAAAGAAGCAACACTACATGGACTCTGTAACTGTTTTCTCACTGTGACAGGTTTTCTCAAAGTTCTGCACACTCCCGGGTGGCACTGAGATGTCCTCCACTGGGTGTAGCTTGAAAGAAAAATATCATTCAGAATAGGAAGTGGTGGGGAGGACTCATTTTCTGTGTCTGAACAAGGCATTACCAAACACAGGCTTGAAAGTGTCTCAAGGTCCTGTGTGAGATTCTCATCTTATCAAGAGTCATAAACCTAAGAAAACACTTTTCTACACTTGCATGCATGCTAAGTCACTTCAGGCACGTTTGACTCTTTGCAACCCTATGGACTATAGCCCACCAGGCTCCTCTGTCTGTGGGGATTCTCCAGGCAAGAATACTGCAGTGGGTTGCCATTTCCTTTTCCAGGGGATCTTTCCAATCCAGGGATTGATCTGGGTCTCTTTCATTGCAGGCAGATTCTTTATCATCTGAGCCACCAGGAAACCACTTATGAGTAGCAATATGTAATAAACAACACTGACCACGATGACTGGATAAACGGCAACCTGCACTCACTAATATCCATTATAGATGGGGACCATTCTATAAGAAAGTGCAAAATCCTTTCAGGCATTTCACGCATCTGACATCTAAATGCTGACACAGTGGGGATAAAATGACAAAGCTTAAGGATGAACAGAGGGAAAAAAGTAAAATCCACACTTACCCACCATTTCCTCATAAATGAATAAATACTAGCAAAAGGAAAAAAATACGATGAAAACACACCAGAGCTCCACAGGCTTTCCGTATGAGTACTAGCCTCCAGCACTAAGATGCCAACTTTGGGTACTGCTGTAGTTAACCCAACAGGACTATGTCTTCTCCCTCCCCACCTTTCTGAGAGCTCCCTTTGGTGTCTGCTATGGTTAGACTAGTAAGATTACCTTTCTAATACTCTTGGGGAGCTTTGAAGAAGACTAAAATGTCAGCTTCATTCAGCAGATGCTTATGAAGTACAAACTATGTACAAAACCTGTGGCAGGCACTATGGGGAGACTGGAAGGGATAAGATGCAGTCATTATTTCAAGGAGCTGTCAGCCCATTGCGCTAAGTCATTTCATTTGTGTCTGACTCTCTGCGCTCCCATGGACTGTAGCCCACCAGGCTCCTCCTCGGTCCATGGAGTTTTCTAGGCAAGAACACTTGCGCCACCTGGGGAGCCTTTCAGCCCATTAGATAAGATGAAACAAAATTCAAATAGGGTATAACAGCAGAGCATGGGAAAAGTCATAAAATTAGAGGTTGTGCATAAGAGTGCAAGTAACCGAGTTCCAAGGAAGGAGAAAGAGACAGAAACCCTTTGTGATGGAGCACCTGGCCTGGGACAGGCTCATAAATGTTCTGCAAATGCAGAGGAGGTGATTTTGTGGTGTGTGAGTTTCTGTGCTTTACAGATGAAGAGACAGGGGCTTGGCTAGGAAGAGTCAAGCAGATTATTTTTGGCTCCAAGGCTATGTTCTTTAACCACATCATGTTAATTCTCAGAAGAGATGACATTAGCTGGGGTGGGAGAAGCATGGAACTCATTCACAGAAGCATCCTCTCTGGCAGGGATGGCTTGGGCGCTCCAGAGCCGTGCGAGGTAGAGATAGGTGACAGGCACTGTGTCCCTAGTGGTGAGACAAGTGTGCTTATGAGCGGATAAGCCAGAAAGAGCAGAGTGTGTCTTTTGGCTGAAGCGCAAAAGACAAGGAGGACTGTAGCTAGAGCTAAGGGCAGAACACCACGCTGAGGGTAATTCAGATGAGAACAGAGGACAGTCGTATGGAGGCGCATGATAAACCTAAGTACACTTTAGAACAATTAATCTGGGAGCGCTGTGTGCCCAGAGCCAATGCCAACCCTGTATCACTCTTGTGAGAATTGGACAAAAGAACCTTTCTGGGAAAACAGAGTCCCAAGGGCAGAAGCCATGGTAAATTGGTAGAGACCTTGTAAGAATTCAGCCAGGTGGCTTTGCCCAGCACCCGTGTACAATGAAGGAGTTGTAAGACCATAAGGGAGAGCTAAAGTGTTTCTTAAAGTTGAAAACCTGCCAACTTGGGCTTCCAAGTACTTGGTTAAAAGCTAGCATGGAAACTGAAA
Source organism: Muntiacus reevesi (assembly GCF_963930625.1). NCBI lineage: Eukaryota > Metazoa > Chordata > Mammalia > Artiodactyla > Cervidae > Muntiacus > Muntiacus reevesi. Next base: position 7,984,978 of record NC_089255.1, on the reverse strand, counting down.
TGTTGAGGCTGTAGAAGACCACTTGAGACCAATGCAACGATCCATATAAGAACCAAAGGGGCTCAAGAAACTCCTATTGGTATTGGGCCATCCAGGTGACCTGGAAAGTGCTAAAATTTGTGATTTTATTTTAAAATAAAAATTTAAAAGTATTTCATACAGAATATTTTCACTCTAAAGTTTATTCGTGTCCCCAGTTGAAAATCACAGGTATAAAAGTGGTTCTCAGATGGGGTGTGGGTCCATTTCCTTAATGGGTTATTTGTAAATTGAGATAGAGGAAGAGAGGATTTTTAATAATCAAAGTGGGTGATTTGGAGGGAGGGGGTACTGTCATTTAGAGAGAGGTGGCAGGGATGCTCTGTGTCTTGAAAATGATCTCATCAACAAGTCCCGTTAGACCATTAGGCTTCATAAGGAAGTGACCAACCCTGCCTTCTCTAACACTGAGAAAGCAGAAAAGCCTAGTTAGAAAAGGATGAATGAGGACAGCAAAGACAGAGCAAGACCAACTTGGAGGTCATTTCAAAAGCAAAAGTAAAATATCTAAATGAAGTGGTCACTGGGAAGTGGAAACATTATGCAGAGGTACTGTGCACACATACTGGCTACGGTCTGGGAAAAAAGTGAGCAGGCTGTTCATAGCTCAAGGGTGTCTCACAGAAGGCAGAGAAAAACTCAAGTTAACTGGAGGTTTCTAAGCTTGCAGGAGAGGAGGGTACCATTAATATAAACGGTAGAGCTTGAAATAAATTCCCTTGGAAATAGACTCTAAGGAGTTATAGAAACCAAGTCATCAAATTAAGTTGCATAAGAACATCAGTTTTTCCAAGATGACCAAAAACCAGGGAAGGTCCCTGTTCTACTAGGGCTTCCCTGGTGGCTGTCTACTAGTTTGGGGCCATTCTCTACATAGACAAGCGGTCAAATACCATTTAGAAAAACCTAGCAAGTCTTTATTTCTCCTGTACGACTGTACTTCACTCAAGAGAATTACCTACTTCAGCAATTCCAGAACCAGTCAAGTGCCTTTGTCAAGATCTATGCAGACATCTCCCCCTGGTGGTCACAAGCGTCCAAGACGGACATTCACTCATTTTATCTTGGGCTTCCGTCTCAACCTCTAATTGGCCTCCCATCCAGAATGGCAGGGTTCACTCTGGTGACATCCGCCTCTGTATGAGTCTTCCTTTCCCTCTGTCCCTTTTGCTTAAGCAAAGGAAGGTGCTCGAAGAGAGTCTGAGCCCTTGATCATCCATAACTGCTCACTTAAAAGTAAAATGAGGGCTCCCCTGGTAGCTCTGCTGATAAAGAATCTGTCTGCATTGTGGGAGACCTGGGTTTGATCCCTGGGTCGGGATGATCCACTGGAGAAGGAAATGGCCATCCACTCCAGTATTCTTGCCTGGAGAATCCCATGGATGAAGGAGCCTGGCAGGCTACAGCCCATGGTGTTGCAAAGAGTCGGACACGACTGAGCGATTTCTCTTTCTTTCTAACTGGGCTCCTTATTCTGGCTCTTGGACTGCAGAGGGGTCCATCATAAAGGAAATCAGTCCTGGATATTCACTGGAAGGACTGATGCTGAAGCTGAAGCTCCAATCCTCTGGCCACCTGATGTAAAGAACTGACTCATTGGAAAAGACCCTGATGCTAGGAAAGACTGAAGGCAGGAGGAGAAGGGGACGACAGAGGATGAGATGGTTGGATGGCGTCACTGACTCGATGGACATGAGTTTGAATAAGCTCCGGGAGTTGGTAAAGGACAGGGAAGCCTGGCGTGCTGCACTCCACGGGGTCACAGAGAGTCGGACACGACTGAGTGACTGAACTGACTGATGATTTTGGCCCTTAGTTTTCTCTCTATGTCTGCTGCAGTGTTTTTGATTCTATCAACTGTATTATCGAGTAGCTTATTTCAGGAACAAGAAATGAAAGACACTAAGTTGAGATCGTGACCCACTGTCATGAGCCACTGGGGTCTCTGGATTCCAGTGGTTTAACCATCAGAAGAATGAGGTTTGAAGCTCAACTGCCTAACTTTGGGTCCCAGATCCAGGTTCAGTTTCCTCACCAGTAAACTAAGAAACCAATTATTAAGGCTGCTTCCAACTCTTCCACATTCTATTATTTTCTAAAGAAGCCCAAGGGAAGTTACGCATTCAACATTTATTTTATTTAAGCCTATCAATTTTTGCTAACAATATAGACAGTAAGGAACTGGCACGGGATGCTCCTTCTTAGACTCTGTTCCTCTAAAAGGAAAACTGGGAAGAAGGATTCAAATATTTGAAGGACTCTTAGAACAAAGTAGACTAGCTTTTAAGAAAATGAGCATGGCAAAAAAAAAAAAAAAGTAAGCATGGCTATATGGATTTCTTGAGGAAGGAATAAATGGTTCATCTGTGAGGTCTGCCAAACACACATCTCTGCCCTGAAAGGAAGTGAAAACGTCACCTTACCGTTCCACACACGTCTCGTCCAGATTGTTAAAGCCTATTGTCGGGCTTCTAAGCTGATTTTGCACAGACACAAGATCGCTGCTCTCCAAGGCCTGGTTGAGTAAAGCTACAGCAGATAGCATTTCCACCGCAATCAAGAGCTCCTCATGGGCCAAGTAGTTCTGTTAGGAAACATATGGTAATATAAGCTCCCCACATTCACACACCGCGTGTACGTGACGGGGCTTCAGAATGTTCAGAGTACAGAAAAGTCAGAGATTGTGAGAACCCAGGACAAGGAGGGCTGCTTGGTCATCTATTTTTCATTGGCTTTCAAGAACAGGTCAGCGGCTTCTGGATTTTCCTTAGATGCTTGTCTGGGGAACTGAGTTAATTACAATCCTTGGTTATGGCTCCATAAACATCTGCATGGCCGCAGCCTATTCCTACCTGCAGCTATGGCTGCCAACAGGCTTAGTCTTACCAGATAATTAAGCCACCGGTTGGATAACATCGTTACTATCTCTAAGCGCAAAGTTAGACATTAGTATAACTAATGACTTTCAGTTTGAACTAAGGGTAAGGAAAAGGGGAGAATTTTACCTAAAGATGATAACCCTGGAAAAGCAAATCAAAGTCATTAAGCAATATTGATTTTAATTTTAATTTAATTTTTTTTATTTTAATTTTTAAAAGTTAGTCTAAGTCACATTTTTATAAATGGGTAGAAATTTTACACATACTCTAGGGTCTAGATATTTGAAGAAATGTGACGCAAGTCTTAATGAAAAGCAGGTAAGGATTAGGCTAATTTAAAAAATACATCTCAGGTTACAGAATGCCCCTTTCACCATTCTTTTCCTTTCAACCATTTTATACCGACTTGGCCCAGCTTCAAAAGGGTTATTTCTTCCATCCTATTGAAGGAACATAGAGGAAGCATGAAAATAAATTTTTTTAAAACTCTGATATCTATCTTCACATTTAGGATATTGTATACTTCGTATGTATAATATTTATACCAAAATGCACTATAGCTTTCTGGTTCTCCACAGAAATTTCACAGTGAATTGATTTTAGATTAACAAAGACCAATTTTATGTTCCAAAGCAAATGGGAAGAAGGGTTTTTATAGGGAACATGTAAGTTTTATCCAAAGACCGTACATTAACTGTGAGTTTAACATAGAAGGAAGGTATCAAATTACAAGGAAAGAGCAGAATGAAATCATTTGAGATTCACCACAAATACCTAAAGCGGTATACAGCCAAAAAGATGAGGACAAATAAAGAAGAAATGGATGAATGTGCTAGAGTGTGAGTCGCTTTAGGCCTCAGAGTTAGAGAAACGGGGACAATATTAACAAGAGAACCTATAGGCAGTTTAAAGAAATAACTTATTTTTCTTTTATTACAAAATATAGTTGACCATTGAGCAACACCAGAGTTAGGAGGGCTGAACCTCCACGAAGTCCAAAATCTCCATATAACTGTTGTTGTCTAGTCACTAAGCCGTGCCCAACTCTTTGTGACCCCGTGGACTGTAGCCCGCCGGGCTCCTCTGCCCCCATGTAAGTTGTTCCTCCATATGCTCATCCTTCTGAATCCTAGTTTCTGCATCCTCGGATTCAACCAACTGTGTATCATAGCGTACTATAGTATTTACTATTGAAAAAAATTCACAAACAAGTGGTATGCACAGTTCATATTGTAATATCTATTTATAAAGCACTGTAAGTCTTAATAAGCAAGGATAAGAAAACAAACCCCACTACCCAAGGCCTTTCGTGACACACACTTTTGTTAATTTTTAACTCAAGCAAACATTTACAGAGACTTTGGTTTTTTAAACTATTTTCCTTTTCTGATTGTAAAATATAAGATAATGCTATATATTTCAACCTCATTTTTTCCACTCAATAGTAGGGTGTGCAGTCTGTTACTAGTTGAACATATGATTTGTTTCCTTCTCTCAGATCTATAGATAATACTGTATATGTGTGAGTTGCCTGTTTATGTGTGAGTTGCCTGTTTATGCTTTATGCTTTCCTCCTCTTTGTTTTTTGGCAGAGAACTACTGTTTTTGATTTTAAGATCCAATATCCTTCCATGTTTTTTCAGAACTTTAATTTTTAAATGATTATTTACACATAACCTTTCATATTGGAAATGTATTCTGTTATGTGTAGTGAGGTAATGTTTTCTTTCCCAAATGGTTAAATGCTTCCAAGGATTTCATTTCTTTTCCCATGTCTTTGAAATATTAGCTCCTTCATACATTAAGTTCTTGGCACTGCCTTTAGTATTTTTCACTCTGTTGCATTGCTTAGGTTAATCCTGTACTAGTACATATGCTCTTGTTTACTGCAACCTTATATGATTTTACTGCTTAACCCAATTAACCTAGGATGAGCAGACACTGACAAAAATCAAGCCATGGTGCTAATGCTCTTGGTTGCAGATTTCTGGAAATCTAAATCAAGAAAGTTAGATATTTAAAAAAAAATTTCAGTCTGTTATTAAATTATACCAAGTTTTTAAAAAATCACACACGAAATAAGAACAACTAGTTTTCAGTGCGTATTTGTGTAGAGCCCTGACTGCATTTCCTAACCATGCTCTCAGATTCTTTAAAGAGATGAAAGGCAGGAGTTAAAGAGGAAGGTGGTGTGGAATTGGTACAGGGAAGCCAATGAGATCAGCAACTACAAGTTGAAGACACTACGCTCCCACTCACCTTTCCTCAACAGCCCTCCTCGTTGCGAGGACTCAGAACTAACATCTCTGTAACGGGGTCTCCTCTGACTTACCATGGCGTTCTGCTTCTGGAGGTTGAAAAGTTCGTTCTGATACATCGCAGCAGCAAAGGGATAAACAGTGGGCAGCTGGGCCTCTGGCTTCTGCAGCGCAAGCAGTGTGTTCTCGGGGTCACCCTCCCGAATAACTGCATTGATGTGGTCCACTGCAGCCAGCCCTGAGGGTCGGAGTAACGCTTCATCAGAACCTGTGCCTGACCCACTGCGGCCTGACCCCACCAGCCCGCACGTCCAGGGATTACAGCCTAAGCAGTCACTTTCCATGAACTCTGAAAAGTTGCATTTGGATGGTAAGCGAAGCGTTGGAAATGGTAGCTTGGAATTGGAAAACAGTCTAATCCTTGGAGCTAGTCCCTAAAAGAACCTCGGCATTGATAAAGCTGGAGTTATAAGGTCATTCCTGCCTAGCATGACTTCCCTGCAGAATTCTTCCTTTCAGGACCAGCACTGGAACCATTTCTCCCATGAAGTTCTCACAGGGCTTCAGTTCCTGAGAATTTCACACCTTGGGAATTGTTATAGTATTCAGGACTGGGCCATGTGTATCCCACCGGCATTGCTCTTTAATGCTCCTTGTGTGTTAGCTCTGCCTCCCCAAGGAGGTTAAACACATGTGAAGACCAGAAGCAAGGCGTGCCCTGGGGCTCTCTCTTCCCTCTGAATGAGCACCGTGGGACCCCGAGGAGACACTCAGACACACCGCGATTTGATCTAGAATGGTTATTAAGTCCCCAAATAGTCTCCCTTATCTCTTGTGTTTTGTAAAGGGTGGTTTTTTAGGGGAACATAATTTCAGATATATTTTTTAAAATATTACAATCAAAACTCACATGAGAATATAATTCTACATTGAAATGGTGGTCCCATGTGTTAGTATATGGTTCCAAGAACTCCCCTGGATGCCTGAAACCATGGATAGAACCGAACCCTGCAGGTATTTTTTTTTAACCTATATATACACATCTGTGATAAAGGTTAATTTATAAGATAGGCATAGTAAGAGATGAACAATAATAGCTAATAACATTCTTAGTACTTCCTTATTTTATACTGGTAGTGTGTACCTCTTAAATATCTTAACTATTTCTCCCATCCCACCCATCTCCCTTCTGTCAAAATTAGCTTGTTCTCTGTGCCTACGACTCTGTTTCAATTTTATTTATTGTTATTTTACAATTTTTCTTGTTTCTTGAAATAGTTTGTATTGCTATATGCTTCTCTCTTGGAGCTGCTTTTGCCATGACCCATAAGTTTTAGAAAGTTGGGTTTCCATTTTCATTCATCTCAAGCTATTTTTTTATTTTTTCATTGACCCATTGGCTTTTCACTTAAGGAAGGCACTTAATAGCTTCTCTTGGGCATCTCTGAATTGCCAGCATCACTACTCTCGGGCTTTGGGGCCACTGTTAAGTAAAACAAGGATGGCATGGACACAAGCATTATGACACCGACAGCCTGGTGGCCGAGATGGCCACTAAGTGACTCAGGGTGGGACATGCTTGACAAGGTGACGGTCCACGGGCCAAGGGGGGTGGCATGAGAGTTCACCATGCTACTTGGAACAGCGTGGAACTGAAAAGATAGGCGCTATTCCTGGAAATTTCCATTTAACATTTTCAGACTGCACTTGACAGCAGGGAACTGAAATTTCCGTCAAGAAAACTGTGGATAAGTGGGGAGTGGGGGTGGGGGAGGACTACTGTATCATTTAACACCCCCCCCCCCAAAAAAATCCCTCATCACAGAGATGCCTTGGTTTACAATACCTGATCCAATTAGAAGCTCTGTGATGTCTCTACGAGTTACCACATTCAGATTATAAAGACCTGAATTTTAGTGACCACATGGAGGGTACTTGGAACAGTAAATTCAGTACAGTTTCAAGAAAACAGAAATGGAATTGCTGACCAAATGGAAGAATGAGTGATGAACTCTGCTACCAGGCAACAGAAACTGGACGGAACCAGTAGGGTTTTGCCTTATAGAGAAGGTTTCAGGTTAGTAGAAATAACACAGACCCCTACATTTCTAGAGTTTTCAAGGATTAGTCTGTCTCCCTAACACATGATTAGACTATAGCTAAGATTATTCTAACCCTTTTTAACAGACAGGAATTTATCTTCTCCACCTATATTCGCAAGGAGCCAAGCTCAATAGCTTTTCTACTGAGATACCTCATTCAAGAACAGGAAATACTTACAACTAATGCAGTCTTCCGTGACACACCCCAGAAAACTTACACTTAGAATAAGTTAGAATAATACCCTAAGGACCCAAACGCCTTTTTCTATTCTTAGAACTAGTATGATAAATGAAAGAATTCCAGAAAGGAAGGTCAGTGTTTGGCTGTCGTGTTTGATGCTCTGTGAAGGTTACCCAAGGCCTTTAGGTTGTGTCTCTACTTATCCTGAATAGAACTGTACTTCACTTTTGAAAACTCTATTATATACGTTTGGAAAGCTGGATGGTAAAATATTACAAGAAAAAAAATATATCCTTTAAAACACTCTTAATGAACCATTTCTTCTAAAAATATATATATATAAACTAAGCTTAACCACTCTTTTACACTCTGCATTTAACAAAGTCTCAAGCCCTAATCTTGACAGAATATATGTAATGAATGGAAAGCATGTACCAAACTCCAAGTTAAATGACCACAGTCCAAACAAACCTGAAGCTTCTGAAAACAGACCTGGTACCACTACCATCCAAGCTGTCACTTTCTGCCATTACTATGGCTGCTATCAATGTACACACCTTAAATTTTAATATAACAAGCTCAATGGCTGGGAAAAAGCTTGTCAAGTAGCTACACTGACATATTTTAAAGCATACCGTTGTCTCCTTGTCATGTCACTGGCTAAAATATACTTTGGAGAATTTTTTCAAGACTAATACTGGATGTTTCTAGTACCACTATAAATTTTCCAATGGGGAGAGATCAAAACCTTCAGAATAATCATGTTCCAAGCATTTAAAGCCATTAAACACTGCAATGCCTTTCATAATTTTAGCTGGTTATGCATTAGTGCAAATCATCTCATGCTTTTTACTTAAGAGTGGAAAAAAAGTATAGTCGATTTGGCATCAAATTTGTGGTCAGGAAATTGTGTCATTCAATCAAGTAATGAAACATTTATATAAGGTGTTATATTTAACATGAAAAAGAAATCTATTCTAGTGGTTATAAACATTTCAAAAATAAAGGATGGCACAGAGCTATGGAACCATTTCCCCACTAAGCTTATGAACCTCAGATGTCTTGCTGGCAATATTAGTTTCTTCCTATAATCCATTTCTGTCAAGCATAATGAAATTCTCAGCTTTCAAACAGAGCAGAAAGAGAAACTTGAAATTGCACTTCATGTATCATCACCAACATGTTCAAAATTTAATAAAAATAAAAATAGGAACACACATCTCAAAATGTCAAGGTGTTCCTTAAGAAAAGCAACCCTAGTGCTCTCAGTACTTGTGGAGGTAAATTCTCAAACCCACTCAGTTGTTACCTCCTAGACATATCTATCAATTTTCTCTGGGCCTCCTTGTTTGAAGCCTTTAATATATGTCTCTACCAGCAACTTAGAGGAAAACTCCTGAGTAATACCTATAGACGCGCATTTCCTTGAAAGCGCAAAGAGCCATAAAGAACATTCAAAGCTCATCTAGGAGGTTACCATGAGGGTTTAGGGCTACTGGAATTAGTGGACACTCCAAGTTTAAACTTGGCAGAAGTTCACATGCCTTATTAAATGGACTAACTAGTCTTTGATGTATTCATTTTTGGGGTATATGTGGGTTATTTAGGTTGACCTTGGGGACATAAATGTCAAAGAGAATTCCTTACTGCTTCAGGTAAAAATAAATTTTCCTAGAGAAACAAAAAAGACTAATAAAGAGACTAGTGTATCTAAACTTGCACACGCTTATTTGAATTACCCCGGTTTTCTGTTCTTTATAGTCACATAACTGAACTAGGTACCAAGGAGAATTGTCCTGTGTGACTCCATGGAGTCTCAGGGCCATGGGATTTGAACCTGCCACGATGTGATTTATAGGTCTGCCACATCTTATTGCACCAAAGCTACACAAGCGCTAAGAGAACAATTCTTACACACTGCAGACTAATAATTCAGAAGGAATAAAAAGCAGAGGTGTCAACAACAGCTTTACAATCCCAATAAAATGTTATCATATAATCCTGGGCAAGGAATGACAATCGTTAACTCATAATCTTTACTAAAAGACCTTTAAGGTTAGCCCAATAAGGGACAGGTTCAAAAAATGATATACACTGTACCTGTGATGAAACAGGAAGGTACAGTCAAACTACCTTCAAGATGTTTTGAGATACTTTGCATGGACTGGGGACAAGATGGCCAGAAAAGCTCCATGGAAAACTAGCAGATGATGCACCATAATTAAGAGCAACACTTTCAGTGGATCTGTCACCATATAAGGCACTTTTATGAGTATATGTGTTAAGAGTTTTACTGAGATTCAGATAAGAAAAATTTGCATCTTATAGAAATATCCATTTCCTTCATATGATCCATTACTCACTGTTGACTTTATTGATATTGCCTTGGATTTCTGCTTGTGTCAGCAATTCTTCATATGCATCTCTTTCTTCTTCTGAGATACAGTTATTCTGCAAAACAAAGGCTTCTTTGATTCTTGAGGTTAAATGTTTCCAAAACTTGATATTCAAAAAGCAAAAACTTAAAGAGCACTAAAAACCATTTACTAATATTCATGTGAACTCGATACAAGCATTTAAGAGTGCCTGCTCTGTGCAGAGCACCAGGGTTAGCTATGCTAGCAGAGGTTACAAAAATGAACAACAGACCCAGTGACTCCCTGTAAAGGCCTAATTGTCTAACGTGGAAAACATTAGGTCGGCCCACTTGATATTGCCATTTTTTGCAGATCAAAACCAGCTGAATACTGGCCATTTGATTCAGTCTAACAGAAAAATCAAGAACATAAATAACAAATATAGCCGAACAAAATATATTCTAGGGAAGCACTTGGGTGGAAAGAAAATTTTAAAGAGAGACAACTGAGGAGGGCTTGGAGGAAGAGGGGGCTTCCCTGATGGCTCAGATGGTAAAGTATCTGCCTGCAGCGCAAAACCTGGGCCAGGAAGATCCCCTGGAGGAGGCAATGGCTGCCCATTCTGGTCTTATTGCCTGGAGAATTCCATGGACAGAGGAGCCTGGTGGGCTACAGTCTACGGGGTCAGATATGACTGAGTGACCTTCATCATCATCATGGAGGAAGAGAGCAATGTTCAAGGCAGAGAAGAGAGAGAAGGATGCAGACAAGAGGATTTGATCACAACAGTGAGAAACCTTGGTGCGTCAGTCAGGGCTACAGTCGGAGTGTGTGTCCTGGGTTAGCCGGAAAGACGGGGAGGCGGGTTGGGTATGCTGGGACCTTTTGAGGCCAGCAGAAGGACCTGTGCTTGACTCAGTAGGCGGCAGGGAATCGTGGGAGGTTTCTGGTGGGAAGACATCAGATCTGTAGCTAAAGATCAATTTTGCAACCTGGAACTCGGGAGAGGGGTTGGCTTGGAAAATGATAGTCTCATTTTATCTTTATACTCCACCTAAACCAATAGCCTCTGGCTAGAGAGACCACAGCCAGTGGACTTAAAAATTTCCCTCGTAACATTAAAGCTTTTTCAGACTAGCAATGCATAACCATACTTATTACTATATTGACCACTCAGAATCTAACTGAATACCTTCAGCCTTGCATTTTCCTCTTTTCTTTTCTTGGCTTCCCAGAGTTCCTTCTGATATTCCTCTGCGAGATCATCATCCACTAAAGTCAAAACTGCATTTGGGTTTCTTAGAGTTACAATGGTCTGCTCAGCGATTCCTTTTTCAATAGCTTCATTAATGGCTATAACCGCGGCATGCACTACAAAGTAAAAAGAAAAGTAGAACTTTATCAGCAAAAGACAACATGGACAGGTGTACTGACTGTGCATAACTTAGGCAGTTTTACTTTCTTCCGTGGGGTCCAATCAAGAATTCAAACAACAGAACCTCAGACATCACAGCACATCCCTATGACAACCTCCCCACCTGCCCATTTATCTCGGGTCCTGTCTCAGCATCTGTTATATAATTCCTATTCATTTATTCAACTTGCATTGAATGTGAATCAAACACTATGGCAACCACTGGGGGTTTGCAGGGTGACACTTGGAAAGTATCATGTTGGCTTCAAGAGACGACTGCAGTTTAACTTGCGACATGGAAAGATTCCCAGCAGTGAGTATCCTGCCACTGAAATCTAAGGACAAAGAAAGCAGAGAGACGTTTGGGAGAATAAAGATACTTCTGGAACTTCTTAAATTGTATTGTACAAGTAGATGTCTAGAGTCCAAGGTCAGTTTTTTGGTTATATTCTGATGTTATATTCTGATATTTGGTTATATTCTGAAGTTCAAATCAATTACCTATAATACATATTATAAACAAAATTAGGGTGCTTATAATATCTTCTAAATATTCTATTTCTTATAACCAAAATCAAGAATAGATAAGTCTCATGTCATTGACAAGTTTGAATCTTAAGCAGACTCACGTGCAGCTTCATCCACAGACAGTTCATTAGCCAGAATACCACCTATTTTGCTAAAAGATGGCATTTGTATTCCATATTTCTCAAGCTCCTTTCTCATATTACTGATTTCCTCCTCTGAAAAAGAACAACCAAAAAAAAAAAAAAAAAAAATCAATGAAAGCCACAGAGATGGAGGCAGGAATGAGTGTATTTGTGTTAAGAAACGTGTTCATCAAGAACATGGGGTCAGCTCTAAAGAAGAATCTTAGAAAGAAGCCTCAGCTTCTCATTTCACAAAGGTGAGCAAATAGAAACTTGGCAGAGTCTAAAGATAATCAAGTTTTCTCCCCTGATCAATATAAAGGGATAAAGGAATCAATAGCAAAATGAAGAAAAAATTGCTACATTTTCTTAATAACCACACTGTAAAAGATTATCAAGATAAAGAATAGTACCTGTGAAGTCTACTTTGCCCAACAAATCCTGGATCTGGGGTGCAATTCCTAGTTTGAACAGATATAAACTGAAAGAGAAACCATAAAACTATCAGAAACTTCATCATCATAAATCTTAGAGCTAGAAATTACATAAGTCTTCAGGGTCTTTTTTATTTGAGCAACTCCTCAGAGATCTTCTTATCTAATCCAGGCACCTTACAGATGAGGCAACCATGTCCCAAGGTGAGGCAGGCCCTACTGGGACCAGGACGGACCAGGACTTTTAGTCACTGTCCGAAAACAGGTCTGAACTACACAGCACGTCCACAGGTGAACTAACCTAATCATCCAATTATAGGGAGGCTAAGGGACACAATACAAAACAGCAAGTAACAAACAGAATAAACACTTCTTTGGATATTACATGATTTTATTTTGCTTAAAGTATAGTTCAAATTATATGTTCCTTTCCATACCTATATATGCCTTCAAGTACCATATACCCCCTTGAAGAACCATTTGTTTTATACATTCTGAACCAATAAATAGAGCAGTAAGACTACTGGTGGATGGAAAGATGTTAAAGACAAACCACGATGTGGATATATTACTATGACATGGATATATTTTAAAAAGTGGAAAATGTAGAGAAAAGTGTACATATTTTTTAAAAGTTCAATAGGAAGCAATGATGGTCACAACTAACCTGCTTGTAATATGACAAAAGAAGCTAGAGTCTGACATCTAAATTCTACCAAAGAGGATGAAAATATTTAGTTATGTGACTTCTCACCTCAAAAACACTGAGCCATAGTTTCTGAACTACATGTATTTTAACCTTCCCAGTCCCCAAGATCAACTCTACAACCCAATTAAAAATTCTTTATTCACTTAATATCAGTTCTGATAGACTTATAACTTAGAAGATTTTAATTACACATTAGAATTACAAATACCATATATGGGAAAATGAACTGAGAATGATTTTGACGGTTTGAAGTATTTCAAGACTCATTTCAAACGTTGATATGAGATATATCTGAGTAGTTTATAAACATAAAATTTCATTAAAAGAGTTCAAGATCAAACCTTCTTAATGGAATGAAAACTCTTAAAATGCATGATTAATCAGTGTAAGCAGTATGCATTGATATTAAATTTTTCAATCTTTGTAAGAAATAATCACTTAGAAAAGCAATATGTGATCAAAGTTAAAAACTACTGATCCGTGGTTTCAAAAGAATACATAGAAAATCACCATTCAGAGTTAAACAGTAAATACTCTGATATAAATCATTTTAATATTGTTTGTAGAAATATCTATTCCATAAATTCACATGAAAAAAGTGAAAGCATTCATCACTTAGTCGTGTCCGACTCTCTGTGACCCCATAGACTGCAGCCCACCAGGTTCCTCTGTCCATGGAATTCTCCAGGCAAGGATACTGGAGTGGGGAGCCATTCCCTTCTCCAGAGGATCTTTCCCACCCAGGAATCAAGCCTGGGTCTCCCACACTGCAGGTAGATTCTTTACCATCAGAGCCACCACATAGTATTCTATAGTATCAATGTACTATAATTTGCTTAACCATTGCTGAGCATTTAGACGATCATTAATTATCCACTACGATAAATAATGTTGCAGTGAACCTACATATATAGGCGCATCAGTCCACGGGGTCACAAAGGGTCAGACACTACTGAGCAACTGAACTCAACTGTGCATATATCTTACTCATCACATAAATCCACACAAAGAAAATCATCAAATTGAAAGGATATATACATAAAACTTTAAATATATACTATCAAATTGTGTTCTTGAAAGAGATTATACTCATTTATTCTCTGTGAGGAAAGAGTTAATGAAACTCCTCTCCCTTCTGCAATAGAAAGTGTCCTCCTTCAGTTCACGTTCAAGCTCCGTTCCCCCAGGCACCCAATAAATGTATACTGCCAACCATGTTACTAAGCATCATTGCTTAGGGGAAAAATAACCCTTGATTGGCAAACTGCATCTTGACCAGAAGGCATCATAAATACCTAGGAGGCTCCACACAGTTTGGGTGTTCCTGAGTTCAGCGACTCTTGTAACTGGCACACTTCTTGCAGGAAACTGGGAGGCCATGCTATGGGGCTGCTATAATAGATACTGGCTCCTGGGGACTGAGGTGCTCAGCCAGGGAGCCTTCAGTAACTACCACTGTTAGTGTCATTCATAACTTCACACCCAAGTTATCACCTCGGGCACCAAAGAGAACAGGTTCTAAATGGCTGTGTGGACAGCCACGTGGAGTGTTGAGAAGGCTCCCACTGCAGAGCAAACGCTTGATGCCGTCCTGCTGGCAGGCTGTATTTCCTTCTGAGCATCTGCCAGTCAACATGGTTATGGCACACGGTCCTGAGACTGAATGTTTAACTGAACTAAGAACCAGGTGTTGGGCATGGCCCCACTCTACTAGCAATCCATGAAAATGCCATTTTCTTTGTCCCCTTAAGAGCAGAGGTTCTATCCATGACAACCTCACCAATCTGATAGCCAAAAAATGTCATTAAAGTTTACATTTTCTTTTGTTCATTGTGAGGATGAGCATTTTTCATACACATATTGGTCATTTCAATCTCTTCCAGGAAATGCATATTAATGAACTTCTGAATTTTAAAGGTTGTTTTCTGGGGGGATTTATCTTTCTTGGTTTTTTTTTTCCCCCTTCTTTTCCCTCAAAACAACAACCAAAGGACAAATGACACTTTAAACATATGGTATTTTACTACTAAATTTCAATATATTTGTATCTTATTCACAAGGGAAAAACATACTAAACTCTGAACATCGTTCAATGTAAAATAGACATTATGTGTTCATAATTCAAAGGTAGAAAGACAGGATACATTCCTTAAATTCTAGGTCTTTACAGATTACCAGGGATATAACAAGTCATTATAATTAAAACTAGGATGCTGACATTTCCAAAACCATAATATTTTATGAACCAATTCTCAATTTATTACACAAGAAAAAATATTCCAGGTAAAAGGGACCTCATGTCACTTGGACCAGATATAATGTCAACCTAGTCACACACTTCTGACTAGTAACAGAAACAACAAAATTCAACAGAATTAAACAGACAGGGGTGTAGTTACAAAAGAATTCTAGGAAAGTAAAATCAAGCCATATTTGAAAAAATAAAAATAGATCCATAAATGATCAAAAAAATACCACTGTATGCATTCTTTCATGGTTCCTGATTTGTAGTTTTATCCCCTTTCACAACTAAATAAAAAAATACACCTGAACAAGTTGACCACAAAAAAAAGTATAAAAGTAATTCAATGGGAAAAACTTTGAAAATGTGACAGTAAAATTTAACTAGGAGTTTCCCATAAAATCTCTTCTAATAAATTTTATGCATAAAATAATTTCATATTTAATGTGTATATTTATGTATATTACATTAATACTGTTGGTTTTAATATACTTGAAATTTATATTCTTGCATCAAAATCTAAGGTAATGAATATCAGTTATCCTTAACATATTTCCACTTCTATCTCCCCTCCTATGTAATGTTGAAATAATCTGGAATTTTAGATGCACTTTTAAATTTTCAGATTATGCAATAAAAGCTTAGGTAAATAAATTTTATTAGTTTATTTCCTAATTTAATCTGTATCCAGCTTTCTTCTTTCTTAGTTTTCTCTTTGGTTTTGCTCTTTATAAGCCTATTTACTAAATAGACAAAATGAACGACTGACTAAGTGCACGTATTTTACTGTTTTCATTTGTTCCCTGGGTGTTGGTTCTGTGTGTCGAATGTAATTCCTCTTTCAGAGCTTTAGTTTCCTTCACATGTCTGGCATTTCCTGACTTGGGGCTCATCTTGAGGTCTGAGACTTGCAACTGTTTATCACTGTCGGCTGCAGGTCCCCATGCCCGAGGCTTCCCTGGTAGCTCTGTTCGTAAAGAAACTGCCTGCAATGCAGGAGACCTGGGTTCAATTCCTGGGTCAGGAAGATCCCCTGGAGAAAGAAGTGGCTACCCACTCCAGTATTCTTGCCTGGAGAGTCCCATGGTCAGGGGAGCCTGGCGGGCTACAGTCCACGGGGCCACAAGAGTCGGATAGGACTTGGCGACTAAGCCACAAGCATCCCGTGACAGAGGCCAGCCTTAGTGAGACGGGTGAGGAACAAGCAGGCTGACGCGCAGAGGGCGCTCACTGTCTCATCTTCTTAGATGGGGTTCCCTGTGTCTTCTTGGGTACTGTTGTGCTACCCTGCCATCAGCATCTCCACGTGTTGCCTTGGGGAAGGACTAGCAGGTTCAGCAGGTCTAACTAATCCAAATTATGCTGGCTGAGGGCTCTCCTCTTCCCATCTCTGCTCAGACCCAAACCCCACAGCCGCGCCAAGCTTTGCTGCACAGCTCAATGGTTTCCGGGCTGTGGCCCTCGGCTTGGTTTTTCAGCCAATCCAGTCCTAGCTGTCTGCCTTCTGTCATGAGCTACTTAATTTTCTGGTCAATGGACAGCGCTCTTTCTTACTACAGATGATTAAAACAAACAGCAGGTTCCCCTGGTGGTAAAGAGTCAGCCTGCCGATGCAGGAGACACAGGTTCAATTCCTGAGCCGTGAGGATCCCACACGCTGTAGAGGAACTAAGGCCATGCGCCCCAAGTACTGGGCCTGTGCTCTAGAGCCCAGGAGGCAAAGTACCGGGCCCGATGCTGCAACTCCTGGCGCCCTCCGGCTCGAGGGTCTGTGCTCTGCCCCAGGAGAAGCCACTGCAGTGAGAAGCCTGTGAGCCGCAGCTAGAGCAGCTCACCACAGCAGAGAAAAATCTATGCAGCAACAGAGACCCAGCACAGCCAGAAATAAACAAATAACATTATATACTAAAGGAACTCCTACTACTTTAGTCATTTCACGTCAGTTTTGTAAGGAAACTAAGACAACCGTGACCGAGGAGCTTGACATAACTGTTTTCACTGTATCTCCTTTGTGTATCTGTCTGGTCACTCGTTTAATTACTCTCAACTGTCTGTCCCTATAAGGTACCCAGGCTTCCACAAAACACGGGTGTGTTGGTAATATGAGCTAAATTAATCACACTAAACAAAAGTGTTCATGTTTCCCTACGGTATTGAAGAAACTGGAAGACTTTCTGACTATACTTCTTACTTCTCCATTTCTGCTGTATAACATAAATCTCACAACAAGCAAACATCCCAGTTTAACTAAATGTTACCACAAGATGGTGCTGAGAAGTCAGGTACCTTTTAGATAGAAAAATCTTTGAGTCAGATTTGCCTCAAATCAGATTTTCGTGTGCTAGTCAGGATTAGGTAGAAATCCCATTTGCATTTACATACTTTCACCAAAAGTATATATTTTTTAATGTTAAGGTATATTCTTATTTGGTTTCAATTTTCAGCATTTATTTTATCTTTGAGGCTGAAGTTTAGACTTCATCTTTTTGAAAAGATAATTTTTCACAGTGTGGGAGTTTATATACTAAATCTCTGTGTGGGAGGTATGTCCAAGCAGATTAGTCAAAGGGGCAAATGTTTACTAGGAAAAGTACTTATTCTGGATTCCCATGCTGAAAAGAATCAGCAACAGTAGCCCACTCCTTTCCAAGCACTTCGATTCAATGAGGGCATTGCCTGAAGTATATAGGAAATCCAGTCTTAGTGTTGAAAAAACAAAAGTCTGTCCAATCACCAATTTCTTGGAGCTCTTCAAGGTTGAATTTATTAAGCAACTTCAGTGCCTAACAACCAATACAAATAGCTAGGAGCATTCTAAAGGAAGCTGAGGAACTAATGTCACTTTCCGCGTAAAAGCAAGCACTTAGCATGAAACAGCCAGCATTTCATCACATCAAAAGGTACGGTACATTTGTGTTGCTAAGAAAAGGCCAGTAATAGAGGAGTTGTCCTACGGTAGCAAAAGCCTCATTGGCCCATGTGCTCCTATTTTGTACTAATAATATCAGCTCAAGTAAAGGAAGCAATAAAGAAAGCAAAAGAGAAAAAAAAAAACTACCAGTTTTTTTCTACTACTTTGAATATATGTGTTAAGAGGTGCTACAGTAATAAAATGCAAACTTAAAAGGCAAAGGCTGAATTCATTTCAACTTTTCTGGATCACATCATGCACAGTTCATTTATGTTGTAATATGGGAGGTGAATGTCTGTAAATCAAAGCCTCATGGCTGATTAGGAAGAAGAGGGAACTGGAGTCAGAAGCCCTGGATCCTGGCCCCAGGCTGGCCACATTTCAGTATGTGACTCTGACTCACGTAAACCAATCTTTCAATTTCCTCATCGGTGAAATAAAGAAACTGCACTCAACATCTCAAGGTCCTTCCAGTTCTGAAGTTTGGGGAAGCGTCCTTTTAAAAATATCCTAAATGTAACAGCTTAGAGACCTGTGCTGAAGTTCAAGTCTAATGCCACTGTTCTTTTCATTTTCCTAGTAGGATGGAAATATTGGGCTCCCTTCTGAGGAAAATTGACTGGCTGCCTAAGTAACTGCAGTTTCTGGTGCCATCCAGCCTGGTTCTGAACCCCAATTCTGCCCTTTACTAGCTGTATGATCTTGGCCAGCCATGGTTTAAAATGAGACTAATAACTGTACAGAAAATGCATGTCATGAGGATTAACTGAGATTATACCTGTAACAGTATACTTGGAACAGTACCCGGCATGTAATGAAGGGCTCAGTAGGCGTTGGTCTGTTTTTATTTTTACTATTGTGTGTGTGTATGTGTGCATGCTGTGTGCTCAGGTGTCTCCAGCTCCTTGCAACCCTATTGATGCAGCCCACCAGGCTCCTCTGTCCATTCGATGTTCCAGGCAAGAAAAGTAGAATGGGTATACTACTCCATGGGATCTTCCCAACCCGCATCTCCTGCATTGCAGGAAGATTCTGGACCGCTTGAGCTGCTTTGCTAACCAGGTTGCCTCTGAACCAGTTTCTCAGGTTTACCTACTAGAGGAGCCCTTCTTCACAAACCGCTCAGAGTACTTGGAATAGCTGGTCAACCAGAAGTGTGGCTGCCGCCACCGTTTTCATAAATCCAAGCCCTGAACATGTGCTATTTTGGTATCTTCACTGTGTTTGAAGACATGACTGCTGGACAGCAACCATAGACTCTGCAGTGGGAACAGTCATCCTCACACAGAGGAGAGGCAGACATGTGTTTACCTTGCGGTCAGTGTAAGAATCTTAACCAGCAAATAAACTTTATCTAGTAAGAAAAGATGAATCCAGAAGCCTCATGTGTTAAGCCAGGGAAATTGTTACAAACACTTGACAACTTTAAAGGGGAGTCCTGGGTGGTGCAGTGGTAAAGAACCCACCTGCAGGAGATGTAGGAGCCCCAGGTTTGATCCGTGGGTTGGGCGGATCCCCTGCGGGAGGGCAGAGCATCCCACTCCAGTATTCTTGCCTGGAGAATCTCACGGACAGAGGAGCCTGGTGGGCTACAGTCCGTGGGGCCGAAAAGAGTTGGACATGACTGACCACGTGCACACAATCAGGGAAAGACCGGAACATCTGCTTATGGCCACAAAGCAAGAATATTTCAAAGAAATGTCAGGGACAGTGTTACAGGGACAAAGGAGTTGGCCAGAAAGAGCTCCCAGGACCAAACTGAAGCAATCTGGTCCATCAAAAAAGAAGACACTAATCTTGGTTAGTTAAAGGATGCTTGTTCCTTGGAAGAAAAGCTATGATGAACCTAGACAGTGTATTAAAAAGCAGAGACACCACTGTGCCAACAAAGGTCCATATAGTCAAAGCTATGGTTTTTCCAGTAGTCATGTAGCGATGTAAGAGTTGGACCGTCAAGAAGGCTGAGCACTGAAGAACTGATGCTTTAGAACTGCGGTGCTGGAGAAGACTCTGGAGTTGGAGCAAACTACGGGAGATCGTGAAGGACATGGAAGCCAGGCGTGCTGCAGTCGGTGGGGTCACAAAGAGTCAGACATGACTGAGCAACTGAACAGCAACAACAAATCTTGTTTAGATCAGAGAAAGGCCTGGAGTTCAAAATGATGCTCAAAGGACTGTAGCCTTCGAGGCTCCTCAGTCCGTGGGATTTCCCAGGCAAGAATACTGGAGTTGATAGCCATTTCCTTCTCCAGGGGATCTTCCTGCCCCAGGGATCGAACCCAGGCCTCCTGCATTGCAGGCAGATTCTTTACTGCCTGAGCCAACAGGGAAGCCCGGTATAAAGTGGACCAAAAGGAATTTGTAATGCAGAGATAAGACTCACATAATATCTATATGGATTTTAACAAGCTGGGAAGTGTCGTTAAAATACAGATGCCTTGTTTTTTCTTATGTCTGTCTATAGTGCATAAATATGTGCTTGTTTTTGTACTCTTTATACAACAGGATAAAATAAAGACCAGGAACTGTGAGTAAGACAAATAGTCGAGAAAACCAAGGGAATATCCCAAGATAAGAATAGACCGAGGGGCACAGGAGGTGACAAAAACAGCCCGGCGAAAAGAGGGTACAGTACTGACGGTTGCATCCACAGCCAAGCAGAGACAGGGTCCAGAAGCAGGATCCGAGATGCTATCAGCCAAGTGGTCCCAAAGAGCATCAGGCAGAGTCCATCCCTCATCTCCTGGGGGAGAAACCTCTACAATGCCCAACTAATTTCGAGAAAATATTCGAGGGGCATACATTAACCTTTAACAATGTTAACAGATCAGGCCAATACATCATGAAGACAGGACAATGGGTTATGGAGCACTGGCCAAGCGAGACATGAAAGCAAACCATTTCTGAGTGACAGAGGGTGGGAACTGGATGGGAAATAAAAACCTACCTGAAAGCCAAATATTACAAGGGCTGGTTGATTTTGCAAATCAAGTTCAGCCTGATTCCTGGTGGCCAAGGCTGGACTCACCTTAGGAGAAGAACCCAAACTGATACCGTGTTCTGACCAGCAATGATTGGTCAGAAATCAGATCTGTAATCCGGTCCACTAAAGAGGTACTCTGTTTCTAGTGACCATGTGAACTCTGGGTAGGTATCAAAGTTTTACAGCCTTAGAATGCATCAAAATCAGTGGCTAAATAACGAAACTACAAGTGAAACTTGCAGTGCGGATTTTTTAGAATAAGTTTAAGTGTAGTAAGTTTGTAATAATGTATCTGGGCATTTACTTGTGTTTTAAGGTGTCTGAGATAGTCAAAAAAGCAGTCTACTAAATTTATTTATTTAAAGAAATTCAACTGCATAACTAATGTTTAAACATTTAACAGTTGCTTAATACATTGAGCAATAAACAACAGGCAAAAAGCGTTCTCCATGGTTAGAAGGCCTCCAGACTGGAAAAAAAAAAAACTATCAGTCTCTTGTTAGCAAGGGTCTCACTCCGTGAGGTGGCTCCTTTTATTGCGCAGGCTTTAAATACTCCAAATAAAGCCACAAAGAAAACACGCAATAGTTACAAACAGTCATTGTCATCTGGTACTGAAATGTCAGTGCCTGCAGCAGAGAAAAGTTTGTGGCAGGGCCTAGCGAGGAAAACTGGCGACTTGTGCTCCAAAGACCCAAACTTGTCAGTGGCTTTCGGGCAAGAGCTGTAAAGACAATATTAGCGGAGGGGGACCTAGAAGGCAGGGTCACCTCTGACTGATTGGTGGCGAGGTAACGGGGTGATGGTCTGAGGTCTACGCACAGCGCTCACGCTAAGCATGCAGTCAGATCCTCCATCTGGGTGAGGGTCTTGGTTTCTACAGGACGACTCAAAGATGATCTATATTCCTTCAGGAGGAAGAGTCCTGGGACTATCACCCTAATCACCTACCACTTGAGTCTGCACTTTGAAACTAGGAAAAGGCCTAGGAAACTAACCCCCCAGCCCCCCTTTTTTCCAACAAGAAACAGGGGACATGGAGGGGCTTTTGTATCTGGGAAGGCCCCTCAGGGCTTTAATCCCTGCTCGGCTTTAGTCCCCCCTCCCCTTTCTTTGAGACTCCTTAATCTTGAGGGGGAACAGGTACAGGAAAAGAAAGAAAAGAAAGTTTTATACAGAGAGGTGAACCATCAGTCTGCCAGAGGAACTTGGTTTAGGGGGACTCAGTTTCAAATTTGCCAATGTTTTCCACAGTGAACACTTTTTTTATTTCAAATAAGGAAAACATAATAGACATTTCTTTGAAAAGAACACGAGGCCACCCATTACTTCGGTGGGTCTGCGTGATGCAGAGGTTCAGTGATGCAGAGGTTCAGGACTCCCCGTGGGGCTGCCTGGCTAACGCCGCCCGAGTCTGAGTCTGGCCTTGGGAACACCCCGCTGAACTGATGCAGAGGGTGAGGTCTGGGGGCCGGGGTCAGAAATTCCGTGAAGCGGCGAGGCAGGCAGCAAAAGGCACAAGTAGACACAAGCAGGAAGCCAGGGCAAGAACCCAGGGCGTTTTAATGAGGCTGTTAAACCCAAATCAAGAAGACAGAGAAGAGAAAACAAGTTGGCAGGGCCAGGGATGCACTCCGCAGATCAGTCAGGCCTCCAGGCTGGGCGCCGGGGGATCTTTCCGCCTGGCTCCTGATCTATGATAGAACTTCCGACCTGCCTAATTCCCTGGCGGGAAATGACAATCTTTACACCAGCGATGCTGCTCTATCTGCAGCTAGGATATAACCGCTGAGGACATCTCAGTTCATTTTCACCATCACTTCTAATCACGCAGTGAGGGCAAACCCACTGTCCTTATGAAAATGCGCTGCTACCCAGCTTCCAAAAGAGTCTGGCCCAACAGAACAGAATATCAGCCTCATTGAGGAACTGACCGCATTCTAAACCATGGCAGGAAAGGGTTTTGATAGAAAACAACTAGATACATCTGAGACTTCTCCATGTCCTATCAAGGAGCACCATGGTGGCTCAGAGGGTAAAGAATCTGCCTGCAATGCAGGAAACCTGGGTTTGATCCCTGGATCAGGAAGATCCCTTGGAAAAGGAAATGGCAACCCACTCCAATAGTCTTGCCTGGAGAAATCTATGTACAGAGGAGCCTGGCGGGCTACAGTCTATGAGGTTGCAGAGTTGGACACGACTGAGGGACCTACACTTTAAGTTTCATACAATGTTTATAACAGAGAAAAGTGAAGGAGAGTCTCCCAGGGAATGCTGTTTATTAACTGAATATTGCTTTTCAAGATCCTGCTTTTAAAATTCCTACTTAAGGTCAGATCTGGTGAAGAACATTCGGCAGGAATCCGCTCCATTAATGGAGACTTCCATGATGAGTAACTGAATACCTGAGAAAGACAGTCTAAAAACTTGAGAAAAACATTTGCATGCAATTATCCACATGAGCAAGAAGTTGCCTTTTCTTTGTTTACCAAGTTGCTCAAGCCATTGTTCAAACTATGGCAGGCACACGTTTGTAAGCCTCCGTGCAGTGCTCTGTAACTTCCATACAACAGTGACATCACCAGAAAAGAAGCTAGCGCACCATTTCTTTATAAGCTGCTTACATTAACACCTCAGGTGTGCATTTCAGGAAATCAGTGTTACCTTATAGACAGCAGGCTATAGATTGGGAGGTGAGCACTTGATGCATGGGCTTCCATGGTGGCTCAAACAGTAAAGAATCTGCCTGCAATGCAGGAGATGTGGGTTTGATCCCTGGGTCAGGAAGATCCCCTGGAGAAGGGAATGGCAACCCGCTCCAATATTCTTGCCTGGAGAATCTATGGACAGAGGAGCCTGGCGGGCTACCATCTATGGGGTCACAAAGAGTCAGACACGACTGGGCAACTAACACTTTTCCTTCAGATGCATGGATATGATAATGATTAACTAATTGGCTGGCTTAGCAGGTCACAAAGTGTTAAGTGATGATTCTAGGCTCTGAAAAGCATCTGACCAAGTATGTTGGGCAATGCATTTGATAATATTCATCAAAATGAGCCCTTGGGCACCAAGAGCTTTTAGAAAATCTAGAACAATGATATACTAGCCACATAAGAGGGGGGAAGGCATAGAAGCATTTCTTCCCCTCAATTGTTCTAAATTACTAGAGTAAAAAGAAATAGTAGGATAGACACCGACATTTGGTCTGTATTTCAAGTAATGTCATCTTCCAAAGAAATCTCTTATTATTTGACATAATCAAAATCTTTAGTAATCCAAAATTGCAATGAATTATATATATATTATATATATTTTATATTTATATATATAAGAAAAAGCTTCTTTGGAGAGGAAGAAAGCCAGAAAGAAGTTAATATAAACCTCTAGGCTGAATACTCTGCCGGGAAAATGACTTTCAGTGATAAACACGAGGCAGATGTTCTAAAAGAAATGTAAAATTTAATCAGACACAAAGTCTTTCAGTCATTACCTGTGTGCACTCAAGACAACGGCCACAAATTGGATTTTCAGAATCATTTTTGCAACCATCTAAAAATCACATTTCTTCCAATAAGGTAAGAAATACTCTGTGATTGGTAGAATCTCAACATTAAAAAAAATTCCAACCTAGGGATCAAATCTGGGTCTCCCACATTGCAGGCAGATTCTTTACCATTTGAGCCACCAGGGAAGCCCTTAAAAATATTATGATATCAAACAAATGCTTTAAAAAAATGAATGTATCATGATTTGACTAATTTTAGTTTTCTTCTTTACCCTTATGGTAAAAGTTCTACTGAACAAAAGTTCAAAAGATTTTTTTATAGTGAAGTTTATAAATCTATGCTAAGAATTGAGCCAAACTAATGATTTTAAGAATATCACAATCAAATGTATGACCATTAAAGCTGCTCATTTGATGTGTTTGTAAAGTAGCAGTAAAGGAGTTTGTAAAGTAGCTATATTTGTAAAGTAGTATAGTTCAAGACAATGAAAGGACATTATTATTAGGTTCCTAGAAATTTCTGTAAAAATTTTCTCATTATTATACTCACAGGTCTTTCATTCATTTTTCTGGTTTTCTATTTTGAAATGGATTTAAAAAAAAGGAAAAATGTTTTTCAAGTTCAAGTATTGTTATATGACAATTATTTTAATTTTTTACCAGCAAATTTAGAAATCAATCTTAAAAATAAAAGTTCAGATTATTATTATTTTTTAAAAAAGAGCTCTCTCTAAAAAGAGGGAGAAGAGCTCTTTCAAAATTGAAACTGTGGTTTTATTTAAATTTTACTTCCTAGATTTTTAATTGTATTTTTTTTCCCCACCTCAGTGCATGAATGCAATATATCATTCTTGGTATGTTTTTCCGGTCATAGACATCTGTTGTTTCTGGGTAAAATATCTGGAAAACAAAAGAGGAAGATGTATTTATTAAGTGCTGCTTTTCACAATTATTTTAACTCCCCAAACGACCCTGTTTTGATTGTCCTTGCAGTTCTGTGTTTATTTAAATGAAGGGGAATCTCAGTAGAGCCTCATGTTGTTTCCACGTGGACCAATCGCTGCATCTGGTCCCGGCCTGACAGCGCCTCCTAGTGGCTCAACGGAGATTCGCAGTCAGCCACTTCAAGCAGGCTTTGTCCACAGGGCTGGGTGGCAGCTTCAGCCCACAAGGCCTGAGCCCACGAGTCACTCTCGTGCCTGCCAAGAGGTCACCTGGCCTGAGAAGGGTGTCCTTTTGAAATTATTTTGTTACACTGTTAAGAACTTGGCGACACAGTTCTGTAAACATGTATGTATATACATACAATACACACACATACCCATGTACTACTTTAAGGAGAAAAAAAATATCCATTTTTACTGATTAAAATCTGGACAGTAAAGTATAAAAGAAAAACGCTTATAAACCTACCTCCAGACTGTCACTATTAGCATTTTGGTATATTTTCTTCCAGTCTTTTATCTGGATCTCTCTCTTTTTTTTTTAACATTTGTGTATGTGGGTATTTGAAAACCAAATTGCAAGTATTATAAGCCTGTTTAAAACTCTGATAGAGCATGACTGTTTTCCATTTCCTTCATTAGTCTATAAGAACATTACTTCTAGTAGATGCACAGGATTCTTTCATATTTTTGAACCATAATTTAACCAGTTCTCCATGGTTGAACATTTTTTCCCCCAATTTTGTCCCTATTATAAGTCACTACAATAAACATCCCTGCTTTTTCTGTGCACCTGATTAGTTCTTTTGGATAACCATCTATGAATGGAGGTAGTAGATTGAAAAGTCTGAACACTAAAACTTTTAATGCACCTTGATATGCTTTTTGAGCTTGAAACTAAAAACCTAATAAGAAACAGATTTCAGAATACGGCACCAAAAATGAATAATTAGGATCGAAGCTCCTAAGATTAAGAGAAGCATATTGGCATTACTTGCTTTCGGCAAATATTTTATAAAATTTGACATAAAAACTAAAACTGAGTACCATATGGTAGTACTTGATACTCAAGCACAGCTTTCTATTGGACACTGAACAAAGCTAAGAAGAGAGAAAAGCAAAGTTTCTTGAACTATAAAATGTACAGTCACTGAGTGCTTCAAGAAATATCTATAGTCTATGAAATTTCAAAGATCTTTCCTACCTTTCTTTAATACATTTGCTGCTAGTATCAATGGGAAGAGGATTCCCAATCTAGAACATGACCAGGTTTAAAAGTTCTACTGTGTAAGCAGAGGACAACTGTAACGTCCCCTCTTCTTTAAAAAAGAAACTTTTATACTGATGTTTCTCTTGGAAAATCATTATGAATATGTCTTCCTTTATCAAGGAGATGGGACTGATTTATAGTCCACCAAAACATTTTCTTCAGCATTGTTACCCCAGTGTGTAACATGAAGCTGAGCACAGAGTAGGCAGCTCGTATTGATACATGAAGAAATTTATTAATACATCTAAGTCAATTCAGTATACTGTTGGCTTCTCATTACTGCAATGTAATGTATCACTGATTTCATAATAAACATCAGGATTAAAATAGAATCTGTTGCATGGATCACTTGTTTGGCTTAAAATCAAAATAAATGTGGCCAACACACACACAACTTGAGAAGGTTTAAATCAAATCTTTCAAACATAATGAAATTATCCTAACTAACATATGCAGCCTCATACAGAAAAACGGCATTTTAATTTCTTTCTTTTTTAATCTGGTTACCACTCAACACCCTGCTAATACTCACTAAATCACAATTTAGAAATATGAATTCTGTATGATAACTACTGCCCGGAAAGGAATAGCATTCAATGTTCTCAACATTTTAGGAGAAGGGAAAGTAGCTTAATTAAAAATGGCAAAATAAAAAAGATCAACAATGACCATTGCGAGATAAAATGAACTGAGTTAAAACAGGTATTAGCACAAATGTATAAAAAACAGGCATTCATAATTCACCTTAAGGAATTCTTTGTTTTTGTTGTGGGGGTGTTTTTAATTGCAAAGCTGGATTAATACTAAAAACAACACAGGCCTAAATAAGTCAGTAGCCTATCCCCTTGCTGGGCCATTCTAAAATAATTTCTTTAAAATAGCTGGACTTATTAAGTAAGCAATTAAAAAAGGGGAACAACTGATACACATGGAAACCTTACGGATGGCAAGGGCATTGTGCTTAGTGAAAAAGTCAGTCTCAAAAGGTTACCTACTGCACGATTCCATTTCTATAACATTCCCAAAATGAGAAAACTGTAGAGATGAGAACAGATTAGTGGGCTGCCAGGAGACAGAGCTGGAAAAGGGATGTTATGTAAAGGCCAACCTCTCTGCAGTATCTGTATCTTGATTCTGCTAGTGGTCACAGAAGTCTATTCATGGATTGAACTACACCCGCGCATGTGTGTGTGCGTGCACACACACACACACAAATGAATGTTCACTGGTGAACACTGAAAAAAGTCTGAGTCTAGTTAACATTCATTCACCAACGCCAATTTAATTCTGTACTACAGTTATGAGATGCCACCATGAGGGGAACCTGAATGAGATTTACACAAAGATGTACTATTTTCGCAACTTCCTGTGATGCTAAAATTATTTCAAAATCAGAAGTTTAAGAAATAGCTCTACAATTTCTATCACATGTAATTATTTTCTCATTTCCTCTACTTGTCTAATCTGTCTCACAGGTGTAAGGGTATCTGCTCTTTGAATTTAACAGGTTCTGAATATTTGCAGAATGAGTTTTATTTGGGAGATCTATTTCAGGAGTAAGAGCTCTGACTCATTAGCCATTAAACTTTAAAGTGATACTATGATTATAATAATATTTACTTTATCAAAATAAATTTATAATGATGATTCATAACGATACAATATATACCGATACAAAGAGACCTGGAATCTTAGGTATGAACAGCAACACGAAAGAGGGAGACGGCGCTTCTAAGTCAGCTATCCACCAGGCAAGGCCTGTTCTGACCTTGTTTAGCTCTTCGCGGCCCCCAGCCTGCAGCCTGGCGTATGCTACTTTTCGCGTGCTTTTCCGAATGGTTGTCCAGTCCTCGCGTCTCCCACTCCGGCAGCGAGGGCATCCGCAGCGCCCCCACGAGCGGGTGCCCCTGCCCGTCCCCGCGGCCGAGCTTACCTTGGGCAGACCGACGGCCTCCATGGCTCTCAGCCACTGCACCGTGTTGTCCGTGTGCCGGAAATGCAGGCCCGACTTCTGAGGGAGAGAGGGGACACAGGGACAGAGGTGAGAAAGGGACCGCGGCCGCCACTAGCACGGCGCTTCCAGTCGTGTCCCTCCCGGAGCGGTGCCGTGAGCGCTCACGCAGCGACCCGAATGCAGGCGAGGCTCGGCAACACTCCAGGCATCTGGGGCGGACCACTGCGGTGCCCAGAATCCCCACGTGTGAGGCAGTTCTGAACGAGCCTCCCCAAGACCGTTTGCTGTCTAGCACGCCCAAGGCTGTTGTATGAGACATGCGTGCACATGCATGAGCACAAGTGTGCCCCCCCCCACACACACAGTGTCAGGACTGCGCAACCATGGCTGAGGGCGACAGTAACTTCAGGAAAAACAGGATTTTTACAGGACTAGATGTCTTTTTTGTGTGTGTGTGGTTTCTGGTTCTGCTAGATCACAGCTGTAATATGATTAATGTTTAAAAAAAAAAAAAGATAATAATGAAAGAAAAAACCAAACTGGAAAGTGTAGAAAAATACAAAGATGAAAACAAAAAAACACTCCATGATTCAGAGCTAATTTTGTATTTATTCCTTCTATAATCTAATTCTAACCTTGGCCTTGTACAAGAAGCAAACTTTCAGTGGAAATATTTTATAAGACCTTTTTCTACCCATATAATAAAAATAGGCTCTATTCTCCATTCTTATAGTTCTAATCAGCCAGCCATTATTTTATACACAGTCTATAAATAAAATATTCTTGCTGCTCTCTTATGAAGTTTTATCAGGTATATACTGCTGACAGCTTTAAAATAATCTTATATATTTCATTAGTTAAATGTATACCATGTTATATATCTTATTTTTCACTTTGAATAAAATAAAAACTACAGCAAGTTTCATCATAACTAAACCCAATGGTAGATTATCACATTCACAAAATCTAACTCTTCCCATCTTCTGTGAGTTTCTACAACCTAATGGTTGATTTAACAAAAACTACTTTTCTTGCTGTTAGAAATTATAAAGCATGAGCAAATTAAAATTTGACAAATATTTATGCATTTTTGATAGTGGTCATTATTTACTGAGATTGGACTGTGTATGTCAAGCACTTTACATAAATTATCTCTAATTTTCCAAATACTCTGCAAAGTAGTTATTATTCCCATTTTTTTAAGAGATGAGGAAACCTAGGGGACAAAGATGAAGTGATTTGCCTAAAGTCACACATCTGTTGAGGGGCTGAGCTGGGATTCAAGACTAAATCTCCCTGGATCTGAAAACCATGTTAGCACCCCCGGGGCAGAGCATAGGGCCTACTGACCAGGGGATTACTCTTCAGAGGAAAGAGATTAGCTAATACTGTGAGATAACTAGAGGGAGAGGAGAGAATCTGAGGAGAGGAAAAGCCTAGAGAGAGGGCACCCAGACAGTTCACAGCCAGGCGGCAGTGTCTGAGGCTAACTCAGCATCAACGTTTGCAGAACACAAACGGTTCTCAGACACGGCCACTCTGTGAATGTGGAGGGCCAGAATGGAGACAACCCTCAGTCATGTCAGGGCTGAGGGCCCTCAACACCATAAAGCGACTAACATAGTCCTCTTCCAAATAAGACGGGTGACTTATTTCCTGACTATGGCAATCTGGTCCCTAGTGAATCTTCTCACCTCCTAGATAAAAATTACCAAGACACCAAATTGATCCTACTTGCTGGTAACACCACTAGTATTGGGCTTCCCTGGTGGCTCAGTTGGTAAAGAGTCCACCTGCAATGCAGGGGATCCCAGTTCGATTCCTGGGTCAGGAAGATCTGCTGGAGAAGGGATGGGCTGCCCACTCCAGTATTCTTGGGCTTCCCTGGTGGCTCAGCTGGTAAAGA
Source organism: Muntiacus reevesi (assembly GCF_963930625.1). Lineage (NCBI taxonomy): Eukaryota > Metazoa > Chordata > Mammalia > Artiodactyla > Cervidae > Muntiacus > Muntiacus reevesi. The sequence goes on along the minus strand of NC_089255.1, from coordinate 7,954,237 downwards.
ATCTGCCTGCAATGCGGGAGACCTGGGTTCAGTCCCTGGGTTGGGAAGATTCCCCTGGAGAAGGGAAAGGCTACCCACTCCAGTATTCTGGCCTGGAGAATTCCATGGACTCTATAGTCTATGGGGTCGCAAAGAGTCGGACACGACTGAGCAACTTTCACGTTTTAGACTTAGTGGCTCAGATGGTAAAGAGTCTGTTTGCAATGTCGGAGACTGGAGTTTGATCCCTGGGCCTGGAAGATCCCCTGGAGAAGGAGATGGCAACCCACTCCAGTATTCTTGCCTGGAGAATCCCACAGACAGAGGAGCCTGGCAGCCTACAGTCCATGGGGTCACAAAGAGGTGGACATGACTGAGCAAGACTTCACTTTCACTTTCCTGAGAACATCCCAAAGATAACTGGTCTTGCTTCCCTAAATCCTTATTAGAATAGCTCAGTACAAGCTCACATCTCTACTAAGCTCCTATTTCCTCTTATAGCTCCATGGGTATGCCTTTTTCCTTGGCTTTTTTCCCTGAGTTTAAATAAATATAGTTTTGTTTGACCCTAGGTTGGTTTCTGAGAATCTTTGGTTGATAGCCTTGAACAATCCAAATTATGCAATAAAAACATCCCATCCATTTAGTGGTCTCATTAGCTATGTAACCTCAGGAAAGTTCCAAGTCTCTTTGAACCTTGGTTCCTCAGCCACAAAATGGGAATGGTGTGTTTCTCTGGGTTGAGGAATTTCTTGAGACTATTCATGGAACACTCAGTTGCAAAGTACACCTAACTGCAATAAATGTTGGTTATGGTAATTATTTTGCTACCAGACTGGGCTTGAAACTTTATTCACCTTTAAGGTCAAAAAAAGTTCAGTGCTTCATGTAAGAGGCACTGAAGGAAAGGGTGGTTATCTTGGTCATATTTCTATAGTAAATGACGTGACAGGTTTCAAATCCTTCATCCACTTTAAGCACCTGAGGAATGCTGACTTCAGAACCCCGTGCTCCATGTCTGTATATTTTAGAAGGAAGCTTCAGTGAGTGAACTATATTAACATCTTCGATCTACAGATTTACTTCAGTTAGAACAAAAAAGGTCTTCTAAAGAGGCTCAAAATAAACTTAGTCCATCATAACCATTTATAGTTTGTCTTTTCACCAGTCCCACACTAACAATAATATGTTAGACTAGGCGTTACATCTATAGTCAGACTTAGTCAAGGGTTGTTATGGTCCACCTGCCTAACTTCTTTCAGGTATTAAACTAGAAAAGACATGCTGATTTTCTATTGCTGAGTTACTATAGCACCAGCAAACAAGAGTACTGCAGTTTAATTGAATAGACGAGGTATTATGTAAGCCTTCTGTGGATGGTAAATTCTTATATATTAGGATCAAGGCAATTTAGAACTATGAGGTAGTTTGAAACCAGTAATTATTCTAATTTGCTCATTTTATACATGAAGAACCTGAGGGCCCAAGTATTTAAGACATTCGAGTTGACCTAACTTGTTGAGCTCAGGGTCAAGATTAGGTTGCAGGATTCCCTGATCCCTAGTCCAAATATTCTGGTCAATTTACTGCTTAGGGAGCCTCAGAACAAACACCGTCTGTGACAGTTTCAGGGTGCTTACCTCTATCAGGCAGGCACTGGGCCGAGCGCCTGGCATAGATGACCACATTTGTTCCTCCCAATTTCTCTACAAAGTTGATTCTGTTAGTATTTTCCCACTTTAATCTCAAGAAACTGAAGCTCACAGAGTCAAAGCAAGTGGTGAAGCCAGATTCTGAAGTGTTTTGGCTCTGCAGCTCATACTACTGACCACTATGTAAGCTTTCCCTAAGGCCCACCTAAATGTTCAATGAGCATTTTTTATAAATCCACAATTGTCAAGGCACTGTCCAGAATGACACTGCTGTGAGGCTTAGCAGACGGAATTCTCTCCAAGGAGCGCCCCCTTCTTCTTCCACTCCTCTCTCTTTCTCTTGGTCATCCTAGTCGGCTTGGGAACCTTCCTCTGTGAAGCCCCACCCCGCAAACCCTTCTGGCATCTGTACAGTCCATCCCGCTTCAGAACTGACCACACTCTGCATAGGTACCTGCCCCCATCCACCTCGCTGCCTTCTCTTCCGTCTCTCCACCCATTTCCAGTCCTTCTCCAGGATTCACCCTTCATGTCCCCTCTCGAATCCTCTTACTTCTTGTCTCTCCAGGCAACGGTCAACTGTCCCCTGGGCTGACCCTGGTACGTATGGATGAGGATTGCAAGGATAAATGAGTTCTACCCTTTATGTATTTCTATCTTAGCACAGCTTTATCTTCTTTCCCTATAACTTTATTAAACCTTATTATATTGATGTATCCACCTGTTACAGCAGTGGTTCTCAAACCATAGTAGTATGTAAGAAAAGAATCACCTGAGGTGATAGTTAAGAATGGAGCTTCCTGGGGCCTGGCTAAGATTCTGGGGGAGGGCCCAAAAGTTCACATTTTTACACCACCCATCGTGGGGGACCATCGGAAGTCTGAGCATCACACTTAGAGGAGGAGTTTCAGCAAGTACTAAATAAAGGATTGAATAAAGCATAGAAGACAAGAAATGGAGCCCTCTGGCTTACTAGAAAGTACTAGTTGGGACTTCCCTAGCACTCCCATGGTTAAGACTTTGCCTTTCAATGCAGGGGGTGCGGCTTCAACCCCTGACTGGGGAGGTAAGATCCCTCATACCTCATGGCCAAAAAACCAAAACATAAAACAGAAGCAATATTTTAACAAATTCAATAAGAGACTTTAAATGGCCCATATAAAAAGCAATCTCTAAAATATAAAAAAAGAAACCACCGTCATTCATTCCTTTACCCAACAGCTCTTTGGGCCAGAACCTGAACCATTCACCACAGACATGGTGGAAGAGACACGCAGAGTCCTTGCTTCCAAAACAAAATAATTACTACAGCGCAGTGCGGCGTGTCCACGTGTGCATGGCATGATCATGCAACTCAGACCTGGAGGGGGAGGTGGAAATGGTCAGGGAGAGAACACTCGTCACTGGAAGGTTTAACTCTGCACCTGGCGTAACTTTCTAAGCCTCAATTAACGAGGGGCCGAGGCTGCACACAACACGCTGGGAACAGCGAGGGCAGGGCTGCGGGAACGCTCCCGTTGCTTCGCTCAAAGCCATGCGCGCCACGACCGAGGCCCTGGGATTCGGGACAGAGCTTCTCCTCGGGGACACACGGCCCAACAGGTGGGTCATATTTTATGGCCACAGTCCAGCAGACCCTGCAGAGCGTTCAGGCTCACTCAGCTCATGGTTTCCAGATGGCCCATCAGGAGACAGGCCTAGGTTAGCGAGTGTTCCCTTGTGTTTCAGCGTCTTTGCTGCCATTGCGTGATTTAGGGCTCCTTGAAGAGGACCATGTGACAGGCTTTAGATCCGAAAAACACATGAACAGGAAGCTGTCTCCTGCCCACTAATATTTGTCTCCTTTCATTTTTGCAGAAGAAACAAAATAGCCTTAAAATACAAACTTAACGATGACACAGCAAATCACCAACAATTCCCACTCAAGGACATGTTCAGGGATTTAATACAAGGAGAAGAAAAGAAAAGCCTCTTTTCTCCAGTGAATTAACAGAGGGGTAGTTTCCCTCTGTCCCATGAATCTCCCACGTCACAGCTGGCATCGACTCCCCTCCATCTGCCACCTCCCCTCTTTCCACGCCTCTCCTATGATCCTTTCTTCTGTGCATCCCAGTTGGGGCTTGATGGGATGGGGGACAGTGACACAGATCACTTCCTTCTGTCACGATGTTTTGCTCAGGGATGTCAGCACGAGTCCAGGTGCCCCAGATATTTTATTGTGTAACAAGAGATTGGAAATATTCTCCCTGTCCCCATCCCAAAGAGAAGTTGCTATGGATTCAAATAATAGGATCTCTGATGCCAGGAGGCAATGGTACTGGTTTAAGTTGCATGAGGGGTCCAGAGCTGAACTGGCAAGAGATACCTACATTCAAGGTGTATAATGTGCCAGGAGGGGAATTAGACCCCCTGCAGCTCTGAGCTTCGCTTTCACTGAAGGTCTGTCTTTCTGGCCTGACTCTCCCAATCCACACATCAAAACAAAACACCCACAATCCCTTTCCAGGGAAGGCTGGAGCCCCTGACACTTTATCATCAAATCTATATGGCCATTATAATAGATCTAGGTCTTGATAACAACCATCACAGAAGCAATGAAAATAAAAGAAAGATCATGTTCTAAAATGTGGACAAATGTTCATTTATTTTGTGACACAGGGGATACAAATAATTTTTTTCTGAACTTTAAAAATATTCCTGAAAATTAAAAAAAGAAACTTTAATTTTGGCTGGCTAAATAATTTGTTTTGCTTAAGCCTTGCAAAAGGCTGGAACCACACTCTAGGGAGAAACATCCAGAGTTAATAAACACATGACTTAATAAACTTATTTTAACATATGCAAACGTATTTTTCATAGCATTATTCAAGGCAGAGACTTTCGCTCCATTCCCTTTTAGATTAGATGACGAAAAGAGACTTGTCAAAAAAGATGTCAATTCATCTTGTCTGTTAGCCTAAATCATTACTCAGACATTTGCTCTGAATTCAATATACATATTTTAAAAAGAAATTTTGTCTCAATAACAACTGAAGGGTAGTGTGACTCATACATTGAATGGAAAATTATTCTATTTTCAATTATACTTAATGTTATCCTTGAAATTTTAAGAGAAATAACTTTTTAAAACACTTGAAAATTTGCAGATAAAAAAATACTGATATAACAAAAGCAAACACAGGATATTGAGAAAACAACAACAAAAAAAATCAAGTTTCAAAGAAGCTTTAGGAACTCTGACCCAAAGTGGAGAAGAGATCTCATTCTAGAAGAGAATAGCACACATTTAAAAATTCCTTTTGGAAGACACATATAATCAAGGTGTCTTTCAGGCTGGTGCTTACTTTTTTCTTCTTTACTTTTTAATGGAAATTTTCAAACATAAAAAAGTAGACAGAAGAGTATAAAGAACTCATTAGCACCCATCATTTAATCTCAACAATTACAAACTCATGTCTGGTCTTGAATCTCTGTCAACCCTCTTCCCAATTATTCTGAAGCAAATCATAGATGTATCACCTTACCTGAAAATACTTAAACATTATATCCATAAAATACCTACATTTTTTGGTAATAATACAGTGTTTATACTGATTGGTTGTTTATTTTGATTGTATTTATTTGTTTATTTTGATTAAGATTGGTGTTTATATTGGTTTGGTTTTCCTCCCTATGTTCCTTCTCAAATTAGCTATGAAATAATTCATAAAATTAGCTGCATACAAAAAGGTTAGTCTCATTTTGTTTTAAACATCAAATGGAAAGGAGTTTCTGACTAGTCAATATTAGTACTTTTTTTCTTTTTTAATCACTTTGGCTCTAACTCTTTAGGGGTTACAAGTTCAAGTCTCCGCTGGGTACTTTACTTCTTGAGGAGAATAGGGGAGTAATAAACTGTGTTGGTGGTGAAGAGAGGAGGGGCAGAGGGCCCCCACTTTTATATTTACCGGTACTAATAACATGACCTCCATGAAGGAATAATGGGGGTTGGGAGTTGGAAGCCCCACAAATCAGAGGTCTCTCAGCCTCAGCCCAGAAACAGAAAAGTGCTTTGCTTTTAAAACTGCTGCTGCCTCAGGAATGATTATTAACAGGCTTCAAAGACCAAGGACCTTCCCCTTCCCCACACCCCTACCTCCCACAAAATCCTGATAGAAACACTAAAAGGAAGGAAAGGAAAGGAAAGACTGAACTTTCACTTTGAACCAGAGGCCAAAACCAATTAGATCTCAGTTACCTTATAGCGTGTTTGTTCCACATCATAGATCTTTTTCTCTGATACCATTTTGGGGGCAAAGAATTTGGCTAACTTTGCAAGGTAAACTCCGTTCCGGAGTCCTTCTTCCAGCTCCGTCGTTGGTGGCAATTCTTCAACTAAGCAGACTTCCATCCACCTAGAGGGATTAAAAGAGAGCAAAACAAATCTTCAAGTGAATCCAGTTTGGTATCTTTCTATAAATGGAGAGATGTGGTGTCTTACTATCTGTGGCAGGGACATTAACAAAGGGGGCGGGATCTGAAACATCTTTACCTGTCATAGACAGGAAGAGAGAACCTTCTGGATGGAACAAGGATTCAGAACACGAGAGGAACAAGGGGTTGACAAGCCCAGCAGCACTAAACTCACTACCGTGCCAGACTTTGTTGACTTCACCTTTATCTGAGTTTCCGCCAAGCCTCTTAAAGAGGAAAAAGGCCAATCTGTGCTTGTATGGGTGGAATGAGTCTTGCTGACATTACAGAAAAAGCAATTCCAAGTTTATGAGCCTTAGTGGAGGACGTTTTTGTAGGGGTTATGCCGTGGGGAGAGTGTAGTCCAAGGTGTGGTAAAATCTGCAGTTGCTCAGTCTGGAAATGACTACCAGCAGAGGCCGGAAGGCACGGAAAAATGACATTGAAATCCAGAAAGCAGACACAGTCTTCTTTAAGACACATTCCTTTTTCCAGTGCCAGCAGCTTACTACAACATGCTTTTGGGGAAGCCATTTTCTGGGTACTGAGAAAGTTGTTCAGAAAAAGATCAATCTTAGGACACTCTGCCAGTATTGTAGAAAAGAGAGCACCAAGGTCATTACTGGCTCAAAGACACACAGTGGGAGGAGGACCAGGCCAGCCGACATTTCATGCTGGGGTGCAGAGAATCTGCCAGAGCTCACAGGATTCTGTGCTTCCTCCCCAGGCTGGAGGGACTCTTCCCTACTCTAAGACCCAAGAACCGGGGGCGCAAGCCCTCACCTCTCTGCCACTAACTCACCACCACATCAGCAACTCTGAGTGTGAGCTCCACACCCAGACCGCGAGGCCCCTCAGAAGACCAGTAACACAGCAGCGCTGACTCCATCACACTTGGCAGGGAGGAGAGGGCTGCTCTCACCATTAACGACGGATCCGGATCCAAGCAGTGAACGCTGTAAAACGTCTCAACTGCCTGTAGCTCTGGCCAAAACTTTTTAAAAGCTCAGAGAGTCCCTAATAAGCAAGGAGTATTTACTGACTACTTGTTTAGGCAATGTGAAATATGGAGTTGGAAAAGGAAATGGCAACCCATTCCAGTATCCTTGCCTGGAAATCCCACGGATAGAGGAGCCTGGCAGGCTATACTCCATGGGGTCACAGAGTTGGACACGACTGAGTGACTGAACAGAACTGAGAAAAGCCATGATAAATAAGGACAGCATATTAAAAAGCAGAGACATTACTTTGCCAACAAAGGTCCATCTAGTCAAAGCTATGGTTTTTCCAGTAGTCATGTATGGATGTGAGAGTTGGACCATAAGAAAGCTGAGCACCAAAGAATTGATGCCTTTGAACTGTGGTGTTGGAGAAGACTCTTGAGAGTCCCTTGGACTGCAAGGAGATCCAACCAGTCCATCCTAAAGGAGATCAGTCCTACAAAATCACTGGAAGGACTGATGCTGAAGCTGAAGCTCCAATTCTTTGGCCACCTGATGCGAAGAGCTGACTCATTGGAAAAGGCCGTGATGCTGGGAAAGATTGAGGGCAGGAGGAGAAGGGGACGACAGAGGATGAGATGGTTGCATGGCATCACTGAATCAATGGACATGAATTTGGGTAAACTCCAGGAGTTGGTGATGGACAGGGAGGCCTGGCATGCTGCAGTCCATGGGGTCGCAAAGAGTCGGATAGGACTGAGCAACTGAACTCAACTGACCTGAATATTCCATTGTCTGGATGTACCACAGACTGTTTATCCATGACTAGGTGGCGGTACCTGGATTCAGCTGGAAAGGGAGGATTTGGAAAGGCAAGGCAGGGGGATACTAGGAGTTGGGGAGCAGGACATACTAAAGTCACAAAGGAAATGTGGCTGATGCATGGAAGAAACCCAGAAAAGACCTAGGGTCTTTAGGTTTCATGGGGAGAAAGGAATAAAGCTGAGCGTATACAGTGAAATCAGGAGCTGGAGTAAGAGAAGTGATGGCATTTGCTGCTACAGGAAGCAGGAAGCTCTTGGCAGACTCACAGCAGAGGAGTGACAGGTTGACAGTGGTATTTAGAGAAAATTAAATCTTGTATGATGGATGCCTCAAAGATAAAGCGCTCAGCCTTTCCCATTGTGAGGAGCTGAGGGACTGGATGAGACAGGAAGACATGGAAAGGGTGGAAAGCAAGAGGCATTTCAAGGAAATAGTAACAAGATTTGGTGACAGCTTAGAAAGTGGGGAGGGGGTCAAAGGAAAGGGAATATTCCCAGCCAGGGAGAGGGGCTCTGTGTGGAGGGAGCTCGGTACCAGGATTCAGCCCCACATCCACTGTGGACCCAGGCATGTTCCCTGACCTCCCTGGGCCTGTGTCCTCCTCTGTTGAAGGGGCAGGAGATGAGCAGGATGTTAAGGCCTCCTGCAGCTCTAACATCCTAGGGGGACTGGGAAAACTTGGAAGAACATGGAACTCTCAATAGTAACATGAGATGCAAAATTCACTTTCACATAACAAACACAAGGTGAATAAGGGTTATTTGGTTATATGGGCCTTGCTTCAAATGCATGTAAAAGCACCATAGGCTTGATGAATTTTTAAAAATTAAGAAATTAATAACAATGTTGTCTTTTTGATAAAAGAAATGGGGGCAAATTAAAAGCCACTGCACTAGACCAAGTTTCTAATCTAAGTAAACTACAAATTACAGCATCATGCTCTTTCACACGAAAACAAATCGGTTTTCTTTCTTTTTTTTTTTTTTTTTACAAATCGGTTTTCAAATAATTATCTTGAAAAAATTTACAAAATTGGTTTCTTACACAGCAATATACAATTGCTTTATAATAAGTCCATAACTGAGGGGTAGATTGTGAAGGGTCGGGGAGAGGTAGATTGACAATTTATAGCAGAAGAGGGAGGTCTCAAATCAACATTTGAGACCAAGAAGCAGAAAGCTAAAATAAAAACAACTTTGATGTATTTTAGAATTGGGTTTTTTTTGTCTGTGTTAGAATATATGTGCAGATGGCTGAAAAAACGAATTATTCCAAAAACTTAGGTTAACTATACCCTATTTAATAATGGAGCTATTGCTAATGCTTACCACATCATGAAGCTCAAAGGCAAAAACCATCTCTTCTTTTTGTGATCCCACTATACTGAATATGTGTTTATCAGTTCAGTCACTCAGTCATGTCTGACTCTTGGCGACCCCATGAACCGCAGCATGCCAGGCCTCCCTGTCCATCACCAACTCCCGGAGCCCACCCAAACCCATGTCCATTGAGTCAGTGATGCCATCCAACCATCTCATCCTCTGTAGTCCTCTTTTCCTCCTGCCTTCAATCTTTCCCACCATCAGGGTCTTTTCAAATGAGTCAGCTCTTCACATCAGGTGGTCAAGGCACTGGAGTTTCAGCTCCAGCATCAGTCCTTCCAATGAACACCCAGGACTGATCTCCTTTAGGATGGACTGGTTGGATCTCCTTGCAGTCCAAGGGACTCTCAAGAGTCTTCTCCAACACCACAGTTCAAAGCATCAATTCTTCGGAACTCAGCTTTCTTTATAGTCCAACTCTTACATCCATACATGACTACTGGAAAAACCATAGTTTTGACTAGACAGACCTTTGTTGGCAAAGTGATGTCTCTGCTTTTTAATATACTGTCTAGGTTGGTCAAAACTTTCCTTTCAAGGAGCAGGCGTCTTTTAATTTCATGGCTGCAGTCACCATCTGCAGTGATTTTGGAGCCCAAAAAATAGTCTGACACTGTTTCCCCATCTGTTGCCATGAAGTGATGGGACCAGATGCCATGATCTTTGTTTCAAGAATGTTGAGCTTTAAGCCAACTTTTTCACTCTCCTCTTTCACTTTCATCAAGAGGCTCTTTAGTTTCTCTTCACTTTTTGCCATAAGGGTGGTGTCATCTGCATATCTGAGGTTATTGATATTTCTCCCAGCAATCTTGATTCCAGTTTGTGCTTCTTCCAGCCCAGAGTTTCTCATGATGTACTCTGCATGTAAGTTAAATAAGCAGGGTGACAATATACAGCTTTGATGTACTCCTTTTCCTATTTGGATCCAGTCTGTTGGTCCATGTCCAGTTCTAACTGTTGCTTCCTGACCTGCATATAGGTTTCTCGAGAGACAGGTCAGGTGGCCTGGTATTCCCATCTCTTTCAGAATTTTCCAAAGTTTATTGTGATCCACACAGTCAAATGTGTTTATATAGTGTGTATTCAACAGATTGTTATTAAGTGAAAGATTCTGACTGCTTAAGAGTTTTCCAAGCATCACAGGTACAGCATAATTTCACTACCTTGAAAGTCAGAAGAAGATGCTATTACCATCAATGGTAACTAGTGTTTATTAAGCACTATTTTATTCCAGAGGTGGTGCTAGTGGTAAAGAACCTGCCTGCCAGTGCAGGTTAGACGTAGGACACGCTGGTTCGATTCCTGGGTCAGGAAGATCTCCTGAAGAAGGGCATGGCAATCCACTCCAGTATTCTTGCCTAGAGAAGCACCCCATGGACAGAGAAGCCTGGCAGGCTACAGTTCATAGTGTCAAACAGAGTCAGACATGACTGAAGCAACTTAACACATTTTATTCTAGAATCTGGATTTAATACTATATGCAGATTATCATTTAATCCTTGCGCCTGTCCCATAAGGAAAGGTGCTATGGATAACCATTTGCAGATGTTAATCTGAAGCAAAATTAAAAGAATGCTTGCTCCTTGGAAGAAAAGCTGTGACAAACCTAGACAGCATATTGAAAAGCAGAGACATCACTTTGTTGACAAAGATTTGTATAGACAAAGCTATGGTTTTTCCAGTAGTCATGTACAGCTGTGAGAGTTGAATCATAAAGTAGGTTGAGTGCCTAAGAATGATGCCTTCAAACTGTGGTGCTGGAGAAGACTCTTGAGAGTCTTCTCTTCCCTTGGACAGCAAGGAGATCAAACCAGTCAATGCTAAAGGAAATCAACTCTAAATATTCATTGGAAGGACGATTCTGTAGCTCCAATACTTTGGCCACCTGACGAAGAGGCAACACATTGGAAAAGACCCTGATGGTGGAAAAGATTGAGGGCAGGAGAAGGGGGTGGCAGAGGATGAGATGTTTGGATGACATCATCAACTCAATGGACGTGAGTTTGAGCAAACTCTGGGAGATAGTGGAGGACAGGGAAGCCTGGTGTGCTGCAATGGGGTCACAAAGATTTGGACATGACTTAGCAACTGAGCAAAAATGAAGGGAAGAGAACTTGGAGCACAGATACCAAATGGTTCACCACAGGGCTAGGAGACAGCTGGGGTGGCTGCTGGCCAGGGTGGTCATTTCCCAGCCCCGTACTGTCTGTGTGGGGCCAAGTAGCCCGGTCATGAGCACAGGATGAAACAGGAAATGCCGTGCATCCCCTGGAGAGCAGCCTCAGGAAAGCCCCACATGGGTGAGCTTCCCCTCCCCCATCTGCTGAGAGTGAAGTGGCTCAGTTGTGTCCAACTGTTTGCAACCCCATGGTCTGTAGTCTACCAGGCTCCTCAGTCCCTGGGATTTTCCAGGCAAGAGTACCAGAGTGGGTTGTCATTCCCTTCTCCAGGGGGTCTTCCCAACCCAGGGATCGAACTCTGGTCTCCTGCATTGCAGGCAGATGCTTTGCCATCTGAGCCACCAGGGAAACCCAAGACAAACAGAGTGACATAGTGAAAATTGCATCCGACTCTTTGTGACCCTGCATTCTCTAGGCCAGAACACTGGAGTGGGTAGCCTTTCCCTTCTCCAGGAAATCTTCCCAACTCAGGAATTGAACCAGGGTTTCCTGTGTTGTGGGCGGATTCTTTACCAGTTGAGCTACCAGGGAAACACTGCCCTGCCCCCACCCCCCCACCTCCGCCACCATCTGCAAGTAGGATGCTAAAGCCCATGGCCACCTTGAAAGAAAAGATGTAAGAACAGCAAGAACACCCTGGGTCCCCGAGTAACCTCTGCAGTTTACAGAAGGAACCCTCTGTATCCACACATCCTCGCCTTATGCTACTGAATCTTACATGAAAAGGAATTAAACATCTACTGTCAACCTCAACCTCCGTGACTTACTGGTTACATAAGCTAGTGTTACCCAGCCAAACCAATAAAATTCAGTAAGTGTGATTTTTACGGTCTGTTGGGGTCAAACTTCCTGTCATAATCACAGTACAGAAAATGACGGGCCTGATGTTCAGGAAGTCTGGCTTTCCAATCACTAGCTGGTGTCCTGGAACAAGTTACTTAAAACTCTAAGCTGAGTTTTAGTCCGAGAGTCTAAAATTATAAACGAAATTCTGCATGACACTAATTACGCAATATGCTTTTTTATATGTTTAATAATAGCTTTATACTGAGAGAATTCACACATCATACACTCTTTGAAGATATACAATGCAGTGATTTTCAGCAAACATTTTCATCATTCCAAAAAGAAGCCGTATAACTTGTTAACAATACTCCCCATTTACTCCCAAATTTCCAACCTATTAATCTACTCTCTGCTTAGAGATCTGTTTATTCTGGATATTTTATTTAAATGGAACCATACAATACATGGCCATCTGTGACTAGCTTCTTTTGCATGTTTTCACAGTTCATCTATTGTGTAGGATATAATTAGCGCTGCATTCATTTCCAATGCTGAATAATATTCTACTGTATAGATATATATCATATGTATCAGTTTATGGACATCTGGATTTTTTTTCCACTTTTTGGCTCCTATGAATAATGCTGCTATAAACATTAGTGTATAGGTTTTTGGACGGACATATTTTCTCCTTTCTCTGGGTATATATGCAGGAGAATTGCTGGGTCTATGTTTGATCTTTTTGGAACTTCCAGACTGTTTTCCAAAGTAGCTGCAACATTTCACATTCCCAGCAGTACTAAGTGAGGATTCTAACTTCCCTACCTCCTTGCCACCACTCAGCTGTCTTTTTGATTATAGCCATCCTAGATAGATGCAAAGTGGCATCTCAATATGGTTTTGATTTTCATCTCTCTGATGGCTAATGATATTCAGTGGGCTTCCCAGGTGACACTAGTGGTAAAGAATTCTCTTACCAACGCAGGAGATGTAAGAGACACGGGTTTGATTCCTGGGTTGGGAAGATTCCCTGGAGGAGGAAATGACACCCCACTCCGGTATTCTTGCCTGGAGAATCCCATGGACAGAGGAGCCTGGCAGACTACTGTCTATAGGGTCACAAAGAGTTGGACATGACTGAGCATCTGAGCATGATGATATTGAGCATCTTTTTATTTTTTCTTTTTGATACAATTGTGAAGAGGATAATTTCATTTATTTCTCTTTCTAATGGTTAATTATTAGTGCATAGAAATGTAACAGATTTCTGATTAATTTTCTATCCTTCAACTTTAATGAATTCATTTTTAAGTTCCAATAGTTTTTTGGTCTTAAGGGTTTTCTGTGCATAATATCATGTCATCTGCAAACAGTGACAGTTTCACTTCCTTTCCAACTTAGATTCCTTTCCTTCTTTTTCTTCTCTGCTGTGGCTAGGACTTCCAATATTATGTTGAAAAAAAAGTGGCAAGAGTAGTCACCCTTGTCTTGTTCTAAGCATCTTTTATTATTGCCTATTTACACATCTTCTTTAGAGACATGTCTTTTCAAATTTGTTGCCCATGTTTTAGCTGTTTTTTTTTTTTTTAAAGAAATTGAGTTATAAGAGTTCTTTATATATTTGTTATACCAATTCCTTATCAGGTACACAATATGAAAATATTTCTTCATTCTGTGGGTTGTCTTTTTGCTTTCTTGATGGTGTCTTTTGAAGCACAAAAAGATCATTATTTTGATGAAGCCCCATTTATCGATTTTGTTGCTTGTACTTTGATGTCATATTTAAGAAACCACTGTTTAACTGAAGGTCACAAATATTCACCTATGTTTTCTTTCAAGAGGTTCATAGTTTTAACTCTTACATTTAAATCTTTTATCCATTTTGGATATCCAAAATGGATATAACTACTTTTATCCATATTTTTTGTATGTGGTGAGTGGTAAGAGTCCAAATTCATGGTTTTGAATGTGGATATCCAGTTATCTCCACATCATGGGTTGAAAAGACTATGTGCGTGCATGCTAAGTTGCTTCAGTCATGTCCGACTCCCTGTGACCCTATGGACTGTAGCCCTCCAGGCCCTTCTGTCCATGGAATTCTCCAGGCAAGTATACTAGAGTGGGATGCCATGCCCTCCTCCAGGGGATCTTCCCAGCCCAAGGATTGAACCCAATTAACTTTCCTTGGTACCCTTGTTGAAAGTCAACTGACTGAAAAATTACATCTAAACTCTCAATTATACTCAATGGTTTATACATCTAAGATTTACATGAAGTGAAGTGAAAGTCGCTCAGTTGTGTCCAACTCTTTGCAGCCCCATGGACTGTAACCTGCCAGTCTACTCTGTCCATGGCATTCTCCAGGTCAGAATACTGAAGTGAGTAGCTGTTCCCTTCTTCAGGGGATCTTCTCAACCCAGGAATCGAACTGGGGTCTCCTGCATTGCAGGTGTATTCTTTACCAGCTGTGTTACCAGGGAAGCCCAAGATTTACATATGAAGTGAAGTGAAGTGAAGTGAAAGTCACTCAGTTGTGTCCGACTCTTTGCGACCCATGGGCTACCAACCCAGGAATGGAACCAGGGTCTCCTGCATTGCAGGCGAATTCTTTATGAACTGAGCTATGAGGGAAGCCCAAGATTTACATACAGACAATATATAAAGTATGTACACATGAAACAAACCTAGAAAGACCTCATATGTTATCAAAACACTGTCTTCAAACTTGACCGAAAAATCCACAGAAATGAAAACCACAACTGACCAGCATCTCCTGCTGCCTTTGCACTCACTGCTCCTCCCCTGTTCTTTCCATGGGTTACTCGTTCTGAACCTCACGAAGATCATACAGAAGTCTGAGCACTGAAGAACTGAGGCTTTTGAACTGTGGTGCTGGAGAAGACACTTGAGAGTCCCTTGGACTGCAAGGAGATCAAATCAGTCAATCCTAGAGGAAATCAACCCTGAATATTCATTGGAAGGACTGATACTGAAGCTGAAGCTCCAATACTTTGACCACATGATGTAAAGAGTTGACTCACTGGAAAAGACCCTGATGCTGGGAAAGAGTGAAGGCAGGAGAAGAGGGTGTCAGAGGATGAGATGGTTGGATGGCATCACTGACTCAATGGACATGAACTTGGGCAAACTCCGGGAGATGGTGATGGAGGAGATGGGTGCAGTCCACGGGGTTGTGAAGAGTCAGACACGACTTGGCGACTGAACAACAGCAATAACTGAACCTCCACACCAATATGTGAACGTCTCATCCTTAACCAAAGGTGAAGCAGTTTCTTATGAGCATCTTCATGGTTGTTGGAGAACCACAATTTCATTTCCAGTGGGAAGGACTCTCTCTTATTAGTATTGCTTGCTTTCTCTTTACTTTGCAGGGAAAATCTGAATCTCTTATCAACCACAGAGAAACAAAACACAGGTAAGAGGAATTTTTGTTCTATCATTCAAGCATATTCTCTTCAATTTTTTTTTTTTGAGTTGAGATAGCTTCCATAAGTAGCTCTTATGGAAGTGTATAAAAGTGTATAAGTGTATAAAAGTACAGTCTGATTCAAGTGACATAGGGAGAAGAGGGTGGCAGGAGAAGGATGAAGGGGACAAACAGCGAAATTTTTCCAGTTTTAGGTTAAGGCCAGAAAGAAAAACAATATCATTTTGTCTTGCAAGAGATCAAAAAAAAAAAAAAAAAAAAAAAAAAGACACCTCCCCCCCAAAATGCCACCTCATAAAAATCTGGAGACACACCATCCACTCCACTGTGCTGCTCTGCACCTTGCAGAGCATATGAAAGTTGTTTCGCTGAGGCATTTGCTATCTGACTTGTTATTCAGGAAATCGTCAGCTATAAATCTTGCTCTCTATCATACGGCACTGTATGGAATAAAAGTCCCAAAAGTAGAACTGCTGGCCAAAAACCAGAAAGTGTGCTTTTTCCGTATAAACCCTGCTTTAATGGAGTGCCGCGGTCCATGAACTTTCAAGCATTATAAGTCAATTTCTCTTCCTAAATGTTATGAACAACAGCCTATGAAATATTTTACAGAATAAAGGCAAAGACCAGATATTTTTTATGTGTACAGTGCAACTGATCACCTTTTGTGCCAATAGGAGGTAAAACGTTGGAAGTCAGGGCTAGATTAAGTTCTCCCGGTAAACCTTTCTGTTCACCAGAGGGTGAGGTCAAACTTTCACCACGAGGAGGGGAGGGAATAAATTAGGAATCTGGGATTAACAAAGACACACTACTATACATAAAGTAAATAACAAGGGCTTGCTGTCCAGCATGGGGAGCTGTATTTGCCATCTTGTTATTACATACCTATAATGGACTGGAAAAGAGATGCAGACATAGGGAACGGACTTGTGGCCACAGGTGGGGCAGGACCTCGGGGGACACGCTGAGTCAGCAGCACTGACATATATCGCTTCCCTGTATAAAGCATCCAGGGGGAAGCTGCCGCACCGTGCAGGGAGCTCAGCTCTGTGATGACCTAGGTGGGGGTGTGTGTGGGAGGGAGGCTCAAAAGGAAGCAGAGAGATGGAACACATGGCTGATCCTGACGCTGTACCGCAGAAACTAACAGAACACTGTAAAGCAGTTATATTCCAGTAAAAAAGGAGTTAAATACAGAGGAAGAAAGAATATATATTCACACGTATATACTAGAAAAAAACTGAACCATTTCGGTATACACCTGAAACACTGTAAATCAACTATATTTCAATTAAGAAATAAAAACAAAAATAATTGTCACCATAATTCTATCAGCATTATTAGCTCAAGGGAACAGGGATACAGAAAAATATATATTGCACAAACTGAGGAACATATCCATCCTTCTCTCATATAAAACTTAGTTGGTTCGTTACAAGAAAAAGAGGTGAGATGCTAAAATAAAGCTAATTATTTTCTTTAAAACACGGACTTACAATTCCATGAAAAGAAGCAATATATGACGCCAAGACCTAACGGGAATGGAGCAGGCTTTTGAGGCCCTCTTTCTCATTCTCCTCTTTAGGAAGGACAGGAAACAGCAGCCCTCCATTGAGTTTGGCAAGCATTTTGTGAACTGTGTTCCACAGAATGCTGGCTCAGTGAGATGCTAATATTGTCCTGGGGCCAGGGGTGGTGGTGGGGGGGAGGGGGAGGGCCAAGTGAACTTAGAAAATGTCGCATTCTGCATCCTCTCTTGAGGATTCATAAGTTGCATTAGCATCCTGAAAGCTCAGAGAATTCCTGAAGCCAAGACCCAAATTAACTTTTTAACTCAATGTTTCCCAAATTTTTTGACCATAGAACTCCTTTTTCCCAAATCACTTCGTAATATTTCATATGATGAATAGACAGGTAACTGATAAAAGCAGTACAATTAGGTGACTAAAATCATGGCATTTGGGCTCACACTTTCTCAGTTCAAATCCTAGGTCTAGAATAATACCAGTGATTTCTCTGTAAAATAAAGATATTTAAACTATTTGCCCTCGGAAGGCGTTTGTAAGGAGTAAATGAGAATCTGTGTGAAATATTTAGCACTGTGCCTGGCTCATAATAAGAGCCCAGCAAACATTAACCACAAATATTGTGAGCATGTCCCCAAATTTGAATCTGGCCATTCCTTTATCAGACTCAGTGAATTAGTCCTTCCAAGGAATATTCGGGGTTGATTTCTTTTAGGATTGACTGGTTTGATCTCCTTGCAGTCCAAGGGACTCTCAAGAGTCTTCTTCATGTAAAGTAATTAGCCTCCAACTAATAAAAATAAATGGAAAAAAAAAAAAAGAGTCTTCTTCAGCCACAATTCAAATCAATTCTTCGGTACTCAGCCTTCTTTATGGTCCAACTCTCACATCAATCCAATTAATATTTTTGAGCATCAAGTACTTTCTAGACCTGGTTCCATGTGATGAATCAGGTAAAGTCCCTCAGTTTCCTGGGCAGTAAATCTCAGACTGTCATCAATGTTAGGAAACCACTAGTTAAAAGAGGTTTTGAGGATTAAATGAAACAGCACTAGTACAGAATCTAGCAGATAGTTGGCACCCATATGTCACTCACATCCCTTCTTTTTAAACAAAATTTTCAAAGAATCTCTTTGGTGAGCTACTTCTTAGAAAAATATATTTAATGCATTATTTTAATCTTTCTTCCTATATGTTTCTTAGACATGAGAAAAGGAAAATATAAATAAGTAGAATGGTGTGAAGCACTGATGGATATAAGAAAGCCTTCAAATTTTGTAGCCCCATCTGCAATAAGTCTGATTAACTTTGAAAATTATTTTGAAACATTATTTCATAGGCTACACTATTGCTCAAATACATGCTCAATTCATAATTCTTCCTAACTCCAGGCACAAATCCGATATTTACTGTATTATTTAGGCTTGGCCCAATTAATCATCTATCTATGATGTATCATCCTGATATTAGAACATGCCTGGATAGACATGTTCATGTATATAGATACACAAATACAAACAAAAAATGTGTACATGTGCTAAAATTTCTAGATAGACATCTCTGCATAAAGTCTTATAAAATAAAAAATATAAAATAATAATAAATAAAAGCCTATAAAATAAAATAAAAATAAAAAAGTCTATAAAGTAAAACATGTACTTATTTTTAACATTACTGTGCACATTAGGCAAAAGACTGGTCATAAACTTCATTGGTTGGGTGGGGAAAGAGAGAGAGACAAACAGCTAATGTTCAGTATATCACGGTTTTTGCCTGACACCTTAATTCCAGTGATTCAAATGTGAAATATTTACTAGTGCTTTAATAATACTTCAACTTAAATTTTTTTAAGAATAATACTCATATACTGGGGGAAAAAAGGAGTATACTCAGGAAAGCCAATACCTATTACAGAAATATATATGCTTTAAAAGAAATGTTTAAGCAGGAAAATGTAGAACCTTGAAGCCTTTGGTATCCAGGGACCCAGGGTGAGCATAAGAGAAGCTGTAAGTCACACGTCTCTGCAGTATTCTAATGTTTTATGCCCTCTACTGGTGTCCAGTATCCAACCTGTGGGTTCTCTGCAATCTCCTCCCCAATCGGATCATATAATAGCAAATAACTACTGTACATCATATAGTTTAGGACATGAGTTTTAAAAAGTTTTATTTATTCTTCCCATAGCCCAGTGACTTATCATCTTTAAAAAACTGAGTCAGATATCAAGAAAGATGAAATATCTTGCCCAAGATCATATACAAATGGGAAAAGCAAAATTTGACCTCTCTGAAATTTGAACCCAAATATCACTCTGAAATCTGCACATTAACCAACTCATTATAGTGCTTCATGAAAGAGTATATCAGGAAAGTTAGTATACAACCTAGACATTTTACATTGTGAGTACTATGTACTCACTAAACTTACTCACTTACTAAACTTACTAAACACAGCTATGGTCCAAGACTTTCATGCAAAGCAAAAACTGTAATCAGTGCAAGCATCTAAAAAGAATGTTTATCCATTGCATAGACTATTATACAGCCACTTGAGATATTTTCATAGAATATTTAAGAAAATGGAAAAATAGCAGGGGTTAGTTAAGAGAAAATGAGAGGATACAAAATTTTATAGTAAGCTAATTTTATTTCTAAAATTATATATATTTAAATGGTTTTTCCCGTAGTCATGTACGGATGTGAGAGTTAGACCACAAAGAAGGCTGAGGGCAGAAAAATTGATGCTTTCGAACTGTAGTGCTGGAGAAGACTCTTGAGAGTCTCTTTGGACTGCAAGGAGATCCAGTCAATCCTAAAGGGATTCAACCCTAAATATTTATTGGAAGGATTGATGCTGAAGCTGAAGCTCCAATACTCTGGCTACCTGATATGAAGAGCTGACTCACTGGACAAGACCCTGATGTTGGGAAAGATTAAAGGAAGGAGGAGAAGGGGGTGACAGAGGATGACATGGTTGGATGGCATCATTAACTCAATGGACATAAGTTTGAACAAACTCTGGGAGATAGTGAAGGGCAGGGAAGCCTGGTGTGCTGCAGTCCTTGGGGTCACAAAGAGTCAGACATGACTTAGTGACTGAACAACAACATTTAAATAAACATACAGAGACTAGAAACATGTAGCAAAGTATTAACAGTGGTTTTTCCCTGTGGGTTGGTGAGGTTCTTCATCTTTTCTTGTATCTTAATTTCATAAACATGTATTTTCAATAATAGAAAATGGTGAAATTCAGTGTATTCTAAAGTTCTTGTCTCTTTCCAGTGTATAGAAAGCAAGAACTCGTTTGCTGATTACACCGAGCACTTGAGTCAAAATAGAGTCTTATGGTAGCAAACATTAGAATAATACTGATAAAGACAGAGGTATGGGTGTAGATGGAGAAATGGTAGTTTGTCACGAGGCGTGGAAGCTGGAGAAGACAAAAAGGCACGATAAACCTTTCTTTTTTTTAAGGTTATGGGTTGAGACATGCAACCAATAAAATGTTAAGGAAAATGTTAAGCATGTTAGGAAAAGAAAATGTTAAGGAAAGGAAGGAAAATGTTAAGTATGTTTATCTTTTTCACATACCTCTAACCATGTTAACAGCCTGGCTTTAAGGCTTAGAAAGTAAAGGTGGGATCCTCATTAATGAATACACAAAATAAATGAAACATTAATCAGACATAGAGACCAAATATATGGATGCCAAGGGGAAAGGTGGGAGTGGAATGAAATTGGGAGATTGGGATTAGCATTTATATACTACCATGCATTAGCACAGATAACTGATGAGAACCTGCTGCATAGCACATGGAACTCAATGCTCTGTGGTGACCTAAAAGGAAAGGAAACCCAAAAAAGAGGGGCTATGTATGTATACGTAGAGCTGATTCACTTTGCTCTACAGCAGAAATACAACACTAGAAAGCAACTAGACGCTAATAAAAATTAAAAAAAAAAAAAAAATCAAGAGTGCAGCCTGGATCATCCATGCTGCTGATAGTAAAATACAAAAGTAGAGGAGAAAAAACTGAGGAGAAATTAAGCAAAAAAAAAAAAGTCAAAAAGTAGAACCTGAAGATTTGGAAAATTTGCAGCCTTATCAATATGGCAAAAAAATTTCAAAAGGCTGATTCATGTTGAGGTTTGACAGAAAACAGCAAAATTCTGTAAAGTAATTATCCTTCAATAAAAAGTAAATTTTAAAAAAACATTGCAAAAAATGAGAAAAGGTGCTCTGAAGCGAACACAGCGGGTGTGGCTGGATAATCACTGCATAAAGAAAGCAACTCATTGATTTAATCAGCCATCTCTGCAACAGTCAGGACTAGGGATGGGGTTATCCCATTTAGACTAAAGGGCACAGAGACAGGGCGACAAGGAGGGGAGGCTCTCAGACCTCTGAGATCTAGGAGATGGAACGATGGAGCTTTCTGGCCGTGTTACTCATCACCATAAGGGAAGAAGGACCCTGAAGGTGATTCAGAGAGCCACAGAGCTGTCCCCTCCACGAGAGACCCAGATGCTGTCTCTCCCTTGGTTGCAAAGGGCAAGACTATCTCTTCCTGGGTTTTGGTGAGCCAGGCTGCTGCCTCTGACGGTCTGGAAGGCAGGCTACCAGCCTCAAGAGCCCAAAGGACAGGCCACCAAGCAGATTATTCAAGAGCCTCAAAATCAGATAGAATGAGTCCTGGTACGCTTTAGACTTGCTGGGGATCCATCACCCCCTTTCTTCTTTATGATTTCTTGATTTTAGAATGGGAATGTCTATTGTATATTGTATGGCTGTCCATCCATCATCTTTTGGAAGAACAAAACTTCCCTGGTTTCCTAGGATCACAGGAGAGAAATTTTTTCCCCAGGATGAATCATATCTCAAGTTTCAGGCATATCTGATTTGGATACTTTGATGAGATTTGGGACTTAAGAGTTGTTGCTAGAATGGGTTAAGATCTGGGGGCTTCTGGGATGTAGATGAATGTATTTTGGCTGTGAGAAGGACAGACATTTGGGGAAGAATGTTGTGGTCAGAACTGTGTTTCCTCCAAATTCATATACTGAAGTCCTAATCCCCAGTACACAAGAATGTGACTGCATCCAGAGAAGCAGCCTTTAAGAGGTGATTAAGTTTAAATGAGACCATTTGGAGAGGCTTTAATCCAATGACTGGAATAGTTGCAAGAAGGGGAGATTAGGATGGGGACAGCAGGGCTCTGCACGCACAGAGGGAAACCCAACGAGGACACAGCGAGAAGGCAGCTATTGGCACGTCAAGGAAAGAGGCCTCAGAGGAAGCCAATTCCACAGGCCTCCAGAGCCATGAGAAAATGAATTGCTGTTTATGTTACCCAGCCTGTGGTATTTTGTTACAGCAGTCCAAGCAAATAATACACTAGCTAAACCATCAACCCCCCATCATCTTCTGAAACTCCTTACCCAACTTTATTTCTCTTCATTGCATTTCTTACTGCCTGGCAGATTATACCGTATTTATTGGTTTGACAGATCCACCTGCTTAGACAGTAAATGCGAAAAGAGCAAGGAGCTTGCCTGTGTATAGTCTATGGTTCAAAGCACCAACTCTAGAGACCAATGCCTGAGATCGAGCCCAAGCTCGGCCACTTATCCGCTGTATCCCTTGCGGAACTGATTAAATTTGACTGCGTCTCAAGTTTCCTAAACTGTATGTCGGAGACTGAGGTGCTACAGAAGATATGTGAGAGTCCCTCGGACAACAAGAAGATCGAACCAGTCCATCCTAAAGGAAATCAACCCTGAATATTCATTGGAAGGACTGATGCTGAAGCTCCAATCCTTTGGCCACCTGATGCAAAGAACTGACTCATTGGAAGAGACTCTGATGCTGGGAAAGATTGAAGGCAGGAGGAGAAGGGGATGACAGAGGATGAGATGGTTGGATGGCATCACTGACTCAATGGACATGAGTTTGAGCAAACTCCAGGAGATGGAGGAGGACAGAGAAGCCTGGCGTGCTGCAGTACGTGGGGTCGCAGAGTTGGACACAACTTAGTGACTGAACAACAATGTTGGGAATAGTAGTTGTACTGCTTCAGAGGGCTGTTGTAAGTTGTTGGAAGAAGGCCTGATAACAGTGCTTGGCATAAAATAAACACCCTGATAAGTACCTAGCACAGCTTTTATTGCTCAGTGCTATATCCCAGACTATTCTGCCCAACTGCCAACACAAGTCATTGTTCGCGTCTGTCCTTCGGCACTATTTGTTTGCCAAGCACACTTCCATGGGGCTGCAGCTAAGCAAGCTCTTTGCTATGTCAAACATGCCTTCTCCTCTCATGACAGTCTACAGCATTCCCGTGACAAATCCAAGCCATCCACCTCCCAGCCCAGCCCCTGTCAACACACCTACTCTGTTATTGCCTTACACAAGTTAGGGCTTACATGGTATTTAAGCAGGGCGCTACAAATATTGATACGTGTTCCCAAGCCAGGTTTCCACTTTAATGGGGCTCCAGGCATACCAATAATGCCAATCACAAACAACAGCAGATCCCATGGGATTAGCACAGTGTTCGGCATTTACATGAATGTGTTCACACTAGCCTGATGTGATCGGGATGATTCCCCTTTATCAGGGAAGGAAAGAGGCTCAGAGAGTTAAGGAATGTGCTCACAGCTACACAGCTGAGATTCTCATCCAGATCGTGACCTCTATCGCACATGTATCCACCACAATCCTATCTGTTCTGACAAACTGTCTAAGATGAACACAGTGAACAGGCTTAAGTTCACTGTCTAGGAAGGTTCATTTTTAAATATTTATTTATTATTAATTTTTAATTTATTCGGCTGCACTGGATCTTAGTGGTAGCACACGGGATCTTCGATCTTCATGTGGCGTGCTGGATTTACAGTTGTAGCATATGAACTCTCAGTTGCAGCATGGAGGATCTAATTCTCTGGCCAGGGATCAAACCCAGGCACCCTGCATTGGAAAGTGTGGAGTCTTAGCCACTGACCACCAGGGAAGTCCCGGAAGGTTCATTTCTTAAGCGGAAACTCACAGTGAAGCCTTTTCTAAAACAAGCCAGTTCAGATCTTCATTGACTCTGTTGCTATCACACAAGATGAAGGTGAACACTTTCTTTGGGGCTGGCTCCCTTTCAGACGTGTCTATGGGGTGCGGCTGTGCCCTGGGCTGTGGGCTCCCAAAAATCTGGCTTCAGACCTGGTTCTACAATTCATCGTGATCACCTTTGTGTGAAACCATCTTCCTGGGCCGCAGTTTCTTCTTTTCAAAAACTGGGTACAACTCCAGCTGCCTCACAGAGATGTCATGAGAACTAAAACAGATACCATCTGTGGAGTGAGTGGTGATGGGGGTTAGTCCCTCACTGTGTCTGACTCTTTGTGACCCCATGGACTATAGCCCACCAGGCTCCTCTGTCCATGGAACTCTCCAGGCACGAATACTGGAGTGGGTTACCATTTCCTCCTCCAGGGAATCTTCCCGACCCAGAGGTTGAACCCGAGTCTTCTGACGTCTCCTGCATCAGCAGGTGGGTTCTTTACCGTCTGAGCCACCAGGAAAGCCAGATCTGTGGCATCACCTGGTAGAAAATAGGTGTTCAACAAACAAATGTTGGCCAAAAGGAAGAAAAAGGAGGTAGGTGGGTGAGCATCAGTTTAGTGTAGTGTTCTAAAGGATCCCAGATACCACATGTTCGCCAAGCTGTATCCTAAACACCTAGGCAGCCTGGCTGCACCTACCTGGACATGTAAGATGCAGAGTCCTCTGGACGGAGGCAGCTGGGGCCCGCAACCAGCCTGCAGCAGAACCAGAGATCAAAGTGCCGTGGAGAACTGAACTCAAAAACTGGGCTCTGCCACCTGGCTTTGTCAGAACTTGCTACAGGTGAGAAGAAGCTGGCATGGTCACTTGCTCCCAACACCACCCAAAGATCAAAAGCGAACACCCTGGCTTATCCATTGGAGATACTGCAAAGGAACTGGGTGAAATGCGGTCTGAGCAGTCAGCCAAAGATAAACAGCTGCATGAAGAGAAAAGCGGCTGAGCTAAAGAAATAGGAAAAGGATATTGCTGCGTACTGTGCCAAAGGCAAGAATGAACTGGGAGAGAAGAGCCCTGGCAGGCCAGTGGGCTCCAAGAAGAAGAAAGAACTGGAAGAGGAAGATGAATGGGAGGAGGAAGATGAGGAAAAAATGGCTATCCTGTGATGACATGTGTGTGGAGTGTGCTCAGACAATTGTTTTGCTAAGAATGCGGATTCAAGTGCAGCTCAATATTAGCTTCAGTATAAAATGTGTACAGATTTTTGTATCGCTGATATGATTCTTTGTAGAGAAAATACTTTTTTAAAATTCAGGTTGTAGCTTTTTGAGGGGTTACTACATACAGTTAGATTTTAAAGCTTCTGATGTTGAATGTTTCTAAATATGTCATGGTTTCTTTAATTTCTTGACTTGTATATGGCAGCGAAGCAAACTCTTAGAAATTAGCATCGATGGCAAATTTTGGGTTTTCTAGAGTGAGAATGTTACAATTTTGCTTTTTTAAAAAAAAAAAATCTTGTAATAAAATTACATATATTAAAAAAAAAAAAGTATCTTCCATTCTACAAGATAACCATGATCTGGGAGCAGAGGAAAAGTAAAGAAGAAAGAACCAGAAGGACGCAGCAGCAGTTTCTTGGCAAGTCTACCCTCATCAGAGGCTTCCGCACAAATTTTGGCCAAAGTAACAGACTAAAGACTTGATGAAGCAGATTCTCCTTCCTGGGCTTGGCTGCACTGCGCACATGATCTAACCACAAAATAATCACTGTTCTTGCACTTTTAAACATTTTTTTGTCCCAACGTAGGCAGGAAAATGAAAGCAACAAGTTTAATAAGATCATTGTAAACTTAGCTAATTTGCCACGCTCCTTCCTACCCTCAACTCTGCTTTTTAGATCCTTTTTCTACTTCCTAGCCAAATATTCAATTTATTCTCACCAAGAGAATTGCAAGGCTAAAGCCAAGCCCAATTTCAAAATACAAGACACAGAATTGGCCAAAATGGTATCCAGTATGGATTTCCTTCATTCTCTGATTCCCTTTAAACTATAGGTATCTTGTGGTCAAAGTGAACCCTTTTCTGGCAATGGGGAATAAGATACAGGTATCTTCTAGAGTCTAAAAGAGCGGCTCTTAGCATTCCAGTACAGCATGAGAAGATACTCATGGTAAGTTTAACTGTAAGAAACCGCATTTCATGACCACATCAAGAGCCTCTTCCTTCCCTGGCCAAGCCTTTACTGATTTCCCCCATCCCCCAATACCAGCTGAACCAAGGGAGTGACAAACGGGGACTCACTAGATGCCATCAATCACTGTCACCAGAGGAAAATGAAAAGAATCCAACATATGTTTTCGCAAATGCCTCCCTCTGTCTACTCCCACCGCTGCTCTTCCTCACCGGGACACAGTCTTTATGAGCAGCCAGTCACTTGTTCACAGGCCTCCAGCAGAAATGGATGAGGAGCGGTTGGTAGAGGCTTCCAAGGCATCCCTGTTTCTCCTGTGTGTGTCTGTATTTACAGTTCGTGCACTCCCAGGGGAGACGGAAGCAGGGCTTCATCCAACTGGCTACAGACCATCCCGACCACAGAGAGCGGAACGGCCGATGACGGTCGCAGCGAGACAATACCCCGTGCCAGGAGGGATGGTGGGATAGAAAGAATGTGAGATATAGGTAGCAGATGGCACTCTCCCCAACGCGTTCTCAAGTCAGGGGACCCAGAGCTCCTTACTTCTCTGCTGACCATGACGGCACTTAAGAAATCAATTCCTATGGCAACAGCTCTAAGTAAGACACTCTGAAAATAAAAGGATGTTTTAAATGGAGGGCAGACACTTGCACTCATTCCTGGGCAGAGAGTGAGAGGCAGAGCGTGGTAACTTGTGTCCTAAGCCACAGGACAATCATGTTGCCAATTTTTCTCTTTGACACCATAACCCCCTATAGCGCATCTATCATGGCTAAATAATAAAAGAGAACAGAAGCAACAATAAAAGACCAGCTGTATACATGAAGATATTCATTGCAATGATAATAAAAAAATAAACTAAAAAACATTTCATAGAAAAAATCATGAAGTTATGGTATATAATACAGATGAAACACATAACAAGTAAAATTTATTATGACAACCTAGCAAGAGGGAGGGATGTTGTTGCAGTAAACTGAACCAAGCAATGATACAAAAATAATGTGCTTTTTTGTTATAGTGATGTCAGGAGTGTCCACATAGGAAACCTTCAGAAAGTCGATACACTAGGTTGGTGGAATTTTAAGGTTCCTTAATTTTTCTTGAAATTCTTGTAATAAAAATTAAGACAAAAGAAAAATCAGGGTAAAAGTCACCACAAACTTTTCCAAACCTCAGCTGTGCCACAACAAACCGGAAGGACATTTACAGACAAGGATGGAACTTTCAGAGCCTAGGGGGAAAAAACTACAACAGAAGTAGACAGACACAGCACCTGCATTTATTAAAACTAGGTACGTACCAGACGCGATACGTTATAAGGCTACAAACAGGCCTAAATGAAGCACTTGATACATATCTGAATGGTTGCCTATGGCAGGGAGGGGACCAGGGTAAATAAGGAGGTAACCCTGAGGTCCAGCACAAACCAGGGGCCACCCTGTGCCCAGTGAGACCACGGGTCACCCTGCAGAGGGTGAGTGGCTCAACCCGCGCACCTGAGGTCCTCAGGCAGAGCCAGTCACATTTTGAAGACATTGGGACAAAATGCTACGATTTCAGGCCACTAGACATTTCCTCTCCAGGACGAGTCCCATGCTCTGAAACGGTAGTTGCTTTATATGGAAGCCCTTCTTTTCCACTCCAGGTTCTAATTTTCCTTCTACTTAAAACAAGATGAAAAGACTGTAGGAAAACATCATTACTGAAGATGATTTAATCATGCTGCCAATTGTGCAGATAATTTTGTTGCCAAATCATATAACAATTGTATAGTGACATACGTGTGTATCATTATAAATGTAGTACTATAACCACGTATAACTACTCGAAATGATCCAGTGTAGACTAAAAAAGAAACCAGCAAAAGTGGCTACATCTGAAAAGGAGAACCAAGTACAAAAAGGATATAATTTTCACTGCATACTCTCTTTTTGGATCTTTAAAATTTTGCATTGTTCATGTCTTTTCTTCATTTATCTCTTAGGTGGTTCCTTCTGACCGTCAGATTTTAGGATTATATTAGATTTCAGGAGTATATTAGAGATGCTAGTCCTTTGTGATATAAATTTTCTAGTGTTTTTGTGTTTTATATTTGCACTATAAATATTGCAAAATATTTGTATTTTGTCTTTAATCTGACCAAATAAAAAATTCAAAGCACCTACTTAAGCATGCACCTATTCTGTATATCTAATATTTCAAAATCAGCTGGAGGAGACAATGCCCCAATTATACCAGAATCAGTAAGAAGCCAGCCCAGCTCTCTAAGCTTGATCCCAGCTTCCCACCCCAGGTTCCCAGAGCCGGATACCTTGCCTCCCAAATCCTGGTGACTCAGCTAAAGCAGAAGCAGCTCGGCAGAGGGCAGCCTTGCCTGCGGTGCTCACTGTACTTCCTTGATTTTATATGTAGGCTAATAATTGATTGGAGTCCGGCCACCCAGAATACCTTCCCAGGACCGAAGGCAGCTGGGGACCGCCATCTCTGTCACACTGTCCCCACCCTTACATCTCTACAGCTCTTGGCTCGGACCAGGACCGATGCTCCTGTGATCCAAAGGCATGGCTGGGGGCTCCAGAGTCCCCACACCTCAACAAACAAGGCATGTCATAAAGTTGTTTCAACTAAGGTTCTTTTCTTAGAAGCCAGTGTCTTTCCAGTCGGCTGGCTGGCTCCTGAGTCAGAACAGCACCCACGGGGGCGCAGTGGCCTGTGAAGCAGGAAGTGGCGGGGGTCGGAGGGGGTGTCCGCCAGGCCAGCCCTAATGTGGACCTACTAGAAAGCAGACCCTGCAGAAAGCACCCCACAGCACCTTCTGGAGCTGAGTACCCCAAGTGCCATCCGCAGTGAATTCTCCAAGAAAACCCCTGAGATGTGTGAGAGTTTCCAGACACATAATTCAGGACCGTTTCTCTCAACTAACAATTTCATCATTGTTCTCTATTGAAATTGACATCCGAGAGAGACAACTTTTTTTTTTTCAGTGGCAAAGTTCCCCTTTGCGGGGGTAAGGGGAATGCAAACCCACAGAAACAATAAGCAGTCTTGCCCCACTCACCTTGGGGAAAAGAAAGATGAGTGGAGCTTTTAGGGGGAAAGGGCAAGGAGGAGCCAGAAACTGAACTTCTATGTAGCAAGAAAATCAAAATGCAAACTCTATAGCTGAGTATTATGTCCAGGTAGGAAAAAGCAGACAGAGGAAAAAGAGTGATGGACACAAAATGAAACTGGCGGAAAAGCAGGCGATATACACACCGGGGTCTCCCCCTCCAGCAGGAAGCACAAACCGCTGGGACCAACAGCGCTTCCAGCTCAGTCGGCTGGACAAGCGGCCAAGAGAATTTCAGGAACTCAAGAGAGTGGTGGCTGGGAGGCAAGTCAGCCTGAGGCCCCCAGACACATTCTTCTTCTACCACCACCAAGTTCACGGAGATGTTTCACCTTCAGCGAAGTCTTTAGGGCCCACACAGAGAGACAGGCTGGAAACCACAGGGAGAGTCAGGCGAAGGGTCAGGGAACGGGAGCTGGTTATAAGAGAACACTATTACACCCTGGCCTTCTTAGGTTTCAGGAAACGTGGCTTGACCGACAGGCGAGTCAGCTCTGTGCAGTCACAAACCGCGCAGTGAGGGTGTTCCGGGGCTGGCTCGGGTGTCACGAGGCCTCCACCTCAGCCCTGATTATCTGTGAGACACAGGCCCCGAAGCTGGCCGGTTAGCACCTTCACAATCTAATGTCTGCGAGCAATGCTAACTGTGTTTCCAGGCCACGGACAGGGACCATGCTTCTGTCTGCAGCCATAATTCTAGCCCAGCACAGAATACTCCCACACACTCCCACACATAGAAATCGAGCCCCTGCATGGGTGAAAAGTAGATTTCCAAGTATGGTCACCAAGAACAACAGGCGGGAACTCCGAATGAGGGGTCAACACACGGAAGAAGATAGCGTACGTGCCTTCTGCCCACACAGACACACAATCTCAAAGGGCTGCAGCTAAGAGGAAACACTCAAATGGAAAGTGACAGTTAACCAATAGGGAACAATCTGTTGGCAGGACCTATCCCCACGGGGCTTGAGGGATGCAAGGCTAGATGACAAGGAGATTGCTGAACTTACCCGGAGAGAGAGCATCAGTGGAGGTATTAAGTAGCCAGGCAGAGCAGAAGTGTTAGTCACTTCTAATCACCTAAATTATTAACACAAACTGGAAGAAATCCAGACTAGCTTTAGCCTCAGAAAATCCACTCTAGCAGGGCTGGCAAGCAGATGCCTGCAGGCATGAGGCAGGTACTGCCGAGGGGGAGTGGTGGGCTGCAGGGAGCTGGGGCCGTTCCAGCTCTTTGTGGGAACTTGGACCTCGGGCGCCCCACCTGCAGGATTTCCTTAGAAGTGGGAAATTCAGGTTTTTATGAGCTCCTGATTTTTAAATGCTTAGAACTAATTAAAAAATAAATCCTGCATGTCTAATGAAACACATCTTAAACTTTTATAACATCTCGAAGGGAAGTGAAAATATACCCTGTATGTTTTCAGATGGGTGAAGGTTGGGCATGAATTTGTAGGGTTAATAACTGCTCTTTCTCTGCACGATCTTGCAAAATAGAACTCAAAAAAAAAAAAAAAGTAAAGAAAAAGGCAAGGCACTATATTTATATAATGATTAAATTTATGATAAAAATACACTAGAAGTTGGGACATTAGGGAAATGCAAATTGAAACCACAATGCTATATCACCACACCCTTTAGGGTGGCCATTGAAAAAAAAAACCACACAGAAAATAACGAATATTGGTGAAGATATAGATAAACTGAAACCCTCAATTATTACTGGTGGGAATATAAAATGGTGCAGCCACTGTGGAAACCAGTTCTGTGGTTTCTCAAAAAGTTAAACAGAACTATATATGATCCAACAACTCCACTTTTGGATATATACCCCTGAGGAATGGAAAACAGGGACTCAAACGGAGATATACTTGTCTACCAATGTTCACAGCAGCACCCTCACAACAGCTAGAAGATAGAAACAACTCAAGTGTCCACCAACAAATGTGTAAATAAAATGTGGTTCACCCACACAACAGATTATTCTTCACCCTTAAAAATACAATTATGATATAAGCCACAACGTGGATGAACCTTGAAGACATTCTGCTAAAGTGAAATAAGCCAGACTGAAAAAAGGGCAAATACTGCGTCCTTCCACTTACAGGAGGTACCTGGAATACTCACAGTCATACACACAAAGAGGACTGGAGGCTTCCAGGGGTGGGACGGAGCAGGAATGGGGAGTTCACGTTTAAGGGGCAGGGCTCAGGACTGCGAGACAGAACAGCACTGGAGGCGGGAGGCAGTGAGGTGGCACAACACTGTAAACAGACTAATGCCACCCAACTGTTCATTTAAGCCTGGTTAAAATGCTAAGTTTTCTGCCCTATATATTACCATAATTAAAACAAAAAGAAAGAATCATAGGAATATCCATAGAGAAGACAGTCCAAAGGAGGGGCTTTTGTTACTTGCTGGCTTCCCAAGCAACCAGTACAGGAACAAGCATCTCCCCCTCTCCCTCGACCGCCAACCCCGTGGATCTCAAAGCCCGGCTGTGACCTCAAGGAAGTGCCGTGACTATCAGAGTCCCGTTGCTTCTCAGGAATCTTCGACAGGGCCATTGCATCCAGCCGTATAGGTGGCATACTGAGCCAAGGGTCCCGGCCCAGGGGACCAGCCTGGCCATGCCCTCTGTCCGGGGGAGGGCACGCCCTTCCGTCTGCACAGAGGCACAGTAGGCTAGAGGAGGCCGTGATCTTCCCCACCATAGAATCGCTCTTCTAACTCCCTGTTTCTGAGCCTGATACCCCCTCCTCTCATGGGCTCCAGATGGAAACTGCAGCGTCCCTTCCTGTTCTCCTTCTGATCAGCCATGGGTTTCCACCAACCCTGGGCTATGTCTTTCCATCTCTCCACTCCCACTGCCACTTAGCCTATTCAGGCCCCTTGCCCTCTGAGCTCCAAACCTGCAGCCCCCCGACCCCCACCCCGCTGGATGGCCCAGTGTCCTACGCTCCCAGGTTGGTTTCCCCACATAGGGCTCACCGCTCACTCACACATCTCTCTTTTTCCTGTGTGCTGAATAAATAATCAGGGAAGGAGCTTACTAGCCCCTACTGTCAGTTCTACTATTTAAAGGGAGACGGTCAGTTGATGGTGACTGTCTCTTGGTTAAATGAGTGTCAAGCAATAGCAGCAACGAATCAAATCATCTCTCCAGCAGAACACACCTTTGCATATCCCAGTTGCTAGCAAGCAGTCAGGAGACTGACACGGAAGAAAACTTGAAGAACCTTGAACTTCCTATCCCTAGAGCTAATTGAAATGATGCGTTGCTTGGTTCTGGATGCTTGACAGTCCAAAACCAGGGCGCCAGCATGGCCGGTGAGGACTGTCTGTCCTCACACGATCGAAGGAGCCAGGGAACTCGTGAGGCCTCTTTGTAACAACACTCATTCCCTGTTCATGAGGGCTCCACTCTCAAGAATCAGTCTTCCCCCAAATCCATCTCCTAATACCACCCCCTCAGCCTTAGGATATCAACATGTGAACTGTGCAGACATTCACACCACAGCCATGCCCGTGGAGACCCAAGCCACACCCTTCTCTGCATCTCAGAGCCTCCACAGGCACGAGGCGGCATTAACCTGGTTCTGTAGGAACGGATGCATGGGAAGACCATCCCAGCAGGAAATGGCAGGTGTTTACAGAAAGAGAACATTCCAGTATAAAGACAGAGTTGAGTGGGATTTCCGCTGTATTCTTAGAATCACAGGCAAGGCCTACAGCTGGGGACAATGGGGTGAAGTACCCTACTTTTTGTTGTTGTTGTTCAATCACTAAGTCATGTTCGACTCTTTGCGACCCCGTGGACTGCAGCATACCAGGCTCCTCTGTCCTGCACTCTGGGTTCCTATGCAATACTGTTCTTTCCAGAATTGGACTTTACTCTTACCACCAAACACGATCACAACTGAGCACCGTTTCCTCTTTGGCCCTGAAGGAAAGAATGGCTGGTTCCTTCTTTCTGGAGCTATTAGGAATTGCCTCTGCTCTTCCCCAGTAGCATATTGCATGCCTTCTGATCTGGGGGGGCTCATCTCCCAGTGTCATATCTTTTTGCCTTTTCACACTGTTTGCAGGGCTCTCGCAGAAAGAATACTAAAGTGGTTTTGCCATTTCTTCCTCCACTGGACCACCTCTTGTCAGGACTCTCTACTATGACCAGTCCATCTTAGTGGCCCTGCATGGTACATTGCTTCATTGAGCTATGCAAGCCTTTGTCATGACAAAGCTGTGATCCATGAAAGGGGTACCCTACGTAGAAAGCCATGACCACGTATATACAGACACTGCCCCCTACTGCTTAGCAAGAGGTCACAGGACCAGTCCCACTGGCTGACCACAGCCCTTCCCTCCACCCAGCCCCCAAGGAAAGGAAGAGTAATTGAGGGGGAGGGCACGTTCCTAGTGCAAGTTCTTACTGGCTTCCTCAACATGTTCAGAGGATGAGAGGGTTCTAAGAGAATCTCTAGGAGAGACCGAGGTACCTGCAAGAAGGGGAACCAGGCAGCCTGCTCCTTGCCTGGCTGAGCTGTAGAAGAGCACACAGGTTCACCCCAGGCTGGCGCTGCCACAGAATGCGGTATGTTAGGGAGCTGGGAGAACTTGGCATCCATAATCTGGATTGAGGGGATACCTAGAAATACAGGCTGGCACAGAGATTTTGGAAGAGGGGAGGCCCACTGCAGGAGCCCCAGGCAAAGAGAGATTAAAGGAATCCGGGTGCAGTACACCAGGAAAGAAGGTGGGAATACGCCCTTTCCGTCCCAGTTCTTTAGTCCTTAGTGGGGGAGGACCCCACGGTTTGCACGGTCCCTTCTGCAGGAGTGCTGAGGTTAGCAGGGTGGGAGCCCTACAGCTGCCAGGCACCTGCTGGGCCAGGCAGCAGGACATGCGACCCCAAGCAGCTAGTTTGTGATTGTGGGGGGACCTGGCAATGACAGCAGGAGAGCCTGCACCCTCCGGACGGACCTGTGCAGAGGAGGCAGGCGGAAACTAAACCCGGCCGCGAGAGAGCCCCACTCGATCCATGCAGTGGCTCCCTGCAGGAGGGTGAGCCAGAGGGACACACCGTCTTCGCAGCTAGCAGACCCCTGCTCCCTGCTCCCTGCTCCCTGCCACGCGGGGAGGAGCTGGAGATCAGAAGACAGCAGACAGGAGGTGAGGCGGTTTCCCAGGACTAAGGAATGCCGGCCCGAGCCCAGTAAATCAGCCTGGACGGGCATGGGGGATTTGACCGAGCGGGGTGCGAGCTTTGAGTGCCTGGAGAGAGTGCCAGCACAGTGAGGCTTCCGAAGAGTCCAGCCACACCCACGGAGGGTTAAACACACACAAACCAGGAGCTCTCCCTGAACACACTGTGTGCGGTTGAAAACCTTACAGCAGGACTCTACTCCTACTGCGGGAGCCAGCTGTGGGCTCCTCGCCATCACCGCCCAAGCAATGGGCTTCAGCCTAAGGCCTCTGCCAATCCCCAGAGCCCGGGGAAAAGAAGGGCATGGCGCTCAGCCTTACCCCTTACCCCCTCTCCTGGGTGTTGTCCCAGGTGACTGATCGCGTATGCTGCCATCACTGTGTGGCAGGCAACATGCCAGGGACTGTACCCAAGAGCTCTGCCAGGCAGTGGTGTGACCCCTGCATTACACAGGTTGTTCCATCAGCGGTCCAAATGACGGGACCAGGATTCTAACTAAGCCTGACGCTAAACACTCATGCCGGTTCTCCCCATGGCACCAAAGCTCTAAGAGGCAGGAAAGGAACCACCAAAAGGAGAGCTTTGAATGTTCCATTGGCAGCAGCTCATCAGCAGTTTAAAAGGCAAACATTGTAATTTCCACTTTTGAATCTATAAACTCTGATGCTGCGATAGGTTATTACAAATATAAAAACTAAGTCAATAAGTCCACCCCCTCCCCACTAATGCTCACAAGGGAACGCCAGTACTGGACAAGTGCAGTCTGACCTTTAGCGGAAAGACAAAAGCGCTATTGAAAAAAAAGAAAAAAAAACTCTAGTTCTGAACAGAATGCACCAGAATTCAAACTTGCCAAGCTGTCTGCACTTTGGAATTCTGCAGTGTTTAATGTCAACTGTTCAGAACTGTTCTTGTGGGACTGAGAGAATGTATTAATATTTCCCTTAAGACCCACCGCTACAGGTAGCATTTTAGATTGCCCCAAAGTCCCTGGAAGCCACGATTGTACACTACTTAGAAAAGGCCTTTATTAACCTTTTAACAGCATTAACCTGAGGACTTATGGGAACCAAATTATCTCAGCAGCCAATCTCCTTACTGGTTGAATCACTAAGCAAATATCAGGGCTGTGAGTCATTGAAAACTGCTGAAGGGGACTCAGCATAAGTGTAGTCAGTATAAGCTCTTTTTCCTAGAAACGCAAGCTATGCTTCAAAGGTATTCAGACTTTGCCCTCAAGTTATCTCCAGTACAGACTCAGCATGTCAACGTAATACAAATAAAAATGACAGTACCCAATTTCAGAATATCTCAAATTATCACATTCCACAGCCACTATTCTTTCTTCTGTGACATCAGCAAGTTAATATATGTATTAAATATATTATACATATAAAAATATATATACACAAATATATGCATTATGTTTTCAGTTTTCATAGTCCAAGAACTTTGAAAATTTGATACCTCTAATGGAAAGCTTAGCTAGTTTTTCAAAACATTTTCTAAAGGTACATAATAAATGAAGAAGGATCCTAACATTTAAAATGGATGTTAGAAATGGTATCCCACAAATTCCTCATGTGAAAAAATTAAAACAATCCCACAATTTGACAGAAAACTTTTTTGCCCAAGCTGCTGCTAAGTCACATCAGTCGTGTCCAACTCTGTGTGACCCCAAAGACGGCTAGTGGTCCCCAAAACTATTCAAAAGAAAACCAATTAAATGCATACATACTGGTAAGGAATAGTTCTAAGGAGCAGGTGTAAAGTTAGCATTTTTCACTCTTCTTAGCTATGTCTTTATCAACCACAGTGAATAAAAACAATACTAGCATCTTTCCTATTGATCTCACGTAGTCATAACACTCACCCGTTTGTCTTCCAACACTCTCTGCAACTGACCAGCCCCCACAGGTTAGGATAACTAGGACTTTGAGCTGCACAAGTTGCTTCTCTGCCTGTACTAGAGGAATCACCAGGCTTTTACTGGAACCGGCCAAGAGAAGCTTCCTGGGCACTGACTCAAGTCTTACTATCCCATAGACCCAGGGCAGGCAGAAGACAAGGGCCCACATTCGGTTTAACACTCTACTGTCACCATTTTGAAATTCTTACTTTTTGAATGAGGGGTCCATACAGCCATTCTGCAGAGGACTCTGCCAACCAAGGAACTCATCCTGTACAGATCTGATTTCTTTTTTTTTTAATGGCACTGAGGTTTGAAGGGAAAAAAAGGTTTTTTTTGCCTTTTTTCGAATAGCATACTTGTAGCTTACAGACTTTTATTCTACTTTCGAAAACAAAGATGTCAATATTTTTCTATTTCCAAATCCAATTAAGGTAAAGTATTCAAATATCTTTCACCTGGATCACTACAAAAGGTTCCTAAACTGCTTTATTTTTTCCTTCCTGGATCCATTCTTGCCTACCAGCACTGTCTCCATGCAAAGTTCTTGTCTAATACAAGCCTGATCTTGTCACTGTGCCGCAGGTTCTTCAGTGGCAACCACTGCCTTGAATTCCAGGCCCAAAGCCCTCATGTGGCCACAAGGCCCTGAGCCCCAGCCTCTGACTACTGCTTGGCCCCACCCTACTCCTTGCCTCTGGGGCCTTCTTTCAACTTCTGGCGTGTTCCATCTCCTAACCTTTGTACCTGCCATCCATCCTCTCTGCTCTAAGGTCAAATATTTCAATCTCTCTATGTCCAAGGATTTAGATAAAACCAGGGGAAAATTCTGGATTCTAACCAACAATCGTTACTGTCTTTGATACCAGGAAAGAAACACAAAACACAAAGTCTAAGTAAATATGCTTTTTACTCACACTGCACCTTGGACTACTTTCTCAATGCTGAGGGCAATGAGCCTCAATCTAACTATGAAACCTGGAACAATGATGGGGAGATCTAGGGAAGGTCAGATCTTTTATTCTTTTTTAAAATAATTAATTTTTAAATTGGAGTATACTTGTTTTACAATGCTCAGTTAGTTTTTGTTGTACAACAAAGGGAATCAGCTCTGTGCTGATACAATATACGTGCACATTAGAGAGGCCAAAATGCAGAATGCTGACAATAACAAACGGTAGCAAAGGTGTCTCTCATTCTTTCCTGGGAATGCACAGTGGTACAGCCTCTTTGGTAGACAATTTGGTCACTTCTTACAAAACTAAACATACTTTTACCATACAATCAGCTGCCCTTTGGCTGCAGCCCTTTGGTATGTACCAGAGGAGTTGAAAACTTACATCCACAAGAAAACCTGTATGTAAAAACATGCAGACATTTATAGCAGCTTTATTCATCACTGCCAAAACTCTGAAGCAACCAAGGTGTCCTCCGGGAGGCCAATGGATGAAACAGTCCGTGGTACATCCAGACAATAGAATATTACTCGGTGCTAAAAAGACATGAGAAGACCTGCTGCTGCTGTTTAGTTGCTCCGTCGTGTCCAACTCTTTGTGACCCCACGGACTGTAGCCCACCAGGCTCCTCTGTCCATGGGATTCTCCGGGCAGGACCACTGGAGTAGGTTGCCATTTCCTTTTCCATGAGAAGGCACAGATGAACCTTAAGTTCATAGTACAAAGTGAAAAGAAACTAACCTGAAAAGGCTACATATCGCATGTTTCTAGCCATAAGATATTCTGGAAAAGGCAAAACCATGGAGATAGTAAAATGCCTGGTGGTTGCCAGAGGCTGGGGGTAGGAGTGAAGGGAGGCACGAATGGGTGGAGCACAGAGGACTGTTAAAGGCAGTGACACCACTCTGTATGATGCTCTGCTGGGAGCAGCCGGTACTTCAATAGTGGATACAGGCTGTCATATACTTGTCCAAGTCCATACCCGGGGCAACACCAAGAACGGACTGTAGTTAAACTAGACTTCGGGTGGTTATGATGGAGTCAGGGCAGGTTCACAAACGTAACAAGTGTTCCAGGCTGGGGGGTAGGTGTTGATAACAAAGGAAGCTGCATGTCTGTGGGAGCAGAGAGAACACGGGAAATCTCTGCCTTCTGCTCAATTTTGCCATGAACGTGACACTGCTCCAAAAAAAAAAAGTCATATAGTTTTTTAAAAAGGTATTAATGGAGATGAATGAGAGGCTCACTTAAAAAAGAATATCTAATATACCTTCTTCAAAGCAACTTAACTATTTAGACCTGATAAAAGATTTACACGGAATATGTTTACGTAAAAATCTGCCCTTTCTTAGAAAGAAATGGACAATGGTGAACAAGCCGCCTGCAGTGGTTTTCTCATGAGAATCCGGAGATGCTGAGATTTTCGTCTATCTCTAGTTAAATGCCCTGACAGGGATCTTGGGTGTATACTGCTACAAGGAACACTGCACAGAGAAGCCACCTAATCTTGACCTTCAGGATGTTTAGCAAGAATCTGTCCTTCTTGCTCATGCCCAACATCTTTAACAAGTTCTTTGAATGCTCTTAACCCAATGGCCGTGGAACATGCTGCTGGCTTTTCACAAAAAGAATATTGAGGGAACCGGCTCTCCATTAGGGAAAAAAAATTGTTACAGTCCTACATTCACAAAAATATTCCAGATGGATTAAGTCTCTAACATGAAAAAATTCCAACTATGAAAGCATTAGAAGGATATATAGGGGACTATGTTTATAACCTTGAAGAAGGAAGGCCTTCTTAAGCCAGACACAACAACAACAAAAAAGGTCTTGGAGAGGAAAATTATTTATGGTGCCTTTGATGTACTCCAATTTCCCAAACTTAAAAGACAAGGCCAGGCTTAGAGAAAATGTCTGCCACATAACAAAGGATTACTATTCTGAAAATACAAAGAATGACCAACCAATTTTTTTAAAAAAGATATACTTCTTAATTGAGCAAAGGATAATAAGAAGCAACTCATGGACAGAAAAGAATAATAAAAAGGCCCAAGAGCTGCTTAGTAAAGAAAAAGATTAAAATAGTGAGCTAAGTTTTTTTCTTTATGAGATCATCAAAAACATAGAAACCAAACTTAACAGTTATCAAAGTGGAAAGTGGGGGAATGAATTAGGAGCTTGGGAATAGAGACACACTACCATATATAAAATAAATAACAAAGACCTACTGTATAGCACAAGAAACTACATCCAATATCTTGTAATAACCTATAATGAAAAGAATCTAAAAAAGAATGTATGTACATATATATATGTATGTGTGTATATATATCTGAACCACTTTTCTGTATACCTGAAGCTAACAACTATAAATCAACTATACTTCAATTTTTTTAAAAGCTAAAAAAATATTGTCAAAAAATTTAAAGGTCAACTTAATAAAGTGTTGCCAAGTGTGTGACGTGTACCCAAGACCCCACTGGTGAGCAATTTGATGGTGTCCCATCACATAACCACTTTGATCAATGACTGCCCTTGTCTCTAGGGATGAGGTGAATCCGTATAAATAGGACACTACACTGGAAGTTTTGACTATAACACCAGACACCAGCAATATCAGACATCACAGTGAGGCATCAAACAGTCCACCCTGGAAAACGTGCCACAGGGAGATAACAGAAAAACAGACGTGAGTGTCTCTCCCGTAACGAGGGCCTGGAGAGAGTCTGAGAGAGGATTTCTTTGGAAAGAGCTGCTCTGAGACGCCCCTGCCCACGCCGGACACACACACACACCCCTCTGTGCACTGGGACAAGGATGGACACACACACACACACACACACACACACACACACACACACACCCCTCTGTGCACTGGGACAAGGATGGACACACACACACACACACACACACACACACACACACACACACACACACACACACACACACACACACACACACCCCCCCCCCCCCCCCTCTGTGCACTGGGACAAGGATGGACATTTCACCTTCTGGCCTCACAGAGGGGTTTTCAACAAGACCAGCTGGCGAGTTTCATAGAAGTCATCTGTCCACAGTGAGGGGGCTTGTGAGCTGCTGTCTGCCTCCTTCCTGGGCACCTGGGCCACGAGAGGTGGGGGGCTGACGGTCCTTGTGGCCAGTGAGGGAAAGAAAGTTCTGCCAGCATTAGGACTGGCTCGTCCTCTGTCTGCGGAGCAGAAGGGTAGGTGTTTCCATTGGCTGAAGTACAGGCAAGAATGAGCCCATTGGGAGCCTGTCTTCAGTTCAGACCTCTATGTCTGTCTGGAGCAGCAACCTCAGCAGGCAGACCTGGACAGGTGACCACTGGGCTCCCAGGGGCCAGGAGGAAGTAAGGGGCAATAGATCCCGCGTGCCACCACTAAGACCTGGCACAGCCACATAAATAAATGAAATAAATAAATATTTGAAAAAATAGATAACGATGGTTACCCCCAGGGACAGAAGTAGTATTGGGCAGGGGGCAATGTCAAATGGAAAGTTTGATTTATCCCTATTATTTTAAAAGACAAGAACATGTTCATATATTTCTTGAATAATTAAATACATTTTCAAAAAAGACACTGTTCCCAGTAATGAAGTCGATGTGTCAGTCTTAATCTACTAACTTTGGGTCAGCAATAGTTCTAGTCATCAGGACACAAGTGCACCTCTGGGATCTTTGTAAATGTCCAAATGCCATTCTTCCGCTTTCTCTGTCACAGGCTCCCACTCGAGTGAATTCTGCACCTGGGGCTTGCACGCCAACTGTGGACCTCAAACTCTGATTCTTCTCAAAGCAGACAAGAGCCACAGCTCGTTACTTTGTTTTCTTAATTTTATTTTAAGAAATCCTTTTTGTGGTTTCCTCTGACAGTGAGACTAGGAAGAAACAGGACTTCATCAGAGGAGCTAAGAAAAGTAAGATGTACATCCAGAAATAAACCAACACTCGAGAATGAAGAGCCCCAAAGTGGTGAATGAAAAAGAAAACCAGAAGAACTTGAAGTTGTTAAGGTAAAGGGTGCTCCAACGTGGGGAGTGTGTGTGTGTATGCGTGCAAACACACATATTTGTGTACATACACAATCTGTTTTGAAACAGGAGAAACCGAGTACTAAACCACAGCCTGTGAAATCTGACAAAAACAGTATTTTAGTCAGAGACCAAGTATCTTAGCAAAGTTGATAATCAATTTGAAGAAACCAGCTGAGAAACTCATGAGCTTTGACAACAACTTTCGAAAATGAACGAACTATCAGTCACCAAGAAAACAGTGAATGAAGTAACCATTCACTCTACTGCAAACCTACAGCAGCCTATATTCTGTACCATCTCTCTCCTAAACCTATATTACATGTCATACACTGGAAATGGGTGTATTACAGCCTGTGGGTCAAGGATTTTTTTAGTATTTTCAAATGGGTGGAAAACTTTGAACAAAGAACAATATTTCATGATATTTAGTTTATATGAAAATCAAATTTGTGTCCATAAATAAAGTTTGATTGGAACCCTGCTGCATGCATGTGGTTTCGTATTGTCTATAAGTGTTTCATGCTACTGGGCAGAGTTGAGTCGTTTCAACAGGGACCCAGTGGCCTCAAAATCCTTTGACCCTTCACTTGAAGGTGTGCAGCTTCCGCCCCAGACCAAGTGAACTCTGTCCTCCCACGTGCACTGGGCAAAACTCGTGGCTGACAGCTGCAAAGGACTGCCATCCAGCTTCTTCCACATCTGAGTGATTATCAGTTGCTCAGAGACGGCAAACTCTTCTACATTAGCCCATCAGTTAGTGTGCATTCAACCAGATTTCCCCAAGCTCACACCACTTCAGAACACCCCTTGACCTCGTCCATGGGACAAAGACGCTCCTAGTAAACACACAGCTCTCAGCTCATAAAAATACTCATCAATGTGAAAAGGACCATCAGCAGTTACCTTAGGAATTAATCCCCCACAGCATCTACTGGTTTAGAGTATTATGAATTTCATATTAAATCATACTTTAAAAATAAGCATTTTATACCTATACACATTACTCTGTATTATTCTGTATACTGTACAGTCACATGTAAAAGTTATTGAGCTAATTTAGTTTGAAAACTACTTATCTGTAGCAACTCTTATTCATTGTAAATTGTCAGCCAAATCAGCTTAAGGAACAACAAAATAAAGAAACTAACCAGACATCAGTCATACTTGGCTCTCAAGATTCTGATTTCCCCTTGGTATCACTCAATACTCCCACCTGCCATCTCGAAATTGTCCCCTCCCTGTTCTGAGAAGCCCGCATTCTCTCAGCTCAGTGATACCATTCATCTGGTCCTTGCCTATCACTGGGTCACACCCAAAGTTACATCTTGGGAAATTCTGTTCCCTAGACTCTTGAAGGTTCTTTTACTTGTGTCTAAATTACCTTCCCTTTGCTTCTCCAGCAAATCAGATCTGGCCTGGAGAATGTCACTGTCCAGGTTTCACTCTTAAGTCTGCAGATCAGGCCTTCAATTTTTAAAAGCAAAGAATCTTCTGTAGGAAGACAGGAAACTGAAGAGTGAAAACCTGGCCCAGTGTCCCTTGAGTCTAGAGAGCAAAGGCCAGGGTCTCGGAGTTGCTTCAAACACATTTTCCTGGCCATCCACAGCCCTACAACAACCTTCTGGAAACCTCGCCCCAAGGACAAGAATGTGCTGAGCAGCTGACAGACACTCCAGTTGCCCAGAAGGTAGAAGTCTCACTGTGAATGAATGGGTAATCATTAACTTGAGCTTGATTTTTATGAATCAGTTCCCTGAGCCTGGATCAATGCTAAATACAGTAGGGAAAAACTGAGTTTCTGGTTCCGTAAAACAGATGCACTTAATGCTGGTGACCACATCAAGGCTCCATCGCCTCCTACAGAATGTCTAACTTGTGGTATCTTTTGTCTGTTTCTAAATAGTTTGTGAATACTTACTGTGTGCTGGTGAGTTGCTAGGAATTGTTATACATA
Organism: Muntiacus reevesi; assembly: GCF_963930625.1. NCBI lineage: Eukaryota > Metazoa > Chordata > Mammalia > Artiodactyla > Cervidae > Muntiacus > Muntiacus reevesi. The sequence goes on along the minus strand of NC_089255.1, from coordinate 7,910,620 downwards.
AAGTAAATAGAGCAGAGTCCACTCTGTTGAGGAGCTTTAACTTGCAGGGAAACAAACCACAAGTGAAAAAACCCAAGACCGATACAACACCAAGTCCACCAAATAATCCCAATGTGTAGGAGAAGCAGTGAGAGAAGGATACAAGGATGCTGGTGAAGGATGTGGGCCAAGATCTAATGGCTCCAGGCAGGAAGAAGGAAAACAGAACCAAGTCTGGGAGAATGGAAAGAATTTGACTGAGAGAGAATCCCCCAAGTGAAAGCATAGGAAGGAACAAGGGATACCTGACAATTAAAAACAAACAAACAAACACACTTTTGAGGCCAGTGATCCACACTGGTGATCAGAGAACAGGTGACTTAAGATAAAAGGGCTTCGCCTGAGAGCGTGATGGCCAGTGGACCTGAGACTTGATAGGGAAGCAAACGGAAGGTTTTTAAACAAGAGAATGACATTGTGGAAGCAGCCTTTAAGGAATATGCTATCGTCCTTCTGATTGGACAGGTTTGGACCAGAAGAACAAAAACCATGAGACGAGGAGGTGAGCTAGCAAGCTACTACATGATAAAGCACGAGCTTAGGTACCCTGAAGTTTAGAGTACACAAGACAATGGTAAAACACTGCAAGCAGCCAAGATATGACCTGTGGTGAATACAAATAAGCTACTTCCTTCCTCCCCTTGCCCATGATGCTAACTACCCACAGGCAGCCAGAATACCGGTTAGTAACAATAAATGTCCACCACAGTGGCCAATGCACAGAAGCCTCCTAGGGTTCTATTTATACCTTCAGAGGCTAATGTGAAAATTAGGGTGCTTGGCTTGGTGATTTAATAAATTACTCTATGTTGAAAATCAGTAGTCTATGGACAATGCATTTGCCGATTGCCTATAAATTGCAAACCTTGTGTTTCTCATCACCCCAGGTAAAGCTGACAGCGTTTGCTTTTTCTACCTCACTCCTGCTTCTGCATCAGGAAAGTCACAGAAGAGCGGGAGAGGTGGACTGCGGGTGTCCAGGGTGAGCAGCGCTGGGAGGATGCAGGGTCCGCGGCGGGGGTCGGGAGAGCTTCAGGTCCCCCTGCTCTCCTGATTCCAACCGCCCCCAGGAGGCAGGATGCCCCCGTGAGACAAGCAAGCGCACACCTTCTCAGAGCTGCTGAAATACTGTCTCTGTTCCTGGTAACAGCTTCCTTCTGCTGGGGCCAAGCTCTTCTCCCTTATCTGGCTTGAGTTACTGCCAGTTTATTTTCATAAAGATCACTATCTTGGCCAGACACTAGGAAATAAGGGAGACGACAAATCTGGTTTTGATGAAAAGGAGACATTAAATGGGGTGTTAGTATTACCCAAGGGACAGGAAAACTCAAACGGCCTTGCCTCACAGACCTCACGCTTCACTCGAAGGCAGGGATCAAACGCTATGGTCTCCTGCCTTCGAAGCCATCAGAGAAAAGAGATGCTTACGTGGTGTGGTGCACAGGCTGGCCTGTGGCTGCCAGCGAAGGGACTCACCCGTGTGCCCTGGAAGCACACTTGCTTAAGAATATCGTCATTCAGAACCAGGCTTCCCACCATTCTGAGTTTCCCCTCAAGTCAAGTAATAAAGCTAGACCATATCTTATGAATGCAAAGTGAAAGTTGCTCAGTCGTGTCCGACTCTTTGCGACCCCATGGACTATATAGTCCATGGAATTCTCCAGGCCAGAATATTGGAGTGGGTAGCCGCTCCCTTCTCCAGAACTTCCCAACCCAGGGATCGAACCCAGGTCTCCTGCATTGCAGGTGGATTCTTTACCAGCTGAGCCACCAGGGAAGCCCAAGAATACTGGAGTGGGTAGCCTATCCCTTCTCCAGGGGATCTTCCTGACCCAGAAATAGAACTAGGGTCTCCTTCATTCAAGGCAGATTCTTTACCAACTGAGCTATCAGGGAAGTCTTTATGCATAAAACCAGAATGTAATAGTGTGACCAGATTGGGGGGCTCTGTAGGTGTAGAATGTGTGACCCAAGAATGCGATAGAAACTCCCCCTTCTAGAAGCAGCCAAGACATGTTCATATCCTCAGGCAATCAATCATGAGGGGACCTAATGGTCCCCTCCCACCCAAATGGGCGGGGAGGCAAGGCTGTGTGTGTGTGTGTGTGTGCGTGCATGCGTGCTCAGCTGCTCAGGCATGTCTGACTCTTAAGGACCCCATGGACTATAGCCTGCCAGGCTCTTCTGTCCAGGGGATTCCCAGGCAAGAATACTGGAGTGGGTTGCTGTTCCCTTCTCCCCGGGATCTTCTAAACCCAGAGATCAAATCCGAGTCTCCTGCATCTCCTGCGTTGCAGGCGGATTCTTTTGCTGCTGAGTCACTGGAAGGGAAGCCCTGGGAGGCAAGGCTACTCCTAGTTGAAACCTTTACAACCAGCCCAAAGCCATCTCTTTGCAAGTAAAGGCTTCAGATTACAAAGCAAGAAGGATCTTTCCTATTCAAATTCTTCTCAAATATTTAATAATACTTTCTCTCCTTCACATTATACCATAACTTACCCCCTAAGGTTCAAGAATCCTTAAGGAAATCTAAAGGTAAAAGGAGTCTTCTGTTCTCTATAAAATCTGTGTCTCTAGCGCCCTTCCCTAGTGGAAAGTCTGCCTTAGTCTGTCAGCAGATGCAGTAAGTTCATTTTATAATACAACCGCTAAAAGAAAGCCAGTTAGAGGAAGCAACATGCTTCAAGTCACCCTCTTTCCACAAGGAACTGGGCTATTCATGCTCTTCTGAAACTTTCCAGTAACTCCTCAAAGTAGGTACATCCACCCTTTATAGATGAGGAAACACACCATATAAGGTTAACTTGGTCAAAGTCACATAGCCAGTGATGGCCAAATTAATATCTCAGCCAAGTCCCTCTAACCAGGGGGATCTTAACCTGACAGGCTTCTCTCTAGAGACTGGGATAGGAAAATAATTATATTTCACTTTTTGCCCACTTCTACTTGAAATTTAGCGTTTTCCATCAGTTGTGAATTATGGGCTACTCTCTTGGCTCAGATGGTGAAGAGTCTGCCTGCAATGCAGAAGACCTGGGTTCAATCCCTGGGTTGGGAAGGTCCCCTGGAAAAGGGAATGGCTACCCACTCCAGTATTCTTGCCTGGAGAGTTCCACAGACAGAGAAACCTGGTGGGCCCCAGTCCATGGGGTCGCAATGAGTTGGACACCACTGAGGGACTAACACTTTTCAATTATGAATAAAAGCAACCAACCACAATAGTTGTTGGCAGAACCTGACTTTGTCACCAATAAATATATTTTCCATATAGTTGCTATCAATTTAAAAATATTATTTATGCTCATCATAACTTAAAAGTTACAGTGGTCATTAGATCCTAGAACTTTTTTTGTACATTAGTAAAGAAGCACATACTACCCTATCACACATTTCTTTTCTCAAATATTTTCATAACTGTTTTTCAATATAGTTGGCTTCCTTTGCAATCCTATGTGTCTTATGTAAAACAATTAATATAGGAGTTCCATAGACTTTGATAGACTGCTAAAGGAGCTCCTAGCAGACAGAAACCCCAAGAACCCCTTCTCTTACCCCACAGCCTAAATCTCTTAATTTTCCTACCCAGCCTGCCTCACATGCTTTTCTTCTCTGATTCTCTCCTTTCCCAAACTATCTTAAAATGCTCACCATCACCCCCATCTTTTAAAAAATCTTTCATTGAAGATTCCACCACTAAATCAACTAAGACACTGTCTGCTATTAAGGAGTACGTATATTTATAAATTTGCATGGCTCCAGATTTTTAGTCTCAAGTCAACTTTAAGTATGATGGGCCAAAAGCCAACTTATCATTCTTCTGACATGAAGAATGACGCATGTATCAGAAATCCTAGAACTGCCTAACAATTGCCTGCCAGCACAGAACCATTTCCATTAGCAAACAACGAAACAATTAGTTAAAACAAAGAAAAAAAAAGCAGTCTTATGAAACAACAGTAAACGAATCCAGAGATGGCTGTTAGACTGCTGCCAAGATTCTCTGAGGATCAGGTAACATCTCTCTCATACTAGAAAATGCAAAGAAAGACAGAGTTCTCCCCCAAATCCAGACTCCAGGGCAGTCTCACGGGAATTCACTTAAACAAGATGCCAGACTCACACACACAATGGACAGGCATGGGTTTCCTCAATGAAAATAAGGCAGAGGAAGTGAGCGCTTCCTCACTGAGTATGCTGGCACGAGGCATGCATTTGTGATAGGTTAGAGTGCAATCACAGGACGGCATCATCCTGATGTTACCACAAGATCTGAGAAGATGAGGCAGAGAGAATAACTAATGTATCTCACATTTATAATAGTGAGTCTTATACTGTAAAACTGTCCCTACCTCTTCAACGAGGCCATTTCTGTTAACTGTCTTTTCAAGTGAATTTTCCATTCAATACCAAGAATGGAGTGGTACGGCTATAAGGGTAAAGAATCTTTTTGATAAAAAGTATTTCATAGTTGATTCAACTGGGCCATGATATCATTTCTTCCTCTAGCTAGTTTAACTGCGTTTTCTGACTGTTAACAAAGAGATTCTTTGTGGTTCTGTGTTAAAAACAGAGTGAGAAATTGTGGACTCTTTTCTGCCCAGACACGTGGGCTTGACTGGTCAATACTGCCTTCATTTCTGCTTTTCCATAATCACAGAGCTGTAGTTTGTACGTCATTGGATTGGTATTAATCAATTCCCCCAAAGCGGGTGCCTTTGGAGAACAGGAGCCCTCACAGGGGCCCTGGATTATTATGAAAAGATTTACGAATTAGCCCAACTTCCGTGAAATTTTTTTTTTAAATGTTTAGGACACATAGTATAGATAATAAAGTCACAGTAAGTCAGGTACAGACCGGGAGGCAGGCTTTTAGCTAAGGTGCTTTTGTTTCATCCAGTTCTAAATACCAGTTCCCTCCATTATCAAGGCCAGGATTCTGCTGGACTCCCAGGTGAATCTGAGAGTGGGCTGTCCTATGCCTTACCCTCCATCCCAGTAAGTGACCCAACAAGGCCCACACCCACCTCAGAGCTGCGCCCCCTAATTTATAGATTCCTAAAACGATAGTATAGGGTGCAGGTTCCTGCTTGAGTTAAAGATTTCTTAAAACTAAATGTAAAAAAATCACTAAGCAAAGGGCACTCAGATCTATCTAATCTTGTCTGCTGCAAAAAGCAGGTAGACAGGCACACTGCAGGCATAATCACCTGAATCAGGATGTACGTAGCAAGTCTAAAAGCCTGAATCATGGCCCCAACTTTGTTTTCTCCTAATTATCCCAATTTAAGCCAATTAAACGAGATGCAGTTACTAAGCAGGAGCTCTTCACTATTTACTAGATGAACATTTTTGTCTTCAAAGCACTTTAGAGAAAGTAGGTTCCGGACTAGACTGCTGGTGACTCTCCCACTCTATTCAGGGCTTGGTGATGAAAGCTGAGCTATTATTATAGAGCTGATTGGACAGTAAGTGATCAGAAACTCCTTCTATGTATTATACTTGCAACAAGCTACAGTTTCATCTCTTTTTCAGCTGTGTCTAGTCTATTTGACATTGGCAGACAAAAGTGTACACTTTTTAGAAAGATGTGCAAATTCTCTATTTCAACACAGGTAGCAAACATTTGATATAAGGTCTCGAATGAGCAGAGAATAGAGTATGGTTCAAATATCTCTTCCTTTGAAAATTAATACTGAAAGGAAATTCATGAGTTTGCTAATTACATTTTTTCTCCTTTTGATATCAGGGTATTACATAGCTCTCGGAAAGGTATGCAGTTTATAATGGGGATGGATGGTAGTAAGAAAAAAATGGCACCATTTATGTACATTGGATGTAAATAGGAACCAAAAACCATAAAACCTCAAGGTCAGAAAGGAACTTAAAAGGTCACTTATCCCCCAAACTCCTGTTTCCTGACTAAACAAAGACTCAGATACATTAAATACCTTATCCAAGGCCACTTTACTGACCTCCAAAGCACTAGGAATTTCCTTGGTTAATGACTGATCTTTCCATTCTACCCTACTATCAATGCTCTATCAAGGGATACAGGAGTCAATCTTTCAGTCAATGATAAACATTTTAGAATGAACCACAGGTTTATCTTGCAAATTCCTTCTGAATATTGCTGAATTCTTTTCCCTACATCCAAACTAAGTCTGCTTTCAACCTACAAAATTTAGAACGACATTCTTTGACTAAGTCAAACGAACAAATTCAAACATCCTCCTACCGGCAAGAGCACCTGAGGTGGACTCTCAAGGTATCGCTGTTCAGTCACTAAGTCATGTCCGACTCTTTTCAACCCCGTGAACGGCAGCACACCAGGCTTCCCCGTCCTTCACTATCTCTCTGAGTTTGCTCAAACTCGTGTCCATTGAGTCAGCCAACCATCCATGCCATCCAACCATCTGTTAAATTTCAAAGGTTCTATCCCATCCTGCGTTGACAAAAGGGAGTAGAACACAACAGACCACAGCCTTTTCTCTTCCCTCCGTGTTTGTAGCAGAGGAAGCTCCTTAGTGGGAGAAGTTCCCATTCCCATTAATAACCCAAGATGCCTGGGAACAAATCCACGCCATCATGTGGGAGAATGATGTCACTGTAAACATGTAACATCTCAGTGAGATTCAGTCAGCTGTGTTTTTAAAAATCGTCAATTCTTTTGAGTGACTCAGACAAGATAAACCAAAAGAATGGTTTTCAGAGTGCTCCCCAAACCAACAGCTTTCGTAACTCCTGGAACTTGTTAGAGATGTAAATTCTCCAGCCCATCCCAGACTTACTGAAACATAAACTCTGGGGGTGGAACACAACAATCTGTATTCCAATAAGCTCTCCAGGTGATTCTGAAGCAATGTTTGAGAAAACTGAATTAGAACATTCCAAACGCTCCAGTGACTCGTGCTGACGGACTGATGACCCTGGCACACAGACATGCATACAATGGTCTCTAGTTCTCAAAGCTCTCTCTACAGGGGCCCTGAAACTTGTGCAAAGCATCAAGCTTATCCAAGTTAGATCATTTTCTGGCAACTATCTATGGCAGACGCTGCCTAAAAATGAGTCATTTTCCAAAAGTATGGAGGAGTTTTACGAAGACAGAATTTATGACTCAGTTTTCTATTGTTTAAGTGGACAACTAGTCCTAACCATTACAAATCGGATTTTGCCTGCTTTTCCCCAAAGATAGAAACTGCAACATTAAATGAAGAGGAGTGAAATAGGATGTAGTGACACAAGGTCACTGTCTGCTGTGTTGTGACTTACGAGAAGTGGGCTTGATCGATGCAATTGGTTACACACGGGCTCTGCGCTATCGAAGGGGACGTTCTATCATTAAGGGCTCAGGTCCAGAACTAAGTAAGATGAAAATCTGGACTAACAATTGAGTCTCCTGGTGTTACTACTGCAGCAAAGGAAAACTGGATTAAAAAAAATTATTTACTAAGAAAGATTAAAAAATCCCTGAAAAAAAGGGCAACAGAATCAACGAATGCTTCTACTTTAAAAATAGGTAAGAACTGCAAAGCACTGAGGAAAGAACCCAAAGACGATCTAGATAAATGGATAGAGACCTTTCATGTTCAGAGACTGGGAGACTTAATATGGTCAAGATGTCAATTATCAAACGGATCTATTGATCTAACATAAGCCCCATCAAAATTTCAGGATTTTTTTAGAAGTATAGACAAGTCAGTAATAAACTTTATATGGAAAGGCAAAGGGGTTCAAGTAGTAAAACAATTTTGAAAAAAAAAAAGAAAGAAAGCTAGGGAACTCAGATTACCCAATCTCAAGACTTTCTGTAATATTAGCAAAAGGATAGACGCACAGATCAATGGAACTGAGTATAATTCAGAAGTAAAGACATGTGAATAGGATCAACTGAGTTTTGACAGAAGCACAAAGGCAATTCAGTGGGAAAAGGGTAGCCTTTCCACAAATGGCGGTAGAAAAATTGGAAATCCACAACCAAACAAATGAACCTCAACATGAACTTTAATTTTATACAAAGATTAACTCGAAATGTATCACAGACTTAAAACATCAAAGTATAAAACTATTAGGGAAAAAACACAAAGAGCATCTTTCTGACCTTGGGTTAGGCAAAATGTTTTTAGGTAGGACACTGAAACACAAACATAAAAGGAGAGAAATTAATAAACTGGACTTCATCAAAATTAAAAACTTTATGATTGTTAAAGAGAGTAGAAAGATAAGCTACTGATTCAAAAAATTTTGTTGATCATATGTCCAACAAAGGACTATATCAAACTGTATAAAGAAGTCACAAAACTCAACAAGAAGAAGCCTAATTGTTAACATGGGCAAAAGATACTCAACCAAAAAGCGCGTAATAAGATTAGCCATCAGGAAAATACAAAATAATAAACCACACCAACTTACTACCACTCAGCCATTTGAATGGCTAAAACAAAAGCACAACAAAACAACAAGAAATTGACAATATCAAGTGCTAAGGAAGAGGCAGAAGAACTAGAATTGTCATACATTGCAGGTGGGGATGCAAAATGGTACACCCTGGAAAATTCTGTAGCAGCTGCTTTCCATATGACCCAGCAATCTCACTCTTACATACTATTATAATAATAGAGAAATAAAAAACTTATATCACACAAAACTCTGTACATGAGTGTTTATAGCAGCTCTATTCATAATGCCAACAGCCAAAGATATCTCACATGTTCTCCAAACTGTGGTACCTCCCTACAGTGGAGTACTTCTCAGCAACAAAAGGCATGAACCATCATTACACACAACAACATGAGTGAATCTCAAAGTATGCCGACTGAAAGAAAGTAAAAGCCAGTCTCTGAAAGTTACTACTTAATGATTCCATTCACATGGTGTCCTGGAAGAAGCAAAACTATGGATCAGCACTTGTCAATGGTTAGGAGTAGGGAGGAGGTTTGATTACAAAGGAGCAGTACCAGGGAGACTTTTGGGGTAATATGACTCTTCAGTATCCTTATCGTGGTGATGATTACACAAATATATACAATTGTTAAAACTTACAGAACTTTACACTAAAAAAGTGAATTTTAATGTATATAAATTAGAGATAATAAACAGGTTTATTGGGCTAGTAGACAGTACCTTATGTCCTCTGGTATGTGAGTAGATCCTAAGTAAAATAATAAATTCCTAATAGGAATTTCCTGCTTTGCAAAGGTTTAGACATGTGTAAATCAAAAACTTGAAGCTCAGTTATTTTAATTTACTAAAATTCACACTGGACCCAAATGTCATTTTGGTCAACTAAATTCAAGTGTATAATTTAAAAACTCTCCCAAAGAACTTTTATTATTCTCCTAAAAACTGAGAATCAGATGGAGATATTCTAGGTGAATTTCTTCTGGGGTTCCATCAACTCCCCTAATGTTTTTTGGTAGGTAGCTAACATATTCAAAATAAGTTTGGGCAAATCACCTCTGCCCAAAGAATACTAAGAATCAGGAGGTGAATGGACATCTAAGTCAAATGCCAAACTCTCCTTTCTTCCATGTGTGCAACACTAACATTTTAGTGATAAATTTCTACAATTAACTAGAAGCTTTCAATTTAACCCTTACAACGGCCTGTTTTCCAGTTGAGGAACAATTTTGTAATCACACAATTCACTAAGTGATAGGTCTAACTTCTGATTATCACTACCCAGCTCTCTTCCCCAATCCTGAACGTCTCCAGTGAAATAAAAAATGAAACCTTTTCTTTAAGTTGTCCTCCTTATAACAGATTAGAGTGTCAGTTCAGTTGCAGAGTCACTCTGACTCCTTGCAACCCCATGGACTACAAGCATGTCAGGCTTGCATGTCCATCACCAATTCCCAGAACTTACTCAAATTCACGTTCATCGAGTCAGTGATGCCATCCAACCATCTCATCCTCTGTCGTCCCTGTCTCCTCCTGCCTTCAATCTTTCCCAGCATCAAGGTCTTTTCAAATGAGTCAGTTCTTCGCAGCAGGTGGCCAAAGTATTGGAGCTTCAGCTTCAGCATCAGTCCTGCCAATGAACACCCAGGACTGATCTCCTTTAGGATGGACTGGTTGGATCTCCTTGCAGTCCAAGGGACTCTCAAGAGTTCTCCAACACCACAGTTCAAAAGCATCAACTCCTTGGCGCCCAGCTTTTCTTTTCCATACATGACTACTGGAAAACTGTAGCTTTGACTAGACGGACTTTTGTTGACAAAGTAATGTCTCTGTTTTTTAATATGCAGTCTAGGTTGCTCAAAACTTTTCTTCCAAGGAGCAAGCATCTTTTAATTTCATGACTGCAGTCACCATCTGTTGTGATTTTGGAGCCCCAAAACATAAAGTCTGTCACTGTTTCCATTGTTTCCCCATCCATTTGCCATGAAGTGATGGGGTCGGATGCCATGATCTTTGTTTTCAGACTTATTGAGTTTTGAGCCAACTTTTTCACTCGCCTTATTTACTTTCATCCAGAGGCTCTTTAGTTCTTCACTTTCTGCCATAAGAGTGGTGTCATCTGCATATCTGAGGTTATTGATATTTCTCCTGGCAATCTTGATTCCAGCTTGTGCTTCATCCAGTCCAGCATTTCTCATGATGTACTCTACATATAAGTTAAACAAGCAGGGTTACAATATGCAGGCTTGATGTACTCCTTTCCCTATTTGGATCCAGTCTGTTGTTCCATGTCCAGATCTAACTGCTGCTTCTTGAACTGCAAACAGATTTCTCAGGAGGCAGGTCAGGTGGTCTGGTATTGCCATCTCTTTAAGAATTTTCCACAGTTTGTTGTGATCCACACAGTCAAAGGCTTCAGTGTAGTCAACAAAGCAGAAGTAGATGCTTTTTTGGAAATTTGCTTTTTCGATGATCCAACGGATGTTGGCAATTTGACCTTTGGTTCCTCTGCCTTTTCTAAAACCAGCTTGAACATCTGGAAGTTCATAGTTCACTTATGTTGAAGCCTGGCTTGGAGGATTTTGAGCATTACTTTGCTAGCGTGTGAGATGAGTGCAATTGTGAGATAGTTTGAACATTCTTTGGTATTGCCTTTCTTTGAGATTGGAATGAAAACTGACCTTTTCCAGTCCTGCAGCCACTGCTGAGTTTTCCAAATTTGCTGGCATATTGAGTACAGCACTTTCATAGCATCATCTTTCAGGATTTGAAACAGCTCAACTGTAATTCCATCACCTCCACTAGCTTTGCTTCCTAAAGCCCACTCGTCTTTGCATTCCAGGAAGTCTGGCTCTAGGTGAGTGATCACAACACCGTGCTTATCTGAGTCATTAAGATCTTTTTTGTATAGTTCTTCTGTGTATTCTTGCCACCTCTTCTTAATCTCTTCTGCTTCTGTTAGGTCCCTACCATTTCTGTCCTTTATTGTGCCCATTGTTGCATGAAATGTTCCTTTGGTATCTCTAATTTTTTTGAAGAGATCTTCAGTCTTCCCCGTTCTATTGTTTTCCTCTATTTCTTTGCATTGATCACTGAGGAAGAGTTATTAGAGTGTAAAACCAAGTAAGTCCATTACTGCTGTTTGCAAGTTTTATCTTATAATTATGAAATGAAGAGATGACTCCAGTTAGAAGGAACTATATTTGGGGCAACAGTAAGCAAATTCAGAAGGAATATGTGTGTGTACTTACCTCCCTGGAATCACATCTCATGACTGCAGCATATTTGTGGATGCATTCAGTGACACTGAAATAAAGAAATATTCTGGAATAAAGGCATATGATATCTTTAACGTATTTCCTATATCCTTCAAGCATTAACCTGGCTCAGGGGAAAAACTTACTGTATCGTCCTTGAGAGATTAAACAGACCACTGAAATCATGACTGACCACCATTACTTAACCTTCTCTGATGGCTCAGACGGTAAAGAATCTGTCTGCCACATGGGAGACCTGGGTTGGATTCCTGGAGAAGGGAATGGCAACCCACTCCAGTACTCTTGCCTGAAGCATCCCATGGACAGAGGAGCCTGGCAAGCTACAGTCCATGGGTCGCAAAGAGTCCGACACGACTGACGAAACCACCATCTTTACTTGGTCTTTGACTGCGATTTTCTCTCTCCTTAAAATTTACTTAGTTTTAACTGAAGGATAATTGCTTTACCATTTGCTTTGGTTTCTACCACACATCAACATGAATCAGCCACAGGTAAACATACGTCGTTCTGTCTTGAACCTCCCTCCCATCTCTCACTCTGGCTGCCATTTTCTTGACCAGCTGTCTTACCAACTGTTCCCTCTTTGCTCAGGAACCCCACATTCACAGAGAAAGCAGCCACTATCTCACCTCTCTCTCTATGGGAAAGGCACAGGCATGCCAAGTAGCATGTGTGGGACCTGACCAAGGATGGAACGACTCCTGCAGTCAAAGGGCAGAGTCTGAACCACTGGACCACCAGAGAAGTCCTTGTATTTTTTCTTTTTTAAGAAAAAACAAAAAACGAGGATTTACAAATGGAAGCATTCTTGTCTATTTTTAAAATGTAGTATTTTCTGGCACTGGAAACAATATTTCAAGGTAAGAGAGCAATTCTTCTTGGGAAGGCAACATGGACAAACAGAAGTGATCACATAATTTTCTTCTCTATAGAGAAACATCACCTGTGAAGGAAGCCCATTTGTAAATACTCTAAGATCTAGTTTACAGATGCCAAACACTCAACATCTTCTATGGCTATTTTCCGTGCTATAGCAGAGCACTGAGAATGTTACGGACAACTTCCCATCTCACGCATGTCCTGATTCCCTCAATACCATTTCTGCAATCTGTATTTCTATCATCCTAGAGATTTACGAAATAACTTTTAGTTCAACTAGAATCCAATGTAGATCTTAAATTTAACGAGAGACAAACATCTTAAGCTACATTTTTTGTTAAAGTTATGATTTTGGAGAGTCAAACAAACACAATAGCCTAAAAAATATGTAGCACCTGAAACCCTAACAACCTAGCCCTTTAGTTCCTCAAAAAAATAAAAAAATATAATAAGACAAGCTAATATTTTTGTAACTTTTTGGCAGCCAAATTTCATTATTGATTTATACTGAGTTTACAGTCAACTAAAATCTTAAGTCCATTTCCTACATACTATTAAACTATATCTCCTTTTGAAAAGATTACCCTTCTTGTTCCTCAATGGGAACATTTCTATCTCTAAATCCACTTCTTGTTCTGACTTTCCTGCTGATATATCCCTTGACCTTTATTTTTAAACAAAACAAAAGAAAACAAAACAAAATAAGACCATTTTTCTAAAAGCACAGCACATTCACTCTTTGGAGGCCTGCCATCTAACATCTGGACAACTCTCAAGTTGAAATTCAACTTGCTGAAATGTGCTTTGCTTAAACAATCTGGAAAGCAAATAAGACACAAATCTGGTCCTATAAATGCCTACTTCTTTATCTCCCTCACACCTCTGCCCTGCTGAACTCAAATGCTGAGGTAATAACTGAGCTACTAATAAGCCCTTCTAGCTCACCCTTCCTTGGTGGCTCAGTGGTAAAGAATCCGCCAACAATGAAGGAGACGCAGGTTCAACCCCTGGGTTGGGAAGATCCCCTGGAGAAGGAAATGGCAACCCCCTCCAGTATTGTTGCCTGGGAAATCCCATGGATATAGGAGCCTGGCAGGCTATAGTCCATGGGATTGCAAGAGTCAGACATGACTTAGGGACAAAACAACAACCTTTTACTTGGGATAAAGAAAAAGACCTAGGAGGTATAGACTATTGATTTTCACTCAGTTGAAAGTCTTTTACTAGAATTAAGCCACAAGAGGCAAAAAAAAGAAGAAAATTAAGTTTTATTGATCGAAGAATTACTTGGCAAAATCAGAAGATTCCTTAGTTCTCAAAGAATGCAAATAGTTATTACAGCATTATTTAAATACCATTTTTAATATTCTAATAGGAACGATAGCAAAGGTATTCATTTATTGTGCAACAAGGAATTCTTTTGGAAAAGCATGTGGGTAGAATTTTGGTTCAAAATGTACTGATTAAAAATTGCTAATGCCAACCAAAACTCTTCATTTAAGACGTAATAGGGCAGCCAAGAAAGTGGCTATAAACTCCAAATAAATCTGTCAGTGATCTAATACCAGTACCACACTCTCATGTCAGAAACAGCTGTTTTACTGTGATTCACATGCCTATCGCATGGGCAATGGGTTTCTCCTTCATTACACCTACCAGCAGGGCTCTGGATAAAGAGCTCTGGAAACACAGGTACACCGAGTTCAGCTGAATGCATTCTTCCAGGGCCTACTGTATTCAAAGCATGACAGTGACTTGCAAACTGGTGGAGGGAAAACATTGTTTTTTACCATCACGTAACGTGGTCCGATTGTGTGGGGTACAACACAGTGTGGAATACCAGACCATGAGAACAAATGTCAACAAAATGTTACAGTCTGCTGACAGAGCTCCCTGTTGATTTCAAGAAACAACGGCTTCTAACAAGACTTCATGGTCTACAGGCTCCTCGTGCAGATGATGGAGAAAGGGAGATGGGAGAGGTGCACAGAAAAACGTGTGGGGCCTGGGGAGGGATACGATCAGGGCGGCATTTCTGGAAGATTCATCTGACGGCAGCAGGTGGGACAGGTTGAGAGTGGGAACACCAAGTGTAAGCAGCTAGCAGAGCGGCCATTGGACGAAGAAGAGAAAGTATATGTGGAAAAGTTCATCCACAGAGCTAGTGAAAGACCAGGTGTGGAATGAAAGACACTGGAATGTGAAGTATGACTGATGCTTTAGGACTTGGGTCAGTAATTTGAAAAATGGAAAAAAATCCTGAAATTGGAGGGAAAGTCTTGAGGATTAGTTTAAAAAAAAGAAAAAAAAAAAAGATGATTTTTGGGAGCAGTTTCAGGTTCACAGGAAAATTAAGGGAACAGTACAGAGATTTCCCACCCAACCTCCTAGTTCCCCCTATTATCAACATTTTGCATTACAGTGACACATTTACTACATTTGATGAGCCAATATTGAGACATTATTATTAACTAAAGTCCATAGTTTACATTAGGATTCACTCTTGGTGTTGCACATGAGTTTTGATAAATGTACAACACAAAGAGAATAAACCAGCCAACCTAAAGGAAATCAACCCTGAATATTCATTGGAAGGACTGATGCTGAAGCTGAAGCTCCAATACTTTGGCCACCTGATGCAAAGAGCGCCAACTCATTGGAGAAGACCCTGATGTTGGGGAAGATTGAGGGCAGGATGAGAAGGGAGCAACAGAGGATGAGATAGTTAGATAGCATCACCGACTCTATGGACATGAATCTGAGAAAACTTTGGGAGATGGCGAAGAACAGAGGGGACTGGAGTGTTACAGTCCATGAGGTCACAAAGTCAGGCATGACTTAGAGACTGAACACCAACCACAAAATGTATAATGACATATATTCTCTACTAACAATATCATACAGAATAGTTTCACTGCCCTAAAAATCCTCCCTCCCTCCCCCGAGCCCTTGGCAACACTGAGCTCACTGTCTCCATGGTTTTGCTTTTTCCAGAATGTCATTTAGCTAGAATATGTAACCTTTGCAGGCTTAGCTATTTTCGAGGCCAACTTGCCCAACAGCTTTCACTAACTTTCACTATGCAGTTAATAACTCTGTGGCTTCTTTGAAAGATGGAAAGTTAATGAACTTGAGTATCACAAATCTATTGTATAAGTAATTCCTAGAATCTCCACATTACACATGCTCACTAATTTAAGTGTTTTAATAGGCTAGAGTTTTCTTCTGTTCCAGACCATCTTCCTTATTAAGAGTGATGCTTCAATGGCAGACAGACCTGAGCAGCAGAGCCTTCCCTGTCTGCTCTGATCCTGAGCAAGCTAATCTCTAGAAACTCAGGGGTTCTTAAACCCTGGTATTTTGGGAAGAATATCATGCTCCTCAAAGGACTGCTATAAGGACTGAGATAATATATCTAATATGTTTAAACAGTGCCTGATACAGAGGAAGCACTCAATAAACAGTAACTATTAAATATTTCATGATCTCTATATAAATTTTCTACCAATGAACGAGCATTAAAGTTGGCAAGGCTATGAACTAACCAAGGCTATGAGAGGGCTGGACGGCATCACTGATGCAAAGTAAACGAACTTGGGCAAACTCCAGGAAATGGTGAAGGACGCCAGAGAAGCCTGGCATGCTGCAGTCCATGGGGTCACAAAGAGTCGGACACTGCTGGGCATGACTGAACAGCAACAGCAAGGCTATAAAAATTCAAAGGTCATATTTTACATACATAGTAAATAGCTATAAAAGCCAAAACAGTACAGTCATTACAAAAAACACTTTTCACTGAAACTTATGATTTATAGACTCTTGGTGAGTCTAAAAATCTGTGAATCACCACACCCTTAGTTCAGGTTAGTGGAGAAGCATCCCAGGCTCATCGTAGTTTTAATGAACCTTTTCTCTGCCTAATTTAATAGATGATATCACACACCTTAGAGTTTGGTTTCTTTAGAGACTAACACCAAGAAGCCCAAGTTATCTCTTAAAGGTCACCAATAAAGAGTAATTAAAAGGATTTGATGTCATGGAATGGAAAGTTAGATTCTAGAGAAGAAAGGTTAGCATATGCTTGCTCAGCAGGGAGAAGAGATGGGAACACGAAGCTCCAGGGTTGCCTAGAGGTTTGTAAGTTTCCCTTTGATGACTCAAAAGCCTTGCACAAAGAGTGAGTTCTATACTTTGAACCTGTCTTACATTCTGTGTGTTGTGGATATCCCAGCAAGTATCTCAGGGTAGGATTCAAGACTCTCTGCATTAACAGCAAATTTTTGGACTAATGGCCATGTTCCACTAAAATTTCTGTCTTTAAATAGTTTGTCTTTCTAACTTGGACAGACAATGGGAATGAGATTCAGAAGACTGCATCTCCAAAGCACCCTAGGGAGGATCTGAAATGTATTATGCTCTTGCCCCAAGCATTTCTATAAAAGAAGCACAAACCAGTCATCTCTATACATTCATTCGAGGTGGGCACTTTATCGCTGTTACCTACACTACATTGGGAAAATTTTTTTTTTAATTTTTAAAAATTTCATTTAACATTCAATCAGGGGACTTCCCTGCTGGTCCAGTGGCTAAGATCTGAACTTCCAATGCAGGAGACCCAAATTAAATCCCTGGTCAGGGAACTAGATCCCACATGGTGCTACCAAGACCCAGTGTAGCCAAATAAATAAAAGTAAAGATTAAAAAAATTCAATCAGGTAGAGATACATAATTAATAATGTAAATCTCTTCAATGTAAAAAACAGAGCTCTCCAAATACCATTTACCATAATTTTAAGATACAAAAGATTGTTAGCAGCTCTTAGTGGGGAGAAAGTTTATTATTTATTCTCCTCTGCATGTCTACCATGGGCAAAGCATTATGGATACAATTCTCATGTACTGTAGTATGAATCAGCCCATCTCTGCCTGTGGCATTCCAAAATCTAAGCAGAAAGACAGTCAAGTAAGGACAAGGAATTTCAACACCAGGTGACAAGTACTGTAAAGGAGGTAGTTGATAAGGCGCAATTGTATTCTGTTTTTCTCACTCAACGTTATAATCCTATACATTTTCTGGTGTTAACATATAGTCTTTCTAACCATCATTGGAGATGTCTGCCCGGCTAGATTAAATATGGTCAATATTATGCTAAGACAAGCATGTGGCATTTACTGAATCTGAGATTCTTTCTGCAAAAGAGTGTAAAGAGAATTTAAAGAGATACATTCAGGCATTATACATAATATATATATATATATAATATTTTAAAATACATATGTGTGTATATACATCTATATACACACACACAATTAAAGTGTTTACCAAGAGTTCCCCACAACCGCAAGGAGATCAGAGGGGCAGGTGGAGGCCTTCTGCCTCTGTGTTTACAGTTTGTTTTAATAAATTAACAGGTACAACAGGCATCTTGCTGCTTTGATGTCATTTTGTAAGTCTAAGCATGTTGGAAGCTCATTAATTTTCGGTGAACTGGCCCATTTTCTGGCCTATTCTTTGCCCATATAACTACTAAGCTTTTAGTTTTTTTCCTATGAATTTGTATGCATCCCACGTGGTCTTTTTTCAGTTCCAGGACTTGGTCTGTAAGCTGTTGAGGAACTCAGAAGTCCATCCCTGTACTGACACACTGTGTAGGCTTCCCTTCCTTCAATTCCCACCCGGCTTCCGTCTTAACGCAAACTGGTGCCAAGGTTCCCCTGGGTGCTGGGCCATCCTTCCTTCGTTCCCTCTCTGGGTTGGTTTGGACCTGTGTGTGATTTCTCAAAAACCAGAGACATCCAAGGTTTAGTTTGGTAATATCTTACATGTGTAATAGAACCTGTTTATTCCTTCCATTCTCCTCCCTACGTCTCTTTATCTCCTAATAATCCAGTAAAGGTTAAGACCCTTCCTCTAAAAAAAGAAGAGGCTATCTCCTCCCCAAATCCTGTTCCCAGGCAAACCCCACTGTTTAGCGATGCTTAGCAGCAGCAGTGAAGAAAGGTGACTATTTATTCTGCATCTGATCTCTTCAAACAACCGTCTCTAAACTTTCTGGATCACATACTAATACTAGTAAAAGTATCCTTAGTACATTAGTTTACAAATTATATATGCACATTACAGCTTATCAGAGTGATTTACAGCACAGCTCTGGCCCCAGAATCCCTGGGTTTGACAGCCTACCACTCAGCAGTTACATTAGCAAGTCATTAAATATTTCTCTGCCTGTTTCCTTATCTGTGAAATGGAGGTCATTAGGTTTTTATTAGAATTAACTAATACCTATAAAGAGCTCAGAACAGTGCCTGATTAAGTGCTGTTACTATATACTAATATTGTCTACATTTTAAAAAACAGATTATTTTTTTTAGAGTAGTATTAGCTTCACAGAAGGCACAGATTGCCTATCGGTCTCCTGTCCCTCCCCCGTTACCAACATTTCCCCAGGAGTGGTACACTTGTTACAATCAATAACCCTATGCTGAGAACTGCGGTTGCCTGTACACACTGCTACGGATAACCAGCCGGGACCTCCTGAATAGCGCAGGGAACTCGGCTCAATGCTATATAGCAGTCTAGATGGGAGGGGAGTTTGGGGGCGATGGATGCATTTATATATCTACATGGCTGAGTCCCTCTGCTGTTTACCCGAAACTATCGTAACATTGTTAACTGGCTATACCCCAATACAAAATAAAAAGTTCTTTAAGAAAAATAATCCTATGTTGACACATCATTATCATCAAAAATCCACAGTTGAACTTCAGGGTTCACTCTTGATATTGTACATTCTATGGGTTTGGATAAATGTATAATGACATATATCCACCATTATAGTATCATATGACATATTTTCACTGCCCTAAAAATCCTCTGTGCTCCATCTATTCATCTCTCCACCCCTGCCCCAACCCCTGGCAACCACTGATCTTTCTACTGCCTTCATAGTTTTGACTTCGCCAGAATGTCATATAGTTGGAATTACACAGCATCTAGACTTTCCAGATTGGTTTCTTTCACTTAGTAATATGGAGTTAAGTTTCTTCCATGTCTTCTCATGACTTGATAGCTAATTTCTTTTTAGCTGGAAATATCACGCTTTCTATATCCACCTACTGTAGGACATCTTAGTTGCTTCCAAGATTTGGTCATTATAATAAAAGCTCTGTAAATATCACTGTGCAGATTTTTGTGTAGACATAAGCTGTTAACTCGTTTAGGGAATACCAAGGAGTGGGCCCGCTGGATTGTATGGTAAAAGTATGCTTAGTTTTTTAAGAAACTGTCAATCTGCCTTCCAAAGTGGCTGAACCATTTTAACTTCCAAGAGCAATGAATGGAGTTTCCATAACTTCACTTTCTTGCCAGCATTTCGTGGTGCCAGTGTTCCAGATTCTGGCCTTTCTTCATAGGTATGCAGTGGTATCTATTTGTTGTAATTTGTAATTCTCTAATAACACATAATGTGAAATATCTGTCCATATGTTGATTTGATATCTACATATTTTCTTTGATGAGGTGTCTGCTAAGCTCCTTTGCCTTAAAAATTTTTTTTTCTTATTATTGGGTTTTAAGAGTTCTTTGCATATTTTGGATGACAGCCCTTTATCAGACATGTCTTTTGCAAATAGTTTCTCCAGGTCTGTGGCTTGTTTTCTCACTCCCGCCACTGTCTGTTGCAAAGTAGAAACTTTTAATGTTTATTCCGTGCTCAGTCATTCAGTCATGTCTGACTCTTTGTGACAAGTCCAGCTTATTATTTTTTTCTTGGATCATGCCTGGGGCTTCCCCAGTGGCTCAGGCGGTAAAGAATCTGCCTGCAATGCAGGAGACTCAGGTTCAATTCCTGGGTTGGGAAGACCCCCTGGAGAAGGGAATGGCAACCCACTCCAGTATTCTTGCCTGGAGATTTCCATGGAGAGAGGAGCCTGGCGGGCTACAGTCTCTGGGGTCACAAAGAGTCGGACACAACTGAACGGCTAAGCACAACTGCTAAATGCTGTCACGTGTTGGGAACAATGAACTTACTGACAGTGAACTAGACGTACTTAGACAAGGGGTGAAGACGAGAGTGAAAGAGAGATTGAGAAAGAGGAAATAAACTAATCCTTTCTCCTGGCAAACACTAGGTCTCTTAGTTTATTTCCTTAGGGTCAAGAATGAATGAAGACCTCAGGGGTGTCTAGGAACTTGAAAACCTACCGCATTTTGGTGGATCACAGAAAACTCTGGACACTTTCTGACTTCACACTAGTTATCTGCCCGCTTATGCCTGCTTGCTGGTAGTATAAACAGACTGCAAGGCACTGAGACATCCCTAACCTTGTCAGCCTAGTCCAGCGCCTGGGCTCCTGCTTACTTAACGTTCAACAAATACTGAGCATCTGCCCCTGTGTCTTAGGACCTCACCGCATAACTAACAGCAGGTCCTGGTCCAAGTGTGGAGTTGCTGGACAGAGGAACAAGGGTAAGGAAGTGTTTCCAAGGGACGAGAACAATGCTGGGTCCAGTACAGTGCTTGGAACATAATGCTGGTCTGTGAATATTTCCTGAGTGACGAAATAGAGTCTAAAAAACTAAAATGGTGCAGAGGAAAGGAATGGAAAGCAGTTTGATCGAAAGTTACAAGCCCAGAGGTCAGGAATAAACCTGTGTGGCTCTGGAGGACAGACCACTGAGGAAGTGAAGAAGATGAACCTGGAATGTCCCTTAGAGGTTTGACAACAAAATATGCTGATCTAATTCTACAGTTCCCCAAGCTTATTATTTAACAGGATATGTGTTTTTTAAGAAATGACCCTAAGGAAATCAGCACCTATAAAGTGCAAACTCTTCAACCCTCCCCCACCCTGCCCAGTTTCTTCCATGAGAAAAAGCCCTGCTCCTTTCACCTTTTATCATCACAAATTTATTACTAATAAAATACAACAACAGCACCTACAGCTTCCTCCTTAAGAAAGCCAGTGATGGGAGCACAAAGAGCTTGTACTTGGGTGACCCCTCCAATGCTGGGGTGACTCCCCACTGTGCCTGGCGTCCAGAGTGGCCTTGGTAAACTCCTTAAGCTGCCTGACCACTGTTTTGAGGACTGAACAAGGTGACATATGTAACCCGATTGACACCGTACCAAGCATTCATTCATTCACAGACCAAATGCTTGTCAAGAGATTACCTTGAGCCGGGTCTTGCTCTAGGTACTGAGCAAGTACTCTGAGGAATGACACAGTCCTTATTCTGATGATAGATCTCTTCTGAGGGAGCCATGCAGACCCTAAGAACTCACACAGCGGAGAAGGACCTCGTATGAGCATCAGGGGAAGGTTGCTTTAAGCACATGGCCCTTAATGCGAAAGGGTGGTGGGCAGGAGCCAGGAAGAGGGCACCTTAGCAACTGGGGGCTTATGTGAGGGCGCTGAGGTGGGCGGGTCCACCAAGGACAGAGAGGACCAGCAAGGCTGGGGGAAAGGGAGGTGCTGGAGATGAGGGAGGGAGGCGACAGCCACATGGCGATGGGTTCTCAGGACCATCTTAAGGACAGGGATTTCAGAGTCAGAACTGGTGACATATGGACACCATTGAAGAGAGAGGGAGAGGGAGGCAGAGTGGGGGGAGCTCCTGGGCTGTGCGGTTGAGTGGATGATCGCGTGATTCACGTGCAAGAATCCTGGAGTGGGCTGCTGTTTCCTGCTCCAGGGGATCTTCCCAACCCGGGGACTGAAGTCTCCTATGTCTCCTGCACTGGCATGTAGGTTCTTTACCACTAACGCCCCTGGGAAGTCGAAGATGACACAGAGGAGACCAAACCTGTGACTTCACTGCTTTAGTTGGGAGTTGTTCAGGCATCAGGCTGTGAGTACGTTCCTCCCACTCCGTCCTGCCCACCCTTGCATCCCGCCAGCCTTCTGCCGCTGTCTTCCCTTTGACAAATCTTATTCTGGTGACGGAGGGCAGGCTCGGCTGAGTGCCTTTGAGTGAGCGAGGGCAGGGGAGCTAGTTACTGTTTCTCTGACGTGGTTTTGGCGAGGCCCACCCCTCTGCCAGTCAAGGCCATGGCCAAAGTCAGGGCCAGCTCTGATGGTTCAGGGATTCAGCAGCGCCAGGAAGGCATTCGGAAAGGATCTGGCAATTGAAATGCATCTTACGGGATGCAAGAATCTAGGCAGTCATTTCCAGAGAGCTTCAATCAACAGAAGAATGCCTGCCCCACCATGAAAGAATACCAGTCCAACTGGAAAGAAAAGCAACCCTTGAGACTTCCCAGCTTTCTAAGACTATGCCAACAAATGAAGGTCTGGCATCAAAAGTCAATCTGTACCACACTAAAATTAAGGGGGAAAAAAATCTAAATTAGAAAATAAAAAATTTAACAACAAGAAATGAAAGCCAATCTGAACTTCACATTAGGTTTATCCTATTTGAGTAACCTTTCCCAAGAAAGAGAATTATCGAATTCTCCAACTTTCTAAAAGAAGACAAATTATTTCCTACTTCAGACATGAAGTCAGGGCACATTATTTTTATGCTGCATTAGTCTCACAAACAAAGTTTTGAAAAAAACCTATTAATATTTTAATTCAAGCATGGTTTACTAAACAGAAACTGGTTACAGCATCACTTAGGTTGGACACCCACAGTGTGAGAATTCAAAGATATACAAGTGGTGAACGCCTCCCTCCACTTCTTTTATTGTCCCCAGCAAGCGGCGGTGGCTGTTGGCATTGAAGGGGCACTTAAAAACATCCTAATTGTGTCTTGCCATTCACTGGTCCCAGGCAGTGGATTCCCATACCTCAAAAAGACACTGCGCCAAACCTGAAGGTTATGTTGATACAGATGACCAATTTATCACGTTGAACCACAGTCCCTTCACTAAATGGAACAAGAGCCAGACCCCCACACATAAGAACTCAGCTATTTACAGGAAAAATGCCTCTTTACCCACACTCACAACCTTTTATGCACGTTCTACTGCTCTACACCTCTTAAGAGTTCAGAACACATAACCAAGGATGCCACGGCGACTGGACCTGCAGAACATAAGGACCAACCGGATCTCTGCCAAACCAACCCTCTGCTCCTTCCACTCAGGAGCAGCCCAACTCTCGAGTCAACTTGGAGCTCGACGCTGTCACTGCCACAGCAACCATAGCAACCGTTTCATTCTTTGGGACTCAACCAGGCAGGTCTCCCAGGTGGCGCCATAATTACAGATACACCACTGGAGAAAACACAGCGGGAGGGCTACTCCAAACACAAAAGCTTGACTTGACTTGACTCCATTGCAATGTGGCGGTGGTGTGGAAGGAGCAGGGAACGACCAGACAACCCAACACTGTAGGCGCCTCCAGAGAAAAGCAGACCTTTCATATGTACTACCATTCAGATCATCACATTCCCCTCTTTTATCCACACTTCTTGTTGAAGTTTGCCCTGGTTTGGATTTTTTCTGGCACCAGCATGCCTAAAACCTAGAGCTAGTCACCTGTGTTATTCTTGCTTAGGATTAGGCAGAAATACTACATTTACTGCTTCCCTGGTGGCTCAGTGGTAAAGAACCCACCTGCCAATGCAGGAGATGTGGTTTCAGTCCCTGGGTCAGGAAGATCCCCTGGAGGAGGAAATGGCAACCCACTCCAGTATTCTTGCCTGGAGAATCCCATGGATGGACGAGTCTGATAGACTACAGCCCATGGGGTCACACAGAGCTGGACATGACTTGGCAACTGAGCATGCATGCACGTGCTGCACTTCATGACCAATTCCTTAAATGTGCATTGCATTTCCAACACAGAAGGCACCCCAGCAGGGGTGGAAACGGCAAGGAACTTGGAAATAGGCTTGGGCTCAGTTCTGTTGAGTCTACTACCTTGGGATTTACTTACAACATTCTGAAACTCAATTTCTTCCATGAGTAAAACTGAGGAAGTACTGCAGCTCATAGGGTGCTGTGAAATTAAATAAGATGGATATTTAAGGCAGGTGCCTGTCATATATTAGCCAGTAGCAATTAGGGTAAGGCTAGTCCATGATCTCTGATCTTACTTTAAGCTCCAAAGAGAAGAAAGCAACCTAAAACGACAACAACATAGGAAACTGCTTATGATAAAGTAGGAACAAGAACACAAAGAAATAAATCAAGATTCAGGCACACAGGGGTTCAAAGATACTGGTAATGTTCTAGCTCTTCAACTGGCTGATGGGCACACACGTATTTACTATTCCTTAAACTGTGCATGTATGTTCTGTGTATTTTTGTGGGCAAGGTATGTTCACACAAAAACACCTAGTTAAAAAAGAGAGGAAGCAAAGACATGAAAGTGTATTATTTCTACAAGGTAAGGTTGTAAATGAGATTTATTTTCTTTTGCCAGCATTTCTACATTTTCTATAATAGGAAAAAAACGTTTTGTTAAGACAGCACTACACTGACAAGTCCTTAGCTCAAGAAACAGTCTAGCTATGGGAAGACACACCCCTATTTCTCAAGCCACTGCCTCCACTAGGGACCAAATGCAGCCATTCTAACCAGCATCTCACTTCAGTTCAGTTGCTCAGTCGTGTCCAACTCTGCGACCCCATGAATCTCAACACGTCACGTCTCCCTGTCCATCACCAACTCCCGGAGTTTACCCAAACTCATGTCCATCGAGTCGGTGATGCCATCCAGCCATCTCATCCTCTGTCATCCCCTTCTCCTCCTGCCCCCAATCCTTCCCAGCATCAAGGGTCTTTTCCAATGAGTCAGCTCTTTGCATCAGGTGGCCAAAGTACTGGAGTTTCAGCTTCAGCATCAGTCCTTCCAATGAACACCCAGGACTGATCTCCTTTAGGATGGACTGGTTGGATCTCCTTGCAGTCCAAGGGACTCTCAAGAGTCTTCTCCAACATCACAGTTCAAAAGCATCAATTTTTCAGCACTCAGCTTTCTTCACAGTCCAACTCTCACATCCATACATGACCACTGGAAAAACCATAGCCTTGACCAGACAGACCTTTGTTGGCAAAGTAATGTCTCTGCTTTTTAATATGCTATCTAGGTTGGTCATAACTTTCCTTTAAGGAGTAAGCATCTTTTAATTTCATGACTGCAGTCACCATCTCCAGTGATTTTGGAGCCCCAAAAAATAAAGTCTGACACTGTTTCTGGTGTTTTCCCACCTATTTCCCATGAAGTGATGGGACCAGATGCCATGATCTTACTTTTCTGAATGTTGAGCTTTAAGCCAACTTTTTCATACTCCTCTTTTACTTTCATCAAGAGGCTTTTTAGTTCCTCTTCACTTTCTGCTATAAACATCTAGTCACCTCCAATTAATTAGGAGTTGTCCACATTTATGAAGTGGGGCATGCAACCGAAGAGAGTAAAGCCAGGGCTCTTATTTTTTTTTCTTAAGGAAATTAATATTTGAGTTGTTACTGTGAGTTTAATGTCTCAGCAACAATTCTGTGAGGCAGCTCTTATTCTTATCTTACAGGTAACTTAGAAAGTGCAAGCAACTTGTTCATGAGTTCAGTTAGGTTAGAAAGCAGACTGCTTTGTATATCTTGATACAGTCTTATCTTGAAATTATAGCCTTTCATTAAATGTTGGTGGGCATGTGTATGTATACATGTGTGATGCCACGCTTTAAAAGACTGCACACATAACATACCAGTATTAAAATTTAAAAGAGCACAGAGAATTTTATTTCCTGCAACATGTCTCAGATCTCAGACAGGGAGAGGGATCTTTCCCCTTAAAGGGGTTGTTCTGTTTTTAAATGAGGAAAAGAAGATCCAGATACAGGGCAACTATGCTTTTCATGTGGTTTAAGAATACATCTGCTTCAAAGTCAAGGGGTAAAGCTGCTTTCTGACTCACAGAGAGCCAGGGTGAGCACCCAGATGTTTAAATTTCAAAAGAAACGTCACTTTACATACATAGAAAAGGCTGCGACCTTCATCACAGCAGGCTATCTGCCGGTGTCACAAGATCAATTCTGAGAGTGGCTAAGAAGAGATGTCTTCTTGTGTTAGCACAATAATGACTATGATCCATTCTAGTGGCAAATTAGAATCTAAGTTCCCTCCCATGTGGCCAGAACTCACATCTCTTTCTGATGCCACACTAAAACTTAGCCTCACTCCATTTTTCTGTAAACAATTTGCTAATATATTTAAACAGCAAATTCAAGCATTTGCCCCAAACTCACTCCCCTAGATATGTATAAGTACTATGTATAAAAGATAAGCAATAAGGATATACTGTAGGCACAGGGAATATAGCTATTATTGTGCAGTAACTTTAAATGGAGTATAATCTATAAAATATTAAACCACTACATTGTATACCTGTAATAATAATAACTATACAAACTACATTTCAATGTAATAAAAAAAATAGCCACCCTCCTCTTTTTCTTCTTTTCTCCGCTCATCATCTTGCCTTCAGAGCTTCTCATTGATACCACAGCAACTCTCCTAGGTGAGGGTATGACCTAGGAGCCCAGAGATCAAGATATTCCCAGTACTAACCTTCGGAATCCACTAATATTCTCTCTTTTACTGATTTCAAACAACCAGATCCAGTGCTTGAAGGAGGTATACCAGGTGAGCCCAACAGGCATAAGAGACATGACAGGAAGAGCAGTGTTATCAAATTCAACATAAATTATATCAATAACTACCAAGTACTGAGAGCTTACCAGGTTTAGCGACTATGTGTAACTTGTCATTTAACCCTAACAAATCTATGAGGAGATAGGTTTCTACCCTCATGAGAAAACTTAGGACTTGAATTTCGGCAATAGCTCAAGGTTACAAAGGCAAAATGTGGAAGAGCTGGGATTCAAACTGACTCCCTGCTATTCATCATAGTTGGTTAATAAAAGGTGTCTGACATTTGGAATAAGAAGGACCTGCCTTTGTCTATGTATAACACCATCCTGGCAAGTCAAGTCTTTGAGCCTTGGTTTCCTTATCTGTCAAATGGACCTGGTACTATTTACTTCATCTCCATAACTTGGATGCATTCATTCAATTAAGAAAAGATATAGGGCTTCTCTGGTGGCTCAGTGGTAAAGAGTCCTCCTGCCAATGCAGGAGACCTGGGTTCTCTCCCTGGTCCAGGAAGATCCCATGTGCCGTGGAGCAACTAAGCCTGGGCTCCACGACTACTGAGCCTCTGCTCTAGAGCCCAGAACCGCAACTACTGAGGCCCAGGCACCCTGGAGCCCGTGCTCCATGGCAAGAGAAGCCGTCACAAGGAGAAGCCCACAGCTAGAGAGTAGCCCCCACTCACCACAACTAGAGAAAAGTCTGCCGAGCAACGAAGACGCATCACAGCCAAAAGTAAATAAATTTTTTAAAATTAAAAAAAAAAAGAGAGATGAAAACACTCCAAAAAGTTACTAAGCGCTACGCAAATGTGTGGTATTAAGAGTGATGGGAATGTGTAGATACTTGTTTATCCAATCCAGGGTTCTGGCAAACAGCTGGTCTAAGAGAATGCTGAGGCATCTCTCCGGTCTGTGAATTTGTACGCCATGCACAATCAGAATGTGTCTCATGAGGACGACACAGTCTCTCTGTTAAGGTTTTGGTTTGGTTTTTCTTCATACAAGAGTTCCACACTGTGAGACAGCCCTTGACTGAACAATGCCTTGCCAAGTTTGGTCAGTCAGCCACTCAGGATATGCTAAGTAAGTGGAAGAGATACAACCTTTCAGAGTTTCCAACTGCGGCCACTAGAAGTACTGCAAAGTGGTAGCTGGTATGTCAGTTCACAGCAAGAAAAGAGTTCCGATGATCATCAGAGCTTTCTGTCCCTGCTCCAGGGCGTGATCAATCACTTCTCTCCATCTTCTGGATTGCATGTGTACCTATAAAACCTCACAGCGTTGCATTTGACTACAATCATCTCAAACAGCAATCTCATTAGCCTCAGGGCTTTAATGATACCCAGAGAATTCTCAGCAATATTTATCATCATGTTTCTATTCAGAGGAGAGCTGACTAGTCACAATAACTCTGAGCGAGTGGAAGAAGGAGGGCTTGGCAGAGGACACAGAGTGCCACACCTCTCATACGAAATAGTTGAGAAGTTAAAATAAAACAAATGGTATTTTTCAGTCTAGAGAACAAATGAAAATTTAAAGCTCAGCAATGAATCTGGGTGAGACAAAGCACTGTTTATTTTCACTGAAATGAGTACTTCTCATGAAGACGGCACAAATAATAAAAGAAAGCAGTACTACATTTTAGAAGAGATGGAGGGAAAAATCACCTTTGAAGGGATATTTCCATTACCCATTACTTACAGAAAAGTGAGTCTTGAGTCTCTGAAAAGCTCCCCAAGTTGGATGATCTCAGATAACCAGATTGACAAGGAAGAGAGCTATGTCCTCAAGCTCCAAAGCGCCAAAGACAGCACTGCTGGCCTTTAACAGTGAACGTTAAAGAAGCACAGTGTCACCTCACCTTGCTTTCCAATCTGTGTTATTAAGCTAGCTTAATAACCAAATCACCTCCTAAAATATTAACAGTAATTGGCCTCTGAGTTTGAAACACAGCATACATGAATGTGAACACCATTTGTGGCCAACAGACCCCCTGCACGTGATCCCCACTCATGGTGTTCCTACTTTAGATGCTTAATCTCCCCATGAGCACAGGTAGGACCAGGGATTGGCTTCTAACCCCTAGAATATGCCAAAGGGGACAGACGGTCACCTTCGAGATTACACCGCATTATGTAAGACTGCATCTTGAGAGCGAGTTTGGGCTTCCTCCTTTCCTCTCCCCATCTGCTGGCTTTAAAGCAGCAATCTGCCATGAACCCCAGGGAAACTAAGCACCGACAACCGTCACGTGAGCAGAGAAGCACATGCTTCCCCAGCTGAGAACCCAGCCCCAGTCACGACCTTGATGGCAGCTTCCAGAAACTCCAAGTACCCAGGTAAACCACGCCTGGACTTCAGAGCCAGAGAAACTCTTAGATAATTTGTTGTTGTTCAGTTGTTCAGTCGTGTCTGACTCTTTGTGACCCCATGGACTGCAGCACGCCAGGCTTCCCTGTCCATCACCATGTCCTGGAGTTTGCCTAGACTCATGTCCATCGAGTCAGTGTTATTATCTAACCATCTCATCCTCTTCTTCTCTTGCCTTCAATCTTTCCCAGCAACAGGGTCTTTTCCAATGAGTAGGCTCTTTGCATCAGGTGGCCAAAGTACTGGAACTTCAGCTTTAGCATCAGTCCCTCCAATGAATATTCAGGACCGATTTCCTTTAGGGTGTACTGATTTGATTTCCTTGCAGTCCAAGGGGCTCTCAAGAGTCTTCTCCAACACCACAGTTCAAAAGCATCGACTCTTTAGTGCTCAGCCTTCTTTATGGTCCAACTCTCACATCCATACATGAGTACTGGAAAATCATAGCTGAAATAAGTGTTATTTTAAGCTGCTAAGTTTAAGTAATAAAAACCGAATATACCACCACAACAGTTATTCTTTCTACAGTGAGCAGCAGCTTCTAATTAATGGTTTTCAAGCTTGGTTCTCTTGAAGGAAACGCTACGCCCCCGAGAGGTTTCTCCTCCTAAGAAGAGCCACCTGTGCACCGAGTCACACGTGGCGCTGAGTGCTCCGTACACACGGTCCTCAGTGTTCCCCTCAGCAGTCCTGCGAGGACAGGGGCTGTGAACCTCCTCATTTCACAGGGGAGAAAACTGCAGGCTCAACACCCAGGGTTCCACAACAACAGCCATGAACCCAACCCAGGACCATCTAATTGAAATGTTCTTGCTCCTCCTACTGCTCCATGCCGCCTCTGTTTGTTTTTGTTTTAATAATCTGTAAAATAGTGTGTGTTAACATTAAAGGCATTGAATCAACTGTTTTCCCTTGTTCAATGACTGGGAAGGACCTTCAAAAGAAAAGTTATCAGTAAGGCATTATAGTGATGGATATTAAGTAACTAAGACTTCCTCTCACTTCCATATACTACACTTTGTACTAAATAGTTTTTCCAATTATGGAAAAGATATTGGATTATTAGAAAAATTCAAGAAATTTTGGAAAGTATCAAGAACTATAACTTCTGATCCAACAATACATATAATTAAGAAAATTGATAGACATTTTTCTGAATACAACACATATACTAAAGATATTATTTGATGTGATTCTATTTCAGTTACACAATATCATCAGACTCCACAAATTTTTAATGACCCAAAACCCCAAATTTCATCATTTCTGTTTACAACACTTAACAGTCCATTATTCCAAGTCATGCAGGTTGCTTAAACTTTCTCACTTTTGCAAACAATGTGGCAAGAAACATTCTTGTGAAGGAATTTGCTAACTCATAAAAATATCTGTTGTTAAATCATCCTCCCAACAGATTAAATATTACTTATACTCCCACATAAAAGATACAAATGCCTGTTTCCCTTAAGCCTAGCAGTGGTGATGTTTTAAAATTGTCAATCTGATAAGGTAAATTATAATCTGCCTTTCTTTGATTAATGAGTTTAAAAATGTTTCACGCTCATGTTTTTTTACAATGTGAAATATCTATTAAAGTAGGCCAAAAAGAACGCTACAAGTGAATGTTCTTTCCTTATTTACTTCTTTGAAAAAGGCTCTTCATATATTAAGGAGCTTAATACCTGACTTACATGTGGCAATTTTCCCTCCACTCTATCTTTTCTTTCAAAATTGATGCTCAGATTTTTTTTTAAAAAACCATTTTCTTAAAAAACAACCTCATAAATGTCAAGGTACAGGACTGAAGCCTAAGATAACAACTCTCCTGACTTGAGATAAAACACAAGTTAATGGCATTTGCCTTTCGATGATGTTTGAATTTTCAGCTTTACCAATCATCTCTTCCATGTGCAAGACCATCTGTCAAGTCACAAAATTTACTAGAAAATTCCCACGTGTCAGACGCACTAAGTCCTAAGTGCCGAGAAAACAGAGATGAAGACAATGACTTCCCCTTTCAAGGTTTGCACAATAATCCGTCTCATGAGAGAGACCATCTCTGAGACTGAAAGTCTGGGCAAACTTTACCTTTCCCGACGCTAAGCCATTAGACAAGTTATCAGAAGACAAGCTTTAAAATTCTTTTTCCAAGTATGATGAAAGAAGCCCCAGTGGAAAATCTTCAGTGATGATCAACTAGGCCAAACACGCCAGTTAGGTAAGCCTCATACTTCCAGGCAGATGAAACTTCAGGATGCCAAGCTCACCCTCAAGAAGCCGTGTTCCGAGCGAATTCTGACCACAGCCCTCAGAGAAGTGACCTTGGGAAATTCCTCAGAGACAGGCCGCTGTGTCCAAATCATGTGTGACACCCTCCAGCCCCTAACGAGGTCTGACCCAGCTGACCCAGGGCTGCTTGTCTATGAGGTCAGATGCCTTTCTGGCCACTGCCTTCAGCTCTGCTTTAAATGAGGATGCAGTGAGACAACTGCTCAGGGCTGGTGCACTGGGAAGACCCAGAAGGATGGGATGGGGAGGGAGGCGGGAGGGGGGATCGGGATGGGGAACACGTGTAAATCCATGGCTGATTCATGTCAATGTATGGCAAAAACCACAATATTGTAAAGTAATTAGCCTTCAACTAATAAAAATAAATGAAAAAAAAAATGAGGATGCAGGACTTGAGTCTTTCCCAGTACTTTGAAATGGAAATGGGGAGAACACTGGCAATTTAGAAGAAGGAACTAAAGCAGAAGAATCACAAGAGATCAAAGGAGGCTGAATTAACGGCAGAGGTCCAAAATAAAAAATGAGAAACACACGCTGCCTTAGGGAAGGTAACTTAAGCTGGACATTCCCAATACCCTTCACATTCCCAAGCTCTGCTCCTGCCTGCTAGTCCCTGAAAGTGAAAGTATTAGTCGCTCAGTCGTGTCCGACTGTTTGTGACCCCATGGACTGTAGCCCTCCAGGCTCCTCTGTCCATGGAATGCTCCAGACAAGAATACTGGAGTGGGTAGTCATTCCCTTCTCCAGGGGATCTTCCCAATCCAGGGATTGAACCTGGGTCTCCTGCATTGCAGGCAAATTAGTTACCTTCTGAACCACCAGACCCCAACAAATTCTCCACTTAGCCCTCCAGGATCCAAGGTACCCTGAGCAATTCTGTCCCGTCAACAATAAAGAACCTGATAAATGGATCAAATGGTGTGTGCTCCACCTAACGGACTCAGGCGCGTGGAGCTACTACACAGCTCACTAGGACTCGACTATCAAAACAACTTATTCTATGTGAAAGCAAAAGTTCAGAACAGACCATTCATGCCCTAGGCTGGTTCCTCTGAGGATGGGTTAGACAACTACATTTTCATTACTGCAGCAGCCTCTAGGAGTTTTTTTTAGATTTTTCCTCCTCATTGCCCTTCCATGAAATTTTAAAACTATAGTTCTACTGCATACTTATTTATGTGCTATGTGTATATCTGTCCTTTGGGCATTAAAAGATATTGCTGACCTGCCAAGAACCAATGTTTATCCCCTGGATATATAAAATCCCATTGAGAAATGAGTTCTATGATTAAAAGGTCTAAAGTCAGCACTTAGGAAAAAAGGAACATTCCCTGGGGAGAGAAAGCAAACTACTTCGATCATCTTCATGGGACCCTTTCAGTTGGAAATCTAAAGAGGTTCCAATTCACCTCTGATGTTAACTGTTAGACTTTCTAATATTTCCTTCAATAGCTTTTTTTGTTTTCAGATGGAGTAGGAGGGTGTATATTAGCATGTTAATATGTATACGCATAGGAGAAAAACTGGTTAAGTGACAAAACAAAAACAAAAAAACCCCTAAAACTCTTGTGATCCTTTTATGCAATTATTGTTTCCTCATCTTGTATTCTAGCATATATTTATTTTTCAAAAAAAGAAGTAATGAAATGAATGGTAAGGGGCATATATAATTGGAGGGGAAACTGAAATATTCCCTAAGACATGATGGAGAACTCATCACTGTTGTCAGGAATAACTGAAATGCAACCAGGGAACATAAGCCAGAGGAATGGAGGTGCTTACTTGCTAGCATTGTCAGATTTCGAGTGAAGGTGATTTCAGCCTTGCCAATCACAAATCCTCTATGATGGGGCTTCCCTGGTGGCTCAGAGGTAAGGAATCTGCCTGCCAATGCAGGAGACACAGGTTCAATCCCTGGTCCGGGAAGATTCCACGTATCACAGCACAACTAAGTCCAAGTGCCAAGACTACTGAAGCCTACACGCCCTAGAGCCTTCTCTCCGCAACAAGAGAAGCCGCTGTGCTGAGGAGCCCGAGCGCTGCAACCAACAGCAGCCCCGCTCCCTGCAGCTCGAGAAAAGCCCACAGCGAAGACCCAGAAGAGCCAAAGATAAATAAATAAAGTAAAATAAATCCTCCACAGTACAATGTGCTTATACCCATTTGCTGAGTAAATTTCTTTTATTTGAAAAGATGTCTGCATGTTTTTCTCTAATTATTGTACATATTTCATCAAATGTTGCACTAAAAATCTCAGAGAAAATGGGTCATTTGAAGAAAAACAAAAACTGGGTAAAACATGCAGAGAATTTAGGCTGTGACAGCATCAACTCGTCCTTCCATGGCCCAAACCCATTTAATAGGAAAAGTAGGCCTGATGAGTCATAGCAGATATATCACAATGCACTGAAAAAATACTTACTACCTTCCACTTTGTACTCAGCACTGTTCTAAGCACTTGAGATGTATCAGTTAACAAAACATGAAGATTCCTGCCTTTAATCGGAGGTAGAGGGAGAACAGTGTGAAAGGGTCTGACAAGAAATAATTAATAAGTGATGGATCCAGTCTTTTTAACATTTATCTTGGCCTGCACTGAGTCTTCATTGCAGTGCAGGCTTAGCTACCCTGAGGCATATGGAATCTTAGTTCCTCGACCAGGGATCAAATCCGGGTCCCCTGTATCAGAAGGTGGATTCTCAACCACTGGACCACCAGGGAAATCCCTGATGTATCCTGTTTGAAGGCAGTTAGTGTTCACGGATAGAAAAAGGTACAGTAGGGTCAGGGGGATGGAGAGAGTCAAGGGTAGGGTTTGGGGACAGGCTGTGATTTTCAAAGGATAGCAGGTGACCTCTGAGCAGACTTCAAGGAGGTGAGAGCTAGCCTTGAGTCATGCAGGGTCAGGGTGTCAAGGAGAGCATCTTGGCCATTCTGAGGAGCAGCCAGCAGCCCAGCGTGGTCAGAGGGGAATGAACAGTGCAGGAGGGGATCAGACCAGAGAGCTGGGGTGCCTTGTGGACAACTCTAAGGACTTTTTTATCTGAGATGGGAGCCACTGTGGGTTTTGGTGAAGAGAACAACATGATCTGACTTGTAATTTGGGCTTCCCAGCGCAAGTGGTAAAGAACCCACCTGCCAATGTAGAAGACATAAGAGATGCCAAGTTTGATCTCTGGGTTGGGAAGATCCCCTGGAGGAGGTCATGGCAACCCATGCCAGTATTCTTGCCTGGAGAATCCTACGGACAGAGGAGCCTGGGGGGCTACAGTCCATAAGAGTCACAAAGAGTCGGACACGACTGAAGTGACTTAGCACGTAGTACAAGTTGTAATTGAACAGGATCACTCTGGCAGCCAGGTTGAGGATGGAATACGGTGGGGACAAGAGATGAAGCAGAGGCTTCCTAAAAGAGAGACCAGCTAAAACGGCCCGCAGCTGATAGCATCAGAAAGGCTTCTGGCCGAAGCTACTATGGCAGCACACAGAGGGAGTTGTTCATTTCACGGTGAACAGAGACCAAACCTACCGCTTGTGATCTTAGCATTCTGCAACCTGGCTACAGCTCCTCTCAACCAGGAATAACCTGCTGCCACCACTGCATTTTCCTGTAGGCTGCCACGTCTCACTGCCATGTGACGCCCAAGACGGTTTGGTTTTTACACCCTCTGCCTGTGAAGGGACCCTGCTTCCCTGACCTTTGCATCCCCACTGCCCGTCACACAAGACTTGGTTTTGTGAACTGAGGGGAGAGTGTGGTGTTTTCTGGGGCTGCAAAGACTATTTTAAATTAACAGTCTCCTTTCCTGCTCCAAGTCGCCCTCCCCTCTCATCACTAAGGTTGATTCTTTCATCTTGTAGCTTCAAAACCTTCACACTGAAACACATACATTACCATATGTAAAACAGACAGCTAGTGAGAAGCTGCTGCATAACATGGGGAACTCAACCCAGGGAGCTTAAGCTGGTGCTTCATGACAAGCTGGAGGGGGGTGCGGGGGGGCGGGATGGGGCGTGGGTGGGAGGGAGATTCAAGGAGGAGGGAATCATGTACACTTATGGCCGATTCATGATGTTGTACAGCAGAAAACAACACAACATTGCAAAACAAAAATTAAATTAAAAATTTTAACGTAAAAATTAAAATTAAATGTCCGACTCTTTGCGACCCCATGGACTGTAGCCCACCAGGCTCCTCCATCCACAGGATTCTTCAGGCAAGGATACTGGACTGGGTTGCCATTTCCTTCTCCAGGGGATCTTCCTGACCCAGGGGTTGAACCCAGGTCTCCCGCATTGCAGGCATACTCTTTACCGTCTGAGCCACCCGGGAATCCCCAAATTAAATCTTAAATTTCTCCAATATAAAACAAAAAACACAGAGCTCTATGCAGCAGGATAATATGGAAACATCTCAGCCTAGCAGTCAAGGCTCTCCAAGATGGGCTTCTCGCAGACCTTGTCCCTTCCCTCCACTACTAATTCTAGAACAGGAAATGTCTGCTCCAACCTTTTGCCCATATTACCTTGCCCTTTCTCAATGCTGATCTCTTGCTTGTGCACCTCTACTCTCTTCTGGTGTAAAAATATCCTATTCCCCAAGGCAGGAGCCCAGTTAACACCCTTTTACACTCAGACCTCTGCTGCTGAGGTGATGGCTCCTACCTTGCCCTCCGGGGATAGGACAGGAGGCAGGAGCCACTCCCAGGGCATGCACGGAGGAGAGCGCACGCCTGCACGCGGTCCCCAGGGTCAGGCAGCCCTGACTCACTTCACAGCACGGCAGCCTTCCCCCAGGAAAGGCCTGATTCCCAAATGCCATTTCACACTTCCCTGAACCCCCTGTCACAGCTCAACAGATTCCCATGGTGGGTATATCTCCACGACCTGCTCTTGTGAGGTTCTTCCTCTGGTGATGGACGGGGCTGGGTCTGACTGCAGACTTCGCCTTGCGTGAGTTGCAGGGGCCACAGGAGTGGGGAAGGATGGCTGGGGACAAGCCCACAGGGGCAGCCCGGGGCAGGAAGGATGAGAGGAGGGCAGCAGGTGTCCCAGGAGCCGCAGAGGAGGCAGGACAGGCAAACAGGGGTAAAGGCGGGGAGCCAACTCAGAAGTCCTAAGGGATGGAGCAGCATCGTGTGGCAAGACGGATGGGGAGAGACATCCAGGCAGAGGGCACAACGCGTTGAGAGACGATGAAATAGACGGAGGACACCAGGAGCTCCCTTTGACTGAGGGTAGAAGGTGTGGGGCAGAGTAGGAAAGGGGTGGACCATCCAAGGGAATCGTATTTATTGACAGGAGTTGAAGGCTCGAGGGCCTTTCAGGAGATCGAGCCAAGATCAGGAAAGAGGAGCAGCACTCTTACAGTCTTGGGGTCATGCATAACCTCTCAGAGAGAGGAAAAGCTCTGGTAAACTGTGACACTGTGACCAACTCTGCCTCATCTACTTCTCCTTCCTGGGCGCTCACTGGGAGGACGGATGCTGGAGCTGAAACTCCAGTACTCTGGCCACCTCATGCGAAGAGCTGACTCATTGGAAAAGACCCTGATGCTGGGAGGGATTGAGGGCAGGAGGAGAAGGGGATGACAGAGGATGAGATGGTTGGAGGGCATCACCGACTCGATGGACATGGATTTGGGTGGACTCTGGGAGCTGGTGATGGACAGAGAGGCCTGGCGTGCTGCAGTTCACGGGGTCGCAAAGAGTCAGACACGACTGAGCGACTGAAATGACTGACTGACTGACTACTTCATCCAACTCACAGAAACCGTACTATGTCACATTGTTTCACAAAGGAAATACAAGGGAAAAAAATTCATCTTCCCTAGTCTCTCCCATTATATTCCATCTAACAAGACTTTTTGAGGTTTGGCAAACAAAAACACACAGATTCAGCACTGACCTCTCGGGGAAGCAGGAAAACAACATGGATGGTTTTCTCATGTCTGTGCAAACATGACATACAACACACACAAGAGAAAGCGAACTCTGAGTAAGTACAGAAGTGAGATCATTTTTAAAGCACATACTAGTCACACCATACTCACTACTGTATAAGTACATGACAATGCCGCCAAAAGTTTCCAACTGAAAAACCCAAGGTCTTGAAAAGAGAAAAATCTCAGATGCTATGTTTCCTAAATTCCTTTCAAATTCCTTTCGCTGGGCTTTTTCCTTTCAGGGGTGCTAAGCAATATACTTAATTTTTCTTTATTTTTTTGGCTGCACCAAGCAGAATGGTGGATTTTAGTTCCCCAACTAGGAATTGAACTCCTGCTCCCTGCAGTGGAAGTGTGGAGTCTTAACCACTGGGCCACCAGAGAAGTCTCTGAATCTACTTTTAAGCTTACTCCTTTAAAGAAAAATGCTCAGGGCTGTTGTAACACTGTTTGGTCCCAGAGCCTTCTTAATGTGATCCATGCATCTTAAATATTTTCTGCCACAAAGATCCAATACTATTTTTCAAACAGAATGGCCTGCTTGAAAGTCAGAATAGGAATAAAGTAGCATTCAGTAGCAAAGTTTTAAAAGGACCTAAAATATACACAGTGCCTTGTGGCTATTATAACAACAACAAAACAGCTTTTATTGTACACCCTCTTTCATGCCTGAGGCCAGATTTTGGGTCACTTGAGTGGCAATCTGAGGTCTTATGCGGCCATTATTGAATCTTTCATTCCCTTCACGTCCACCTCACTGCTTACAAATCCTAATGCTCCCTAAAAGCACTCCAAATGCAGGACATTAAGTTCCACAGCACCAATTTTTAGATTTACATCACTACTTGATAAATGTTTTAATGCATTCCACGGTGACGGCAGCTTATTAACTCAGGAATTAAAGGCAACAAGATAATCTTTTCTCCCTCAAATTACCAACAATCCCACAGTGGTAAAGTTTCTGACAATATTTTATCTTGTTAGAAATACAAAACTCTATAGTGGACCAGAGATGCCTAAATCAATCATCTTCAATCTTACTGTGTATTTTAAAAAAAGAGATGTGGGGAGAAATTTTTCCTCTTCATTGTCTGCAACATAAAACTTGTTTTCTTTCTGGGAATTCTAGAAGAAAGAGAATGAGTATAAGGGAATTTACATTTCAATGAAGAATGCAGCTTAGAGTGAACTGTTAGTTTTCAAGCAGTCCACTGAAGTTTAAGGCACATAGCAGAAAGACTAAGGTAGACTGCCAACAAAGCTGCCTCCGGATGGGACGTGAAGAGCTAAGAAGTGTCCTTGCAACCTCATTTCACAGTGACTCATCTTGAAGGTGGGTGGGGCAGAGTGTTGGGTGTATATGTGGCATATCCATGGTACATGCCTGTGGATGGGAGGAGGGGTGATAAGCTGTGAGGTAGAGGGCTCAGAAGTAATTCTCTTGGAAACAATAGCTTGATTTAACTCTAACAGCTCAACCAAACTTTTTCAAGGTAGGGTATTATTTTCAGAAATTATACGTGGAAGAGGCTGGAGAAGAATGTGAAAGGACATCTCAACTGGCAAAAAGATGCTTTCCTACTAAAAGTTACTTCTTGACCTGGAAGTGGCAGAAAACAACACGGAAAGCTGATAGACAAAACTGGATAGTTTAAACCAGCAGACAGAGAAGCAGGCGTCACTCCCAGAGAAGACTGTGTGATGTTTAGAATGAAGGGGTCTTTCTTTTCCAGAACAGCTTATACAGAGGTCAAACTGTTCAGACGTGGGTTTCTTGAAGTCTGCTACTAAGAGGCAAAGACGGGGCCAGATGAAGCTGTATGGATGAGGCCCAAGCTGAAAAGAAGCTTTGGACACCACGGAAGAGCTAGGAGACGAAGCCCAGCCTCACGTCTCGGGGTGACTCTTGCCCAGACGGGTGACCGTGAATGACGGCAGAACCTCTCAGCATCAGCTCCTAAGTGAAGTGAGGAATGACGCCCACTCACTGGATTGCCAGGACTGGACGTCACAGCACCTGCAGAAGCCCAGCGAGGTGCCTGGCTTTTCGAGCGCTGTGCTGTTTATTAGTTCCTGGCTGTTCTTCCCAAACCCACACACCACTGGAAACAGAGACTGCCTCTGGTTTTGAGGCTAACAGATGGCTAATCTTACTAATATAGGCTGATGGATTAGTCTGGCATTTCAGGGCAAGGGCAAACCTAACTCTTCCTCTGAGGCAATCTGTCCCTTGACCCTTCACACCTCCCTCACGGAGGCAAAAACCTCATCAAACTATTCCCCTAAATGACTTTTACACGAATAAGATGGATTCCAGAAAGATGAATTACTGAATCTCAGTTTCTCTTTCCTTGCCCTAAATTGGAATGTTTTCAGACCAGTTTCTTTCAGGAAGTTGACCCTTTATTGTGATTCAGAACCTGAGACTTCTTTGTAGAGCAGATTATCAAGTTAGAACCTCCTTAGGCCAGTCTTAAGACAAAAGTGCTCTTTTAGATTTCTTCTGAGGTTCTCAATCATTGATTCTTAAAAAGAATACTCAGTCTGGACTTCCCTGGTGGTCCAGTGGTTGGGACTCTATGCCTGCAATGCAGGGTGTGAGGTTCAATCTCTGGTCAGGGAACTAAGATCCCACATGCCTCATGGTGCAGCCAAAAATAAAGCTTCTTTTTTTTTTAATTAATTAAAAAAAAAAAAGAATGCTCAGTTTATAAGAGTAAAGGCTTGACCTTAGCTGTGATTAACAGACACAAGCAACCAGTGTCATGGATAGTTTGATACTGAAGAGTAAACACATTATGCACTACCAAGAATTTCTACTTCCTTTCACCCCACATTTATAGTAATTTAAATGGGATGAGGAACTGACAAGGATTGGACACAGAGTCTCTGAGGAAACTGTGTACAAACTGCTAGAGCTGTTTTATACCTGCTGTCACTTCCGGTCCTCACAGCAGTCCTGTGACATAGCTGTTAATCCCCACTTCAGTGGCTCAGACGGTAAAGAATCCGCCTGCAATGCAGGAGATGCCAGTATTCTGGCCTGGAGAATTCCACGGACAGAGAAGCCTAGCGGGCTACAGTCCACGGGGTCACAAAGAGTCAGATGTGACTGAGCAACTTTCACTTTCAGTTAGGAAACTTAAGAGGGTTGGTCATCCCTCAAGGTGGCATGGCCAGAGAAGGGTGACTCCCAGCAGTGAGGCCAGGCTCCTGTCTCCTCGCAGCTTCACCCTGCCCTTAATTCCTGACACAACTTCCTCCTTTCTAGACTCAGGAGCCCCAGTATGGCGCCATCATTTTTAATTTTGAAAGCACTGGACACACTCCATGCGCTTGACTGTTTGAACATGTTTTCTAAATCACTGCTTCAGTTCAGCTTTGGGTTTTCTGTTCCCGAGGAAGTCACATTATGACGCCTCCTCACCAGGACTGATGGAAAAA
The DNA here is from genome assembly GCF_963930625.1 of Muntiacus reevesi. Taxonomy (NCBI): domain Eukaryota; kingdom Metazoa; phylum Chordata; class Mammalia; order Artiodactyla; family Cervidae; genus Muntiacus; species Muntiacus reevesi. The sequence continues at coordinate 7,869,379 of NC_089255.1, read as the reverse complement.
CAGAGGGACCCAGTGCCTGGCAAATGGCCACTCTCCCCTCCCTCTGCCCCCGACGACCCCAGCCCAGTTTCCCCATTCCCAGCTCTCGTACACAAGGAAAAATCCTGAAGTTTCTGAGAGCTGCAAGTCCATACACTTAATTCCTGAAAAGGAGGGAATTATTAATAACCAAGATTCTGTGACCACATCACTCATATCCCTTTCTCTGTGCATAGCTGCCATCTCCTTATGGGATACTTGTGAATGCATTTACAGCTGACCCAAATGAGCCAGGAAAACCTCTCATCTCAACATCGTTAATTTAATCACATTTAGTTTACAACCAAGACCCTTTTCTGAATAACATGACATGTATAGATTCCAGGAATTAGGACCTGATAACTTTGACAACCATTATTCAGCCCACTGCACATCCAAACTAACCAATGGTTTAAAACATTATTCAAAGAAAAAAATGCTTTTAACAGTTAAAAGTAAAATTCACCTAAAGATAACACAGTACAAGTTAAGAAATGCTTGCAAACTATTCTCATCTCTAGCTCACAGCTTCTGCAAGTTCTCTATCTTCCCAACATCGCTATGAGGGCAAATTTCATCCTTATTTCACATATCAGCAGCTGAGTGAATGCTGAAGACTCGGGGATCCGCATAGCACACTCTTATGTCTGTACATCCAGCTGACAAGTGTTTCAACTGACATGTTTGACTGAAATATGAGAAGGTTGGATGAGAAGGTTGGATTGGTAATACTTTAACAGAGAACAAAGTCAGGCATATAAACCAATGCAGGGAAGTTAAATGAGCTCTCTTTTGTTTTAAGAACATAAGCTAACTGAAGAATCACTTGTTTTAGCTCACAGCGTTCTCTGAGGACTAAATGAACCATAAAGCTCTTTACAACCCACAGTTATTACATCCAAGTGACCCAGGCCTGCTCTGTTTTTCCACTATAAGGAAGCCAGCTGTGAGGGCGACTGTAACATGCGAGGCGGTTGGTTAACGAGCATCTCCCTGCTCATCTCTCTCTCTCCGCTATGAGAATGGCACCCCAAGCATGAACCTACCCTTACCAGCCATCAATTTTTAAACGTCCCAGTACGAGTCAGATTTTAAAAACACACTTTTTGATAAAAGCACACTGATCTTGCGAGTCTTCAGACTAGTTTAGGCCTCTCTTTTCATACTAACTTAGCCCCTTCAGTCGTCCCTTCATTTCAATCATCTGGTCAACTGTTCACAGTGCGATCTGGGAGGGCGGGCCATGCATGCTGCACAGAACACCCAGCGTCAGCCCTGGTGCCTGGAGCCACAGAGCGTGAGCGGGCAGAGCTAACTGTCTCCCTAATGTCTATCTGTCCCCTTGTTCAACAACCGTACTCCACAGTAAGTCCCCGACATACGAGCCTTCAAATGGCGACCTTTCACAGATGCGCACGTGCCTTCCATGCACAGCAAGCAGGAGCAGGGCTGCAGCTGGCCCCCCGCCTCCTACTGCTGACCACCCTTCAGCTCCACCATCCTCTCCGCCCTCCAACCAGTAGCTCTTCTTGCCTCTTCACTTGATGCCAGCCCCTGTACGCCAGCTTTTATACTGCACTACTGTGCTTTTCAAGGTTCTGTACTGTAAAATCTTTAAAGTTTTATTTTATTGTGTTTTTTGGTGTATTATTTATGTGAAAAGTATTACAAACCCATTACAGAACAGTACTATACAGCTGATTGCGTTAGTTGGGTACCTCGGCCAACTTTGTTGGACTTACGAATATGCTCTCAGAATGGCACTGGTCCGCGTATAGGGGACTTACTGTAGTTTTTAAATGAGTACAATGCTACTGAGAATCAAGGACACATTTTTGGTCAAGATCACTGTTAGATTTCCAGCCATCACATGTATACACTACATATAAACACATAATGTTCATTACTGCAAAATATACTCACCGCCCTACCTCCATTCTAAGTTGGTTCCTTATCTCTTGGCTTACCTCAACAAAACTCACAAGAAGAGGAATAGGAAATCAGGATTTTCACCTAATTTCCCTTCAATTAGCCTGCAATCTTCACATAGAGCTCAGCTTAAGAACGTGAGATTCCTCCTGACACTACAGGATTCCAGTGGACCTAACCCTAACCTAACCCTAACCTAACCCTAACCTAACCCTAACCCTCCACTCTCTAGCCCTGGAGCACAGACAGTGCACCGCCTTGCCTGAGTGCCACGCGCAAAGCTGGGTGGAGGGCTGGAGTCGGGCACGGAGAAGTGGGAGGTGGGGGACTGGCACACGACGAAGGCTAGCAATTCTAACTCTACAATAGCCCATGCACAACATCCTCACCTTCAGATCTACATATGGGTACATAAATAAACGACAGCCCTAATTAATACATGGTATCAATATTAAAAAGTTAAACTTTTGTCTTAGAGTGAAAGTAACTGCCCTGTCTTCCAAATGACAATACTAAATATAAACACACACACACACACACACACACACACACACACACACACACCAGTCATGGTGAATAAAAACAGCACCACTGTATTCATGGTGCTTAGAACAGTGTTTGGTATGGAGTAAGCACTCCATACCTGCTTATTTAACTTATGTGCAGAGTACATCATGAGAAACGCTGGGCTGGAGCTGGAATCAAGATTGCCGGGAGAAATATCAATAACCTCAGATATGCAGATGAACCACCCTTATGGCAGAAAGTGAAGAAGAACTAAGGAGCCTCTTGAAAGTGAAAGAGGAGAGTGAAAAAGTTGGCTTAAAGCTCAACATTCAGAAAATGAAGATCATGGCATCCGGTCCCATCACTTCATGGCAAATAGATGGGGAAACAGTAGAAACAGTGGCTGACTTTATTTTTGGGGGCTCCAAAATCACTGCAGATGGTGATTGCAGCCATGAAATTAAAAGATGCTTACTCCTTGGAAGAAAAGTTATGAACCTAGACAGCATGTTAAAAATCAGAGACATTACTTTGTCAACAAAGGTCCGTCTAGTCAAAGCTATGGTTTTTTCAGTGGTCATGTATGAATGTGAGAGTTGGACTATAAAGAAGGCTGAGTGCTGAAGAATTGATGCTTTTGAACTGTGGTGTTGGAGAAGACTCTTGAGAGTCCCTTGGACTGCAAGGAGATTTAACCAGTCCATCCTAAAGGAGATCAGTCCTGGGTGTTCATTGGAAGGACTGATGTTGAAGCTGAAACTCCAATACTTTGGCCACCTGATGCGAAGAGCTGACTCATTTGAAAAGATCCTGATGTTGGGAAAGGTTGAGGACAGGAGGAGAAGGGGATGACAGAGGGTGAGATGGTTAGATGGCATCACCAAATCAATGGGCATGAGTTTAGGTAGACTCCAGGAGTTGGTGATGGACAGGGAGGCCTGGTGTGCTGCAGTTCATGGGATCGCAAAGAGTTGGACACGACTGAGCGACTGAACTGAACTGAAGCACTCAATAAGATAAAACCTCGTGACTAATTAAAAAATTAAACATCTTGTGTTCCTGATAGCTTTCAGGTTAAATGATTACTAGCCTGATAGTGAGAAAATGTGCTTGAAACCTGTACGAGAAGGAAAAACAATGAACAGAAGGGAACAACTAACTTATCACTTATACCTGAGCTTGTAATAGTTTCAGTGGCAAAATAGCATATTACTTTGGAGGAAGTTTAAATTCAGTCATCTTTGATATGATATTCATATATATCATCAGCTTCTTTTAAATAGGTGTTTGTCACTTCTAAGGCTGTAATAACATTCATTCTAGTAAGGGAACGTCTGTTTAAAAAAAAAAACTGACTTGTAATACTCTTCTGTACTGCCAAGATCAGTAATACATCAAAATTTAAGATAATTGGCAAATATTCATTTAGAAAATTTTCACCTAATCATTTGATGGGTGTTCAGGAATACTTAGCCAAAGATAAATAGAAGTATCTAATATTCTGAGAAAACTGAGCCACAGGGGGAAAATATGAGTTTATCTCAACATAAAGCAGTGTACTGATAAAAGCCTGAAAGGTAAGCTGGTCTTTTATGGTTAAAATCCTATGGATGGAGGGAGATAAATTGGGCTGGGTTGTAAATTACGTTTCATAGACCTGAGCAGAATCTAAACTGATACTACTCCTGTATAGGACGGACACGTAATCATATGCTGCTGCTGCTAAGTCGCTTCAATCGTGTCTGACTCTGTGCGACCCCATAGACGGCAGCCCACCGGGCTTCCCTGTCCCTGGGATTCTCCAGGCAAGAACACTGGAGTGGGTTGCCAGTTCCTTCTCCGACGCATGAAAGGGAAAAGTAAAGTGAAGTCACTCAGTCGTGTCCGACTTTTAGCGACCCCATGGACTGTAGCCTACCAGGCTCCTCCGTCCATGGGATTTTCCAGGCAAGAGTACTGGAGTGGGATTCCATTGCTTTCTTCGGTAATCATATGAGGCTTATTTAAAAGATAGCTAAAAACTCCCACGATAAGCTATTCAAACTATAGACCTTTTGTATTTCTAGTCCTTATCAACTTTTTCCATGAAGATTCAGCAGAATGTCTTTATTCCAAAGCTAATTCTTCCTCCTTGTTTAAAAGCAATCCACCCTTCAAGTAGGTCGTTGCATTAGTACACATTCTCAATTGCTCTAAAGTTGCCATAGCAACCATTGCTACTTTGGCCTTGTCTAGATTTTTGCGAGGAGAAAACAATGAGTCTGAATATTAGGGACCAGACTTCCCTGGCTGTCCAGTGGTTAACACTCCATGTTCCCAGTGCAGGCGGCACAAATTTGATCCTTGTTCTGGGAATTAAGATCCTGTATGTCTCGCACTGTGGCCAAAATAATAATGATAAATATTAAGGGTCAAATTTTCATAAAAATATTACACCACCAAAGATTAAAACCAGAAAAAGTGTATATCTTGGAAGAATCATTGATAAATCTTCCCATTTAGGCTTGAGAAACTCAAAATTAAGATTTTCAAGGTTGGTAGTGGTTTAATCGCTCAGTCATGTCTGACTCTTTGCAACCCCATGGGTTGTAGCCCACCAGGCTTCCCTGTCCATGGGATATCCCAGGCAAGAGTACTGGAGTAGGTTGCCATATCCTTCTGCAGGGGATCTTCCCCAGCCAGGGATTGAACCTGAGTCTCCTGCAATACAGGCAGTCTCCTGCATTGCAGGAGGATTCTTTACCTACTGAGCCACATGGGAAGCCAGATGATATTTAACATAGTCAAAGTACACTTACAGATTCAAGGTTAAAATGTACTTTAAGTGTGCTGATTATCTAAAACACAAATGGAGATGATCAGCCTCCCCCACGGCCCCATTCAGAAGCTACAGAGAACAGAGGTGCTCGATAGTCATACCCGCTGTCTCACTGGAGTCAAGGCCAGGGTTGAGCAGAGGCCAAAGACAACAAGGAGGTGTTCAGGGCTAAGGGGTCCATCCAGAGCTGCTCTGACGCCCAGCTCTGCCCATTTCTCCTCTGAGCACAAAGGCAGAGGAAACATTCAACCCCCAGCGGGCGCTTGTATCACACCGAGAACTGATTTCTGTAAAAACGCCAAACACTAGGACACCACTCAGGGCTTTAAGAACTAACCAAATGCAAATACTAATACTAGGTAGTCTTTACTACATGGAAAACTCTAAGATTTGTTTACTCCTTAATGCAACTAAACTGTAGCAGAAGTATTCTTTCCTTACCACACCACAGGGAATCAGAACCTACTGCTAATGCAAAAGCATTTCAAAGCTACTCCAGATAGGGTTTTGTTGTAGCCAGGGTTTTGTTGCACATGTCTCTGTGTGGATTTATTTAATAAATCTTTACACATCAAAAGGGCTCAAAATACTCCATAAAAAGATACTTACACGGGAAACACCATCATCTGGAGAACTGGGTTCTGAAATGGGCTCTGAAAATTAGTTTTCTTGCCCCTTTGACCATCAGCATCCTACCTTAGGAGAGGCAGGGATCCAAACAATTTTTAAAAATTTAAGAGCGTAGGACTTCCCTTGTGGTCCAATGGCTAAGACTCCATGCTCCCGATGTAGGGGGCCCAGGTTCGACCTCCTGGTCAGGGAATTAGATTCCACATGCTACCACTTAAAGAGTCCACGTGCCACAACTAAGACTCAGCGCAGCTAAACAGATATTAAAAATTAAGAGCACTTTATACGCCTGATACATGGATCCACTGCTTCACAGAGTGGAGTAGAAGAGATGCCTACCAGGGGAGGTGGGAGAATACTCTGGAAAGGAACGAACGTGCAGAGCTCAGAATTGCGAAGGAAAGCATCAAGCAGAGGCAGGGAGACCAGTTACTGCTCTAGTCACCCCTCCCCACTGGAGGGGCTTTCCGGAGCCAGGCTGACACCAGCCCCTCCCACATCTGTAATGACAGCTGGGCTAGATTATTCCTATCAACCAAGGACATGCTGGCACCTGGCTGGAGCAACGCCCTGAAGCCTTCATTGCACATGAAATTACATGCTCCACTCTGGAGTTTCAGCTTTCTCTTTCTTTTAAACTAAGCTTACATTTAGGTTTTAAAGCAAGAAACCAACCAATGGAATATCTGGAGTCGGAGCTGGAAGTCCTTTTAACCACCACACCTTTGACAAGAATCCGCTGGAAACCAGGTGTCCAATGGAGTGACGGAATAAGTAACTGTGACAAACGAGATGGCCTCTGCCCTCAAAGAATTTGCATCCTGACATCCCAGAGTCAGGCAGGCGTCTCCCCTCCCCTCACACTGCAGCTCCCAGGTACTTTAGTTAAGTAACCACAACACCAAAGTGCTTATTATTATTATTCCCTTGATCCTTGCCTATCCTGTGGCTCCTCCTGGCAGGCTTCTGAGGGGCTAAGGAGTTATCTATCTGGAGTCTTCTGCCTAACCCCTCAATTCTGCTTGGCAGGTAGGGCGTGGGGGTTGAGCTGGAGAAGAGGCATTGGGACAAGCATGAGAGGATATTAAAACAGGGGCCTGAGAAGAGAAGGGCACACCTATCACTATCGACAGGGCTGAAGCTGAAGCTCCAATACTCTGGCCACCTGATTCAAAGAAGTGACTCACTGAAAAAGACCCTGATGCTGGGGAAAATTGCAGGCAGGAGGAGAAGGGGACGGCAGAGGATGAGATGGTTGGATGGCATCACTGACTCGACAGACACGAGCTTGAGTAAGCTCTGGGAGTTAGTGATGGACAGGGAAGCCTGGCATGCTGCAGTCCATGGGGTTGCAAAGAGTCAGACATGACTGAGCGACTGAACTGATAACTGATACAGGGAATTAGGGGAGCTGAGCCTAAATGAGTTTGATTTCAGAAAAGGTACCACTCCAGGTGCCCAGGAGGAGACATGCAGCCTTTTATATGCACCTGACCTGAAGAAATCTGCTTTCCCTGCTGCCCAAGTTACCTATAGAAAGTGAAAGTGTTACTCGCTCAGTCCTGAGTCTTTTGACCCATGGACTGTAGCCTCCCGGTCGCCTCTGTCCATGGGATTCTCCAGGCAAGAATCCTGGAGTGGGGAGGTGGGAGGGGGTATTGGGATGGGGAATACATGTAAATCCATGGCTGATTCATGTCAATGTATGGCAAAAACCATTACAATATTGTAAAGTAATTAGTCTCCAACTAATAAAAATAAATGAAAAAAATAAAAAAATAAAGAATCCTGGAGTGGGTTGTCATGCACTTCTCCAGGGGATCTTCCTGACCCAGGGATCGAACCTGGGTCTCCCGCATGGCAGGCAGATGCTTTACCATCTGAGCCACCAGATGGTGACTGACTCCCAGCTAAGCCCAAGGTGGCAGGTCAAAGCTCAACACCTAACTGCCCTATCTTTCCAGCTGAAGATGATATTTCTCATAAGAATGATATTTAAAAACTGGATTTGCTCTGTCAACATCAGTATTTCCTCAATGGATGCCTTACTGTGAAAAGGTATAATTCACCAGATGTAAATTTCCAGGTTTAAAAAGCACTTTCCTAGTCTTCCTCTGATATAAAAGAGGGGCCTGTATGTGGTACTGAAAATACTGTTTACAGAAGGTAGATTCCACTGTGAGCCTGTCCAGACATACTCACCCATCCTCACATAAACCTATCCCACCTCTATTTATGCTAGAGAGGAAGTAAATTTGCAAACAGCATCAATAAAAAGCAGCTGAAGGCACACATTCTTTGACTAATTAAGTTGGGATGCCTGATTCACAGCTGTTCCTACTCTTGAAAATGTTTTGTAATAAACAATGGCATTTAAGAGGTATTTTGCTCCATGTTTCAACATTTTACAATTTACACCAATACACTGTGTGACTTTCAGCCTGCTTTTCCCACCGTAACACTATGATGTAGGTGTGACTGGTAGCCTGGACCCATTTCACAAATAAGGAGCCTGAGACATTGACAGTGAGTTTGCTCAAGGTCACTCGGGTGCTAAGAGAACCAGGACTAATGAAAAGCAATCAACTCTCGTTCATACGCTGAGAAGAACAAAGTCAGCATGTCACCTCCACAGAGGACTTTCAGCTGAGGACAAATTAAACATTGAGTCTTCTCATTTTTTTTTAGCTAATGCTGCTCTGATAACTAAAAGACTATTTTCTGTTGCTTCTGCAGCTATATACAATGACTTGTCCTGTTAAAAAAAAATCTAGAAAATGTTGGCCTGGATAGAAAGACAGCATCCTTCCCGGTCTTTTTAACAGTAGGACTTTGTTTCTATTTCCAGGTATTAAAACGTCAGTATCGGGCCTGTTTCCTTCTCCTGCATGCTTCTTTTAACCTCTACCTCCTCCCTCCATCACCATCCTTGTAATATTAAGCATTGTGGACAGGTCTTAATTTAACCCTAAAAGTAAGATGGCCAATTTTGTTACAGTCCATCATTAAGTTCTTCATTAAGTAAGAGACAAGGACAAAAGTACCATGGATGTGCTGCCAACAGAGAGGCCTGTTGACTAACAGGTGACTTTCCAATCACCACCTTATCAGCGTCGATCTTGGTTCCTTAACATCATGGGCAAAGCAAGAGACTGTAGAAGCAGAGGCTGAAGTCAAGGGGCTGGTACATCACCCTTCCTCCTCCACCAGCTCTCCCCCTCACGGCTGTAGTGATATTACCTACTCACTCTGGGAGAAGGCGAGCCAGCTGCACCAGGGCTAAGAGCACCAGAGAAGGAGAATTCGTCGCATGCTGCTAAATATTCTTATAAGTATCCTGACAAGTTCACTGCTGCTCTAAATGTGAATATGGGTTTGCAACAAAATGGAGGGATGTGGAGGTGAAATAAGCCAGACAGAGAAAGACCAATACTGCATGATATCACTTATATGAGGAATCTAAAACAACAACGACATAAAATATATATATACAACAAACTAATGAATCTAACAAAAAAACGAGACTTGCAGATAAAGAGAACAAACTAGGGATTAAGGGGAGAGAGGCAAGATGGGGGTAGGCAATTAAGAAGCACCAACTATCATGTATAAAATAAGTTACAAGGATAATTGTACACCATAGGGAATACAGCCAATATTTTATAAGCATAGAGTATATAACCTTTTAAAATTGTGAATCACTACATAGTATACCTGTAACTTAGATAACATTGTACGCCAACTATACTTCAATTTTAAAAATGTGAATGTAGGAAGGAAACCAAGGGAGAAAACGTCAAGTTCACTTCATTGGTGATTTTTCCATTTCTGCTCTCTCAAAGCTTTCCTTTGCACACACAACACACCTCTGCACCCTTTCTTGTCTTCACTTGTGATGGTCAGAAGTTCCTTCAGGACCCCCCACCCTGCACACTGACCTCCCTCCATGGACTGAAGCACCAAGCGTGCAGAGCCTATCCTGTCCAATGTTGCGGCCCCCAGACCACGTGTCTACGGAACATATCCCATGCAGCTAGTCTGAACTGAGATGTTGGGGGGAAGAAAGATAGGGATATATTTTATTAATACTTTGTACACTGTATATTGCAATGTTATTTTAGATATAGCTGGGTTAAATAAAATATGTTAAAGTTACTTTCACCTGTTTCCATTGATTTTTTAATGTGGGAACTAGAAACCCTGCCATTCCCCACCGCCCCCCCAACCCCCACCTCTGAGCCTATGTCCCCTTTGTTCTGTCTGTATCCAGCCTGGGAGGCACATCACGAACAACAAAATAGCACTCCATCAACCCCTTATTTATCATCTGAGTCTCAAAACCAACACACGGCTCCACACCACACGAATGAATTTATTTTGTCTGATGTAGCCGCTGGACTTCTAAGCCAGCCCATTTATCATTCATGTTTACTGAACCTTTGCTAATTCATCCTCAAGTCTGCCTTGCTGGTGTGTTTCAGACTGTAGGCAGTGCTGATTCACAAAAGGTCTATTTCAATAGTTGGTGCAGACTGCATCACCAGGATTGGGGAGCTCTATCTGCACAGAGGCCCTTGAAGACTCCCATCCCATCATCTCATGAGCACAGCGGCTGCTAGACAAACTACCTCAGGAGACAGAAAGGTGAGCAGCACCCCATCCCAGAGAATGCAGAACTGCGAGAGGTGTGGCACATGCCCCACTAAACATCTGGGGATAACAGATCAAACATGAGTGTCACCATTGGGGGACCACCATTTTCACAATAAAATACCCAGGCACAGTAAACTGATTGTGTTTCCCAAGGGGACCCATACAATTCAGAAGTGCAAGTCAATTATCACCAAGAGCTATTTAACACAAAGAACTGGGGCCCCTCACAAGGCTCCTCTAGGCCAAATCACACTGGAGAAGAAACCCAAGGGGGGACTCCTGAAATCGTTACATCATTCACGCAGGTAAACCAACCTCACCTCACCCTGTGCCTGGGGGCTACTGAGAGAAAGAACATCTTCCTCGAGGAGTTTCTGGCTAGTTGGCAAAGGACAATAGGCGTTAAAAGTCACCATCAACTATCAATCTAATGACTGCAACTGGAGCCAGACAGGACCCAAGGCAAACTCCAGAAGGGAAGACTCCCCCACGAAAGGCTTCAGGTGAGTCATTTGTCTGAGGTCTACTAAGCAGTTCTCCTTATGTACACCCCCAATCTATTTTAATCTAATTTATACATATTCCTTTACATGTGTCTCTGGAACTCTCAACCTGTTATAAAAACATTAGTTCTTCTATAGCCTCAGCTTTCAGTTTACACTTTCCCACTACTTGTCTTAATGACAACGTGGCTTTTCCTTCACAGTACCACTTCTCAGAAACCGGGGGTGTGGCGGTTTGACTGTGACTGTTTGGGTGTGGCTATTGCTCAGTCACTAAGTCGTGTCCAACTCTTTGCGACCCCATGGACAGCAGATGGCGGTTCCCCAAATTTCCTTAACTCCAAATTTCCTTTCTCAGCGGGGCTGAGAAAGGGAGGGTCATTCATCCCCATTCCTGCTGAACCTTCTTCCAGGCCATGTCCATCATCTCTGTTTATAAGACCTCTTCCCCCACCTCATTCCTCACTGGGTCACTCTTCTCCCTCCTAATCCAGGACTTTTCTTTCTTGATACCATCACTGTGTACCTCCCACACCCACCTCTGCCTGGAGGCTTTAAGAAGGTAGATTTTGGGAACACCCAAAGCCATGGTTCAGAGACTTCCTCCTCTACCTAAGGATTTCACCTCCATTCTACTTACACTGCACAGGAGCCCCACCACACCTTGGACGTTATCACTACCCAGAAACACTTCACCTTTAAGAGTTGGACTTCCAAACCTCTGGTGGTGGCTTTCTGTTTACCTACTTCCCCACTTCCTGATTCTTTTAGGTTCTGCCCTTCATTCTTGGGAGGTGCTCAGTTCAGTTCAGTCACTCAGTCCTGTCTGACTCTTTGCGACCCCATGGACTGCAGCACATGTGATTTCCCTGTCCATCACCAACTCCCGGAGCTTGCTCAAACTCATGTCCATCAAGTCGGTGATGCCATCCAACCATCTCATCCTCTGTCATGCCCTTCTCCTCCCGCCTTCAGTCTTTCCCAGCATCGGGGTCTTTTCTAAGGAGTCAGTTCTTTGCATCAGGTGGCCAAGTATGGGAGCTTCAGCATCAGTCCTTCCAATGAATATTTCAGAACTGATTTTCTTTTGGATTGACTGGTTTGATCTTGCAGTCCAAGGGACACTCAAGAGTCTTCTCCAACATCACAGTTCAAAAGCATCACTTCTAAGGTGCTCAGCTTTCTTTATGATCCAACTCTCACATCCATACATGACTAACTAGAAAAATCATAGCTTTGACTAGATGAACCTTTGTTGGCAAAGTAATGTCTCTGCTTTTTAATATGCTATCTAGGTTGGTCATAGCTTTTTTTCCAAGGGTGGTGCTAGTGAAAAAACAGCCTGCCAATACAGGAGACGCAAGACACGTGGGTTCGATCCTTGGGTTGGGAAGATCCCCTGGAGAAGGAAACGGCTGCCCACTCCAGTATTCCTGCCTGGAGAATCCTACGGACAGAGGAGCCTGGCGGGCTACAGTCCTTGGGGTTGCAAAGAGTTGGACAGAACTGAGGGACTAACACTTCCGCTTTCTTCATTCTCATCAGAGATGGTTCTGGGACTCTTACACTGCCCTCCATTGTACCCGTGCTGCCTTCATGAGCCTCCCTGACGAGCTGGGACCTCAAGGCCACCCATGTCAGTGATGCTCACATGGACCCTGAGGTCCCTCTTTCTATGCCTTTCTCAGAACCAACACGCCAGTCCCTGAGCCTAGTTACCCCGTTCATTTTCTCTCATCTTGGAAAACTTCCCAGGAACACGCTGACTGGTTCTCTGGGGGAAATGGAAGGCTTCTGTTGGCTCCTCAAAACTGCCCAGGCTTTCTCTCCAACCCTGCCTGACGCACGATCACGTTCTCTATAGCAGCTGCTTTTATTCCACTATCCTCCCAACCTTCTCACATCAGCAGATGACGACCCCCAGTACACTTCCTCGTCCCATCTGATCAGAGGAAAGGATGTCCATGTTCTTTCCATCTGGGGAGGGGTGGGAAAGCTGGAGCTGCTCCAGTCAGAGAAGAGAGTGTAATCCTCGAACCTCAGTGTGCACCAGCCTTTACTTGAGTGATCTGGTTTTCTTAATCTATGGTGTAAATTATTTATTTATTGAAGAATAGCTGATTTACAGCACTTCAGGTACACAGCAAAGTGACTCCATCATATATACACACACACACATATATACATATTCTTTTTCAGATTCTTTTCCATTATAGGTTACCTGCATGGTTTGTTAAAATGCAGACTCCACGGCCCTAGAGATGGATTTACAGGGTCTGGAGCAAACCTCAGAAGCCTGAATTGACACGCATAACTCTGTGACCCCGATGCAAGTGGTAACTGAATTTAGAATCACTGTCCAAAGTCATTCTCTCGCTCAGATGATGGAGCTGCCTCCACTTTTGCCCTGTGAAATGCCAGAAGCAGGAACAGCTACATATTACAAATTATTTGAAGGAAAAAATAATCAATTAACACTTAAGCCAAGCAAGACTCAAAGAGCAGAGTATGGAAATGACAAGAACTGTGAATTCTTGAATTCATCTTCTAGCACCTAAACAGGTTCAAGTTTCTTAGCAAAAATGAAAGATATATGACAAAAATGTACAAACAGCTAATTCCTCCATACTAAGAATCCAATGTTTCACTAAAAACAAACTGAATTTACCAAACAACAGCTTAATATTCATCTTTAATTCCATGTATTTCACCACTGAACTTTCGATGAATACTTTTTCTGATCAACATGACTTAGAATCATGGGAGAAAAGAGTTGTCAACAGCCAGGAGACCTTTATACTAATCTCAAATCTGCCACTAATTCTACCATAGAATAGTGAGTTGACAAACTTCTCTGCACCTCAGGGTCCCTGTATACAAAATCAGGATTTGCACTCTTAGAAGAAAACGAAAGTATTCAGACCCAAAAGGCAATGGAAGACTGTTTTACAAATGCAAGACAAGAAAAAAAAAATCATTCTGTAACAGGCGTGTACAGTTATTTGGCCCCCACTGGCCTTGCTTGGAGTCCCTCTGTCTCTTGAATGATGACACTGTTCTATGACTTTTGAGCATCACAGCACGAGGCAGCCTCGGGTGGGGAGGTTCTTACAGGAAGGAAGACATCTCAGCGGTGTTGGCGCTTCATACCTTTTGATGTCTCAACGAAAAAGCAAAGCATTCTTTCAAATCAGTCAAAACAGTGGCAGAAGCAAGAAGACAACTGAGGAGTTGAATGCAGAATCCAGACATAACCAAGAAGAAAGATGCATCAAACTCTCCTGAGTGAGAATAAAACCTACACCATTGAAAAGCGTAAACTCCTACTAAAACTTGAAGAAGATGGACAGAAGAGAGACAGAGAAAAGAAAAGGATGAAGGGGTGAAGACCACAAGGTAAATTCTTCCCAGAACAAACTACCTGCAGTGGTCAGAGTTAAAACAAAAACAAGCAAGCAACCAACAGAAAAGGGAAAGAAGAGAAAGAAAAAGAAAAACATAGACAGTGGCTGTATCTTGATAATTATACCTAAACTCAGATAGTGAGAAATGATCAAGAGTGAGAACAAAGTTAGTCCACATAGAACTGAGAAACCAAGATCACACAAACCAAAGTTTTGAACTTACAGTGAAGACATGATCAAAACACATTAGGAAATAAAGACGTGACTGAGTGTGTGTTTCTCTAAGCACACAGGTTTTGAAGTCAGATCTGAATTGGAATATAGTTTATGTCGCCAGCTGACGATGGGCTCAGTTTCTCCATCTATAAATTGGGGGTAACCCCGTGGAAACTGAGTGGTCCGGGCCCCACGCCTGGTGACTGGACACCTCGTGTGATAACCCCTGCGGTAAGGAAAGTTTGAGACCATGGAAAATTCCAAATACCTCCCAGCATTCCAACTTCAAAAGCCTGAGAAACAAATGTGAACTCTGGCATCAGATGCCAGTTGCTCAACTTCTCCTTGGCTGGAAAAGATTCATATTGATTATTTGTATTTAAAAAAATACCTGTGCTCTGAGAAAGTATGTTTTCCTTTGTCAGATCACACCTGACTGGCACCTTTCCAACATATATCCAAGGCTAGAACACAAAAGATGCGAAATTAAAAGCAGCTCTGGGTCCCAACCCCAGGCTTGGCTGATAGCAACCACACAATGCATCCTGCTGAGTCAGGTAAGCAAGCCTACGTCTGCCCCAAGGCATCTGACCTCTGATCCCTAAATCCAGTCACATGTCAAAGCCTCTCCCTTTACAACCTTAAAGTCTGCGCCTCCAACTCCAGCTCCACACTCCTGGACACCGCCCAGCTGAACCTCAGCCCCCAGGCTCCAGCCGCAAGCTCCACACCCTGGCAGGAAGGGCTGCCTTCACCCTGACTCCTCTGGTTCCATTCCAGGGCTGGCTGCTCCGTTGTGGTCGACCCTTTGTGACCCCACGGACTGTAGCCCACCAGGATCCTCTGTCCATGGACTTCTCCAGGCAAGAACACTGGAGTGGGCGGCCACCTCCTTCTTCAGAGGCCCCTCCCGGCCCGGGGATAGCAGCCGGGTCCCCTGCATTGCCAGCATTCTTTACCGTCCACCGGGGAGCGTCCCCGTGTGTGCATTAGTCACTCAATCGTGCCCGACTCTCTGTGACTCCACGGTCACAAAGACCATGGCTCCTCGGCCTGCAGGATTTTCCAGGCAAGGCTACTGGAGCGGTTGGCCATTTCCTCCTCCAGGGGGAAGCTTCCACGGAGACACCCCCCTGGGTCTCAGTGGCTCCCAGGCTACCCCTGACGACCCGCTTCTTCTCACAGGTTACTCTCTCCCTACCTCCAGGATGTGCCTTGGTGGGACCAGTCCTGGCCTACCAGAAAGGTCCAGAGCCTCTCCAGCCTATGACTTCTGAGGTCAGCTGGTTAGAAAGAGTCCCAAACAGATCAGCCCTCAGAGGCAGACCCTCCCCTCCTAGAAGACAGACCCTGGGAAGGGCCCCTACTCTCCACTCAGCTGCACCCACCGCCACCCCCCGTCCCAGCAGCCTGCCAACCACTGCACGGAGCAGCTTCGTCTTGTCCCCCAGGACAGTGGAGGTGAGGGTAGAGCCAGGGAGAGAATGAGGAGGATGAAGAAGGAATGAAGAATTACCTTAGAAACACGAAAGCTATTTATGGTTTGAAAATACAATTAAGAATTCCTTAAAATTTCATTAAAGTTCTGTATAGAGCAGAAACATGTCTCTTAATAAGCTGATTACCAAGAAAGATCCTGCCTTCCCAATTCCAAGTTCCTATTAGCTTTGCTTATGAACACAGTCATGGGCAGCATCCTTAGGAATAAAGAAAGTGAGGTCCAAAAGTGCGGAGAAAGTCTAGTGGATTCTCTAAAGCATTCTCTAATCCAAAGATTCTTTTTCTTAAAGTCAGTTCAGTTCAGTCACTCAGTCATGTCTGACTTTGTGACCCCATGGACTGCAGCATGCCAGGCTTTCCTGTTCATCACCAACTCTCGGAGCTTGCTTTCTTAAAGTATGTAATCATAAACACTCAGAGTGAAGCAATCCCCTACTCAAGGCTCTCTCTTGCTTCAACATTTGCAACATGTCTCCTTTCAGAGCTGATTCTCCAGCTCACGCCTAGGTAAGGCCAGCACTAGAGGCTTGATCTAATCAATGAGGTGTCCTTTTGGTATCTGAGCACTGACACAAAAGGAATCACACCCGAGTTTTGTTTCCTTTCCAGGGCACACACAAAACTGTCCCAGACTCGCTAATACAAAGAACAGCTTAGCTCACAGAAAGAGCTCTTTGAAGATAATATTTCTAAACAAGCCCATCACAGAGGCAAGGCTCTCTTGCTTTGTTTATTTTCAGAGGTAAGACCGAAAAAGCAAGCACGGCAAAAGATTTGTATGCATTTTTCTCTTTTCCTTAAAAAAGGAATATTATATTTCAGGAACTTTTCTTGGGAAACACAATAGCAGCCCCATTCATAACTACTTGCTCAACTGCAATTTGCAAACTCTCTTTCCATTTCTTGCCAAGATTTCCCTCTCTGTTTCCTGAACTTCATAACAGCTCCAGCTGAATTTCCTTCCTCAATCCCCAAAGAGAACCCACCATCTTAAATTTTGTACAGTTGTCCTAAAAAACTGAAGAACTGAAGTTTGTAAAATAGACTTATTTTCAAATATATTCAAATGTATTTTGCAGAGATTAATATGAAATTTACTCAGCAGTATTCTTTTGGAAAAGCAACTCTTTTACTTTTAAACAGTGAGATTTTCTGGCACCAGAGAGAATTTTTCAAAGCCCGTGCATGTCTGCACAACCCAATGCTAGCAAAATTCACATAGCAAAGAAGCTATCAAGTTAGCTTTTAGGGCTTACCTAAAAAGAAACTGCAAGGAGATCCAACCAGTCTATCCTAAAGATCAGTCCTGGGTATTCACTGGAAGGACTGATGCTGAAGCTGAAACTCCAATACTTTGGCTACCTCATGCGAAGAGTTGACTCTGGAAAAGACCCTGATGCTGGGAGGGATTAGGGGCAGGAGGAGAAGGGGATGACAGAGGATGAGATGGTTGGATGGCATCACTGACTCAATGGACATGAGTTTGAATAAACTCCAGGAGTTGGTGACGGACAGGGAGGTCTGGCATGCTGCAATTCATGGGGTCGCAAAGAGTGGGACACGACTAAGCGACTGAACTGAACTGAAAAGGAAAACCTAAAAATCCATATAGTATTATTTAACATGGTAGAGGAATGTACAACTTAGTTTAAGATGGCTCACAATTCCAAAAAATCAAAGCATAAATAACCTTAGTACCATAAACCAAGTCATCATCTAACTCCTGACTCGGTTTCTGACAGTAATAAAGTCTATCCTCCCCCTCCAAAGTACCCTTTCTGGGGTCAATTTCAAAAGGCTCAGTACACACCCTGAAGAAGGCGGCATCTAAGGGGGCCCCCAGTGATCTTCACCTTCTTGAATTGATCTCTTTGTGTAATCCTTCCCCCCCACCCCGAGCACAAGATGGATTTAGTAACTTGATTCTAATGAATAAAATACAGCAACCTTCAGGATGTCATTTTTGAGAACACGTTACAAGACTGGTTTCCACCGTACGTGCCCTTTCTGGCTCGTTCACCCTGATGAAAGCTAGGGCCGGGCTGTGAGCTGCCCCAGGAAGGGCATAGAGGGCAAGGGAAGCCTCTGGCCAAAACACAGGAGGACTAGGTGAATGCTGTCGAAACACCCCATGCACTAGGAAGAGGGTCTGCCCTGCTTGAACCCCGAGAGGACCACAGGGACCCAGAGCCAGGGGACCCAGGAAGCTCTGCAGATTCCTGACTCCTACAAGTTGTGAGATAAGGCCTTCCCTGGCAGTCCCGTGGCAAAGAGTTGGTGTTTGCACTCCAGAGGGCTCAGGTTCCATCCCCTGGGGAGGGAACTGACATCCCACATGCTGCCAAATGCAGCCACACACACACAAGATGCAGATAACTATTTGCTGTTCTAAGTCACTGGATTTGACAGTAATCTGTTCCACAGTCATGGATAACTAACGCATATGCCAGACATCCTCTGCCTGCTGGCACAGTTAGGGTTAGCTCTCCGAGACATCATCTAAGTCCTTTAGCCTGTACAGAAACAGCTCCTGGAGTGCAGAGCCACTTCATAAAGGAATCATCTCTCTTTTTTGAGATATGCTTTAAAAATATGTCTTTCATTTTCCCTTCACTGCCATTAATATTAGTCTTTTAAACTTAAGTCTCAAAATACTAATAACGTCTTAAAGTTTTAAGTTTAACTTCTTAAACTTAAGAAGTCTATATGTACAGACTTCAGAATTTTATAAAATATGAGCAAAAATTTCAGCCATACACAACCATTTTAATACACAAGCTACTCTTCCTCTCTTCGTTCATTCATTCATTGAAAAATACCCTCTACCCTTTTCTGGATATCTTCTAGTTTACTGTGGTGGCATTAAGTTAACTAGAATTGCTAGCCTTTTAACTCAGTAGGAGCTTCCCAGGTGGCACTAACAGTGAAGGACTTTTCTGCCAATGCAGAAGGTGCAAGAAACTCGGGTTCGATCCCTGGTTCGGGAAGATCCCCTGGATGAGGGCACGGCAACCCACTCCAGTATTCTTGCCTGGGGAATCCCATGGACAGAGGAGCCTGGCGGGCTACAGTCTATAGGATCACACAGAGTCCGACACGACTGAGCAACTTGGCACAGAGGCACACATAATTCAGCAGGTCACATATAGGGCAGGAAGAATTTGTAGCATCTGATTGTAATAGAGAATTTTCCACTGAGACAAATACCAAATTAGACCTCCAGGTTGGCAGTCTAGCCAATCATCTATAATCCTACCTACCATGAATCTAATTCATACCTTACTTGTTACTTCTAGGAGAACTAAAACATACAGGAAATGGAATACAATCAACCCTCATTAGTAACAAAAATTCAATGCTGGGCATTAAGTGGAGTGAGATACAGAGGAGATACAATGTCACTGAGAGCTTGTAACTGGGTTATTTGATTCAGATACGGATGTCAGAGAAGGATTTCCTGGAAAAAGTGAGCTGCCATGGTGACTCAGCAAAGAACCAGCCTGCAATGCAGGAGACCCAGGTTCAGCCCCTGGGTTGGGAAGATCCCCTGGAGAAAGAAATGGCAGCCCACTCCAGTAGTCTTGCCTGGGAAATCCCGTGGACAGAGGAGCCTGGCGGGCCACAGTCCATGGCATTGCAAGAATCGGACATGACTTAGCGACTAAACCAACCCTCTGAAGACAGAGCAGAGAGAGTCTCACTCGATAAAGAAGAGGAAACAGGATCAACACACTGCAAATATCCTGAGTAGGAGAGAACACCGAAATGAAAGGGGGTGAATGTAGCTGGAAGATGCAGCGATAGGGAATGGGCTCACGATGAAACAGGAGACGCTATAAGGACTGCACTATGCAGAGCCTAGGAGTCCCCAAAGGAGTTTGGTTTTCATCCTCAGAGTATTAAGAAACCACCAGAAGGTTTTAAACTAATCAGAATTTTGCAAAGACTCATCTGATAAAGGACTAAAGCAACCAGAGGAGTGGGGAAACCAATCCGAGACCACCACAGTAATCTAGCAAGTGATGCTGGAAGCCTGCAGTGGACTGATGGTGGAATAGAGATGTGAATACATGAGGGGGATTTAGGAAGATGGTGGGCTAAATATGGGGAGATACCCATGCACACACAAAGAGAGATGAATATAGCAAACGTAAGTGAAGGACAGAATTTTAAACCCGTGAGTAAAAGCTTTAACCTCACAGCAGTGAGTTTTTCTTGAGTAAGCGTTATTAGCTTGTTTGAGCTCCCATCTCCCAAAGTGACCCTCTTCTGTCTGTTTGTATATAATGGACGCTCAAAAAAGAAAAAAAAAAGATCTGAAAAATGAATAGTGTTTAGACATCTCATGTGTGTTTGGAGTACCTGCTATGTGCATTTTATCTGCTAAATACCATTTAATTGTATTTCACAGTTTTCTAAGGACCTCTCCAAGCCAGGCAGAGCAAAGGAACTTTTCTTTAACAAGAGCTTTAATGAGATATAATTTATATACATTTGACTCTTTCAATTGACTAAAAACAATTCAATGGTTTTTAGTATACTCACCGCATTGTGCAACCATTGCCACAATCAATTTTAGAAGATTTTAGCCCTGGCCAAAATGAAACTCACACCATCAGCACCAGTCCCCAAACCCCTCAATCCTGCCAGCCTTAGGCAACCACAAATCTACTTTCTGTCTCTATGGATTTGCCTATTCTAGACATTTCATATAAGTGGAATCATAACAATGCATGTGGCCCTTTGTGTCTAGCTTCTTTCATTCAGCATATTTTCGAGGTCCACCCATGTTGTAAATATGTAGCAATACTTCATTCTTTGTTTTTTAAGACTATTGTTTCAGGTTCACAGCAAAACTGAGGGGAAGGCAGTGAGATTTCCCACATATCCCCTGCCCCCAGACACGCCCCGGACCTCTCACAGAGTCACCATCCCCCGCTGGTGCGCAACATTCGCTTCCGACGAAACTATACTGACAATCAGGCTTCCTGATGGCTCAGTTGGTAAAGAATCCGCCTGCAATGCAGGGGATCCCGGTTCGATTCCTGGGTTGAGAAGATCCACTGGAGAAGGGATAGGCTACCCACTCCAGTATTCTTGGGCTTCCCTGGTGGTTCAGCTGGTAAAGAATCTGTCCGCAATGCGGGAGACCTGGGTTCAATCTCTGGGTTGGGAAGATCCCATAGAGAAGGGAAAGGCTACCCACTCCAGTACTCTGGCCTGGAGAATTCCACAGGCTGTATATCCATGGGGTCACAAAGAGTCGGACACGACTGAGTGACTTTCACTTTCATATTGACAATCACCCAAGTTAATATCCACAAAATAACATATTGACAACCACCCAAAGTTCACAGTAACATTAAAGTTCACTCTTCTTTCTGTACATTCTATGGCTTTGGACAAATACATCATGACACTTATCTATCATCGTGGTATCTCACACCGTATTCCTACTGTCCTAAAAAGTCCTCTGTGCTCCCATACTCATCTTCCTGATACTTTTACTGTCTCCACAGTTCTGCCTTCTCTGGAATATTATGTATGTGGAGTCATATAGTATGTAGCTTTTTTACATAAGCACTTTTCACATCATAATATGCATGTAAAGTTCCTCTCAGACTTTTCATGGCTTGACAGTTTATTTCTTTTTAGTGTTGAATAATATTCCGTTGTTTGAATGTGCCAAGGTTCATTTATCCATTCACCAACTAAAGGACATCATGGTTGCTTCCAAGTTGACGGTATTAAGAAAACAACTTCTATACACATCCCTGTGTAGCGTTCTGTGTGAACAGAGCCTTCACTCCACTGGGTAAATAGAAGAAGCACAATTGCTGGATGATATGGTAAGAATTTATTTTATTTTGGGGGGGCTCCAAAATCACTGCAGATGGTGACTGCAGCCGTGAAATTAAAAGATGCTTGCTCCTTGAAAGAAAAGCTATGACAAACCTAGACAGCATATTAAAAAGCAGAGATATCACTTTGCCAACAAAGGTCTGTCTAGTCAAAGCTAGACATACATTTCCAGAAGTCATGTATGAATGTGAGAGTTGGACCATAAAGAAGGCTGAGCGCCAAAGAGTTGATGCTTTTGAACTGTGGTGTTGGAAAAGACTCTTGAGAATCCCTTGGACTGCAAGGACATCCAACCAGTCATCCTAAAGGAGATCAGTCCTGAATATTCATTGGAAGGACTGACGCTGAAGCTCCAGTACTTTGGCCACCTGATGCGAAGAGCAGATTCACTGGGAAAGACCTGAAGCTGGGAAAGATTGAAGGCAGGAGGAGAAGGGGATGACAGAGGATGAGATGGTTTCTATGGCATCACCAACTCAACAGACATGAGTTTGAGCAAACTCCGGGAGACGGTGAAGGACAGGGAAGCCTGGTGTCCTGCAGTCCATGGGGTCACAGAGAGTTGGACATGACTTAGCAACTGAACAAATACAAACGGTGAGAATGTTTAGTTTTGTAAGAAACGGTCTTCCAAAGTGGCTGCACCATTTTGCATTTCCACAAACAACGAGAGTTCTTGGTGTTCCACATCCTTGACAGCTTTGGTGTTGTTGGTGTTCAGATTCTGGTCATTCTGGTAGGCGTGTAGGGGTCTTCTGTTGTTTCATTTTCCATTTCTCTGATGACACATGATGTGGAGCACCTTTTCCTATGTGTATTTGCCATCTGTGTATCTTCTCTGGTGAGGTGTCTGCTAAGGTCTTCCACCCTTTATTAATCAGGTTGTTTTCTGATTGTTGGGCTTGAAGAGTTCTTTATTTATCTTCGATAACATTCCTTTATCAGGTATGCCTTTTGCAAATACTTTCTCCCAGTCTGTGACTTGTCTTCTCATTCTATCGACATTGACTGTTGTTGAGCAGAAACTTTTAATGAATTTAAAATTAAATTCATTTTTACCAGCTTACCAACGCTTTCTTTCATGGATCATGATGTTGGTGCTGTGTCTTAAAAGCCTTTGCCATACTCAAGTTCATCTAGGTTTTCTCCTTTACCACCCTCTCAGAGTGTTACAGTTTTGCATTTTACATGCACATCTGATCCACTTGAGCCCATTTTTGTGATGCATGTAAGGCCTGTGTCTAGATGCACTGCATGTATGTGGACGTCCAGTTGGCCCAGCACCATGTGTTGAGAAGACCATCTTCGCTCCACTGTATTGCTTTGCTCCTTTGTCAAAGTTCACGTGACTGTATCTACAAGGGTGTACTTCTGGGCTCTCAGTTCTACCCCACTGATCATTCTGCCCACTCTTTTCACCAGTGCCACACTGTCTTGACTACTGCAGCTTTACGTTAAGTTTGAAGTCAGGTAGCATCATTCCTCCAACTTTGTTCTCCTTCAATATTGTGTTGGCTATTCTAGATCTTTTGCTTCTCCCTGTAAACTTTAAAACCTGGTTGTTGATATCCACGAAATAACTTTCAGGGATTTTGAGTAGGACTTCACTGTATCTATAGATCAAGTTGGGAAGAACTACCTTGAAAATATTGAGTCTTCCTATCTATGAATATGGACTATCAGTTTATTTGGTTCTTTCATGTCATTCATCAGTTTTGTGCTTTTCCTCATATAGATCTTGTATATATTTTGCTAAATTTATACCAAAACATAAAGCTACGACCAACCTAGACATCATACTAAAAAGCAGAGACATTACTTTGCTGACAAAGGTCTGTCTAGTCAAAGCTATGGTTTCTCCAGTAGCCATGTATGGATGTGAGAGTTGGGCTATAAAGAAGCTGCACGCCGAAGAATTGATGCTTTTGAACTGTGGTGTTGGAGAAGACTCCTGAGAATCCCTTGGACTGCAAGGAGATCCAACCAGTCCATCCTAAAAGAAATCAGTCCTAAATATTCATTGGAAGAACTGATGCTGAAGCTGAAACTCATGTTTTGGCCATGTGACGCGAAGAACTGACTCACTTGAAAAAGACTCTGATGCTGGAAAAGATTGAAGGCAGGAGGAGAAGGAGACGACAGATGATGAGATGGTTGGATGGCATCACTGACTCAATGGACGTGAGTTTGAGCAAGCTCCGGAGGCTGGTGATGGACAGGAAAGCCTGGGGTGCTGCAGTCCATGGGGTTGCAGAGTCAGACACGACTAAGCAACTGAACTGATACCTAAACATTTCATTTTGGGGGATGCTAATGTAAATGGTGTTTAGTTGTTCATTGCTGGTACATAGGACAGCAGCTGACTTATATGTTAACCTTGTATACTGCAAGTTTTCTCTAATTGCTTATTAGTTCCAGGATTCTTTTATTATTCTCTCAGGTTTTCTATACTGTCAATCCTGTCATCTGCAAACAAAGATAGTTTTTATCTTCCTTTTCAAACTCTATAGCTTTTATTTCATTTTCTTGTTTTATTGCATTAGCTAAAACTTCCCCTATAAAGTTGAAAAGGAGTGGTTAGAGGGAATATCTTTGCCTTGCCCCTAATCTTAATAGGAAAGTTGTAAGCTTCTCACCAAGAAGTCTGATGTTAGCTGTAGGGCTTTTTGTTAATAATCTTTCTCAAGTTGAGGATGTTTCCCTATATTCCAACTTTCCTAAGAATTTTTATCATAAATAGGTGCTAGATTTTGACAAACGCTTTTTCTGCATCTATTGATATAATCATATGATTTTTCTTATTTAGACTGTTGATGTGATGGAGCACTTTTAATTGATTTTCAAATACTGAACCAGCCTTGCAAACCTTGATAAACCCCACTTGGTTGTGATTATATAGTTCTTTTTATACATTGTTAAATCTGATTCGCTCATATTTTATAGCTGAAGAATGCTTCATTCTATGGATGACTGTTTATTCATTCATCAGTAGATAGACCTTTGAGCTGTTTCTACTTTCTGCTCTAATGAGTAACACTTCAGTGAACATTTATGTAAAGGTTTTTATGTGGACACAAGTTTTCAATTTTCTTGGGGATATACCTAGCCGGTGGAATTGCTGGACCAAATGGTAACTCTGTATTTAATTTTTTGAGGAGCTGCCAAACTATTTTACAAAGTAGCTCCATCATTTTACAGTCCAACCAGAAATGTATGAGGGTTCCAATCTCTCTACATCCTTGCAGACAATTCTTTTTGATTATGGCTATCCTAGCATGAAATGGTATCTCATGGTGGTTTTAAATTGCATTTCCCTAAAGACTGATGTTAAGCATCTTGTCCTGTTCTTATGGTTCATTTGGGTATCTTATCTGGAAAAAATGTCTATTCAGAAACTTGGCCCATTTTTAATTTACTTTTTATGTTGAGTTATGAGTTCTTCATATATTCTGAATATAAGTCACTTATTAAGTATATGATTTGCAAATATCTTCTCCCATCCCATGGGTAGTCTTTTCAGTTTCTTGGTGGTACCCCTTTGAGTCAAGAAAGGTTTAATTTTCATAATATCTGACTAATCTTTTTTTTTTTTTGGCTTGTGCTTTTGGTGTTGTCTCAAAAACTCAAAGTTGCAAAGATTTACTTCTGTTTTCTTCTAAGAGATTTATAGTTGTGGTCTACACATTTTAATTATCATAATAAACCATTTTAAGATAATTTTTGTATGGTGTGAGGTAGGGATCTAAATTCATTTTTATGCATGTGAATATCCAGCTGTCTCAGCATCATTTGTTGAAAGACTGCTTTTTTTTCCCCTGCTGAATTGTCTTGATCAAATGGTTATTAGGTTGAACTAGGCTTGCATTCCTGGGATAAATCCCACTTGGTGGTATATAAGCCTTTTCATATGTTGCTGAACTCAGTTTGAGTTTGTTGAGAAATTTTGTATTTGTATTCATAAAGGATATTGGTCCATGGTTTTCTTGAGGTATCTTTGTCTGGTTCTGGTATCAGAGTAATACTGGTCTCAACAGAAAGAGTTAGGAAGTGTTCCCTCCTCTGACATTTTTTGAAAGTGTAGGAAGTTTTTTTGAGTACTAACTCAATCTTTTTTTACTTGTTTTACATCTATTTAGTTTTTAAAATTTCTTCTTGAGTCAGGTTTAGTAGTTTGTACCTTTCTAGGAGACAGTACATTTTATCTAGGTTAACCAATCCATTGGCATATAATCATTTATAACACTCCGTCAACATCCTTTTTATTTCTTTAAGGCTGGCAGTGATATCCCCTCCGAATGAAGCAACTTTTAAATGGTCTGAGATTAACAATCATAGAATCTTGAAATTACTAAAACTAAAATTGAAGATAAAATTCAGAATTGTTAGAGTCCAATAGATTTAAGAAATTTTGAGTTACAGGACATATAAGCTAAATATCCTACTAGTTCTCACCTCTGGAAAGAAAAAGTAGAGGCAAAAATACAGAACCAAACACATTTCTAGTTAAAATACACCAAAGTCAGTTCAACTGAAATAAACAAGAAACAGTTCCTGGCTAAATTTTCACATTCTAAGTACACCATTCAATAGAAATTCAATATTCTAAAGCAACTGCACTCACAGGAACACATACATGCATGCACTGTAATACATCCAATATGAGAAATCCCTAATGCATTAACAGTGCAAGAGAATCAGGCAATAAACTCTCTCAAATAAATAACTTTTGAACAGAGACTAACTCAGTCCATTTATGTTTTGAGTTTAGGGCCATCGGAATTCTGTATACCATGCTTTCTGAAATCACAGCACACATATTACTAGCCACATAATTTTTACATACTCCATAACCAAAAACCAACTACCCAGAAAGCCGTAAGAAGTGTTCAGATATTAATAAAAGATTCATAAACACATATTACACCTAAATCTCTACTTGCAAGATAAGTTTAGGAAAACCATCTTAAAGGAAAACACTGTGTATTTTACCACCCATTCTTTGAATGAAACTGTTCCTAAGGAAGCTTTCTTCAAAGAACTTGGGCTAATTGTTATGCTGACTTTTTGAAATTAAAATTTAAGTACACAATTTTGAAAACACTAAAGATGACAAGCTTCCAAGCTACCTTGATACCACTTTGATACATTGAGGAGAAAACTGTGCTTGCTATCACCATACACCTGACTGGCACTATGGTTCAAAGAACACTTACAATCTTCTTAGTTGATTTTTAGAGGGGAAAAAAATCCATGAAGTAAGTAGGGCAGGTAATGGTAACATCTTTATCATCTCATTAGAGAGGAGACAAAACTGAACTTCCCACAGGGTTGACCTGTCCAAGGTCACAGAGTTCAGAAATGGTGAAGCTGAGACCAGAAAATCCAGTCTTCTGACTCCCAGTCAGATACCTTTTCCTTTGTGCAATCCTGCTCCCCATTCTAGAAACCTGGAGGCAAAAACTTAGAATGCAAAGTGTGTATCAGGAGGAAGTTTCCACTAACTCTTCTGCAGCTTTTTCATTGAAAGTATGCTTATTTTGAATGTCTGTGAATCCCTATCCTTATCTAACTGTAGCCACAATTTGGCTAAAAGCATGTTTTTAATAGTCTTAGCCATACAGTGAGTCTTCAGTGACTTGCAACCTGTCAACTTCCAGACATGTTAAATAACCTTTGAAACTTAGCCTTTAGAGCTTAGAGCTAAAAGGCACTGTGAAAACATTAAACAATCCTGGAAAACCCCCTTTTAAGCAATTTTGAGGCCAAATTAGTGCATGTGTCACTGGATGTTCTTCTACAAAGCACTGATGAAAATCCTCATTCTTTGAGCTCTGTAGGTAGCTATTTATAAGTGATCAGAGATAATTAACACCAACGACCATTAACTCCATGTTTATTTTCTACAGAGATAAGAGAGCTGGAACATATCTGTCCATGGAACAATACTGTTGCTTGATCACAGTGCAAAGCATTAAATCAGAATCTACCTCAAGGCATATGGGCGTTGCAGTATACACCCAACAAAGGACAAAGTTCTGATTCCCCCGATACAGAGGCCTAAGTGTAAATACTTTCTTTATCTTCACTTTCTCCTTGGAGAAGCCAACACTTCCTTGTAATCTATAAAGTCTAAAAGAGTCAGTGAGATTTTCAGAGACAACATACCTTCAGGGATCACACCCATGAGTGAAAAAGGAGACTGCTGTCATAAACCTGCTCTTGAGCTTAGTGAACAATGGACTTCAATCCGACATGCTATGGGCATGTAGGAATATATAATTACACATTAATTAATAATAATAGTGATAATTATAATCATTGGGGGTAGGGTGGGGAAAAAGATCTGAGGACACTCTGGGGAAAAGGAAGTTGGTTTAAGTCTCTGCAGCTCCCCCAACATCCATGCCAGAGAGATGAGAAATTTTGAAATAATCTGTAATTTTCCAAGAGATTTCCTGGGAGGCTCTGAGGAAGCAAAAGAACACCTGCCTCCCTAGTGCCTTGACGTTGGCTGCGGGAGCAACTTTTTCTCAGTTCTTCTACTGACAGCACACAGGTTGATTCCTCTCCCACTACCTTAGTAGTAGCAAGGCTGCAAATGAGTTATTAAAAATATAGTACCCAAAGCTCATCTCTAAGAGAAGGGGCACAAATAGACTAAGTCTGACTCTTACCTTTTGGCTTCCTCCAGGTGACACAAATATTCATAAGCGATATTCTGCCGCCTCCTCTCATCCATCTCCTCTGCAGAGAGTCGTTCATCATCCACAATAGCTAGAAAGAGAGGATAACATCACATCACTTGGAAGAACAGTGTTCAAATCAGGAGACAACCAACTAGAAAAAGCTCACACGCAGCTCAACACTGAACACTGAGAGATGGGAGTATTGAAACATCAATCACAAAAAGAGAACTGCCTGTGGATTTTACAGTGTTACATTATTTCTAGCAAAAACTGCAATACTGAAGTATCAGTTCAGCTGCTCAGTCATGTCCGACTCATTGCGACTCCATGGACCGTAGCACGCCAGGCTTCCCTGTCCATCACCAACTCCTAGAGCTCACTCAAACTCATGTGCATCGAGTCGGTGATGCCATTCAACTATCTCATCCTCTGCCATCCCCTTCTCCTCCTGCCTTCTGAAGTATACATGGACGTTAAATAACAGAAAGAGAATAGCAATCAGACTTCACAGATGGGATGTCACAGGATTTAGACAGCCTCAAATCAACGAGAGGATGGTCTATCAGCATTAACTTTCCTCAACAACCTTGGAGAACTGGTCCAGTAGCTCAGAGAATCAGACTGTCTTGGAAATTTTGGGGTGGAACAAAGAATCTACAAGGACCTGTGTTTTCCCAATCCTAGAGGGGATTGAGGCATCTCATTCAACCCCAATCCTATTTTACAGATGACAAAGTCACTAAAATTCCTCCCTTGCTTCTCTGGGCCTTTATGAGGCTAACTTTCATGGTCAACAGGTGTCCAAAAGAAAAATGCAATGGAGACAGCCAGGGAGCAGTCTTCAGGCCCACACCCTTTATTCCAACACGAGCGTAGTTTATTAACTGCCACACTTCAGCCCTGCTCTTCTGTAGAGGACTCAGCCTCCCCGCTTCTTGACTGCACTTCCTCTGCCTGCAGCCTCAAAAGTACCCAGCAGCCACCAACAGTCACATCAGCCGAGTCTTGACTGCCTATTTACAGGACAACACTCCTCTCTCATAAAAAGAACCCCTTCCCCCTCTTTGGTGCTGAGCGTCCATTCTGATGATTGTAAACTGAATTTGGTTTCTCGTTGGTTAGATTTCTCATCTAATGAAGACAATGAGTGTAAGCAGCACGAGGGGCAGGACCGTCAGAGTTTGCTCTTTTGCTCCCCAGTCGCCAGCTCCAATCAGCCATTTATTAAGTGGGACCCCTGGGCTTCCCTTGTGGTTTAGACAGTAAAGAATCCTCCTGCAATGTGGGAGACCTGGGTTCGATCCCTGGGTTGGGAAGATCCTCTGGAGAAGGGACAGGCTATCCACTCCAGTATTCTAGCCTGGAGAATTCCATGGACTGTATACTCCAGGGGGTTGCAAAGAGTTGGACACGACTGAGCGACTTTCACTTCACTTCACTCCCAAGCAGAAGAGAGGATATGAAGGTCACTCATCCTTTCTCCAAGAAAGGCCAAGCACACACCCTACGAATGAGGCACCTGAAACATCAGTCTGGCAGGTAAAAGGAATTAAGAGCAGGCTTTGAACTCTTATTGGGCAGGTACAATGTCCAACACTCTAGATCTAAAAATAATAACTAAATCCTCAAAGAAGTCAAAAGAAAGGGGAGATTATGTCCTCATCAATATATAGATAGTTTATGTATAAACATATATAAGACAGAATACCATAAGCATGGGAATATGTACTAGATGCTTACTTATTGAGCACTTCATTTCCTTCAAGGCTTAGGCAGAATTTAGTATGCAGTGTCTCATTAAAGTCTCAGGCCTCTCTCTGAGGCAGGTATGTAATCTACTGCACTTTACCTTTGAGCAAACAGCCTGAGAGGCCATTTGCCCAAATGAAGAGCAGACACATTAGAGCTAGAAATTTTAGTCTGGGAGGGAAAAAAAACAAGTACAGAACTTCAGGAAATGTTTTTATTTACGGGTGAGGAAGAAAAGGAAACAGCAGAAGAGGAAACTAAAGAGCCTCTTGATGAGGGTAAAAGAATAGAGTGAAAAACCTGGCTTAAAACTCAACATTCTCCAAACTAAGAGCTTGGCATCCAGTCCCAACACTTCATGGCAAATAGAAAAGGAAAAAGTGGAAGCAGTGCAGATTTTATTTTCTCGGGCTCCAAAATCACTGGTGACGGTGACTGCAGGCATGAAATTAAAAGACACTTGCTCTTTGGAACGAAAGCTATGATGAACCAAAGGTCTGTATAGGCAAAGCTATGGTTTTTCCAGTAGTCAGGTACAAAAGTCAGAGTCGGACCATAAAGAAGGCTGAGCACCCAAGAAATGATGCTTTTGAACTCTGGTGTTGGAGAAGACTCTTGGGACTCCCTTGAGCATTGAGGAGATCAAACCAACTAATCCTAAAGGAAATCAACCCTGAATATTCATTGGAAGGACTGATACTGAAGCTCCAATACTTTGGCAACCTGATGTGAAGAGACGACACATTGAAAAAGCCCCCGATGCTGGGAAAGATTGAAGGCAAAAGGAGAAGGGGACGGCAGAGGATGAGATGGTTGGATGGCATCACCGACTCAATGCACATGAATTTGAACAAACTTCGGGAGACAGTGAAGAACAGGGAAGCCTGGGGTGCTGCAGTCCATGGGGTTGCAAAGAGTCAGACATGACTTAGCGACTGAACAACAAGAACGTCCCTCCCTCACCCATTCTCCTCACTGTTATCAGAAGTCCCTTCCTAACACACAGTCCTACTGATGCTATTCTTTCTCTCCAAACCTTCGATGGATCTTCATTTCCTACAGAACAAAGCTCTGGAAGAGAACATGTTTCCTCTCCTCCCCTACATGAACGACTACCTTCCAGCGAACCTTCACAAAGTGGGCTAACCACCAGGGGTCACCTTGGAGGATACCTCGTATGCCCGCATAGTATCACCTAGTCCTCTCTCTTCACTGTTCCTAAGAGTTAATTCCCAGGACACCCCATGACTACTAGTTTCTTATTTTAATTTCAGTCTAAAGAATGCCTCCCACTTCTGACAGGATATTTTCATGTTCTGGTACCTTCACACATGTTAAAAGCTTGAAAGCAATAGAAAACTCCTAGTCAGAGTCCACCTGCTCATTTTACCCTCCTCAGGGGGTAAAGGTGGGGTCACTGTCAAAAGGAGGCACTCTGCCACCTTCCTTCTTGGCTCAGCCAGTCCACCCAGGAGGAGGTGAGAAGCACCAGCAGGACTGTGCTCAGACCTCTGCCCCTCAAGTGCCCCCATAAGCCAGGCAAGATCCCACCAGCCCACAGCCAGAGGGTGGGGGGCTCCGAGGTTACTGCCCAAAGAGAAGATGTGACTTAATATTTGAATTAAAAGCTTTATCTTGCTACTACAATGTACTGGCCATAGCTGATGGAATTCTACCATCTTTAAGGTTTAACTCCAGGACCACTTCCTTCCCAAAGTCTCCCCTGATCGATTCTATTCACAATGTCCTCTCTTCTGGTACCAAAATTGAGCAGGACCCTGTGGGGCCCTCCTGGGGACAAATCCTTTACATGTGCCTCGTTTCTTGTTTGCAGGGAAAAGGTTGCAGCCTCCTAGACCTTCCTTTCCTGAGTACCAAAGGACAGATTCCAACAGTCACTAATCAGGGAAGGGAGAAGCAGGAAAAAAAAAAAGGAGCAGCTGAGAAACAATAATGCATCTATGGGGCAGGATCCTGGTTTCTCTTCAAGGAATATGCTTAACAATGTATTTGAGTTCTTCTGCAGAACTAAGGCCCCCACCCAAGAGGAGGATGATAACTCCAGGCAGAGAACAAGATTCCTGAAGCACTGTCCTAGTAGCTCACCAACAACCAATCAGAAGAAAGCCACAGACCCCTCCGCCCTCACCCCAAATTCTGCCCATAAAAACTGCTCCCTGAAAACCATGAGACGGTGTCAGTGTTCTGAGCACGAGCCGCCCGCGCTCCTTGCGTGGCCCTTCCTCTGCTCCGAACGCTCAGGGTTTGGTTTGTTTGGCCCCCTTCTGTGTCTCCCCGCGTGCACACGAACCCGTATTCCGTACCAGGACCTCCTCTACTGCTTTAACAGTAAATCCCAGAAGACAGGCGTGTGTCCTCACGGTGTCAGCACGCCTCCCTGCAGAGGCTGCACACTCCATACAAGTATCTGATGAACAAATCATCTTTTCAGGAAAGATTAATAAACAGACTTTAAAGTATCTACCTGCCCATTTACATTGAATAAAGGATGTGGTCACTGATGAAGGAAATACAGCACCGTTCTATAGACTTCACTCAACTCACATTCAATTCATAGATTCTATGGACCAAGCAAGAGTCAGAGCACCAGAGACAGAGCAAAAAAATGCATGTCCTCACGGGACTTTTTACACATTCCTTCCTTCCCTCCTAACCTGGTCCACTGGCCCATGTCCCTGGCCACTCCCCTCCCAACCACACACACTTCACCTTCACCTTCCTTCCTTCATGACCTGTGGTGTCAAAGTGAACACCAAGGTTACCAGTGTGAGAATGTCTTAATTACAACAAAAGCAGATCTCTCTGGGCCACAGAGGTTGCCTGCGAATATTTCTGCATTACTCAACATTTACTAAGTAGCCACTTCTGATAAGAGACACAGGCATGGATACTAACCCTGCCATTTAAAGAGCCTTCACAGAGCTGATAAGATACACTTAAGCATGACACTACTGCCTATAAAGCACTTTTCCATATTACTCTGTGGTTTTCATCATCTCCCTGAAAGATAGGCGTTATCTCTTTCTTACAATTGTGAAGAGGGTCAAGCCAGGGGAAGGGACTGCCATGGTTACTGCTGTGTCAGCGGCGGAGCGGGGGCTGCAGCTGAGGGCCCTCAGTACCCTGGCCCTGCTCTCTACTCAGGGCCATGCTGCTGTGGCTGAAGTTGCAAGAGCCTTGTCACCGTCAAGCCCAAGGGAAGATCACTAAAATGCCTTCAAACCGCGTTTAAATTGATTAACTGAGAATTCCTCTGAAGTTCATCTTTACTTGCTGCCTTGAACGCTAAGAAACAAAGGATATAGTGAAAAAATACTTCCTGAAGTATTAGCAACTCACAAAACACTTCCTGTAATATTGGCCAACATTGGCTAAAAGATGGTAAAGAAGCACATTCTATGGAAATCACAGTTCAGTTCAGTTGAGTTTCAGCTTCAACATCAGTCCTTCCAATAAACACTCAGGACAGATCTCCTTTAGGATGGACTGGTTGGATCTCCTTGCATCCAAGACTCTCAAGAGTCTTCTCCAACATCACAGTTCAAAAGCATCAATTCTTCGATGCTGAGCTTTCTTTCTAGTCCAACTCTCACATCCGTACATGACTACTGGAAAAATCATAGCCTTGACTAGACGGACCTTTGTTGACAAAGTAAAGTCTCTGCTTTTTAATATGCTGTCTAGGTTGGTCATAACCTTCCTTCCAAAGAGTAAGCATCTTTTAATTTCATGGCTGCAGTCACCATCTACAGTGATTTTGGGGCCCAGAAAAATAAAGTCTCCCACTGTTTCCATTGCTTCCCCATCTATTTCCCATGAAGTGATGGGACCGGACGCCATGATCTTCGTTTTCTGAATGTTGAGCTTTAAGCCAACTCTTTCACTCTCCTCTTTCACTTTCATCAAGAGGCTCTTTAGTTCCTCTTCACTTTCTGCCATAAGGGTGGTGTCATCTGCATATCTGAGGTTATTGATATTTCTCCTGACAATCTTGATTCCAGCTTGTGCTTCCTCCAGTCCAGCATTTCACATAATGTACTCTGCATATAAGTTAAATAAGCAGGGTGACAATATACAGCTTTGATGTACTCCTTTTCCTATTTGGATCCAGTCTGTTGTTCCATGTCCAGTTCTAACTGTTGCTTCCTGACCTGCATACAGGTTTCTCAAGAGGCAGGTCAGATGGTCTGGCATTCCCATCTCTTTCAGAATTTTCCACAGTTTATTGTGATCCACACAGTCGAAGGCTTTCACATAGTCAATAAAGCAGAAATAGAAGTTTTTCTGGAACTCTCTTGCTTTTTCGATGATCCAGCAGATGTTGGCAATTTGATCTCTGGTTCCTCTGCCTTTTCTAAACGTTATAGGGTTTACTCAGAGGTTTAAGGAGCAGAATGAGTTGGTAGAAAAGCTTTTGAAATAGAACTATGAAGTTAGAAACAGAAGGAGCCCTACAGTTTACTTTTCAAAGAACACCCACAAAGTCCACAGTGAAAATAGACCAAGGCCGTCTTGACTCATGAAGGAGTTGGCATGGTCACTTGTTCACTTCAACTACTCGACTTGCCCCTTCACACCGGAGACCAAGGCCACCACCTCCTTTGCATTAAAATGTATTCATTTATTCAACAAATATTAGAGGGGTTGCGCTGTGCCAGTCTGTTCTAGGGACTGGACGTAAGTGGCACGTATAACACACCAAGTCCCCCATGAAGCTTTTAGTAGAGTTAGACAACTGAAAGTGAAAGTGTTCGTGCTCAGTCATGTCCAACTCTTTTTGACTCCATTCACTGTAGCCCACCAGACTCCCCAGTCCATGGAATTCTCCAGGCAAGAATAATACTGGAGCGGGTAGCCTTTCCCTTCTCCAGGGGATCTTCCCAACCCAGGGATCAAACCCGGGTCTCCTGCATTGCAGGCAGATTCTTTCCCGACTGCTGGCATAACTACAGAATGCTTAGAGAAGTGGGGATATACTGGAGGGAGCATTAGCAAGAGTCACAAAACCAGAGACAGGAACCTCCATGTTACAAAATGGTATTATCTAAGGAAAAACAGATTGAGATATGATATGAATCATCAGTTCATAGAAACATGCCGCAGTTTAGTATTTTATGGACACACTGTTACTTTGTGTGACTCAATATTTCTGTAAGAAACCCTGAATATCCTCAGATATACCATTCAATTCAAATACATACTGAACCATCTTGTAAGAGTTAAGACTGCCTTCACCTGGGTGATACACCCAAAGCCTTGACATGGGAGATTCACCTAAATGGGTAAATCCTCACTCTCAGAACTTAGAGAATGGCTACCAGAAATGTATACCCCAAGGAAGAGAACTGATCTGAAATCCTAAAACTGGGAAAAGGTACAGGGGTGGGATGCCAAAAACGAGAGAATCCAAAGTCTGAGATTTCTAGTAAGTTGATACTCAGTAAACTGACCCGTGATATATTCTGGCTTCCTACCAGCTTCCTGAAGCATTTCACAGCTACTTAATCTGAAGTTTTAAAGGACCACATGATCAATCTTCCCTAAACTGAAGTTTCTTTTGAAAAACAGGCAAACCTGGGGTTGAAGTTGTTAGCAACCTGAAACATATTCCCAGGCACTCTAAAGAATGTGAGACAACAGAGACTGCCATCCTACCTGTTACAGACATTGAAAGTTTCACCAAGCCATGAAAATTATGAGACCCTGAGTGCACAGGCTCATAGTTCATCGATCTCCACATCTCTACCAAGTGCCAGGTAAATAGCAGGTGCTCAGGAAAGTCTGCTGACTGGTGTGCACTCAGCTTTGTGCTAACCCTCTCCAGTATTCTTGCCTGGAGAAACCCATGGACAGAGCAGCCTGGCAGGCTACAGACCACAGGGTTGCAAACAGTTGGACACAACTGAAGCGACTCAGCACACATGTATGCAGTTCTCTGCTTGACAGAGATGCTACATCCTTCACAAGCTCAGTCCAACTAAGTCCAACCCTGATGTTAATACAGCCATACTGTTCAGATCCCAAGGGGCGGTGGGGGGGGATGAATTTGAAGCCTACCCTGGAACTTCTCATGCATCAACCATTTCTAAGGACTCTCCAGAGTTATAAATCCACACACAACTTCAGAGGATATTCAAGTTACATGTGGCAGTAAGGGGCTGTGGCCATTTTCTGGAAAGCCCTAAATATTCAAGTTCAGCATTACAAGCAGAATTTCCTAGTGGAAAGAAGGGTAACCAACAAACTATAGTTTCCTTACAAGTGTTAGGGTCTCTGATGAACTACCCACTTGCTTTTTCTAGTAAGGTTTGTTGTGGAGTCGCTGAGTCATGTTCGACTCTTTTGTGACCCCATGGACTGTAGCCCAACATGCTCCTCTGTCCATGGGATTCTCCAGGCAAGAATACTGGAGTGGATTGCCATTTCCTTCTCTAAGGGAACTTCCCGACCCAGGGATCGAACCCAGGTCTCCTGCATTGGCACCGATCCACCAGGGAAGCCCTCTAGTGAGGTTACTGAGGCTCAGAAGAGTCAGATAGCTTCTTCATAATTTCTTAGAAAAATGAGAGACTTTTCAGGCTTTGTGAAACATTTATCCCTTTCTGCAAACACAGTTTAAGTATATACAGCTTTAAGATCAACATATGAAAAAGAGTTATTTGATCCCACTTTGAGAGTACTAAGATGCCAATCTGTTTCTAACAAGCCCTAGATCTCAAAACCCAGGACAACTTTTCAGAACAGGACTTCATTTCTACATCTCACACATGGGAAGAAAATTAATTTTGGTTCACTGTGCAAATTTGAACAAGAATGTCTTTTTTCTATTTTAAAAAACGTGGAAACTCAAAGCAGATCATGAAGATGTTAGGATCCACACACAGAGGTGGCCAACCTGAAGTCTGGGATGGCGGGGCGGGGGCGGGTCTGTCTCGGACTTGGCTCAATTTGGGAAAAAAATTAAAAGCAGTGATTCTTAGATTTGGTATTCTGTATTCAATTATAATGGCAAAAAACCATTTGGGGACAAAACCACCTCTTTAGCTACCAAGTAGGCACAGGGAAAGTTCCATTTGCTCTCTACCTGCTCCTACACAGATCTCAGTAAGGAAGAATGGAGTGTCAAGTTTCCAAAGCCAATAAAAGACTTTTTAACCCTGACTGTTAAAATTATAGAAGGAATTATAAAAATCTTTAGTCTAGATGAGCTTCTGGTATTTTTAAAGGAGAGGAAAGGAATTCAACTTATCTCACTTTGATATGAATTTTTTATGCTTAAGATGGTCAGTACAAAAACACTCCAATTTACAACTAGTCCTAAAATGGTTCTCTCTACTTTCCATAGAAAATGAATATTTTAAGGACACAGATATTTACTTACACTTTGATACTTCATGGGAATGATATTTTACAACTGTTAAACAGAGTTAACAGGTTATGTAATGATGGTTCCTGCGCTGTTCTCAAGGAAAAGTAAGTCTCTGGTAACCCTCTGTCCTTGTCCTCTCAAACTATTCCAAATGACCTAGAATATCAGAGAATATGGCCACAAAGCTAGGAGTCTTAGAAGACAATAGAATAGGGAAGCTTGGCCTCATTTCTCCTTGACTACTAGCAGAAAAGAAAAAATAAATCACAAACAGTTGAAAGGTAAGTGCAAGGAAAAAAAAACAGCCTCTTGGTTGAGTTTTTTGTTTCAGGTGCATATACTATATTTCTCTCATTCATGGGAGTGCTTTGTGATACACGCATGAAAGTAGCAGACGGAAGGGATTAACACGTAACGATCACTTACCACATGCCAGATACTTTACATATATTATCGCTTATCCCCCTTTAAGACAGGAATTTGAATCTCCACTTTTCTGATGGGAAAGAAACGCAGAGAGGTTGGGTCATTCCGGCTTAGGTAATTCTAAGATCATAAGGACAGTTCAGTGGCAGAGCTGGGATCTGAAACAACCCAGACTCCAAACTTCTGGAATCTTTGGATTCCAGTTCTACTCTACCTAAGTACCACTGACTCCCTGTATGTTAATGTTTGATAACTGGCCCAGTAGCCATTAGACTGTTCTGGGGGTGCTATTAATGGTTATTACTGATATCTCATTAATCAGCAGATAGATTTAGATGACTTTTAT
Organism: Muntiacus reevesi; assembly: GCF_963930625.1. NCBI lineage: Eukaryota > Metazoa > Chordata > Mammalia > Artiodactyla > Cervidae > Muntiacus > Muntiacus reevesi. The sequence goes on along the minus strand of NC_089255.1, from coordinate 7,830,742 downwards.
TTTATGCAGAGTACATCACGCAAAATGCTGGGCTGGAAGACTCACAAGCTGGAATCATGACTGCTGGGAGAAATATCAACAACTTCAAATATGCAGATGATGCCACTCTAATGGCAGAAAGCTAAGAGGAACTAAAGAGCCTCTTGATGAGGGTGAAAGAGGAGAGAGTAAAAAAGACAGTTTAAAACTCAACATTCAAAAAACTAAAATCATGGCATCTGGTCCCACTATTTCATGGCAAATAGATGGGGGAAAAGTGAAAACAGTGATAGATTTTATTTTTGGGGGGCTCCAAAATCACTGTGGATGGTGACTGAAGCCACAGAAGTAAAAGACGCTCGCTTCTTGGAAGGAAAGCTATGACAAACCTAGACAGTGTATTAAAAAGAATCAACACTTTGCTGAAAAAGGTCTCTCTAGTCAAGGCTATGGTTTTTCCAGTAGTCATGTATAAATGTGAGAGTTGAACCAGAAAGAAGGCTGAGCGCCAAAGAACTGATGCTTTTGAACTGTGGTGCTGGAGAAGACTCTAGAGAGTTCCTTGGACTGCAAGGAGATCAAGCCAGTTCATCCTAAAGGAAATCAGTCCTGAATATTCACTGGAAGGATTGATGCTAAAGCTGAAGATCTAATACCTTTGGCCACTTGATGTGAAGTGCCAACTAATTAGAAAAGATCCTGATGCTGAAAAAGACTGAGGGCAAGAGCAGAAGGGGGCAGCAGAGGATGAGATCGTTGGATGGCATCACTGATTCAATGGACTTGAGTTTGAGCAAACTGCGGGAGCTAGTGAAGGACAGGGAGGCCTGGGGTGCTGCAGTTCATGGGATTACAGAGTCAGACATGACTTAGGGACTGAACAACAAAAAACACAATTTTCCCTGCTGGAAACCATATAAATTAATGCTATTATCTTGAGAAAGTACAGACAGTAAAATTACAGACTTATTTCTCAGAGATGCAGAAACCTCAAATATAGTCCAGCAAAGGAAAAAATATTAAGATAGTATTCAGTATTGCCAAGTTAGACTACATTAGGAATGCAAGAGTTGTAACAAGACCAAAATGAAAACCAACAAAAAACTAAATGACACCACTGTCATGTCATAAGCAAAATGATACAGTCAATAAAGGCTGAGAACACACTTGAGAAAATTTACCATGTTTTCTCTGAGGCACCCATCTCCACTTTACTCCTCTTTCCTCACAAAAGGTGAATTTCTATCAAACCTGTCAATCATGCCTGACTTTTATGAGATTTTAAAAACTTTTTTTATTTTATTGAAGTATAGGCAATTTACAGGGCTTCCCTGGTGGCTCAGAAGTAGAGAATCTGCCTGCCCATGCAGGAGACACAGGTTGGATCCCTGGGTTGGGAAGATCCCCTGGAGTAGAAAATGGCAATCCACTCCAGTATTCTTGCCTGGAAAATTCCATGCACAGAGGAGCCCGGTGGGCTATAGTCCACGGGGTCACAAAGAGTCAGATATGACTTAGTGACTAAACAGTGACACGAAGTTAATTTACAATATCGTGTTAGTTTCAGGTGTTACAGCACAGTGATTCACTTATACAGATACAAACTCTTATCAGTTCAGTTCAGTTACTCAGTTGTGTCTGACTCTTCGCGATCCCATGGACCACAGCACGCCAGGCCTCCCTGTCCATCACCAACTCCCGGAGTTTATCCAAACTCATCTCCGTTGAGTCGGTGATACCATCCAACCATCTCATCCTCTGTTGTCTCTTTCTCCTCCTGTCTTCAATCTTTCCCAGCATCAGGGTCTTTTCAAATGAATCAGCTCTTTCCCCTTATAGTTTATTATAAAATATTGACTATAATTCCCTGTGCTATACAGTAGGTCCCTGTCGGTTATCTATTTTAAATCTAGCAATGGTTATATGTTAATCCCAACCTCCTAATTTACCCCTCCTCAAAGATACTTGATGTTTTAAAAGGGGTGTGGCTGAGAGGAAAGAGCAGTACTTTGGGTGCCTGGAACACTGTCATACTCAATTTCCTCATATGTAAAATGGGAATAATGCCACTTAACCCCATGAAGCTGTTGTATGAGTATTTTTTAGAAACATTTTATCATCATGTATATTTCAAACTATTTAATAGCTAAATTCTTGTGCAATCAATTACTAAATGAGTCTGTTGTTGTTGTTCACTTGCTAAGTCGTGTCTGACTCTTTGTGAGACCCCATGGAGTGCAGCATGCCAGGTTCCTCCATCCTTCACTCTCTTCTGGAGATTGTTCAAATTCACATCCACTGAGCTGGTGATGCTATATAAGACAGGAAACTTATAAACATAAGTATAGTAAAGACAACAGATAATCAGATAGTTTTCCCAAGGATAATTGATTATATTCAATTTTCCCTTCACTTAGTCTCCCATGTAACTTGCAAGCTGAACGTATTTAAAGCTATATAAATTTTTAAAAGCAAAATTTTAATTTCACACACATATACACTTACTGTATACATATATACATGTGTGCATATACTGGTATAATAATTATATAACATTTTGTTATTATATAAACTGTAACAGGGGAAAAAAATCCTAAAAGGAAATATCAAATGCTAAAGCATTTGTTTCCAAAAGGAGAGCTCTGAGTTTCTTCCTTCACTTTTTGATTTTTTACATTTTCCAAATACTCTACCTCACTGACGTATATTACTTTAATTATATCAAAAATAAGAAAGGATTATATTTGTTTTAATGTTCAGTTACACAAAGCTTTTTATAACATGATGAGGAATAAACCTTCATGCCATGAGATCTTCATGAGAAAGATCACTTTCATGCACCTAGTTGACCCATTTGAGCTTCAAGAAAGGGATCGCAGGGATTAAAATTTATGATGAATACTTTCAGCTTTATGGTGTGAAACACACACACACACAGAAGTTCAAAGACAGCAGAGAGGAAGATGGTTCTGGCACCACTCTGGTGGAAGGTATGCTAGGCTAGTGAGGGAGAAGGGAGGGAAAGAGGTGAGTGAAAGGAGTGAACAGAAGGGAGGAAGCTGGAGAACGGAGCGAAGGCGGTGCTGAACCGATGAGACAGGAAACCATGTAAGTCTGAGCGAGCAGACAGCCGCGGCTACGCTTTACAGGGGTACAACGTGGCGACAGAACAAGCAGGATGAAGAAGAGCCTGGCGCGGGGGAAGGGCAAGGAAGCCAACGAAGAGCAGCCAACTCATTCTGCGACTTCAGATGGTGGAGGTGGAAACTGCACACGGCCCCGCACCAGAAAGGCACCCCTTCCCGCGCCAACTTCCACAAAGACAAGTCTGTGTAACGAGCAAGGAGAACAGCAAGGAGGCATCCCACTGTTGCCGGATATACGAGGAGCAAACGTTAAACCTAAACATATATTTGGCAGAGGAGTTTAATAAAACAGACTCAGTTAGAAGGCTAGGATGGAGAACAGAAGGGTGCTATTAAAGCAAGCATATGCTGTTTGTTAGTGAGTGTGAATTAACACATGATTCAGGACAGTCGATTTTTAAAGCATGCCAAAAATTCAGCTCTCTAGTGGATCATATTATGCAAATAGAGTATGTTGCCAACACAGTCATGGCTGCAGAATACATTTCAACTTGACTTTGGGCTAAAGCAGTTTAGGCTAGTATTAATGAACAAGAAGGTCTTAATGGCTTTTAAATGGGGTACGAAAGTCAGCATCAGCTCACACATTAAGGGCTTGGGGAATACTGGATTTGTGAGACGTCATCAAGTGCTGCAGACGACGTCAACATCAAAGAGCAGAACTTCAGTCAGGCACTTTGGTTTCATAGACGTCATGGACACAGAAGGGAAAAAAGTGGAAATGGGGAAAAAGTGGAAATGGTGACAGATTTTATTTTCTTGGGCTCCAAAATCACTGCGGATGCTTGCTCCTTGGAAGAAAAGCTAGGACAAACCTAGACAGCATATTAAAAGTCAGAGACATCACTTTGCCAACAAAGGTCTGTGTAGTCAAAGCTATGGTTTTTCAATAGTCATTTAGGGATGTGAGAGTTGGACCATAATGAAGGCTGAGTGTCAAAGAATTGATGCTTTCAGATTGCGGTGTTTGAGAAGACTCTTGAGAATCCCTTGGACTGCAAAGAGATCAAACCAGTCCATCCTAAAGGAAATCAACCCTGAATGGTCATTGGAAGAATTGATACTGAAGCGCCAGTACTTTAGCCATCTGATGCGAAGGGCAGACTCATTGGAAAAGACCCTGATGCTGGGAAAGATTGATGGCAGAAGAAGAGGGAGACAAAGGATGAGAGAGTTAGATAACAGCACCATCTTAAAGAATATGAATTTCAGCAAACTCGGGGAGACAGTGGAGAATAGAGGGGCAATGGCATGCTACAGTCCATGGGGTCTCAAAGAGTCTGACACGACCGAGCGACAGCAAACCACCAGCACCACATCACTTAGCGCAAACGACTGTCCCAGCCCCACCAAATAGATGGACAAGTATTATTTCCTCCACTTGACTAAGTCTTAAATGGGCTAAGCTCTTTGCTCAAGACCCCTGACCTAGTAGGTTACAGAGTTGGTTTGTATTTAAAACAAATTCTTGGCTTCTATTTAGCTTTTACTGAACTTTTGGAGGTACCCTATTATATCAGGGCAAACATATTTTTATTCTTTTAGGTCAACAATACAAGGAGCAGTAGGAGGAAATGGAATGGCCAAAGTGGGAAGGAAGTTGAGTGGGCAAGAGGGGGTGAAGCCAATGTCGAGCTTTCAGGCTGAAGAGAATGTATACAAACCGTGATTTTGTAAACTACTTGGAAAGTGGATGAAATACCCTGGGAACGTCTCTCTTGTGGGAAAGAATTCACCCCACTTGGGCAACAAAGCTGAAAACATTTTGGTTTTGGCTTGTTGTGTGCTTTTTGTTCTAATACACAGAACTACTGCTCACAGAAAAGTACAAGGACCAAGATTAGAAAAGTGGATGTGCTTATAAACACCATGAAAGATGCCACGGTTTTTAGAAATTACAATTCTTTAGCCCCAAACTCCAAGAACTTTATGCAGCAGCCAGGACAGTAACCACCTTAAACATAATTCATGCTCTTCTGCTTCAGACTTAAATGAGTAACTGATCTTCCCTGGCATTTCCTTTCTGCCTGGGGACTGGATCACTGTTCTACACGTGAATCCCCTTGCACCACAGGTCTAACATAGATCAGAGGAGATAGCCAAATTGTGTACCAGTACTAGATCCTTAGAGGACCTGCATACAATTTCAGAGTTAAGTCATTGTTTCCACTCCAGAGAGGAAAACCCTGCTAGCATTTGAGCAGCAGACACAACCACATTTACGATGCCAAGTGAGCATGGAAATTTATTCTTGCAATTGGTCCACTAGGTGCAAAGTGCTGGCAGATAATTACAGAGATGTAGTCTTCAAATGCCTTCCAAGTGGCTTGTAATTAAAACCAATAAATACAACAGGAACAGAATGTGTTTCCTTCGGTAAGGGACAAAGTCTCTAACGTGGTTAAATAGTTACAGAGCATGTCAGGAGTGCAGGGAAGACATGGGATGAGCTGTGAGAAAGAATTCTGTGCCCCTAATGGTTTGTCATCCAACAGAAAACATGTAACATTGGAGAGAAGTTGGGAAAACCTTTGGAAAAAAAGACCAACCAACAACAGGACAAAGAAAAGAAAAGCCAAAGGGAAGCCAGTAGTCAATGTTAGGATTCCTCAGAGTCAGTCATCCAGATCAAGTCTGAAGTCAGGTGATGAAGGAGGGAAGAGAAAGCTGGCCCATAAACACAACTAGAGAAGACAGGAAGGATAACCAGTTGCACGTGCACTTTCAAGAGGCACCATCGTGCTTTGTCTCCGGTCCCATTCCTCCCATCCCTTCGAGTCTCCACTCCTCCCCAGTCCCTCACCCTTCTCAACCTGACCTTTTTAAGGAGAGGAACAGGGAGATGGTCCAGGATGTTGTACAGCTATCAGTGGTAAGACCAGATGATAGCTCATCATCAAGGAGCTGGGCAGAGTTTCATTCTATTGATAGAAGCTCTTTCAACAAAGTCCACCTGGCACATACACATAACTGTATATGTCATTCCACATATAGCTCATTGGACATCAGCTGTCAAATCTGTGACTTCAATCACTGTAATGACTGTTCATTTAAAGACTCAAGGGACTCGGTCCAATGGTTAAGCATCCACCTGCCAATACGGGGGGCACAGGATCAGTCCCTGGTCCAGGGACTAAGATCCCACATGCCAAGGGGTAGCTAAGCCTGGGACCACAACCACCAAGCCCATGTACCCTAGAGTCTGTGCTGTGCAACAAAGATGCAGCACAGCCATAAAATGTAAATAAATACATAAAATTAAAAAAACAACCCTCAAACCAAGGTCCTCATTTTACCAGTTCACTGGTATTCTGAGCCAACAACAGTGCATTTTCTTGGAACATGCACAGAGGTGCATCCATGGGAAGCAGGGATGGAGTTTCAAGGTCTGCTCTTCAGCATCCTTGCTTTGCCATTCCCTCCCCCAGGGCTCCATCCATCCACTACCATTCTGAAGGCTCCACACGTCAGAGCCTTGAGCAGCAAACATAGCTGCTTGCTCGCTGAGGTGGGCTCCTATGGAACGGCCTTGGGCAGCTCCAAACTCCTCTAACCCAGCCTTCTCTCTCTCTCTCTTGATTTCCAGGAGGAAAGGCAGAGAGAAGAGGTCCAGAAAGAAAAGAAAAGAAAGAAGTCTTGTGTAGTAGACGCTCTGCTACACAAAAGACTTAGAAGAGGGATAAGCAGAGGGGCCGGATAAGCAGCTGGTAAGGCTTTGGCTTCTAAACATCCACACTTCCATGGCCGCAGAGAAATCTCCACGATACAATTTTCCCCAGCACCAACCCATAACAATCCTGTGATACTAGTGTGATTCCCATTTTACAGATGTGGACATGGAGACCTGGGACAGTGAAGTCATTTGTCCCAGATCACAGCTGACAGGTGGAGAGCAGTCTTGCAGTCGTCTGCTCCTTACTGCACACTGCTTTCAGGAGAGGCAAACCTGCCTTTCTGAGCCCTCCTCTCTTGACCTGCACACAAACCTAGGCTTCCCGCACTGCATATTAATGAGCTACTGCAGAGAAATAACCCTAGATTCAGAAAGGAGAAAAAATACACAGAAAGAGCTGGGGATAAAGACAGGTGTATGGGGCATGGCTCGAAGCCCAAAAAGCATGAACAGTCTCATTTCAAACTCGCTCTTAAAAATAACCATCTATTTTGCATTCTACTCCCCGACTGATCTGTGGTTCAGTATTTAAAATATAAGAGTCCCACCTCTTAACGTAGTGAAACTGGTATTCCAGGCAGATGTGTACACTGCAGTCACTGGGTGTCACAGCGAGGACAGCGCAGGCAGCAGGGCAGACTCCCTGGTACCCACGCCGATGCCAGCGTGGCTCACGCTTGGCTGCCTGCTGAACAGGTGTCATGCCCGGGAAGCACTTCGACCTCTGAAGCACTGGAGTCTGACTCTGCCCTGTATCACCACCCCTGGCTGTGACCCACAACCACCTGACCCCCTTAACCCACAGGCGCCTGCAGACCCGCTGCCACTGCGCTCCTGAAGCAGGGGAGCAAGTCAGAAGGAAGAAATGCGATGCAAAGAGAAACCAGAGCTTTCTCATTCCATCTGGTTTCCCACATCTTGTTTTCAGGGATGGGCTGGATTTCAGCTGGATGCTCCAACTCTGTTTGACATTCAAGTTGTCCAGTGCCCTTGGAAGGTAATTTGTACCAATTTGCTAGATCACACTGAGCAAACCTGTTCTGTACACACTCCAGCATGTAAACCCCCAAGGTTCTTTGGTTCTAAATAAGTCCTTGGCATGAGCCAAGGTATCTAGTCAAGAATCATACAGACCGGAAGTGGTGGTTTTCAGGGGCTGCAGAGAGGGGAGAAGGCAGGGCTAGTGTTGAATGGGCACAGGGTGGGTTTGGGAAGCTGAAAAACGTCTGGAGACGGACAGTGGTAATGTGTGCACAACAGCATGAATGTACATAATAAAAGAACTGTATATTTAAAAGGGTTTGTACATAAGGTACATTTATGTATATTTTATCACAATTGAAAACAAATGCTTACATGGCACTTTCTATATGCCAGGTACTGTTCTCATTTCTTTGCAAATGTTAACACATTTAATATTAACAATCTTAAGAGGATTATAGTTGTTATCATCACTATCCTTGCCCAGCATACACAGTTGGCAAGAGGCAGAGCTGAGACTCAATCTGGCATTCCAGCTCCATCACCTCACCCTTAAACCACTGCTCAGCTGCTTCTCAGCAAGACAGAGAGCTGGGTTTGGGGAACTCACCCATCAACTCTCACAGGCACAGAAGAGCAGACCCTATGGTCACAGCCCATTGGGAGAGTCCTAAAGACTCTAGATCCTTTGCAGATTAACAGGAACAGATCTTAAATTGAATTTTGCCTAAAGAGGCAATTTCACAGAACCAAAAAAATTTCAAAGTAGCAAAGGCATCTCTCTGGTCTAATTTTCTTTTCAAAACAAGAACTTCTGCTAAACTACAACAAAGACATTTTCTTTCTTCTGTTTCTTATATTTATACTTTCTTTTATTCCTAGAAAGTACACAGAATTAAGGTCTATAAAAGAACCCAACTGCAGGAGGTCTTATAGATGAAAGTCCAAAGTCTGGGAGAAACCACCTTGGGCAAGTCACTTAATCTCTGGGTTTTACTTCCTGTCTGCCCAATGGGAGTGCTTTTAAATCTATCTTCTCTTGAATAGTATTAATGGCTTAATATTAGCTTAATTTATAGAAAAACACCTCCAAATATTTAAAATACTCTTATCCTAATCCCATCCACTTGGAGGTTGCTCAAAAGAAAAAAAATCTAAATAAAGTATTTAATAGGTCAATAAAGATCACATCCAGGTCTCAAACATCCTTCCAAGAGTTCCCACCAGTTCTTCACACATTGGGACTCATCCATCCAAGGGTGGGACATTCACAGTGTATGTAGTATTTCACCTCTTTTCAAGGAAAATGCGTTTCCCTTACTGTCAGCGTTCTGCACACCCCTCCCAATATCACAGTGGGCAAGAGTCAAGTCGACTAAAGAGCTGAGCACGTCATGACCGATGTGAACCCCTCTAGCCCAGGGCTATGGTTTCTCTACCTTCCCTCTCATTATATTTCATTTTGTGTGTATTTCTTAAGAACAAGGGCATTCTGTTACATGAACCTGGCATAATTATCTGAATCAGGAAACTTAATATAGATATGACACCACCATCCAATCCACAGTCTATATTCAAGTCTCACCCCGTCCCAATAATGTCCTTTACAGATTTCTCTTTGTTCCATGCGTTTTGTTTCCCTGTCTCTCCAGCCTCCTTGCATCTGGAACTGTTATCAGTCCTTGTCTCTGCTGAGCTTATATTTGAGGGGATTATGGATCATTAATTCTGTAGAATTCTTCAACATTCAGAAAACTAAGATCATGGCATCTTGTCCCATCACTTCATGGCAAATAGATGGGGAAACAGTGGAAACAGTGGCTGACTTAATTTTTCTGGGCTCCAAAATCACTGCAGATGGTGACTGCAGCCATGAAATTAAAACATGCTTACTCCTTGGAAGGAAAGTTATGACCAACATAGACAGCATATTAAAAAGCAGAGACATTACTTCGCCAACAAAGGTCCGTCTGGTCAAGGCTATGGTTTTTCCAGTAGTCATGTATGGATGTGAGAGTTGGACTGTGAAGAAAGTTGAGCACCAAAGAATTGATACTTTTGAACTGTGGCGTTGGAGAAGACTCTTGAGAGTCCCTTGGACTGCAAGGAGATCCAACCAGTCCATCCTAAAGGAGATCAGTCCTGGGTGTTCATTGGAAGGACTGATGTTGAAGCTGAAACTCCAATACTTTGACCACCTCATGTGAAGAGCTGACTCATTTGCAAAGACCCTGATGCTGGGAGGGATTGAGGGCAGGAGGAGAAGGGGACGGCAGAGGATGAGATTGTTGGATGGCATCACTGACTCAATGGACATGGGTTTGGGTGGACTCCAGGAGTTGGTGATGGACAGGGAGGCCTGGCGTGCTGCGGTTCATGGGGTTGCAGAGTCGGACACGACTGAGAGACTGAACTGAACTGAAAACAAGGTTCAGAGAGCTAGGGACTTGCCCAAGGCTCTAGGGCCAGGCAGCTCAGATTCAGCAGTGGTTTGTTTTGGGGTTTTTTTATGATTTTTTTCCCCTTTATTTTTATTAGTTGGAGGCTAATTACTTTACAGTACTGTAGTGGTTTTTGCCATACATTGACATAAATCAGCCATGGATTTACATGTGGTCCCCATCCTGATCCACCCTCAGCAGTGGTTCTAGGCCACATGCTCTAATAGATCATGCTCTTCCACAAATAGTTCAGTCCCCTCATAAACATATACAAGAGGACAAAGTTGAACCACAGTTGATCTTTAAAGTTCATGTATCACAGAAACCTTTGCTTCTAGTCATATAACTATTATACTGAAATGAGGTTCTACACTGAGCAGATGATTTAAAACTCCAGAAATTATTAACGTGTGTATGTTTTCTCACTCTAAATAGTGACACTCTCACTGAACAGTCCCTGCAGAAAAAACTGTTCAGTCAGGACATGGTTCATTTAAACTTCCACTGCATGTGTCTTTAGATTCAAGTAGCATGAGTTCAGTCTTTATTCCTGTAATCATGTTGTTAGACAATTTTAAGAGAAAGAAGAAAGAGGGGCTATAGTTGAGTAGTGACTTGGGTGAGGAAATGTGAGAAGGTGCTTACACACGATGTGAAAACTCTTCACCCCAAGTGATGGTGGCACAAGTGGCCAGGTATGTTCTCAGACCTGCCCTGTGACTCAAAAATGACACCATGCCATCCGTTTACTTCGTGTGAGAAAGGATTCACGTTCCTTCCCCTCCCCATTACACACACACAGCTTGCTTACTCTCTCTAGGTAGTCAGAGGGTTAAGTCAATCCATAGGTCTATATTATGGCAAAGACCATAAATGTCAGAACACTATTTTCATTCAAGAGAATCAGACTGTTGAAAGTGAAGAAAGACTTCTTCTAATAAGTCATACCGTAGGTTTTTATTTCCACTGGAAGAGTGGGAAGAAAAAAATTAACAACAGCCCCTACAGGGACTTCCCTGGTGATCCAGGGGTTAAGAATCCACCTGCCAACGAAGGGGACATGGGGTCGATCCCTGGTCTGGGAAGATCCCACATGTTGTGGGGCAACTGAGCTGGTGGGCCACAGCTACTGAGGCTGAGTTCTACAGCCCACACTCCGCAACAAGAGAAGTCACAGCAATGAGAAGTCCACGCACCGCAATGAAAAGTAGCTCCCACTTGCTGCCACTAGAGAAAGCCCACAAGCAGCAATGAAGACACAGCATGACCAAAAAAGAAAAAAAAAAAAGAAACCCAGAAACAAATAAAACTACCAAAAACAAAAAAACAATAGCCTCTACAGAAAATTTGACCAATAGAGTAACACATCATTAAGGAAGGCCTTATAGTCCAATCCCTTATTACAGCTTCCTTCATCTTCCCCACCAGCTTTAGACAACTTGGTGTCCATGGCTCAGATCATACCTAAGAATTCAACAACCTCATCAATGAGGAATGCAGGTTTGGGGACCCCATTTTTCACCAGTTCCTTCCCTTCTCCCACTGGCCATTCTGTAGCCAATGGGTAGGGTATTGCCACTCCCTGTTTTCAGGGTGGAACAGCTCTGCTCAATTCCTGGAGTTAATGCAGGGAGAGCTGGGTGCAGTTCCCTACCCTTCCTAGGCCTGAGCTTCACACACACTGTTCCGAGGCAACTCCCACTCAACACACAGGCTTGAATACCCTCATCTTTGTGGCACACAGAGGACTGTCTGTCTCGAACAGTTTGGTCCACCAAGTGAACCAGAAACTAGAGAGGCAACAAGTATTTAGAACGCTTTGCAAGTGAAGACACAGAGGCACGAAAGGTAGTGACTGAAGGACAAAGGGTACTTGGCTAGTTAACACCTGAACCACAGAAACCAGCCAAAACGTGCATCTGAGCCTCACTGGACCCCAGGTACTGGCTTTGTAAGAAGCAGCATTATTAGAGTGGTACTTTCTTTCCCCAGCATGTTCCCTTTCACACCAGGCTTTTAATTCCTTCTTCCTTCTTTGGGTCTTTTCCTCATAGTCCATGACTTGGACACAACCTGGTCAAAAGTAGGCACTTCAGGGAATTAATTTCTGTATTCGTCCCAGTAAAAAACAAGTTTACTGAAATGTGCTGGACAAATGTAATCACAGAGAGGAAGAACTCAATGTGAGTCCCAAACTGTGAAGATGATGACAGTGATGATCGCAGTAATAAAAAACATACTCACCAAGACAGAGCTCATATAAATTGTGCTAGATATTCTTCTAAGCCCTTCACAGAATTTAGTCCTCACAAGAGCTATGAGAGGTAGGCACTACCATTTCCACTTATGATGAGAAAGCCAAGGCACAGAGTGGTCATTTGTGGAGCTTGAATTTATTAGCCTGGCTCGAGGACTTAGCTCTTAACTATTAGGCTGCATTGCCTCAAAGACAGCTGAGTTAGAAGGCAATAAGGGGCAGGGTGGGGGGGTTGCCCTCAAGCCTGGTCATTCTAGTCAGCCTCGAGGTCCTCTGCAGGTCAAGGAAATTAATACAGAGTCAGGATGCACTCCAATGAGACTTGGGTAACATGATTACGTTCTGCTATTTCTAAGTCAAGAGATCACACACAGAATCAATACTCTGTCTTTCAAAATAGCCATCTGAGAAGCTATATGTTCATTCCAACTTGGCTGTCATTACTGAGCACATTTTTAGTTGCCTCTTTAGGAATGTTCTTCAACTCAATCACATATTTCTTTGAAATACCCAGAAACTTGGTTCATAAAGATGTTCACAAACCACCAGCAGTCAACTTGAGTCAAACCAGGGAGATAAGGTGGCAAATTGAACGTTTTGTTGCTTCCATTAATTATTTTTCCTTCCTGGGTGATAAAATGATCCTGGGGGAAATTCCAAAGGAAAGAAATGGAAGACTGTGAACTAAAGATGCCATTTATTTACATGTGTAAGAGCCAGACTGTTAACTTCACAACTCCACAGTTTTATCAGACACACTTTTTTCTCCCTTGGGGTTCTCCTTAATTTGATGAGAAAGGTGAGAATCGCCTAGTCACTTACAGGCAAACAGTAAAGCACCGAGAATCAGTCTGTAACATAAAACAGCAGGGATTCTAAGCCCAGTTCTTCACTGATCTCTAACCTCCAACCTCATCGTTTGGAGGACGGGGTGTTATCTGATGAGTCGGGGCACAGGAAGGAGGACATGGCACTCAGACAGGTAGCTGGGAAGAGCTTCACAGAGGTATTATTTGCTAAGGATTGTGGGGGTATCTGCAATCTAGCAACATCAGAGAGCCGTCACTTCCCTGGGTCTGAAGGGTCGAGAGGAGGGAGTAGTTGTAGCAAGAACGTGCTGCATCAACAGCAGCAGGAGAGGCATCCCCCGCGGGAACCATGGCTTTCAGCAAAGGAACCCAGCACCCCCTCCACCCAGAGCCTGGGGAAGGAGCGAGCACAAGGCAAACAAACGCCCTAACTTATCTCCCCAAAGCCAGAGTGCAGGGGAGCCCACATGACGGCCATCATGGCCATAACGGTCTACCTCCCGGGCACCGGGCATGATGCATCAGACTGGGCAAACACCAAGTTACTGTGAGCCAGCCCTCTCCTCATCACGTCTTGGATGTCTCTGTCAGCGGTACCTGCCACATAAGGGCAGGAAGGATCCACCGAATTTACTGCCAGGCCAGGGCCCCGCTCAGTCACTAAGACATAGTAAGTCACTCTTACTAGCTCTCATTATACTAGTTGAAATAATATCATTGTGGAGGTAGGACTCAGTTACTGTATACCGCAGAAAATAAGTAGAGGGCTTATCCCTTTAAAATATGGACATGGATCTCCATCCTTTTTCTATGAGCCTGATGCTCCAAAAATACCCACCTCAGAATATCAGCTCAGATTTAGATCAGTTTAAATCTCATTAAAGCCATAAATCTTTCCCAATGCTAATGAATTTCCCCAATTTGATTATATGAACATAGTTGATTCCATTTGGAAAATAATAGAAGCTTAAATATTTCAACCCAACATGAATATGTCTACTCTTAATTTCTACTAAAGCCATTATACAAAGGTCACTTGGAATTACCACGCATTTCAGGAATTGTACTGTCACCGAGGAGACTTCTCAGTCAAGAGAAGAGAAACAAAACAAGACAAATCAACAACAAAAAGACTGCCTTTCTCAAACCTCTCCAGTAACTACAGCGCACGCTAAGCAGACTAATGCCCACTTGTGCAAATACCATACCTGCTGTAGATGTTCATACAATAAAATACAAGGAAGGGAAGAGGTAATAACAGACCCAGGAAGAATGCAATTCCCTCTCCTGACTTGTAGATGCTTACCAAATTAATTTTCATGTGGTTCAAAAGTTAAAAATCTCAACATAGCAACTCCTAAGAGCAATATATGAATATTTAACTCATTAAAAAAATTTTAAACAGCATAGAACTAGAGAAAGTAACAAGTAAGCTCTCTTTCATACTAACAAGCAACCAAGTCCTACTCTCATTCCCATGAGAAACCTCCATTAACAGTTTGGTGCAATTCCTACAAGACTGCTTCCTGTATTTTAACATATATATGCTACATTAAAACATTCATGGGTCACTGAATACACGGCTTTCTGCAAATAATTTTCACTTAATAGACGACATACTACCATGTCAGTCCATACAGAGCTACCTTATTTATTGTACAAGCTGCACAGTATTCCTAGTATAAATAGGTTTTTAGTTTAAGTCACTCCCCAGTTGCTAGGTACTTAGGTTAATTTCAATTTTTCTACTGACTTCACTTATCTTCATTAGTTGTTCACAATATACACAGCTGTCTCCCCCCTACCCCCATTTACAAAGAGCTCGTTGTTTTATAGTTTTGCTGACTTCTACTCAAGTTAATTTTCTGTTGAATCAGTGCCATGATGTAGCATGGGCTAAATAGTTTATGTGTGTTTTTTTTAAACTGGTCATACATTCTGATTCCTTCTATTAAGAGGTGGGGTCTGTGTCCTATTCTCTTGAATCTGGGCAGGCTTGTAGTGACTCTGACCAATAGAAGGGGGCAGAAGTGATGCTGTCCAACTTCTGAAGTTGGGTGGTACAAGTCCACACAGTCTCCTCTCTGTCTCATGGAAGCCTCTCTTGTGCAAGCAAGCCACCATGCTCGGAGCAGCTCAAGCCACATGAAGAGTCTACACATGGGTGCTGAGTCCAGTCCTGGAGTCATCCCAACCCAGGTACCACAGATGTGAAGGAAGAAGCTTCCAGACAGTTGTGGCCCCCAAACGGCTGAGGCTTTCACTGAGGCTTATTGACTGGTCTAGCAAATGGAGCTGGGACAAGACATCCCCACGGTTCTCTGTCTCAATTCCCAACTCAGAGAGTCTATAACGATGGTAAGATGGTGGTAGGTTTATTCTATAAAGTTTTGGGGTGATTTGTTATTGAAAACTATATAAATAAGTCAGTGTAATATAGGTCTGCCTGCCTAACTCAGGCGGGGTGACCATTTTCGCAACCCAAATCTTGTTATTCTATTACTGCTTGCTGTAAAGACAAGTCTAAAGACACTGAGATCTGAACTAAGACCTCTAACTACTCTTTAAATCACTGTAACTCTCCTATCCCCATAATAAACTAGAGAAAGTTATGCTCTATTCCTGGAGAGATGCTAGAAAGAACTAAAAAATGTGTTAAAACCCTATACAACCAAAATAGTCTGTGTATGTGTGTGTGACAGAGAGAGAGAAAGAGCATTCATTCAACTGGAGCAAAGATATTCAGATGCAAATCCCCAATAAACTTGGAGTTTATGGTTTACTTAGGATCTCCAGCCTTCCGGCAAGCGAACGACCTCAATTCAGTTCTCCCACAAAGACTTTCACAGATTGGCATTCTAGTTTTGAAAAATTATGAACACAAATTTACTTTAACATCCTTCATCAGAAATATTAACCGATTTTAACATGACGTCAAATAACATATTTTTTATTTAAAAAATAAAAACAGATACAGAAGGGAATAAAAACTAGAAAGACAAATGCCTAAATGCTCTCACAATGGTTATATTTGGGCAATGAGATTAAAGGTTATTTTGCCTTTTTGTTTCAGGTTTTGTTGCTAGGATAATTACTTCTATAATTCTTTAAGTTGGTTTAATAAGCAATGTAAAGACAATGCTCTAGACCTGCTGACTGATAGCCAAAGTCCACTCCTGACACAGTAGTGGGTGGCCTGGGTTCTGTACCTTCCTTTGCATCCATCACCACTCTGAGATGCTTTACTCACTTCCTACAGGACTCAACACCACCTCCCACTCCTGGTACAAGCAGACCTGCAGAAACAATGGTCTCAAGGTAACCACAGCAGCACCAACTGCCTGTCACATCACCCCAGGCCCTGGGCGAGCCTCCCAGACCAGGAGAGCGTGTGCCTGGCTGCCCGTCCTCCCTGGAGAGCTGAGCACCTGGGAAGTGGGGTCCAAGCCCTTCTGAGGGGCTACTCTCCTGTGCGACTCTCTCTGCTCATTCCAAACCCACCCAGGGGGCCAGCCGGCGGCTTCGAGTCTACCCTGGTCGCACCTGCTGCCTTTCTGGAGCTGGCTTGCCCCTCCAGTGCCGATTCAGGGGGTGCAGCCATCTGTCCTGGGCCGTCCTGTTAAATCGCTTCTCCCAGCATCAGGTAAGAGTCTGGGAGCACGGGTCCTCCTGCTGCTGACAGCCTGCAAGGCTGCAGACTGGCTCCGCCAATCCCATCCCTCAGCAGAGAGGCCTGTGGGCAGCAGACTGCCAAACTCTTAGGCTGCCCCCGCTCAGATGTTCTGGCGTCCTCCTGGAGCTATCTGCAGATTCTGCTTTAACTGTCAAGAGCCGGTGCTCATTAGAGCCTCACTACTCCATGTGTGGGCTACAGACCAGTCACTCAGGCATCCCCCGGGAGCTTGTCAGACATCCGGAATCTCAGGTCCCACCCGGCCCGCCTGAATCCCAGCCTTAGACAAGGAACGTGCACTGGAAAGTGAGAGAAGGGCTGAGGCCGAGAACCCGCATGAAAAATGTAACTGCTTTTGTCAGGATGAAAATCTACTACACTAGATGGTAGAAATTTGGGGGAAAAATGTTTTAAATGGTGGGGAAAAAAAGCATAAAATCTCATTTCCAGCAAAAGGACCTCATTATTCACAGACTCTTGAGAGGGGAGGTGAGGGAGCTCAGCTCACTTTATTTCAGAGCCAAATCCTGGAGCATGAAAGTGAGGCTGTTTCATTTGAAATCACCACCCACTGCCACAAATGCTAATTGGGCCAGTAAATGGTATTATAAGAGCTTAAGGTGGGATTTCAGCCAGAACAAACCACAGCAACGCAAAAGAGAAACGTCTAGAAAACAGTGCTGTTGTTTTTCCTACGGCAGTGATTCTCACCAGGGGACACCTCGCAAGGTATGGAGATCGTCGGATTGTCACCAGGGACGGGGGACAGTCCTGGCAGCTGGTGGGTCAGAGATGCCGCTGAACAGCCTACAACGCACAGAAACAGCTCTCCTCATCTAAGAGTGGTCCAGGCCAGAAGTACTGAGGCTAGAAACACTGACCCATGGGATTATCTACGGCAGGGGTGCCCCACCTCCGGGATCTAATGCCTACTGACCTGAGGTGGAGGCGATGTCATAATAATAAAAACAAAGTGCACAGGAAAGGTAATGCGCTTGAATCATCCCAAAACCGTCCCCTCCCCCCCTGTCCCCACCCCCATCCGTGGAAAAACTGTCTTCCATGAAACCCGTCCCTGGTGGCAAAAAGGTTGGGGACTGCTGATCTGGAGTGTTGCTTCCTCTCCCCTCTTGCTACCCCATCATCTACTCCTCAGCTCATCAAGAGACCCACTCTCCAGTCAAAGGCCTGCACTCCCCTCGCTCAGAGGTTTTCCACCCTGGGCTCTGACAGGAGCCAGCCATTGAGTGTGTGACAGGCGGGGACGGGGACCCGGGCCCCACGCTTTCAGCAGGAAGGGCCCTGCTTGTCCCCTGCTCATTAGCCATGCAGCCCCGGCCTGAGATCATCTATTATAAAATCACAGGCTGGGAGAGCGGGAAGGGGCTTAGTGGGCCTCTGGTCCAGCTCCCCCGTGTATTAAAGGGTCTGCGTCCCAGACAAGTCGGCACACAGACTGATTCCTTTATAACACAGAGGAAAAAGGAGCCGGGACTCACAGGGAATGCAAAGAAAAGAAACAATGGCAGGGACCCCAGCGTTTGAAGTGCCCCGAGCCACTGCTGAATGGCAGGGCTCTATTTTTAGCTCAACTTTCCTGAAAAGGCTCCCTGCTTCCCCTTTTCTTGAATGCCCCGGCATCCTCTCCAACAGTTTTGGCTTTCTGTCTCCTCCAAAGTTTGCTGCGAAGACTCTGTCTAGGAAAGAGAAGTTCATTTCACAGAACAGATCAAGAGCCACCCTACTGGCCAGGGAGCCATCCATCCTGGACTGCCCAGAAATGGCCCAGCTGACATGGGAGGCTTTGGCATAATAACTGGAACCCTCCCCCCCACAATAAAGGTGTCTAGGTTTGGGTGATGAATTACACTGTAACCTTTCTTCTGGGGCACGCTATTCCCAGGGTGAACAAAGCTCCAGGCCTGGCATGCTTCTACAGAACACAGTAAGGCACAGGCCTGAAAGTGAAGCTCATGTACAATTATGTCTAATTTGGCCCCCGCTGGTGACGCGCCAGCTGACCAAAATTCTGCCCACTGGACACAACCGCATGCCGATGAAGGGAAACTCAGAATTGGGCATCCACGCTCTCATCTTGTGACTCAAGGGTCTTAAGCGAAAGGTTATTGGCACAGACCATGGGAAAACCTGCTCTCAATCTGACCCGTGAAGGGAGTTACACAACAATTTCCAATTCAGACTCAGTCCACCCTCCAGCTCCTGACACCAGCACACGCAAGATGTCCTACTTCCGTGTGGAACACGAACCCTGATCCCACAAGGCCTAAATGCTTGGCTGGAGCCCCACGAGATCGGGGAAAAGGAGCAGAGAAGCCAGGCCAGCCAGGTGCTTCCCTGGCAATTCATCCTCTGACATGAACAGCTTCTACCCCAGAGGGTGTTATCCCAAGTCAGTGAAGTCCAGCCGGGGAAGAACTTCTTATCTCGCAGTCAAGAGGAGTAATATGAAAACTAACATGAAGACCACAGAGAGGGAAACAGTGACAGCTAAAACAACTGTTAACAACGTGATGTGTTTCCTTCCCATGTTATCCCCCATAGGCACTAAGTTCTAACTTCCCTATCACATATCCTGCCTACTCACTTTATTTTATAAGCATTTCTCCACATCACTTAAAACTGGTATATTTTAGGTTGTCTGTGGTTCTCCAATGACATTAACAGCTGTCTGCTATTCAGACTTCAAAAGTTTACGTGTAACAGAAGGTAGTAAATTAAGGTGATGGGGAAGAAAAAGGAAACTGAAGCAGTAAAATTTTAATGAAGAATCCATCTCCCAAAATTGTCTTGGTCACCAGGGTTATGAGATTCAAGCCTCTCCTGGAATTCTGCTGGAATCAGTCAACAGGCTTGCACCGAGTCGGTATAAACTTCAGACGGGTCGAATACAGGGGATGAAAGAGCAAGGCAGGCATGGGCTTGGAGTCACCGGAGACGAGAAGGGATGCTGGGGAGGAAGAGGCAGAAACAATCCCACTGTCGGTACCTCTTCAGCATCTAAGAATTCTTGACTTCCTTGCTGTCAAGACATCCATCGCTCTGCTCTCCTCCCTCTCACCAGCTCTGCACGCATGCGATGAGGCGTACCACTCCAAGGGGGTGGGGGGGGAGGCTCAGTTCACACTACCCCCTCTTCTGGAATGCTCCTTTTCCCACCCACTGAGCTCTCTATGCAAAGTGCTTTACATTTGCCATCCCATTCTCTTCTCATGATGCCATCAGATGGGGACCACCACTTCACTACTCCATTCTGCAGACAGCTAGTTGGTGGTGAG
Source organism: Muntiacus reevesi (assembly GCF_963930625.1). Classification (NCBI taxonomy): domain Eukaryota; kingdom Metazoa; phylum Chordata; class Mammalia; order Artiodactyla; family Cervidae; genus Muntiacus; species Muntiacus reevesi. The sequence goes on along the minus strand of NC_089255.1, from coordinate 7,810,487 downwards.
CGACAGTGCCAGGGCTCTGAGACACTGAACCATCTCCCCCATCAGAAGATCACCTCTCTGAGGGCAGAGCCCCGCCCAAGAGGCTCATTTATCAAATGAACACTTCAGTTGCATCTTGCTTTCTTCCTAAAAGGACTTGAGCAGGTTAACAAAAACAGTCATGTTGGGGTGGGGTGGGGAATATATAAATACCAAGAAATGAAGTCAGGTAAGGGAAAAAAATAAAAGCAGACAAGAATGATGAAGGCAGAGGGGTATAAATAAAAAGCAATGTATACGCCCTTCACAAAGTCTACAGATAAGCTCCAAAGTTATACTTCTGACCTTTTATCGGTCAAAGCAGAAAGGAAGTGGATATCCATAAACTTATTATGGATTTATGTCAGAAAGTCTCATTGCCACAGAAATTATGCTGGAAGCGATGTATGTTTCAGCCATCCAGCCTGATCAAAGGATTCCTAAATGAGCCTATTTTCTACTTACCTGTTGGCTAAACCTGCAGGCATGGCAAAGTAAACACAACAGAAACATCTCTAAGAGGAACCACACACTTCCCAGTTCTCTTGCTCAGAAGACACTGAATAGATTTTAAGTCTCTGAGAGAGGGTTTAAATTGTCATTATGAGGTGCTTGTTCCTAAACCGTGTGGTGATACACTGCTGTCTGTCTCTCACGAGGCCGGCCCATCCCAGCACCACCACCTTCTGATGCTTCAAATCCTTTCCTGGATCTCTGCTTCTTCTGCACTTTTCCTTCTTTCATCTGTTTTCGTGATGACATCTCAGTTTTGGTGATGACCAAGCATGGACTTAATAACAGGCACCAGCCAACCCCCCTAACCCACTGCCTCTCCTGGCCGTATACTTCACTGTTTTTCGTTTGTTTTGTTTTTTTGGCCATGCCTTATGGCTTGCAGGATCTTAGTTCCCTGAGCAGGGATTGAATTCAGGACCACAGCAGTGAAAGCTCCAAATCCTAACCACTTGAACCCCAGGGAATTTCCTACCCATCTCCGTTCACGACTAGCCTGAGGAGCTGTGCTAAAAAACTCAGATGTGTGAAATTCTTCCTTTGACCAAATGTAATGGCTATATCGGGTTGAGCAGTTGAACAGCATCCTCCCAAAATTCATTTCTGCCCAGAATCTCACAATGTGAACTTCTTTGGAAACAGGATCTTTGCAGCTGCAATAAATTAAAATAAGGTTACAACAGATGAGGGTGGCCCCTAATCCAATGACTGAGAAGAAAAGACACCCCAGGATAAAACCACATGATAATGGAAGCAGAGACTGGACTGACACACCTAAAAACCAAGGAACTCTAAGGCCTGTGGGCAGCAAGCAGCACCTAGGAAGAGGCAAGGAAGGACCCTCCGGCAGAGCCTTCCGAGAGAGTGCAGCCCAGCCACCACCTTGATTTTAGACTTCTAGCCTAGAGAATTACGACAATAAATGTCTGTTGTACTAAGCTGCAGTTTGTGCTAATTCGTCACAAAAGAAAACTAGTACAATGGTGAAAATGCTTTACCCAGAAGATATAGTACCAAGTATGCAAAACTGACCTTTTAACTTGTACCCACAGGTCCAGGAGGCCCAGAGCCTGGGGTCACACCGCCTAGGTTCAAATCCTGACTCTGCCACTATCTGTGGGCGCTTGGGCAACTTGCTTAACCTCTCTGTATCTCAGTTTCCCCACCTATAATATGAGGATAATATCAGCAACTTCAGAGAGTTGTCACGAGGATTAAATTGGGTGATTCACAGAAAGTGCTCGAGTCGTGCCTGACACCTATAAGCACCCCATGTATTTGTTATTCTCAGCATCATTAGAGGTTAAACTGACTAAAAAAGGCAGAAATTGGTCACTTAGAACTGTACACAACACCCACGTCTCATGGTCCTGTCCCCTTATTCCAGGCACGAAAAACCATGGGAGATGTCTCTCTCAGGGCTGTGCACGGCAACCAGAGACCAGGGCTAAGATTAGGATCTTCCACTGAAATAAGACTGTCCAAGTTTCAATCTTTCCAGGCTAATCTGCAGAGCCAACATGTTCTCTTGTTAAATAATCCTAGGAACTCCACAAAGGATACTCAGCACACATTCCAAACTAATCACTGGAAGATAGCAACCTGGTTACACAGAGGTAGACTCCTTGTAAGGCTCAGCTCATCTCCAGCCAGAGCGCAGAGAGAGGACCAGTCTCCCAAAAAAGCCGGCTGTCTAGGCCTGGCTCCACCTAAGCCAGAATCCTCCCGAAGACTTTCTTACTCTGCATTCCATGGCCCTAGCAGTGTATAAACATGACTGACACTAGCCCTTAGGGAATGGCTTCCCTTTACTTTCAGTCCATACTTGTTCTAGAGCCCTCATACTCCCAGGTTCCTGCCACCTCCCACTCTGGGTAAAATCACCAAGTTAGAAGCTGCTGTCTGCTAGTCACAAGACAGCCAAATGGAGACGCCAAGTCTAGTACAATAGTCATAACTCATTTAAAAAATGTCAGCATTCCAGATAATACTTGCAAGGATGATTGCAATTATTTAAATAGCATGATTGAAATTGATAAGAAATGTTACATTAATTGCTTGCACTGAACGAGCCCCTTCTCGGTACCAGACACAGAATTTTTACATAGATTAACTCATTCAAGTCTGACCATTATTATTATCCCCATTTTACAGTTGAACAGCATGAATCAGGGAAGTTATGACTTTGCCCCAGGTCACACAGCTAATACAGTTGATCCTTGAACAACATGGCTGTCAGGACATCAACCCTCTGTACCTGAAAAATCATATGTAACTCACAGTCGGCCCTTCTGTATCCATGGATTCAACTAACCAAGGACAGTGTACTGCTGCAACATTTACTATTTGAAAACGTCCAGGTTCAAGTGGACCAGACAGTTCAACCTGTGTTGTTCAAGGGTTAATGGTATTTGGAGGAGCCAGGTTAACAAAATAAAACAATATTCTATTTTAAAAATCCTACATATCCCAGAGAGGCAACCAGTTATCCACTACTTACAGAGCTCAAAGGCAGACTCTTGTCTATGGACTAACACTATTTAAATTATCAATCAAAAACTACACTCTCTTAAAAGTTATACAAAACCTAAATGAAATACTATACGTGAACCCTTGTTCTGCATTCCACTTGAGGTTGCAAAGTAATAAATCCTGCCCCAGCCAGACACTGGCCTTTATCCCCTATGTAGACGACATGGACCCAACACCTGCCCTCGTGGCGATGATCTGGACAGGAGCTGAGAGGCCTGCACTCCAGCTGAGCTCTCCCTTGAACGCGAAGATACGTGACCCTGCTGAGGCTTCCTCCACACTTAACTGAAAAGTGAGAGAGACGTGGGGCAGTCCCCCTAAAATTTAAACACAGAAGTGCCACATGTTCCAGCAATCCCATTCCTGGGTACACACACAAAAGACATGAAAGCCGGGACTCAGACGGACACTGGTACACCTGTGTTCATGGCAGCGTCATTCACAAGAGCCAAAAGCTGGAAACCACTCAGTTCCCCATCAACAGATGAACAGACTAAATATGGTATATACGTACAATGGAATATTACTCAGCCTTAAAAAGGAAGGAAATTCTAACACATGGTACAACTTGGATGAGTCTTGAGGACAATGAGCGAAGTGAAACAAGTCAGCTGCCAAAGGAAACAGACTGTATGATTGCACTTACATGGAGTGTCCAGGGTAGTCAAAACCAGAGAGAGGTGAGCTCCAGGCAACGGGAGGAGGCGGGATGAGGGAGTTACTGTTTAACGGGGACGGAGTGTCGGCTTGAGAAGATGAAAAAGTTCTGGTGAAGGTTACTCAAAAATGTGAATACACTTACCACTGAACTTACACTTAAAAATGGTACATTTTAGCTTGTGTATTTTACGGCAAACACACAGACACAGAAAGGGGTATTAATTAATTAAATGAGTTTCAAATCTTGGTTGCACCCTGGAATCTCCTGTGGAGATCTTTTAAAATATCTGTTCATCACCAGGAGTAAGAGGGTAGACACAGTGGACCTCTGATGCACTGGGGGGCAACACTGATACTCATGAAGCATTCATGCCAGGAAATGCACCTGTGCTTCTTAGGGGAGTCAACAGAAGCACAGAGCCAGCATGGGCAAGGCTGGTGGGGATGGATGGGGTGCGGGGATCACAGTCAAAGGAAACAAACACGAGAAACTTCACCGGACCCTGGATCCACTCCCACCCCCCGACTTCCCCTCAAAAAAGGCTATTAAGTTCAGTTGAGGAAAATCTTCAAGTAGAATTTAAAAGTGGATGGTGGACTTGAAGGCATGAGGAGGGGGTTGTAGAAGGGAATATTCCTGTTGTTGGCCTGTGACAGGGATGAGGTATTTAGGGCTAAGCTGTCAGATAGCAGATGCAATAGGGCGGCGAGATGTGGATAGCTGGTGAAGCCAAGGGAAAGAGATGGACTTTCTAAACATTGTTCTCTGTGGTTTTGAGGGTTCAAAGATTTTTTAAATAAAAAATAAAAATATCTATGCCACTGCTCTACCCCAAAACAAACAGCATATCTGGGGAACAGGATTCAGAGAAAGAGTGTTTTCTTTGTGAAACTGCCCTGGAGATTATAATGGGCACTGAGGTTGACAACTAGGAATTAGACAAACTCTAAACTGAGATGTGATACAGCATGTATAACAATCAAAACATGTGCAATTAACCTAAGAGGGTGCCCCACTGCTGATACCGAGCGGCCCTGGGAGACTTCTTCACTCCCAAATGAGCCCAGCGGCCCTGCCTCCCACCCTTCCTTCATAGGGTAGAGTTAGTTGCTCAGTTGTGTCCGACTCTGCGACCCCTGGACTGCAGCCCGCCAGGCTCCCCTGTCCATGGGATCCTCCAGGCGAGAAGCTGGAGGGGGCTGCCCTTCTCATCCTCACCCTTGCCCTCAGTTTCTCTCCCTCTAAAAAAATGTTTGCATAACCTTCCAGAGGTATTCACGAGTACATAGGTTAAGTCTATCCTCTCTAAAAAAATGTTTGCATAACCTTCCAGAGGTATTCACGAGTACATAGGTTAAGTCTATCTTCCTGTTTGGTTGCTGGATCTTGTTTGTCCTACAGATCAAAGGTACACATTTGCAAAGATTTCAAAACTACTACATAGAAGCACACTATAAGCTCCATTTCTTTCTCAGAATTCACTAGTCAAATGTGAAAAGTTACAATCGGAGCCTACTTTGAAGAATAACACGTCAGCACAATCGTCCAAACTGTAGGTCGATTCAAACTGACAACAGCCTATACTCTATTGCAGAACGGAGGAGGAAAGCGCTGAAACTGTCCCCAGAAGCAATGCAAAGCAAGCGAAGGGTTCTTGTGTCCCCACTTCTCGTGGACAGGTAACTGTCTCTTTATACATTCTCTTTAAATGAATGTTTTTTGCTTTGGAAAATAAACCTTATTAGCAGAACAAAACCAAGAGCCTACTGGTATTGGCTGTGTAATGATCATTTTGCGGAAAAACTAAGAGTTCAGTATGAGCAAGGCTTTGGATTGATATGGGGAGGGGAGCAGAGTTTAGGGAGTGGGTGAAAGGAGAACTCACATTCCATGAAGCTGACATGTGACTAACTTCTTACCCCAACCCTGTGAAGCCTGCCTGGTCAGCCCCGGGCTGAGGCAAAGAATGTGGAAGTGATGGACATACCCAAGGACCCAGGAAGGAAGCAGTCAAGTCTGGCTAATTCTGAATCAAAAGGGTTAATAGGAAACATTGGTATGGGAAAAAAAAGAAAAACTGGTAGAAGAAAGCAGGGAAGGCAGAATGAATGAGCAATCTGACTATGGGGACACACAAGAAACAGTCAAGATTCTCTACATCCAATGCATTCTCTACATTAATAACATTCCAGTTATGCCCATAGGTTGAGCTTCACTTCAACTTTAGGCCCATGAATCTAAAGCTTCATTATCCTTTGAGAGGCAGTAAGACCTAAGGGATGTCTAATGAACCAGCATACTTCCTCCTCCTCTTCCTCAACCCCTCTTCTAAATCCCCACAGCACTAGGTTGACCAGAAGTTTGGAGGACCCTCTCACTGAAGTCAGATTCCACAATGTGAACTAGGCATAAAGATTAACACTTATTTCAAGCAGTTCCTTCCCATCTCAATAGTGTCATGAGTGCTTGGGCTCTCCAACCCACAGCAATGATCAACTCAACCCTGAACGGGATAACGGGATGCCGAGTAACTGCAGAGCGATAATCCCTCACTCGGGTATGCTAGTGACAATGTCACAACCACTTTTAAGATGACAAAAAAATGCAGTGCAAAAATCCAATCCATCATCCAACTTTATTTGTTAACATTCAACAATAGAGTGTGTTAGATTTGCTTTTGTTTGTTTTTACAAAAGTATACACGAAGAAGTTGGTCTCCAAATTGACAGATCTGCTCCATCTCCACAGAGATAACTATTTCCCGTGAGTATATACATTCAAGAAAGCACAGGATGTTTGCATTAATTACATGTAAATTTTTAAAAATGTGCATGGAGCCAAGATTTTAAATCCATTTTCTGTTAACTTGAGATGAGAGCAATGAGGTGGGAAGGCAGGCAAGAGGCAGCAGAGATGAGGGCAATACCCTTCCCCTGACATTCAAGTGCTGATGCCATGGAGACACATTCTGAAAGAGTATTAAATCATTTAACCCTCTGAGCACACACTTTCCCATCGGCACTTTACCAGAAAGGAAACGGAGGCACAGAGAAATTAAAGTAACTTGCCCAGGTTCCACAGAGGGTGAAGGCAAGTCTAAACTCAACATTAAACACTTGCCTGGCAGTCAAATTCTTGAGATTACCTTTAATTTAACTAAAGATAATAGAAACAAGTTCCTCATTCAGACCAGCAATGCAATGCTGACACTTTAAGCAAAACCTGTAATAACAGCAAATATAGTCTGAGTGTCTTCCTAGGTACCAGGATTCCAGGTTACCACTTAGGTACTAAACCTAACCATCACTTAAGTATTTTAAAGATCTGCTGCTTCAATAACATGCAAATCAAGTCCATTTATAAGATGACGACTAAGGAATTGCCTTAACATTATGTAAGACTGAGTTCACAATAAGGCAATAAGATGAGTGAAGCAAAATTATTAGGAACTATTATTCTACCTTTAAAAGGTTGAAGGCAAAAGAATGGGGCAGCAGAGGATGAGATGGTGGGGCAGCATCAGCAACTCAATGAACACGAAATTGAGCAAACTTGGAGAGATAGTGGAGGGCAGAGGAGCCTGGCGTGTTGCAGTCCATGAGGTCACAAAGATCAGACATGACTTAGTGACTGAACAACAACAAATATACCTTAATTTGCAAAAAAAAAAAAAAAAAAAAAAAAGATATAAAAAAGTCTTTCTTTAGAGATTCAGGAGGAACAGGAAAAGGCGAACAATTGAAAGTCGTCCTCTTTGGGGATCCTAAGCAAAAAATCAGAGGACTGTTCTATCTTTAATCAAGAGCAAAAAAACAGACCAATAGTTTCCCGTAATGTGGGCACAGTTTGAATGCACTAATTCCTATCAAACAGTATCTCTGCTAACATACTCAACTGACCTCAAAGTTCTGAATGAATGAAAAACACTTTTAAGTTGTCGTGGGGCGGGGGGCGGACAGAAGACGAGGACATCTTCCAAACCTTACTGTCCAGCCCCACCCACCCCTACAAGGATTACAGTCCAGAAAGACCAGGGCTGAGACCTTCCTTATTACACAAACAGGTTATCCAGCTCACTCAGCCTTCCCTGCGGCTCCAGAGAGCACCACCTACCCCTAGGAATCTCTGGGGAGTTGACGTCACTTAATCCCTAGTCAGTGGAGATTTGGGACTTTATCGTCTAAATCACATTTGTTTCCCAGAAGGGAGAAAAGCAATCTTAAAGCCATACTGAAACAGATCCTATACAGTAAACACAAACCTGGACAGAAATCAATGCCAGGGTTTGTATGCGGTGCTTGCGTGCGCTCAAAATCAAACACACACAAGGAATACTGTAAATAAAGTCTTCAGTAACATGCTCATGTGTTTTCACTTACTTGACAAAAACCTGCCAGCCCCGTGGAAAGGGTAATCTGTGTATTAGGAATGCTTTTCCACCCTTGCACTGCAGCACCAGGGCATCTGAAGTTGTATCAGGAGTGCCTGGAGGGCTTGTGGAAAACAACTTGGAAGGTCTGGGTGGGGAAGGGACTGCAGCTTTCCAGCAGGTTCTCAGGGGATGCTCTGCGGCCACTGCAGGAAAACCACTGTACTGACTGCAAAAACAGGCGTCGGGGCCTCCAGGCACCTTGGAAAGAAGGGCCGTGCGCAACTCAGGACTGTAAGATCAGGCGGGAGTCCAGGGAGAGCGGGGTCAAATGGGAGGGCCTGCTGATGAACTGGAGACACGGTATTTGCCACTTTTAACCAAGCTGAGATGTTCATCTTGTGGATGCCCTAAATCTCCAGTGAAATTTGATAAGAAAAATTATCATTAAGTCACGGGAGTATGAGTTGTATGAACTGGGGAAAGGTGGAAGAAGCCCCACCCCCTAGATAATCTGGTTGTCAAGGTCCTGGCCTGGCTAGAACTACATTCTCTCTTTAAAAAACAAACAAACAAACAAAAAACAAACCTGTTTTCAGAGAATCTGCCTTCTGAAATGGTTTAGAGTGGGCTGTCTACTCGGCTGGAGTCTCTTGGGCACCAGCGAGGCTCCAGATCTACCTCTCTTTGGGTTCGTTGGATGCCATCAGTTCCAGAGCCATCATCAGGATTTACACCCAACCTATCCTAAGTTAGCTGTTGTCCCTGAGGGCTCAGAGGTTAAAGCATCTGCCTCCAATTCGGGAGACCCAGGTTTGGGTTCGATCCCTGGGTCGGGAAGATCCCCTGGAGAAGGAAATGGCAACCCACTCCAGTATTTTTGCCTGGAGAATCCCATGGACGGAGAAGCCTGGTAGGCTACGGTCCACGGGGTCGCAAAGAGTTGGACACAACTGAGCGACTTCACTATCACTATCCTAAGTGAAACTATATGACAAACCTGACCAATAAAAATAGAAGCGTGATGAAGGGGCCTCTCTGAGCAATGAGAGAGAGGGCACCCCCCCAACACATACACGAACACACACACACACATCCCCAAACTTCACCCACCCTCTTGCTGCTCCAGGCCCTGTGCATTCCAACCACACCCACCTTCACACCACCCCCCACTTCACCAGATCACCTGCCCATAAACTCTAATTTAAAGTTTTTTTTTTTTTAAAAAGGCCTCTCAAAGAACAAAAAGATTCTTCAGGGAGAGACTAGATTAAGCTGCTCTCCTCAAGATAGCACTAACAGTCTTTTGTTGCCTACAAATAAAGGATTCCATGATAAATTCCCCTCTGGCTACCCCTCCCTCCACAGGACCTATCCACACCACCTAAACACCATCCCCACCAAACAGCCACACAACAGACATACTGGAATGCCTTTCCATTTTCCTGTCGACCTCCCTCAAGGTTGTGGTCACACCCTTCATGAGGCATCCCATTTCCCCATCCAAATCCCTCACTTGTGTCTTCACGTCCATGGAATTTGGAAGTACACCAATAAAAGTATAGGCATTATTCTTCAACTTCCAGACTCTTATAAACGGTAAAGCTGTAACCATTTTCCTTCATCCCCAATGTGTGGTACGTGTCAGGTACTTAATTATTGAAATCACCGCTATTTATTTATTTTAGCACTATGTGCCAGGGCTGCACACTCTTGAGAGTCCCTTGGACTGCAAGGAGATCCAACCAGTCCATCCTAAAGGAGATCAGTCCTGGGTGTTCATTGAAGGACTGATGCAGAAGCTGAAACTCCAAAACTTTGGCCACCTGATGAGAAGAGCTGACTCACTGGAAAAGACCCTGATGCTGGGAAAGATTGAAGGAGGGAGGAGAAGGGGATGACAGAGGATGAGATGGTTGGATGGCATCACCGACTCAGTGGACATGAGTTTGAGCAAGCTTTGGGAGTTGGTGATGGACAGCGAAGCCTGGCGTGCTGCAGTCCATGGGGTCGCAACGAGTCGGACGCGACTGAACTGAACTGAACTGGCAGGAACCACATCGGCCACTGTCACAGGAATGTAAAATATCATCCTTCAAGGTGTAGGAGAAAACCCCAAGGCTATTCAGGCAGTTAAGGATCAAGTCAGGATTTAAACTCACATCTACTCAATACCAAACCTTGTGCCACTTTGCTGACATTGTTCTGCCTTTTAAGAGAAAAAAACAAAATGGAATGGTAAAGTGAAAAAGCACCAGCTCATTGGTCAGTCAACCCACTACAAACTTCTGTCTGATGTCTCATCAACCCTAGGCTTTAACGCATGGCCAGTACGTGTAATATCCCCTGGAGAAGGGCATGGCAACCCACTCCAGTATTCTTGCCTGGAGAATTCCACGGACAGAGGAGCCTGGCGGGCTACAGTCCATGGGGTTGCAAAGAGTTGGACATGACTGAGTGACTAACACAGAACATGTAATAAAGTGTGTTTTACAAATTATCCTATTTGGAATCATCGGAGCATACCATTATATTACGGAAAAGCCTTTCTTTCATTTCAGTGCCTCAAGATGAGATGGGATGTCTTTACAAATACATAAAATGGTTGGATGAAGCCAGGATATACTCTATAAAAAGCCCATGTATTCTTTGATGCTTTTCCTTGGAGGGATAAAAGAGTAAAATAAACTAGAGAGAATCCTGTCTACCTACTTTTAAAAGAGAACGCAAATGGCAACAGGTTTCTGCAGTTTGATAAAATCAGGACAAACACCTGAAACAGACAGAAGGGAAGGACACCTCCTTTGATGAGTCAGAGAAGGCAAACTGGCAACAGCTGGTGAGAAAGGCTGACGGGTCTGGCAGCATCAGCTACCAACCCCCCCTCCCCCAGTCCCTGTCACCGGTTAGCCGTGCGGTTTTGAGACAGTGTCACGGGCTTCAGCTTAGGGAAAACCACTGGTCCTCTCAGAGGTAATAACAAGGAAATGGTAACAATGGCACATGAAACACACAATACTTGGTAACTTCACCGACTTCAATTCCACACCACGTGCTGAAGTGCCTACCCTGGAGGGCTTACCTGACTCAGATCAGAAGTGGGATGGCCTTTGTTTCTCTTTTGGGTGCCATGTAGACTTGGTAGGCACTAGATCCGGTGGTATACTATCCTTGTAAAGAAAATGAGCTGTTGAAAAGCTTATACCGTGGGAAGGTGAGGGGCAAAAGCAAACTAACGGCTCCCTCGAGAAAAAAGGGGTTCTAACGCCTGAAACAACGCTAAGTTCTCCAACAAACTGGGTATTACGAGCTTAAATGCTCCCAAACAAGTCATTTGGGCTGAGGACATATGTGATTAAAGTTAAAAGCATACGAAAAGAACACTAGCTGGTGACCTAAAAGCACCTTTTGAAAAGCTTAACCACAACATTAGTGCATGTAGCAGGAACTTGATTTTTTGTCTATTACAGACTGCATCTCAGGGCAACACTGCATACACCCCTCCTCCATCTTCAAAGAAAAACACAAAGTGTTAGAACCAAGCTGCCCTAAACACAGGTGTATTCAATCCTGTTTTACACACCTGAGATTAACAGTTCAGAACTTAACTTTCTAGCACTGGGAAAGCAGTAAGAGGCTTAGTGCTAACCACCAAAACACACCAGTCACCAGGTGATTTGGAAATCTCGTTATGCAGACAAGAGCATCAAACACTAAAAGTACCAGCCAGAATCTTCCCCTGCAACACACACACAAACACACCCATGCTGGGCTTATGTTACACTTCTTTAACAGAAGCAAAGAGTGAAACACTGATCATTTACAACATTTCTCGTGATTTTGCAGAGGGTAGAAAACCACAGTTCCTGGCACAGACACATTAATTACTGACCCACAGGAGGCACTTAAATTTTGACTGGATCATCAGTGATGAGCAAAATCATCTTACTCACAAGGCCCCTCTTTGCTATCTCTGGTCTTTTAAACTGTCAGATAACTGGAAGAAAACTTTTGACAGATCATGGTGGCAGCGTGTTCAGCAAATACATCATAGTTGGTTACGAGAGCATGAAAGTTATTTGCAAATCATTACCTAAGCATAAGTTCCACTTTAATTTTGACTGTAGAAAGACTCTCTGGCTCTAATATAATGCTCTCCTCACGTCTGAATTAGTATAGTGGCTTCGCCTTTCCCCTGTTTCCACATCACCTCTGCAGAATTGCGTTAGGGAGCTAATGCTCCAGCTTTGTTCTGTACTAATGTCTTAAAGGGCTTTCCTGGTAGTTCTGTGGTAAAGAATCCTCCTGCCAATGTAGGAAACTCAGCTTCTATCCCTGAGTCAAGAAGATTCCCTGGAGAAGGAAAAGGCAACCCACTTCAGTATTCCTCCCTGGGAAATCCCATGGACAGAGGAGCCTGGTGGGCCACATCCAAGGGGTTGTAAAAGAGCTGGACATGACTTAGCAACTAAACAACATCTCAAAAAATAACTTCACAGGTTGCCAAAGGAAGTGGTCAATGCGGAGGCAGCAAGGATCAAATAGAAGTCTATTTAGTTTTCATTCAGTGCGCCAATGCGCAAATCAGGAAGACTTTAGCAATCTCGCATGTCAGAAATCTGAGAAGGGAACCTTGAAGAAGAACTCATTGAGAAATCCCTCAAGAACAACACACGATGTGGTATTTCACAGACCCTCAGCCTGGTAGAGAAGAGAGACACCATAACAGCCCTGAACTGAGTTAATTTACTTTGTACAAGAATTACTGAAATAAATGTCAATTCAAGGGGAAGAGAGATGGCAGAACATCAGCCCAGACCTAAAACAAATGTAACAGCTTAATTCAAACTACCAAAAAGCTGTTTTTAAATATGTTTTACTAGGAATATGCAGCACTGGAATTGACATTACCACAATATATATAGGATGTATATATTGAGAATATATATATCCCAATACTGCTTATCTTTAAATGTTGGGGATGAACCCTGCTTGGTATAGTTAGAGATTTCATTGAACCCATAACTCACCAAACCCACAAACAAGAAAAAGCACTGCCCTATACTACAACACAGCAAATACAATCCTGTAGTCTCCTCTGGCCTTTCTGCGTTGACAGAAGGCCCAGAAAGCCAGAAACCGTATATTCTAATACATTATGCCATCCCCTTTTGCATGGATAGTTGACATTAGATAGTATCTATTAACACTAAGGTGTATTCCATTAGACAGTATTTTTAAAATAAGCCATGAAAATCCTCACACATAGAAGAATTTAGATCTTGCATCATTTTATATAAATGATGCTATGACTAAAAATATTTGTGAGGACAGACAGAACAGACTTAGAGTTGCCAAGGGGAAGGGAGGGTGGGGGAGGAATGGAATGAGAGTTGAGGATTAGCAGATGCAAATTATCATATATATATATGGATAAACAACAAGGCCACATAGCACAGGGAACTATATTCAATATCCTGTGATAAGCCATAATGAGGAGGAATACAAAAAAGAACGTACGTATATAACTAAATCACTTTGCTGTAGCAGAAATTAACACTGTAAATCAACTGTATTTAATAAAAATATATATATACATATATCTGTTAAGTCATTTTTCTGTTTGTCCACTAGGAAAACTATCTCATTGCTTTGTGATTGCCCATCCCCCAGTTTGAACAATTACTTCCTTCAGTCTGCATCTGATAAGGGGAGAACCCAAAAGTACAGCCCCAAATAGTATTTGACCAGCACTAGTATTGTTGGATTAAGTACATGGACTATCCTGAATGAAGGAACATAGCAACACAATAAGTTCCCTTTTAGTTACACCTTGCGTGTCAAAAGCATTCAGGCTCTGTTCTGTAAGTGGTATTTGTCCTCACACAGAATAGAAAAGCCTGTTTGCTTTTCTAACTTCTTCATGAAAAAGAACATCTGAAATATACGATGTGTATGATACAAACCTTCCCCAGTGGCAGGCATCCGCCTGCCAATGCAGGAGACACAAAAGACTCGGGTTTGATCCCTGGGTCAGGAAGATCCCCTGGAGGAGGAAATGGCAATCCACTATTTATTTTCGACTGGAGAATCCCATGGACAGAGCAGCCTGCCGGGTTACAGCCCATGGGGTCGCAAAGAGTCTGACTCAACTGAGCACGCAGACACATTATACACATACCACCTTCAGCTCCTGAACTACTTTGGGGGAAAATGGTGGTAACAGCAAATGACCTCCTTTAACAAGACACTCAACTCAAACAGTGCCGTTTAGTTCAGGAGATCTCTAAATGTAGCTGTTGATCTGGGGTTTCATTTGGCTAATGTTGTACCTTTTAAACAAAATAACGATTTTTAATGCAATAAAAAGAATCCATGAACATATATCATTTATGAATTTGGCATCAAAATCATAGAAGTGTTCATTTTAAGGACATAATAGGCTATTGTGTTAAAGCCTTAAGAGTTCAGGGTGGTCATAAAGTCTGGAAATTGGCAACTATTTTCCATTTTTTACTATGTCAGGTGACCAAGGAAGGCCTTCCTGGGGAGAAGGATTCCAAATAGACGGCACACCACTCATTAACATCAAGCTCAAAAGTAAAGTTAGATGAGGATTTCCAAAGAAAGTGGCTACACAGAACGCTTTTGACGCTTGCGGGATCTCAACCTACTTGACAGCCATGTCTAGGAGCACTCTAAAACCACAGGTGCATTCAGTGAAAACCAAGCTCAATCACAGATGCTCATGCAGGGAAATGGGTGGAAATGCAGCATTGATGCATTGCGCTCTTGTAAGTTTGCCCAGCACACTCAACTGGCGAGGAACAACACATCCAACAGACCATGGTTTAAGACATGACATCAAAACCCCTTTTTCAATGCATACTCGCCTAGTTTCCACCCGCTGTGACCATCTTATAATCTGACACAATGAAGCTGCCAGACTCTCTGGGCGCTTGACATATCCAGGACTTTCACCAATCTGAGGATGCCTGACATCCCTGTGGATGAACACATCCCAGCTCAAGGAACTCTGCCCTCTGAGTGGTTTAGCAAAGTGCAAACTCAGGCTGCAAAGGGCAGGCCTGAGGTTAAGAGTTAAATGCATTTCCCTAGAGAACAGAGGCCGCAGCTGACTCTTCGCTGGCTGACAAAGAAAAGGTCACCTGGGAAAACTTCTTATCTCTGATGTTCCCTTCGAAGGCCCACGAGGACAGAAGCCAGGGTGAGCAGATTGACTACTCCCTTTTTATGAGGCAAGACCGTGGCCCTCACAAGTCAGAACCACAAAACATAACCTTGCAGCAGGAATCACCACCTTAAACCCAAACCTGCTACCCTGCCACCAAGGCCAGCCCGGGCAAAAGATTAACCTGTGATCTGTGACCATGGGTTCAGTGACAGGGCCAGCTTTGTTGAGAAAGAGGGAACGCGCCAACTTTCTGTTTGTTTTAAAGGAAATACTTCCTGGCACATGTTTGGTAAAGACTCTCAACTCTGCACATGAAGCCACGTGGTTGGATCTAATCTGGCTCTATCCACTCGGCCAAAGCAACGTCCTTCTGAGGGTAGCCCCTGGCGGGTAATCGACAGGGTCTCATTCAAGTCACGCGGCTCCAACCGGATCCCAAGGAGCCCAGCGCCGCGTCCTGTCGGCGCTGCAACCCTCCCGCGCGCCGCACAGTCCCCGCAGGGCCCAGGGGAGGCGGGGGACGGGAAGGAGGGGGGCGGTGGGAGGAACTGGACCGGAGGTGCCCCTTTCAGCTGCAGCAGGAAAGGAATCCCAGCTCCGGCGGCCCAGGTGAAGCTCGAGGGAGCCGCGTAGAAGGAGATGCCAGCCCTTGCAGGAACGCCGACGCTGCCACTAGCAGAATGCGCGGGCTCACTGCTTACGGAGCCCACCTGTAGCCACAACAAGCAAACTTTCCTCCCCTTCTGAGTTGGAAGAATCGGGTCCCTAACGCCACCCCCTGGCCCGAGCCAGCAATACGGCTGGGAGCTCCGCGGGATCCTCACCTGATACCCCTAAGCCCCCAGCTCGGTGTGTTTCAGGGCGCAGACCCAGTTCTGCCTCGCGCTACGGTGGGGTGTGCAGGGGGGAGGGACTGGGGTGTCAGCTGGGTATTATGAATTTGTGGGGAGAGCCGGAGGACGCCGCTCACTAGCCTTTGCAACTCCAACTCCCAACTTTGCCAGACACCCAGCCGCTGCCCTCCTGTTCCTCTGCGGCGCGCACTCGGCTCCCCCGGCTTCTCCAAGCCTTCCTTGGAGGAGAAAGCCCCCCCCCAAAGTCAGCGGATTCCCGCGCGCCCGGCGGACTTACAGCCATAGCGAGGTCTCTGCAGGGACGGCTGGTCCTCGTGGGGCATCCTGCGAAACTCTGGGGGCCCGCCCGGGGCGCGCCCCCCGCGGCTCCCCTCGCTGGCCAGGCTCGCCGCTCCGCGCCCCGCCGGCGCGCTCGTATCCGGCTTCTCGCTGTGTCCCCCTGGCCGCCGCGATAGGCGCCCCGCTCGCTCGGCGCGCCCTCGTCAGCGCCCGCAGCCGCCGCCGCGCGCTGACACCCGGGCAAAAGTGAACTCTCCTCCCTCGCTCGCTCTGGGCCGCCGCCGCCGCCTCCCGGGCAGGTTTCCTTTCTCCCTCCAGCCCTGCCCCGCTATCCACCGCGGTGGGAGCGCGCGCCGCGGCGCAGCGACCTCTACCGCCCGCGGGGCGCAGCGCCCGGGCGCCTGGACCCGCCCCTGTCCGGCCCCCGGGCTCGGAGGAGGGGGCTGCGCGGCTCCCGGGCCGGGATCCCCTGCAGCTGGGGCCCGCGGCCGCCCCGCCTGCTTTTTCACTTGTGGAGCCTTAAGAGGGTGGAAGTGAACCTCCGCGGAAAAGAGCAAGAAAAACCGCAGAAGATACAGCCAGCCCCAGCCGTCCGGGGTGTTGCTCAGTTACAGAGGGACAAACAGCGTGGTTCCTTTTCCTCTGGGGAGATTGCGCCTTGACTTGTTTTGTTTTTTTTCGCTGCAAACGTTGTTTCTGTGACTCCTTTTCTATAAAATACAGGGTTCCCCTTTCATGACCAGAAACTGAGAATGTGTCTGCTGGAGGGACAAGATAAACACTCCCCGAGCAACCACTCAAAACACCATCCTGGGCTCACCTTCGGCCCGCTCCCCTCCCCCAAGTACAGAACTATGGCCCAGCCCAGCTGGGGTCGACACCACAAAAACCTTTTCCGGCTAAGCTTTTAAGGAAATTAAACTGCATGTGGCAGTTTTTAAAGTTTTTTTTTTTTTTTTTTTTTTTTAATGCAGTCACCTGGAGCTGTTTTTCTTTGTGTCTCAGAGTGATAAGATTTGGAGGCATGTGGGATTCTTCTATACTGGTGACCTCACGTGCTTGTCAAACATGGAATGTATGGGTGACCAGATGGCTGCTCAAATAAAACAACCCACGGGGGATATAAGAGATGATTTCATTGGAGAAAAGGTGGCATAGTGACACTAAGCGTTTTTAAGTCTGCGAAGATCGGGGTGGCCAGCTGGTTTCTGACTCACTCGGGGGCTATAGTCCTTCTCAAACTCGTGGAAACTCAGATCCCTGGGCCCCATCCTCAGAGCTTCCAGTTCAGTTGGGTCTGGAACGGGGCTCAAGAATCTGCATTTCTAACACACTGCCCTGTGATGATAGAAAAAAAGCACGAGGGATCTCAGTTGGATTCAGGGGAATGTGTTCTGATGGAAGAGCAAGGGGATTCTATTCCTCTTCCCTCTTTTTTTCCCCCCGCCCGGAGTCATGAGATTATCAGCGGGTTAGAATGGATTGAGTGGGAGGTTTCTCCCTAAAAAGCAGAGGCCTATTCTTATAAGAGCAATTCACAGGTGAAATAATCACATTTTGAGGCACAGCACCCTGTCAGCGTTCAGCGAGACAGGGGCATGTTCAAGGGGAATTTCCTGTGTTTCTGGACATGCTAAAGTGGATATTTAAAGTTCATTTCATCTCAATGATTCCATGTATTAAGTACTAACAATTAAGCCCTTACTCACACATTATCAATTTTCAGTATGAGTGTATGATTTAGGACCCAAATAAGTGGGTAGTCTATGTATTTAAGGGTTTCCCTGGTGGCTCAGATGGGAAAGAATCTGCCTGCAGGGCGGGAGACCTGGGTTCGATCCCTGGATTGGAAGATCCCCTGGAGGAGGGCATGGCAACCCACTCCTGTATTCTCACTTGGAGAATCCACATGGATAGAGGAACCTGGCAGGCTACAGTCCATGGGGTTGCAAAGAGTCAGGCATGACTAAGGGACTCTTTTTTTTTTTTTTTTTAATGTATTTAGAGGTAGAAGGAAAATCACTGTAAACCAGAATGGTCAAGGAAGATGATAGCATTTGAACATGTGGTTTGAGGTGGACCTTGAAAAAATGGGTAAGAGTTGGATGCAGAATGTCTATTTCTGAAGGACAGGCAAGAACAAGGGAGAATGGGGGTGGTACCTGAGGCTGGCTGAGGGTGGGAGCATTGAAGCTGGTTTCAGATCATGGAGGACACCAAAGGTGGGCAAAGAGGACTGGATACTATCATAGAAGCATTTGAGAGCTCAAAGTTTTAGGGCATGGGGGTAGCATGAAGCAATGGAACTTAGGGAAGGGGAATCTTGCAGCAGATCAGATGGATGGGAGTGGGGCAGCTGGGAGGTACTGACACCATGTGGAAGGGGTTCTGGCAGAGCTAGAAGAGGGAAGCGAGGAGTTTCAGCGAGGCTAATCTGAGGCCAGCAAGACTGAAAGAGAGAGTTTTAATACAAAGCGGTTGGTGCCATCAATATATAAATATCACCAAGTGTAATAAGTATCTGTTAATGGTAGAAGGTGAAGATTAAAACAAAAATAGGTGGTCTGCAGGAGAGGGGTTCTGAGTTCACATTCCAGCTGTCAGCTCTTCCCTGAAGGCTCTGGGGAGGATTCAAAGCTCTGTCATGGCTAACGTTTCTATGGAAAACTTAACGCTAAGAAGAAATTGTAAAAGCAAATGCTGTTGATTTTTTTGCAAGTGCTGAAATTAGTCTTTTGGATTTCAGTCTGTGTTCACTGGGTAACACTACTATCTCACAGATCACTTCTCTGCAGTATCTCAGGAAAGAAACTTGTCTGCAGAATTCTGGGCTATTTTCTCTTAGGGTTTGACCCTGGAGGAGAGTGATTCCAATAAACACAAGGCAAAGTGCCAGCTTACTTTGCCATCTGACTGTGCTTGCACAAATATTAAAACAAAAACTGAGGCCATTTAATGAAAAATGTTTTTTTAATAAACCAAGAAGAGTTTTTTCTTTAATGTAAAACAAAAGATGACACTGGAAAACTACTAGACCTGGTAAAACAATTTTTTAAGCCTATTATTTTATTTTCCAAAAATATTTTTTATTTACCCACTTGGCAGTGCTGGATCTTAGTTGCAGCACATGGGATCTTCAATCTTTGTTGAGGCATGCAGGATCTAGTTCCCTGCCCAGGCATCAAACCCAGGCCCTTTGCATTGGGAGCCCAGAGTCTTAGTCACTGGACAACCAGGGAAGTCCCAACGTTATTTTAAAAATTATTGTTTTCAGAGGCCATCTGTCTCCTGATTAGTTGAAATGAGTTGTTTCAAAAACAAATGCAACTTTGTTTTTATAACAAAACAGACTATTCACATCAAGAGCATCAAACAGGATTTTAAAAGTATTTTTGAATAAAGATCGTGGCATTTAACATTCCAGCCACCTTTGAAATGATCTGGTCATTTTCCAATAATATCATGTTATTGATCATTTTAACATTTTTACTGAATAGCGACCAATGTGCTTTCCAAAGCACCACCCAAAGAAGTGAGGCATGAAGAAATGACAGGAAAGAAATCATTCAAGCCTTTCTCAAAGTCCTAGAAGACTTTGGGTTGTTAAAATTTTCTAACTTATTCCCTGTCCCGGAAAAAGATGCTGAGCAGGAGCAGGATTTGCATTTTATTGCAAAAGAGACCCCTGTACCTAAAAAGGAAATGTTACAGTCCAACATAAGATTTCCAAAAAAAAAAAAAAAAAAAAAGAAGAAGAAGAAGAATCCAAACAGAAATAAATGTAATAGCCAGTGTTTCAGTTCTCAAAAACAAAAGCCTGGTAGTCATGTCAGGGTAGAGGATAACTGTAGAACTGGTGGCCTCTACGCATCATTTTATGGCCAAGTAACAGAGTGGCATAGAAAATTTGTGTGGTTTCCATGGAAGAAAAGAACCTTAGTGACTTGTCAAGTCTTCTGAGAGTCTCTGCCCATTGCTTTTTCTATTGTACATATTTTTGTTTTTAGATACATATATCTATTTTTCAATGAAGTCCTTTTTTCACTTCACTGAAGTCCACAGCTTTGGACAACTTTGAAATACTTTGTCATCGTTACATCAGCAAGCCTTCTTAGCAATCTTGCCTTTTTCTCTTTGCTTTAAAGTTCTAAATAAATTAAAGTTTGGAGAGACTGAACTTTAATTTTAGTAAAAAAGTAAAACCATGCATAGTTCCATTATTATTTTTCTCATTTCACAGTATAAGAAAGTTAGAACTCCAGTGTCTGAGAAGACGAGCCCCAAGGTAGCTGGAAATGATGAGGAAGAGAAAGCAGCGTTGACCTTAGTGGCCCCTTCACCATTTATCCCTTTAGCCTGCATTAACTTTCTCTGTTGAATTTATCGTCTAACATAGCATACACTAGATCATTTGTTCATTGTCACCTCCCTCAAGAACGTGAGCTTCTTGAGAGCTGGGACTTGGTCTAACTCTTCAATGCTGTGTGCCCAGGCTTCCACAATGCCTGGAATATAGTAGTTGCTCATGATTGGTTATCATCATGAATTTACTAAATACAGGTATGGATTAATACCAGGCATTATACTAGGAATAGGTGCAACTTTCAATCTGTAGCAATCTGTGAAGAACTTACAGTTATTCTCACTTAACAGTGAAGAAACGGACCCAAAAAGTCTTAGAGAGGACAGTAAATGGCGGTGCTGAGTTTACCTGAATCCAAGCTTTCCCCCCAGCACAAACCCCATCTCCTGTTCTTTAATAAATTGAACTGCAAATTTCAACATGCTCAACTACTAAATGCACGTTCCCTTTTCCCAAATTAACACTAAAGGAATTGCTATAAATGCTACCAAATCACCATCATCTATTTGACATCACAAAGAACTAGGGACCTTGGGGTCCAATTTGTGTCCCGGCAGTAGCTCTAACTATCGTTTTCCTAAAATTCCTCTGCATTTCCCCGTGGGTTTTCAGATAAGATCTGAAAGGGCTAAGGGCTCTACCACATACGTGTAAAGTTGTCCCAAATTCAGTTTTTAAAATTATGCATGATTTCCCATTAACTAGAACTTTAAGTATGCCTTTATTTTATCTCAGATTGATCTGCTCTGGCCATAGCTCTTGTGTATGCTCAGCTGCTCAGTTGAATCCAGTTCTTTGTGACTGCATAACTAGTCCACCGGCTCCTCTGTCCATGGGATTCTCCAGGCAAGAATACTGGAGTGGGCTGCCGTTTCCTTCTGCAGGGGATCTTTCTGACGCTGAGACTGAACCCTCATCTCCTGCACTAGCAGGCGGATCATTTACCACTGAGCCACCTGGGAAGCCTGGCCAGTAGCTCTTAGCCCTAGCTTTAAGTTGTTTTGCCTGACTCTTACATCCCTTTCTGGAACACGGTCTTAACTGGCAGATGAGAGGCAGGTAAACTTCTAGCTGACCTAGGAGAGCTTGGCCATTTTGAAAGAAGCTTGACTATCAGAGAATGAAAATGAAGATACCCATTGTGTTACTGACTTGGACTCTTGAATCAATAGAGATTGATAAGAGGCCATATGAGAAATTCAGGCAAGGCTTTACTGGGACTCATGCTGCAGCAAGAGAGAACGAAAACAAAAAACAGGTGCCTTTGTTCATAGCACTGCCTGAGGAGGGTGGGGTGGCTCCTTAAAATGTGGTGAGAGCAGGGGCGGATTGGTGGATGGGGCAGAAAAGGGTGGTTTGGGTGGTCTCCCTTGGTGGTGCTGTGTGCAGGGATCATGCATGGTACCCTGCTTTTGCTCATGGCACCTCGGAAATGGCACTTGGCCTTTTTGCATCTTATTGTTCATAACTGTCCCGGCCATGCGCGCATGCAGTTTTTTGCAGTCCCTCATTATTTCTTTGCATTCTGTTGCTCTAGGAGATGTTTGTCCAGGACATTTGACCTTCCAGTAGAGAGTCCCAGGTCGCATCCTGTCTCAACTAGGTGACAAAATTATAAAGTATAACAAATGTGGGGAGTTAGGAGTTCTCATATGATGTTGGGAGAAGTGTCCTTTGGGTAATCATTTCTAGGTGTAAGTTGGTCCTCTCTGGTTAAAGAGTTACATTTTGTGAAATCCAGCAATTCCATGTCTACTAAGATCCTTTAGAGAAATTCCCACATACAGGGAAGCATATACAAAATGGTCATTCCAGGGAAAAACTGGAAAGAGCCTAAAGGTCATCTAGTGGCAGAATAAACACATTGTGATACATAAAAATATGATAGCAAGTGATAAGTATGTGATACCAATTATATACAGTTAACAAACATACAAAATAACATTACATAATAGACATAGAGACTTATGCCTCTGGTAAAAATATAAAAAATGCACAGGCAAAATATGCCAATTTTAGAATAGCAATAACTTCTGAGAAATTAGGGAAAGGAATGGAAGCTGAAAAGGAAGACAAGGAACATCAAATATATATATTACATTTAATTTCCTTTTAAAACACTGAAGCAAAAATGGCATTTGTTGTATCCAGGTGGTATGTATGCACCTTCTTAATGTATTAAATTAAAACATTAAAAACTCTCTCTCTGTTTGGAATGCTTTTCAAGATTTTTTTTTTAAAAAGAAACAAGCATTTTGTTAGTGTAGTCAAATAGAATTATGTCTTTGTCGGTTTACCGGTTTTTGAGATTCAGATTCATTTAATTTTCTCGAGTAAGGCAAATCTATATTACTTCAAAACAAAGCCTCATTGAGATAAACATTTTGATGATGGCAATCTGAATATACAAACACATATATCCTTCAAGAAAGGTACTTATTATCTGGGGAAGGGATTGTGGCTCCCACCCCCAAACTCAGCTGCCCCCTAAGGCGCTGCTGGGACCCACCTCCTGGTGACCAGCTTCTCCATTGGAGGACTGGGTAATGACTCCTGGTCTTCCGGCTCAAACGGATCAAGGCACAGTTCTTCCCTTCATGAACAGGGGGAGGGTTGACCCTAGGTCTGGTCTGTCGTGTGAGCAGAAATTGCCACACTTTCACAAAGCACTGCTTAAATATTTTGGTGGGGCCCCCTCCACTTTAAAGTTTTTGAGGAGGGTGGGGGGATCAGTCAACTGGCTGCTAAAACTCAGTTACTCAGCTTGTTAAGAGTTAACTTCACATCTGGATTGAGTCAGTGTGAGGCTGAGAGCGAAAACCAGCAGAGAACCAAGGAACGCCATAGCAAGGGAGGCAGACATCACCAGCGCCTGCCTTTTGTCATACTATAAATACAACTGTCACCTCAAGCTCAACAGGTAAAAATCAGAATCAACCAATTCCACGTCTCCCCCCATCTACCAGTGGGTCTTTTCTCTGACTGCCATCCTCTGTTAATACAAACATTTCCAGTCACTTCGATTTTTGAAGTTTTGATCTCCATCATTTTGGATTCCTCCAGGATCACGCCTTAGTATCCAGTTAGCCACTAAGATGTGATGTTTTGTGTGTGTGAATATATCTCTTGCTTATTAATGCATCTTTATTTTTTTTTTTTTTATTCACATAGTCACCGCTACCTCTCCACTCTGGTGCAATCCCTCACCTGGGCTGTATCGATGGCTAGTCCTGCATCAGTTTTTTTTCCTTCTTGCAATTTAACTTCATTTTTTCCCCCTCTTCTAAATCCCTATATCAAATATCTTTATCTGTACTCTCCTTTAAGCCTTTAGCAAATGCTACTCTAGTCACTACTTATGTTTCTATTGTTGTCTTGATTAAAAAAAAAAAAAAAAGTTAGCACTTGGGAAACCCAGATTTCAACTTTAGTTCCCAAATAGTAAATGAAAGAAGTAACCCCGGAGGGCTGAAGATAGCGGTGTGGAAAGTTATAGCTATTGAAAGTCTGCTGATTTTCCAGGTGTTTAATTCCAAGCTAGGATTTTTTTTTTTCTTAGAGACTTTGACAGTCTAAAATTTGAGAGCTTTCATGGAGGTGGAATTTGACCTTTGTCTAACTTACAGTAGGTGTTCAAAAAAGACAATCACAGTAGAAATCTATTTGGTTCTGGGCAAGTGCTGACATCATCAAATAGGGTCTGCCTACTACACATAAAGATTATCATATGATCTCTACAGTTTCTAAGCCATGTCAGTAAAACCAGCTGGCTGGGGAAGGCTTCTGAAATCAGTTGGCTCTGGCTGCTATAACAAAATACCATAGACTAGGAGGTTTAAACAACAAACGTTTGTTTCTCACGCTTCTAGAGGCTGGGAAATTCAAGATCAAGGTGCCAGCTGATTTAGTTCCTGATGAGAGGCCTCTTCCTGGTGGACAGACAGCCGTCTTCTCATTAGGTCCTCACGTGGCCCTTCCTTGGAACATGCATGCTGGGAGGGGTGGGGGGGAGACAGAGGGAGGGAGAGATTTCCTGCAGCCTCCTTTTCAGCAGCTTCCTTCCCATCGTGAGTTGTTATTCTTCAGTCACTCAGTCATGTTGACTCTCTGCGACCCCATGGATTGCAACACACCAGGCTTCCCTGTCCTTCACCAGCTCCCCAAACTTGCTCATACTCATGTTCTTTGAGTCGGTGATGCCATCCCACCATCTCATCCTCTGTCGTCCCCTTCTCCTCCTGCCCTCAATCCCTCCCAGCATTAGCGTCTTTTCCAGTGAGTTGGCTCTTCACATCAAGTGGCCAAAGTAGTGGAATTCAGCCTCAGCATCAGTCCCTCCAATGAATATTAAGGACTGATCTCCTTTAGGATGGACTGGTTGGATCTCCTTGCAGTCCAAGGGACTCTCAAGAGTCTTCTCCAACACCACAGTTCAAAAGCATCAATTCTTTGATATTCAGCCTTCTCTATAGTCTAACTCTCACATCCATACATGACTACTGGAAAAACCATAGCTTTGACTAGATGGACCTTTGTTGACAAAGTAATGTCTTTGTTTTTTAACATGCTGTCTAGATTTGTCATAGTTTTTCTTCCAAGGAGCAAGTGTCTTTTAATTTCATGGCTGCAGTCACCATCTGCAGTGATTTTGGAGCCCAAGAAAATAAAGTCTGTCACTGTTCCCATCATGAGAGCCCCACCTAATTTAACTCTAATTTCCTCCTTGCTTCCAGGTTGCTCAGTGGTAAAGAATCTGTCTGCCAATTCAGGAGACTCAAGAGATGCGGGTTGGATCTCTGTGTTGGGAAGATCCCCTGGAGTAGGAAGTGGCAACTCAATCTAGGATTCTTGGCTGGAAAATCCCATGGACAGTGGAGTCTGGCAGGCTCACTGAGTCAGACCTGACTGAACATGGGCATGAATTTCCTCTTTTAAAGGTCCCACCTCCAAATATCACCACACCATCACATTGGGCTCCAACTAATGAATTTGGGGTATTGGACGGAAAGGACACATTCAGTTCATGGCAGCTTTTTTCATTTTTCTAAAATGTCTACAAGCATGTTGGAGTGTCACAGTTATTTAACCAGCTCTCATCTATAGTTTTGGGAGAATTTACTATGAACGAAGATCACATAGGCAGAGTTGAAGCTTAAGGCAGGAACCTCCCGCTGATCAGCCACAAGGTCCAATGGGGGAAGGGAGGGAAGGCAAGACAGTCACTACAAAAAACACTGCCTAAAAAAAAAAAAAAAAAAAAAAAAAAAAAACACTGCCTAATGTTCTGTCATTTCAAACTCTGAATGTTTAGCATTAGGTTTCACGAAGCCCTCAGCCCTTCTCCCCACTCCAAGTGTTATACACACTCTAGTGGTGTTTATTTAAATTATCTTGAGGTGAATTTAAATTGTTTTTACTTTGAGAGTGAATTCTACAGACACTTGAAAGAATTAAGGACATTCTTAGCAGCAAAATTAAACAAAATAGACAGAGTTAGGAATTTATCTTCTGCAAACTATAATGTTAACTTCAAGTGTCCTTTTTAAATGTGGCAAATTAAGCTCTTCTGAATGTCTGGAGTTTATATCTTCTCAGAATATCTGTTAATTAGTATAAACTTGAGTCCTAAAATAATGTTTCCTTGAAATTACATGAGGTATTTTGCAAAAAAGAAAGAAAGCAGTTAGCTGCCTCTAGCTAGAAATACTATAGAGAAAGATCTGTCCATTAGGTGAGGAACCCTTTTCAATAACCAACAAAAGCTTTGATGACAAAGTTTTTGAAAATCTAGCCCAAATTCTCATGAAAATCCTTTCCAACATTACCAAACATGTGGCTAGGATGGTAAACTTCTCATGGGCCAGGAGATCTGAGCTCATTTTAATTTTGTAATTTTACATTAATTGGTTTGTAAACAAATTTACAAATAACACTTTTAAATCTAAATGACTTTTTCAGTTTTCATTCTATTTGAACGTTAATAGGAATTTTTTTCTAGTTCTTCTATTTAGTGCTTCTCTATGACAATATAGATTTAATCCAGCTAAGCCTGGGTATCCACTCTATGGCAGAGTCTTAAGCAGTTTTATAGTATTTGGCCTCAAAAATTAGGTTTTGGAATTTGACTCTTGTTAACTTCCCTTGATTGAGTTGTTCAGTCCCTTAAAAAAATCCCCAGGATATGGTGGCCAAGAGCCCACAAAGGCAAGAGGTCACACTTCCCCTCTCCTCCTCCTCTGTAATCTCACACCAGGAGGGCGCTGGCATTGATTCCTCTCCTGTGATGCCTCTATCAGGCTTCACTGGTGCCCCCGATGATGGTTCTATTTTAGAACATTTTTTTTTTTTTTAAAGGAGAAAGAAAAAAGAAGAGCTGATATTTAAAGTACTATGTCCAGGTAATTTTCATTTATTCCTCAAAGGGTTTTTGGGTCTCTATGACTTGTGGCTCCTAAAAAAAAATCATCTGTTGTTCTAGTTTAACAGCTCTTCAATTTTTTTCACTGCTTGCATACACGGTACTTGCATATAATAGATAGACAGATAGAGCTGTGCTCAGTCGTGTCTGACTCTTGTGACTGTAGCCCTACCATGGAATTTTCCAGGTAAGAATACTGATGTGGGTTGCCATTTCCTTCTCCAGGGGATCTACCGGACCCAGGGATCAAACCCATGTTTCTTGAGTCTCCTACATTGGCAGGTGGACACTTTACCACAGCTCCACCTGGGCAGTCCTGATAAATATGTGCCATATCAGTGGATGATTAATTTCAAAAGTTAATCCAAAATTAATGTGTTGGTGCATCCTCATCACTTGCCTCCCTCAAACTGGGGTCCTGAAATCAATTTCCTGCCCCTCCCTGAGTATTTGATGCCAACAAACCCTACAGTGAAGGGAGACTTAAGGAAAACCCCATATCTGACAAATGATCACACTTTTAAACAGCACCTGGTTTTGGCAGAGAGTTAAACCTTGGCAGTAGACCTCTATGTAAAGCAGTAAGTGCACGCATTGCAACCTCTCTCCCCCAAGAGCAGCCAGCATCACCAAAGTATATATAATATTAGCATAGAGTTCAGAGGGCAGGTGGGCAACTGTGATGTTTCTGAGAAGGAAAAACACAATGGCTTTCAATGCAAGGTCATTCTTTCCAACCAGCCAACCAGTTCAGCTGCCAGCAATAGTCTCATGAAACAAAATGAAATTATGCATTTGTCCTTCCTGAGAGCTGCCCATCACAGACAGGACCCTGGAAAAAGCCCTGTGGTAACAGCGGGTCATTGTGCAGTGGCTCCAAGAATGGCAATAGGGCACAAAAGTTAACATTCTAATCGCTCCGCTGTCCAGGGACTAGGGCAAAAGAAAGGAGGAGTCAGGAAAAACCCAAGCTGCATAAATAAAGGTAGGAGAATGACAGGTTATGCCTCGTAACGGAAAAAGAAAAAACAGCCCCAAACCCATAGGGGTCATGGCAGGTGTTGAGATGAGTGTAGCATCAACAAAATACTCTCTCAGGGCAGAGTGTGATACTGGTTTCCACTTGGTGGCTTGGGAGAAGAGTGCTTTGATGGAATTCACTGTGCTGTGTCCTTCTCCGTTAGCAGCTTCTAAATGACAGCAGGCAACGCTGTAAGTACCACAGAAGAAGCCAAAGAGAAAGGATCAACTTGGTTAGCTGCTTGGGGGAAAAGATGTCAGGATGGGAACTTCGGGAGAATCATCCAGCTTCTTAGGATGGGACTGGGAGAGCCCCATGTTCACTTGGAGAGGGGAAGATGAGTTGGGAACCATGACAAAACCATGCCTTGAAAACAGTCTCTGTGAAAGAAGCTCCATCGCAACAAATGAAACTTGGGTCAGAGGCAGGAAGGACGTGCCCAGAGCTAGGCCAGCTGGTGGTTCAGCTTGTGGCAACCTGTCAGCCTGCCTGTTGTTTGATTCTAATTCTCCTGAGTCCTGTACTTAAAGCAGTGGCTGGACTTCTCTCTCTGTCAATTCTCAAGCATAATCTCTCTGACATGTCTTCTGTGGGGGAAACCATGCTAAACATTGAGGAGAGATAGAAAGAAAGGAATAGAAACCATGTTCTATGCCTGCCAGTCAACAAAGGACAGTTCCATTTTGCTTTTGCACTGATTTTTATGCAAATCTTTTACTCCAAAAGGCCAGCTAGATCTAAAAAACCAAGGCAAAGAACTAAGAGTGGGTTGGGGAGAGTTTGTTCTATTCACCTAGGCGATATGGTGATATTCATGAAAATGTTGTTTACGTGTTTTGTTTCATAAAAGAGTGGTTCAAAAACTAAACAGTTGAATGGAGAAGACAACAGACAGAATTTTAGGCCAAAAAACAGGCTCATTTTTGTCATCTAAATTATTACCTGTATTAGCCAAAACTAAGTCCTTTTAATCGCTGAGCTCCTACATAGCTAGAATTGTCTAGTTAAGATACCAAAAAATATTCAGAACAGAGAAATATATCTTATTGTCCTAAAAGTTGTCTGTCCAGTCTTGCTGCTTTTAAAAGTTGCAGAGAATCACACTCTGTGAGTTCAAATACTTCCTTTTATGCTGAATAAATAAACTTGCTTCCAAGTCAGGATGAGCTGGGAGTTCCAAACACTGAACACTTAATGACATTCAGCATGAAGTCCTGGATGTGATCTGTAAAATCAGGGGTTAGTACATTCTGAACCTTTACGAAAAGACAAAAGGGCAAAAATTTCTCATGTAGTTTTTGGTATAGGTGTTGTTCATATGCTCATAATATCCTCTGGGTTTATATATATATACACACACACACACACACACACATATACACACATACACACACACACACACACACACACACACACACACATGCATATCTTGCTATATCACTTAGTAAAACACCAGGATTCTTTCTCAAGTGTCCTGGGGCATCCAGAGTTCACCTCCAGGGCATCAGGTAACCGGAGGTGGGATGAAGCTTGAAGAAGTCAAATGTTACCCTTTTCACATTGTTGCCGGAGGGCCTGCCTGAGTTCCGCAGAGGAGAGTGATGTTAGGGACGCTTAGCACCCAGTGCCTGAATCCTGATCCCCTAACATCATGGAGGGGGAAACTGAGGTGCATGGCATCTGGAAGATGGGCGATCTGGCCCTCTTCATTTTGTGCTCCGCCCCCCTCCCCCATCCAGTATAATAGTTTCTCTTAATGAGGAAAAGAAGGAAATCAGATAGGCTAAGATACTGTGCCAAGGTCATTCAGGGCTTTTGTCCAAGTTCAAAACATTGCTGGCTCAGGAACCCACCTGAAACCTTCTTGACTAATGACATGGAGGCAAAGGTCTTCTCCAAAATTAAGCTCTGCCTCTGTAGAGAAAGTTTCCAAGAGAAGACTTGTGGTTTAGTTTTGTTTGAGCTGGAAGAAGAGGCAGAGAAAAGAATGGATGGAACTTTGAACTGTTTTCAAGGTCAAGCTATGGAACTGAGGTGCAAAGAGGCTAATACTATTGTAGGTAGATCTCAAAGGGTTTGATAAAGGCCTCTTGCTGTTTAAATATTCTGTGTTAGAGCTAGCAATCTGGGCTTTAGCTGCCCCAGAAGCAAATATGGCCTGGGCAGGCTCTTCCTTCATTTTCTTGATAGCTGAAGGGGGCCCATAGATATTTCATTTAGCTTGTACTGTGCAGGCCCATGAGTGTTTAGAAATAATTAAATTAGTTGCTGACATACAAAAAAGCTGGTTGGTTTCTCCCTTCTCCAAAAATAAAAAAATCTGGCCAGTGAGGCCCATATTCCCCTGTAGCAACCACGGCCTGGGAGCAGTGCGAGGCCACTGCCTCTTCCCTTGGGGCACAAAGCCTCGGCTGAGCCAGAGATGCCGCCCTGCCTGTTCCGGCCTCACCTCCTTTTCCCCGCTTGGCTTCCTTCTTCCTGCCCCCATGTCACAAGCAACTGGTGCCAAGGGGCCTCCTGACCCTCCTCTGCCTTCAGACTCGCCCCGCTGATCCTGTTCTGTGTCTGAAAGCCTGCCTTCGCCCAGGTGGCGTCAGCTAACCGGTCGGTCTTACAGGCCCATCACTCCAGGGCTTACACTTTTCACTCTCCAAGAGCACTCTTTCGTTTTCCCTTGGTCTTTTTTACTGGACCTACTGGAGAGAGTAGTATGAATTTTAGGCCAGAGGATAGGCAAAGTGAAGGGATTTGGGTACAGGTGAGCTTCTGGTCATGCCAGCCTAGGGGTTTGCTGTCTTTTCTTGAGAGCAGGACCACAAGATTGGAACACTGTAATTAGACAGTAGGGTGATGGAGCAGTTTACATCCTTCCCAAGAAAAGAGAGAAGGCTTCCCACCCCCACATCCATCTCCAGAGGTTCCCTCTAAGGAACCTCCCTCCAGACCAGCCTAGACTGGGAACAGGACTCAAGCCCATCTGAGCCACCTGTGATGCCCGTGGGGCCCCAGGCCTCCTGGCAAAATGTCAGGCACTGCGTAGGGAAGCAAAGGCCTCCTCCTCCTCCTGCAGGTGCAGCACCAAGGTTGCACCTGGCTGGAGGGTGGCCGAGGTGAGGAAGGGCAGGGCTCCCGCAGCCCAGGGAGAAGGAGGGTTCCTGAACTTACAGTTTTGCCCCACCTTTCCCCTGGCCCCCCAGCTGGCCCTGGATCGGTTCTGTACTATGATCATCAGACTGGCAGCTGGTTTAGTTCCGACAGCTTTTCCTTCTCCTTCTCCAAACTTCTAGCTTTAGGAAGTACTTAACAAGTCTTGTGTTTAAACGAGAACATGGCAGGGGCCAGAGGACTCTCAGGAACAATAGGCAGGGGGCAATGACCTCCCTCAGACTCCCCTAGCCTTTGTTCACAGCCCAGAAGGCACTGCGTGAGCTTGGAAAAATCATTTTGTCATGGGGGAGACTGTGAGGGAAGGTGGAGAGAGAACAAAAAAGTTGGGAAGCTAGTTCTTAAAGATAATGTATCCCTGGCAATTTCTCTAGATTTATAGGAACAGGAGACTTAAAGAGCTTAATTTCAAATTATATAATGTATTATCACTCTACACGCATGGATTCACAGTCCAGATTTAGATTCAAGGGGGAAAAAAAGTTGATAGGTTAAACTGAGAGTGTGCAACTCAACACTTAAAAATAAAATTGATAATTTGCTTAAGTATGAACATTTTGATTCTATAGGGAAATTATTAGGTGTCAGAAATGATTTGCATGACATCAGAGCATATATTCTGAGAGCCTGATAAGTGCTGTATCTCTGCTGTCAAAGCGTTTGCAGTCTAACTGGGTTAAGAAGGCATGAATTTTGAAAAGGCGTGATAAAAATGTTTGCTAAACAGAGTCAGAAGGTTTAGGAATGGCATTTTTTAGCAAATATCAGTGCTATGAGATTTTAGGACAAAGAAAAAATGAAATCCATCAAGAACAGTTTTGCTAAATTTGGCATTTACAATGTTTTACCTTCTACACAATGTCAATTTAGTGCTTGGCTGGACAGACGTTATATCTTATTTCTAACACCTGGAACATGCTGACACAGAATAAGCCCTTAATTCATGCTTGCTGAATGAACAAGTGAATGAATGAATGAATTCAGGTAAAGAAAGCAGACAGTTTCCACTGTTTTTAGGCATTCCTTGTGGGCACACTTCCCAGGAGAAGCAGATGCTTGCCAGAGTCACAAGCCCTCCCCATATCTGCCAAGACAGCGCAAGTCTGGAGTAGCAATTATGCAACTTATAGCCTTGGACAAGTCCCTGCACCATCATCTGTGAAGGAAAATCCACTTCACAGGAGATAGTGCAGGCCACGTTCTTACCCAGGTGCTATAAGGACACGTACACAAATGAACCTGCTTTTGTACAACGCATCCTAATTTGCATATAAGAAAACTATGCATTTACCTGCCCTAAGAGACTTTTCTAATTACTTTTATTCCTTTTTATATGCAGCCCACATTTTTAAGCAGGAGACTGGAGTTCAGCCCCTGGGTCAGGAAGATCCCCTGGAGGAAGAAATGTCAATCCACTCTAGTATTCTGGCCCAGAAAATTCCACGGACAGAGGATCCTGGTGGGCTATTCATTCAGTGGCAAAAAGAGTCGCACGTGGCTGAACACAAACATTTTCACAAAAAATAAACTAAATAAAATAAATGTCATCCTTAGTAATGAAATAATCTCTTTTCAAGTTGAAATAGAGTTGATTTACAATGTTTCAGATGCATGGCAAAGTGATTCCAGTATACACAGATATATCTATTCTTTTTCAGATTCTTTTCCATTATAGATTATTACAAGATATTGAATATACCTACTTTTTAAAAACTTTATTTGGTTTTTCTCTTTCTGACTTTAAAAAAAGTGTGTTCAGGGATAAAGGGAGTCTTCTGGAGCAACATCCACTGGCATGGCAAGTCAGGAGAACCATCCCCGAGGACTCTGGCTCTGGCCGGGCGCCGTGCTCCCCAGAGCAGGCCCCGTGGCTCCCAGCACACCCGGCATCAGGGCGGAGCGGGTTAAACCTCAAGGTCAACGTTGAGCAGCCTTCCGCTGGAAGCCGCCCCACTGTCGCGGTGCCCTGTGGCCCAGCTCTCCCCACCTCTGCTTCGCTGGAAGCAGGCCATTGGGGCGGCTCATTTTAGAGCTTGAGCTTATCAGTAAAAAGAGATTTAAGTGGACAGGTTCAAAATGGGGCAGTGCAAAGTCCAGGTAATTGGTCACGTCCCATCTCGTCTCCTGCATGAGCTCCACTGTTAAGGTAGTTTGCTTCCCCTATGAAGTGTGTGTGTGGGGGGGAGTGGTGTTAAGAAATTTTGCAGCCATGAAAGATGACATTGCTCACTCAACCCGGAGAGCTTGATTTCCAGGGAAGTTCTCTCAGTCTGGGGAGCAGGGCTGTCTCTGGCCCTGCAGATGGAGGCAGGAAGCTGAAGGGGCTCTGCTGGGCAGGCAGACTTGGGGCAGGGGGTCTGTGTGGGGTGGTCTGGAGAATGCAGTGAGACCCTCCTGCCCTATTCCTTCCCCTGAAAGCTCCCGGGAATCAGATGATGCAAAAAAGCAAACCATCCCCCCTCCCTAACCAAAATACTTCTGTTTAAAAATCAAATATATGGAAGGATGCACATGGTTTAGTTTTATTTTGGTAGGGGCGAGATAGAACACGAGCTGGGCCAGGGGAAGGTCCATCAGGCACTTGGTTGGGAGGTGGCAAGAGTGGTGGTTAAAATGCAAACTGTGGTTCCACCCTGTACTAACTGTGAGTAATTTCAGCCTAAGTATCAGTTTTCTTTCTGTTCACAGGGGATAATAACAGTATCAGCTCAGGAGGCCATAGAGAGGATTAAATATGATAATGTATGGTAAACCCTAGCAAGGTGGGTGGCACACCGTGAATGCTCAACAAGCAGGAGCCATTACTAGTAACAATAACATTACTACTAATATATGGTAGAAAAATAATGATATATGTTTAGAACATTCTTGTTGGACTTCCCTGGTGGTCCAGTGGTTCAGAATCTGCCCACCACTGCAGGGCATGTGGGTTTGATCCCTGGCCTGGGAAGATTCCACATGCCTCGGGGCAACTAAACTGGTGAGCTGCAACTATTGAAGCCCACACACCCTAGAGCCTGTGCTCCACAAGAGAAGCCGCCACAGTGAAAAGCCCATGCACCACAAGAAAGAGTAGTCCCTGCTCGCCACAGTGAGAGAAAGCCTGTGCAGAGCCAAGAAGACTCGGTGCAGCCAAAAATAAACACACTTAAAAACAAACAACAGTATTGTTCATCAAGTCTAGCTGTTATGATGGCAGAGTTAGGAAAACCATCTCCTTGGGGGCTTCTGAGGACTCCGTCGTCAGATTGTACCTGGGCTGGCAGCTCCATGTTCAGACACGGAGACCATCCTAGATACCCACACAGCACTGGACTGTTCTCCGAGGGCATTGCCTGATGCTAGCTTATTTGCTCTGTACAGTAACTCTATGAAGAGGTTTTATAGAAGAAGAAATGAAAGCTCAGAGAGGTGCCCCAAGTCTGCCTGCTTAAATACAGAGCCAGGACTAAGGTCTCCCACATTGCAGGCAGATTCTTTACCAGCTAAGCCACCAGGGAAGCCCAAGAATACTGGAGTGGGTAGCCTATCCCTTCTCCAGGGGATCTTTCTGATCCAGGAATCGAACTGGGCTCTCCTGCATTGCAGGCAGATTCTTCACCAGCTTAGCTACCAGTTGAATCCCAAAATGTAGTTTCACTCACTACAGATTCTGTGCTCTTCTCATCAGACCAGTGTTCAAAACAAAAATTCCATGGCCCTAAATCCCTAAATTCCACAGATTTTGATTATTGGCCAGGAATTTTTTTCTAAGTGCTAGGCAGCTTGGAGAATTTCCAACTCACAGCTTCTTTGTTATCTTTGAGTTTTCAAATGAACTAAAAATTGGAAATGGGAATGTAATGGAGAGAGGGGAGGGGTGGAAACAGGAGGCCAGTCTGACCAGGAGGAGGCCTGGCGCACCCCAGGTAAACCCCAGGGCTGTCGACACGCATCCGGAGCCGGGGAGGAGCGGCTTCCATTGAGAAGACCATCCACGGGCCGGGCACTATTCCGAGCCCCCGAGCACATCCACACACAGTTTGGCCCCATCCTCGTGACCATCCTCTGATGTCATCCAGCTCCATTTTACAGACGAGAAACCGGAAGCGTGGAGTCACTTAGGCAAGGCCACCTCTTTGCTCAAAGCGGTTGGTGAAGTACTGTTGGTCCTACTCGTAGAACCAATTCACCGCCTGGCTGAGGGCGGCAGTGAGGCTCAACGGAATGGGTCGGAGACCTTTGGGCAAGGAGAAGGGCAGGGCTCCCCGGGACCTGCAGCACACCTGTGGCTGCCTCCTTCCTCCCATCCCCAGAGCTGAGGTGGGCCACACTCCTGTCTAAGATTCATCCTCCCACCGTGCTTGAGGTTGCATGCTTTCTGGTCTCTTCTAGAGCTTTCTGGAAGCAGTGATTAGTGCCTTCTTTTTCTTTACCACCTTTAACTTTTTCCTCTATCAGTTCCTTCTCAGTGATCTGTGAATAGGTTTAGGTGAGCCTGTCATTAACAATTCTTGAGCGTCACATGGCCTAAATCTGCTAAAATTGATTTCATCCCTCAGCCTACCCCAAATCTTCTCCCCTGTGTTCACCATCTCAGGAATGATAGCATTCGTCTGGATGGCCAGGGCGGAAATCTCGGCATCATCTTTGGCCCCTCCCTCTCAGTCACTTTGTCATCCAATTCATTGCCTCGTTGTAGATGGCACCCTATAAATGCCTCTCAAACATCACATCTCTCCTCGGTCACCACCTTCAGCCGTCCTCATGCTGGATCAGCACTGTCGGGATGGTTTTCTCCTTTTCGAGTTTTGTCAACCTCCCCCAGGTTCTCTACATGACAGCAAGAGAGATCTTTATAAACAGAAAGCCGATCCTGCCATTCCCTTGCTTAAACCCTGCAGTGCCTCTGCTAAATCCTCAATTGAAGACTAAAGGACGTGGAGGGACACAGACTTTGGTGATACGGTCCTGCTCACTTCTCCGGACTACTGCCCCTCTCCCCCCAGAACCCTCATCCCTCCCACCAGCCAACTGGGCCAGTTCTCCTGACCCTCCAGCGCAGTGTCACCTGGCCCAGAAATTCTCCTCTAAACGCCCCTATGTGCTTGGACCCTGATAGCATTTACTCACCACGTGATAACTATCGATTTTTTTGTATCCTGAACTACAGAAAGCACCTCCTCCTTGAGGATAGGGACAGTGTCTTATCCATCAGTATCTATTCTTCATCCCATACCTGGCATTTGGATAAAACTTGGGCTCCAAAATCACTGCAGATGGTGACTGCAGCCATGAAATTAAAAGACACTTGCTCCTTGGAAGAAAAGCTATGACCAACTGAGACAGTGTATGAAGAAGCAGAAAGGTTACTTTGCTGACAAAGGTTTGTCTAGTCAAAGCTATGATTTTTCCAATAGTCATGTATGGTTATAAGAGTTGGACCATAATGAAGGCTGAATACCAAAGAATTGATGCTTTTGAACTGTGGTGTTAAAGAAGACTCTTGAGAGTCTCTTGGACTGCAAGGAGATCAAACCAGACAATCCTAAAGGAAATCAACCCTGAATATTCATTGGAAGGACTGATGCTGAAGCTGAAGCTCCAATACTTTGACCACCTGATGTGAAGAACTGACTCATTGGAAAAGACCCTGATGCTGGGAAAGATTGAAGTCAGGAAGGAGAAGGGGATAACAGAGGATGAGATTGTTGGATGGCATCACCGACTCAATGGACATGAATTTGAGCAAGTTCTAGGAGTTGGTGATGGACAGGGAAGCCTGGTGTGCTGCAGTCCATGGGGTCGCAAAGAGTCAGACACGCCCAAGCGACTAAACAACAACAACAACAACCATAGATATGGGTTGGATGAATAAGTGACCCAGCAAGGCCGTGAGGGGAAACCAGAAACTCATCAGAAGGACTTTGGAGCTCAGAGTACACATGTTTTCCTCATTTAGGGGCTAAGTTGGCAGCAGAGATGGACTGAAATGGTCCAGAGGAAGCCCCTGAAAGCTAATACCTGCTGAACTAGCCTCTTTGTAAACCTTGCTGTTAATTATTATCTCTTCATTTCTGTAGTAATCCTATAATGTAGAGACTGTTTTTGCTCTCATTTTACAGATGAGGAAACCAAGGCTCAGAGAAGTTAAAGAATTTGCTGACAGTCACATGGTAGTGATCCTAAGATCCAAACCCTAGTCTATGTACCTTTCTCTATGTTACAATTTAGTTCCACAGCTTGCTCCTGCAGCTGCCTCAGTCTGTTACACATGTGGAATATTTAGGGAGTTCTTATGACTCCACATGCAGAGATAAAACTAGGCAACAGCTTGTAAGAAGGACAAATTTCCCAGACTTGGCACTCTCATGCTAAGAATCTGGGTGTCTTTGTTTAGCATCTAACTGGACTCAAGATTCTGTAATCCCGGACTTTGAGAGCTGGAGAGGACCTGAGCAATCCTTTTATCCAGGTCAATCCTTTGACACATGAAGGGCCCAGCGCTCTGCCCTTTGAGTGTCCTGATCCTCCGGCCAAGCTGTACGTGCTTTGCCATGCTGGTGCTCGATCATGTATATTTGAGTCTTAATAAAACAGCTCTCTAAAAACTTCAAACCACACTTGTCAGAGAAAGAATTTCAACTTCCTTAATGGCCAGATGTCATTACATCAGTGGGCCTGGACTGGCTGGAACCAGGAAGTTCAGGGGAAAGCAGGACTTCGGGTGAAATGGGGTTTCGATGGTGAGGGTGGCCCAGGGGTGGGGGCGAGCTGGAATTCTTTCCCCATACGACCTTCCTTTTCACAAACATCAGGGAAAAACAAGACGGGACTTCAGAAAGCTTTGCTGAACACATACCTGGTAGCAGGAACTGGAGAAGTTGTCCTCGGGTGCTTATGATCCAAAAGGCAGATAGATGTGAGTGCAGTAGTTAGACGCGATAAACATCTAAGGGCAAAATACTCAGAGCAGGGCACCAAGGGCTTTGCCTTGGAAGTCAGGGAAGGCTTCCTCCAGGAAGTGGCCCCCAGCTGGGCTTGGAAGGAAAAACAGAAGAGGAGGCAGGTCATTTCAGACAGAAGAGCAAAGCTGGGGCTGAGGGTTAATTTAATGAGGGTACCAATGAAAGCAGTGCTGCTCGGAGTGTGGAATGTGTACCAGGAGCATAAGGATCATGGGGTGGGGGGAAGTGTTAGAAATGTAGAAATCATTGGGCCCCACACCTGAACCTACTGGATTAGAACCACTGGGAATGGGCCCTGCGATCTGCGTGACTTAACAAGCAGCCCAGGTGATTCTGACGTTCCCTAGACGTTAAGGCCCATTGAATCAGAGCGTCCCTAATTGGAAGTCCAGAGCATCCTTGCTTCCGTGGGGGGGCTTTGGGGCAGAGACAGCTGCAGGCGGAGCGTGGGTGCCGGCACTCAGGTTCCCTTCTGAAACACCCCTTGTGCTCCGGTCCTTCCCAGACTCAGCCAAGCATCATACATTGCACTGTGTACTTTATGGCGGTTTCGCCTTCTCATCTGCGAGGCCCTAGAGCGCCCGGCTTCCCTGTGATTCTAGGTGCTGACCGTGTCACTATGTCACAGCCATGTCTCCAGGGGACTTGTCGTGTCTGCCAGGGCCCTGTGAGTGTTCCCTCCCGGAATTCTCACTTTCTTTGTGTCCTTAATGACTCAGACGCCAGTCCCCCACGGCGACCTTCCCAAACACCTCATCTGAAAGAGGCACACACCCCTGTCTCACTCACTCCCCGTACCCCAATCTTGCTTTGTTTTCTCCATCACGTGAATCAACGTCTATCCTACGTTTTCCTTTCTGCTTCTTGCCAGTCCTCCCGGCCGCCAGTAAAATGTGAGGTTCACAAGGACAGAGGCTTGTGTGGTTTTTATCTCATTGCTGTAGTCTGCATGCGAAGACATAGCCTGGCATAGATGTGCCCTATGTGTCCAATGAATGAGCGGTTTACCGGTTCTGCACGTGTGGCTCCAGTTATAATTGATTAAGCCAGGAATGAGTCCCTAATTCAGGGGCAGCTTCCCACTGCTGGGGCAATGGCCTTGGAGGGGGTCTGGCATGAAGAGTCTTGGTGACAGGCTGACCCCGTCAGGCCCCACTGTGAGACACGGGAAGGAAAGCTGACAGTGGGATGGGATCCAAGAAAAGAGTCACAGAGACAAGGCCACAGAAGCTCCAGGCAGAGAAGTAACAGCAGTGCAGCAGAGAAAAGCTGCGTCATCTTCACGGTGGAGAAACCATGATTATCAAGTCTGATAATCCCAGAGAAGAGCTCGGAAAGGCCGGGTGAGATGGGGTGGAGAGGGGCGTGGGGAGTGCTCTTCTATCCTGGATGATGTCCTCGGGGGCTTCGCAGGCCGGCTGTGTGGCCTTCCTTCACTCTCTGCACAGCCTCCAAACAGCTTTCCATCAGCTACGATAATTGGCGGGTACCTGGCTCCTTCAACAAAGGCACCTGCTGCCCAGCCCAGCCCCTGGCCGGAGAGGGACTCTGAGTGACCCAGCTGGCCTGGCCCTCACTCGGGGGAAGGCACCTGCCTTGGGGTAAAGTGCCGAGGGCCGGGCCCTGGGGAGTGTCTCTGCCCCTCCCCGGAGGCAAGGCCCAGCTGAGCTGCTCCTTCTAAAGGGCGGCAATATGGAGGGGGCCTCTGGCAATTGCACTTTACACAGGCCCTTTCCCTTTATGACTGTGCGGGGAGAAGGTCAGGGAGAGGCCTTGTTGCTCCGCCAAGTCTGCAAACAAAATCCCATGTTTGCTGTTCCAGGGTGTCCTTGGAGCGGCTCCTCTGAGGCAGGCTGGGGGGTGAGGCGCGGGGTGCCAGCGGTGGATGGTGTGGGGCAAGGAGCGTCACCCCTGCCCCCATCCCCACTCGGCTGTTACCTGATCCGTCACAGGCCCGGGCCCTCCCCTCTGCCTGCTTCCTGCGTCATTTCCCAAGGACATCTGTGGAAATCTGCCCGTCCACCCCGACGGAAGCCCAATTTTTCTGGAGTTGCTAGCGCAACTCTGAAAACATTTTATTTTGGCTCTGCTTAACACTGAGATTGTTGGGGCTCATATCTTTTTCGTAAATGGAAAACATTCTGAACAGATGGCATGATAACAAAAACTCATTTGTTCTGCGAATATTTATGAAGTTCCACTAAGTGTCAGGCACTGGACCAGAAGTGGAGAAGACAGCGGTGACAATACAGAAACGCCTGCCCTCCCTGAGCCCCTGTCAACGGGAGAGACAGGTAGTAAATAGATAGTGATAAACGGGAATACCATGAAGGAAGAAGTACAAGATACGACTGGAGCTTATCACAGTGGAGACTGGACCCAGGCTGGGAGTCTGAAGAAACTTTATTGAAGAATGAGTAGGTGTGTTAGCCTACTAAAGAGGGTGTAGAAAGTGTTCCACACAGAGGAACGTATTTGTAGGTTAGAGAGGAGATAGGTATAAAAAAAGATATGGCTGAACTAGACAGGAAGATGGAAGCAGTGAGACACATTAAATACAATTTATGGAAAAACAGAACAGGCTTTGCTCTTCACCCCCTCCAGAATCTGGCATTCAACAATCAAATGAGCTTCCCTTTCCCCAACCCTGCATGACAAATGGTTTTAGCAGTTCAGGGCAAACAGACAGACTAATGGTCACACTCTGAGTGTCTGTCACTGTCCACAGTCCATCTAGAGAAGTCGGCTATGGAGCCTGTCCCGCAGGCCAGTCCCCCTGGTCCGAGGAGGGGTTCCTGACCAGACAGGCCAGTGGTCAGTCCTGTCAGTGGGCTATGCAACGGCCTATTTCAAAAGCTCTGTCAAACAGAGGCAGCCTGTGCTACATGCGATGCACAAACCGATAAGAATCTGAATTCTTATTTAAAGGGGCTATTGAACAAGAAGCATCATACAGAATTGGTCCATAGCAGCAAAGCGGGGGAAACAGAGGCAGGGAGTTGCCGAGACAACAGAAAGCTGAGACGCTCGGTGTGAAGCCCAAAGCCTGCTGCAGAGTGTCGTCTGGGCCCCAAGACAGTTCCGTCTCCACGAGGCTTGGCTGTGCTGTTGAGGGTCCTGTCTTCCTGTCTCTCCACAGATCCCTTACAACGAACCTCACTCACCTCCTGGGTCCTGCTTCTTATGCTGGAGAGCTAGACTCCACAAAGTGGGCTTTGACATCTGACATCTGGCTGAATTTTCACTTTTACACCAATTGCTTGGTTTACAGCCTTAGAATCAAAGTTTTTTGGGCTTTCTCCATTTTCTACCAGTTTTCTTTTTACTCATGTTTTGAGTATTAGATTAACTCACTGTTTCAGTTCAGTTCAGTCACTCAGTCATGTCCAACTCTTTGCAACTCCATGAACCACAGCAGGCCAGGCCTCCCTGTCCGTCACCAACTCCCAGAGTCCACCCAAACCCATGTCCATTGAGTCAGTGATGTCATCCAACCATCTCATCCTCTGTCATCCCCTTCTCCTCATGCCTTCAATCTTCCCCAGCATCAGGGGTTTTCAAATGAGTCAGCTCTTCGCATGAGGTGGCCAAAGTATTGGAGTTTGAGCTTTAGCATCGGTCCTTCCAGTGAACACCCAGGACTGATCTCCTCTAGGATGGACTGGTTGGATCTCCTTGCAGTCCAAGGGACTCTCAAGAGTCTTCTCCAATATCACAGTTCAAAAGCATCAATTCTTCGGTGCTCAGCTTTCTGTATAGTCCAACTCTCACATCCATACATGACCACTGGAAAAACCATAGCCTTGACTAGACGGAGTTGACAAAGTAATGTCTCTGCTTTTTAATATGCTGTCTAGGTTGGTCATAACTTTCCTTCCAAGGAGTAAGCATCTTTTAATTTCATGGCTGCAATCACCATTTGCAGTCATTTTGGAGCCCAGAAAAATAAAGTCAGCCACTGTTTCCACTGTTTCCCCATCTATTTGCCATGAAGTGATGGGACCGGATGCCATGATCTTCATTTTCTGAATGTTGAGCTTTAAGCCAACTTTTTCACTCTCCTCTTTCACTTTCATCAAGAGGCTCTTTAGTTCTTCTTCACTCTCTGCCATAAGGGTGGTGTCATCTGCATATCTGAGGTTATTGATATTTCTCCTGGCAATCTTGATTCCAGCTTGTGCTTCATCCAGTCCAGCGTTTCTCATGATGTACTCTGCATATAAGTTAAATAAGCAGGGTGACAATATACAGCCTTGACGTACTCCTTTTCCTATTTGGAACCAGTCTGTTGTTCCATGTCCACTTCTAACTGTTGCTTCCTGACCTGCAAACAGGTTTCTCAAGAGGCAGATCAGGTGGTCTGATATTCCCATTTCTTTAATTTTCCACAGTTTATTGTGATCCACACAGTTAAAGGCTTTGGCATAGTCAATAAAGCAGAAATAGATGTTTTTCTGGAACTCTCTTGCTTTTTCAATGATCCAGCAGATGTTGGCAATTTGATCTCTGGTTCCTCTGCCTTTTCTAAAACCAGCTTGAACATCTGGAAGTTCACGGTTCACGTATTGTTGAAACCTGGCTTGGAGAATTTTGAGCACTACTTTGCTAGTGTGTGAGATGAGTGCAATTGTGCGGTAGTTTGAGCATTTTTTGGGATTGCCTTTCTTTTGGACTGGAATTAA
Source organism: Muntiacus reevesi (assembly GCF_963930625.1). Lineage (NCBI taxonomy): Eukaryota > Metazoa > Chordata > Mammalia > Artiodactyla > Cervidae > Muntiacus > Muntiacus reevesi. The sequence goes on along the minus strand of NC_089255.1, from coordinate 7,767,470 downwards.
AACTGATCTCTTCCAGTCCTGTGGCCACTGATGAGTTTTCCAAGTTTGCTGGCATACTGAGTGCAGCACTTTCACAGCATCATCTTCCAGGATTTCAAATAGCCCAACTGGAATTCCATCACCTCCACTAGCTTTGCTTGTAGTGATGCTTCCTAAGGCCCACTTGACTTCATGTCCCAGGATGTCTGGCTCTAGGTGAGTGATCACATCATCGTGAGTATCTGGATCATGAAGATCTTTTTTGTACAGTTCTGTACAAAACTCACTGTTTAAGCAAATACAATTTATTTTCCCAATACAGAGAAGAGTGAAAGCTGTGTGTGAAAGATGTTAGCCCTTACTTTCCAAAAGTGGCAACCCACTCCAGCATTCTTGCCTGGAGAATCCCATGGACAGAGGAGCCTGGTGGGCTACGGTTCATAGGGTCACAAAGAGCTGGACACAAGAGAAGTGGCTTAGCACGCATGCATGCACGCAGGAGACAGACTAAGCACCCGAGCCCAGTCTCTTCCCCTCTTCCTTCATCATTTTTCCTACACTGTGCTGCCTGTTTCATTCATTAAATATGTATCGGACAGTGTCTACTCTGGGGAGGTATATAATTTAAGTTGATATTGTTCTCAAGAGGTTTGTGGTCGAGGTGAAGAATCAGACAGGAGCATTAATGATGATAAACTGAGTGACAAGTGATATTGTAGAGGTGTGTCCTGGTGTCTTGAGAGCTCAGAGGAGGGGCCGCTACATCAGACTTCAAGGGCTGCCCAGTGATAGTCAAGGACAATGTCTTAGAAAAGGTGACCTTTGACCTGAGTTTAAAGGATAAGCTTTAAACAGCAGATAAATTCAGCAGACAAAGGAGCAGGGAAAGGCTTTTTAGGTCAAGGGAACAACATAGGGCTGACAAGGCATGACCGGTTTGGGGAATCACAAGCATGTTTTTTTCATTATGGCTAAAGTAACTTTGAATGTTGTGTAGGGTTGCCAGATAAAAAATACAACTCATCCAGTTGATCTGAATTTCAGAGAAACAATAAATCCTTTTTGAGCATAAGTATGTGCCTTGCAGATTTAACTGATATCTATGTTTTTATTTGCTAACTCTGGCAGTCCTAATGTTAGGGAATAGCAGAAAATAAGGCCAAGTCGGTAGGCATAAGGCAGCCATGGAGTTTGTGCTTTCAGCCAAGGACTCGAACTTTTTCCTGAAGGCCCTCAGGTGCTCTCCAGGAACATGATATATGGGAGTGCTTTGACCGGACTTGCATTTCAGAAAAGTTTAGAGACTAGATTGAAACAGGCTGGGTAGCAAGCAGAAAACCAATTAGATGGTGTGGAAGCTTGCTACTTCTGCCTTTAAACACAGTTCACATTCTCTCCTAGTGAGACCCTGGCATCTCAGTTAAAGACCACTTTCACAGTCTCCTTTCATGCCGCATGTCCAGCAGTCCTAAAGGGAAGGGCCATGTGTTACTTCTGAATTTTGCCACTAAAACGATTGGGCATCTGCGATCTGATCCCCTCCCTTAAACTAGAACCCGGATGTGTGGGAAGTCAGCTTTACCCAGTAGACAGGGACCATGCCCGAGGGTCTAGGGATGATGAAGCTAGAAGACAGAAGGAACCTGGGTCCCGTGGTGATGCTTCGAAGCCAACCGGACCACTCTCCCTCCTCAGCACTGTCCTCTGAGAGAGAATACACTTCTACCCTGTTTGAATCTCTGCAGTTTTGCATCTCTTTGTTTTGGCAATTTTATTTGTACCCTAACTCTTACAAAAGGCACATGTGAAGACTCAAGAAAGAAAACATTTCCATTGAGATTTAATAAATTCTCAAAGTTCTAAGTCTGCTAACATTTTACTTTTGCTTCACCATATTTTAATTATTGACATTTTTTAATCATATTGTGAGGTTCTATTAGCTTTAATGCTTCATGAATTTAATTGAAACTGGTAAGGTGGTGTTACTGGTAAAGAACCTGCCTGCCACTGCAGGAGATGTAAGAGATGCGGGTTCAGTCCATGGGTCAGGTAGATCCCCTGGAGGAGGAAATTGCAACCCACTCCAGTATTCTTGCCTGGGAAATCCCATGGACAGAGGAGCCTGGTGGGCTACAGTCCAAAGGGTCGCACAGAGTCAGACGGCTAGTGACTTAGCACAAGAAACACGGCAAGAGAGATGGAATTTAATTCAAAACTTTTCATTGGGGGGCTTCCCTGGTAGCTCAGTAGTAAGGAATCCGCCTGCCAATAACGGGAGACAGGGGTGCAAGAGACATGGGTTTGATCCCCGATCCGGGAAGATCCCATATACCATGGAGCAACTGAGCCCGTGCCCCCCCCCACTACTGAGCCTGCGCTCTAGAGCCCAGGGCCCGCAACTACTGAGCCCAGTACCACAGCTACGGAAGCCAGTGTGCCCCAGGGCCCGTGCTCCGCAGCCAGAGGAGCCACTGAGATGAGAAGTCTGCGCACTGCAGGTAGGGAGTGGCCCGGCTCACCACAGCTAGAGAAAAGTCCTCCCAGCAACAAAGACCCAGCACGGCCAAAAATAAATAAATACAATTATTAAAGAAAAAAAAACTTTTCAGGTTGGAAGGAAGAGCAGTGTATTTAGCTGAACTATTTCATAACTATTTTGCATTAGCATTACCCAGCCATGACCGCTGTGATAAAGAATAGTCTCCCTTGCCATTTGGGAATTAGTGAAAAATGTCAAGATCAGAACTTAGTACTGACAGGGAGCACAAGAGACAGTGAGTCTATGGCAGCTTGACGTTTACAGGTGTGGAAATAGTGGTTCTCTATCACTCCTCAGACATGCTAAAATCAGAAAATAACAAGTAAACAAAGGCCTTCTGGGCCGTGGTTTAGCTCCCAATCATATCAGTAGGGTGGGTTTTTTTTTAATCTAAAGAGTATGAAAAATGTGCATTTTAACCATGTATTAAAAATTGCTATATACTCAAAGCAATCTCTAGCTTTAGTACAATCCCTATCAAAATCCCAAAGGCATTTTTCACAGAAATAGAACAAACAATCCCCAAATTTGTATGGAACTACAAAAGATCCCAAATAGTGAAAGCAATTTTGAGAAGAAAGAGAAAAGCTGGAGGTAACACATTCCCTGGTTTCGAAGTATATTACAAATATATGCTCATCAAAACAGTAGGTAAGAACAGACACCTAGGTCAATGGAATAGAATAGACAACCCCGAAATAAATCCATACATATATGACACATTATTTTATAACAAATGAGCCACAAATATACAGTGGGAGAAAATGGTGCTGGGAAAACCAGACAGCCATAGCCGTATGTTAAAGAATAAAACTGGACCACAATCTTATACCATACATTATACATATATATGTGTGTGTGTGTGTGTGTGTGTGTGTGTGTATAATGGAATATTATTCAGCCATAAAAAGAAGAAAATCTTGCCATTTGCAACAACATGGTTGGACCTAGAGGGCATTATGCTAGGTGAAATAAGCCAGACAGAGAAAGATAAATACCATATGACGTCACTTACATGTGTAATCTAAAACAAAACCAACCAAACAAAACCCCCAAACAAACAAACAATAAATAGCTAAACTCATAAATACAGAGAAGAGAGCAGTAGTTGCAAGAGTTAGGTGTTGGTGAAATGGGCAAAGGGAGTCAAAAGTGCAGCCTTCCAGTTATGAAATAAATAACTCAGGAGGATACAATGTACAGCACGGTGACAATTGTTAACAGTATCATATTGCATGTTTGAAAGTTGCTAAGGGTACAAATCTTAAAATTTCTCATCACAAGACAAAATATTTTATAACTATGTATGGTGATAGATGTTAACTAAACCTATTGTGTGATCATTTTGCAATAAATACAAATATTGAATCATTATATTCTGCACCCCGAACCAATATAATGTTATATGTCAATTAAACTTCAATTAAAAAAAATAAAAACTGCTTCAAAAAATTTTAACCATTTTTTGTTTACATATAAAGGGAAAGATATTTTTTACATATCTAAAATACAGAAGTGACAGTGTCACATTGGAAATGAAAAATGGTTTTATGCAGCAATTTTTTAAATTATACATAATTAACCGCCTACTCACCAAAAATGGCTTTCCCTCTTTTTGACCAACTTTGAGTCACTTTCGTTAGCTTTATACTCAGCTGAAAATGACAGAAAACTTTATCACCATTAGGAAGTCAAGTACCTTCTAGTCTCTTGCTTCGCCATCCTCGATTGGGCTTCAACCCCATGGTCTGAAATGACTGATGAGATCCAGTCATCAAGTCAATGTTCCAGGCAGCCTGACCTTTTTGGAAATTATACACATTTCCACTTTCATCCCCTTGCCTAGAACTTAGACATATGGCTACTTTTGTGTACAAGGGAAGTTGGTGTTTATTCTGTGACTAGATATCTAGCTAAGAGCAGGACATCTATTGCTAAAAAAAGAAGAAAACAGATATAGGGGCCATTAGGAGTGGCAGTTAGGGACCTCAGGGGCTAGATGATATAAATATTCAGGAGGGAGTGCTTTTAAAAATTATACCATAATAATGATAGTGACTCCCCTAAAAAGGTCAAGTGACTTTCATTTACTACTACAGGGCATAACATTGCCACTGGTCTTAATGGAGAATAACTGCCCAAAGAGAGGCAATGCTAGCTGGAGACAGGGAGAATGAACTTTCAGAACAGAATCAGGGCCGCTGTCTGGCCTGGTTAGCATCAGTGGGCAGACAGGAGACACAGCCTCCTCTGCGGCCGTTCCCAGCACCAACTGCTCAGGTCGCCTGATTCTTATCTCTTGGAATCAGGACAAATCATGTTTTGAAGAGTTGAAACTTGGGCTGTGGGAAATTTAAAGGAGCCTGCAGTTTAAAATCAGATGAGCACATCGGGGTAATAAAATACAGTGTCCTCCAGAGACTGAGTGTCTAATCCTTCCTCTTCTTGCTGGGCTCCCACCTTCCATGGTGGGTCAGAGCTGTTATTTCATACCATAGAATTTATTCCATTGAAAATAAAGATGAGTGGTCGGAAAAAAAGCCTTCAGTTGCTAGTGGAAAGTGGCTTTTAAATGAAGTTTATGTTTCCCCAATTAAACTGTAATTTGAAAATGACTCATTCATTTGCTTGTTGATTCACTGGGTCAAGCATTGCTTGGATGACTTTGCACACTGGCAGATCTACAGTGATGACCTTGAAAACCCTGGTCAATTCTGATAGATTTGCATGTGTCCATGGATCCTATGGACTCTATAGGTTTCTTGATTTTTCATTTAGCTGAGAAAGAGCATTGAGTTTGGAAGCTGGAGTTCAAGTCAGCCCCCGTGTACCCTTGGGCAACTCTCTCAATCATATGGAGCCCAGCTGGCTCAACTGCATGCTTTATGGTTGAGTTAGGTATGGGGTCTTAAGTCAAATTCCTGCAGTGGTTAGGCACATAACACAAGTAAGTGAAGTGGACCTTGGCTTAAGAAAATCAGAAGCAGAGGTCTGTTTTGCTTTTCTCTGAACTCAGGTTTAAGGAAAACAAGAATGTAAGCCTAATGATCAACGGTCACCATCACTCAGCTTCAAAACCAGAGGAGCTCCAGGGAGCAGTGGGGGCTGGGGTCACCTGCAGACGCCAGGCCCCTCCCAGGTGGGGCTGCTCTTGCTTGTCTTCAGCGGGGACTGTGCGCCGAGTGCCACGAGGTCTACTGCATTTTCAACAAAATTGAGAAATATGAATGTCTTTCTTTTGTGAAATTTTCTATTTTCTGATTTGGAAGCAACTCATTCAAATCTTTCAAAAAAAATCTAGTGCCAGTCAAATCTGAGCAGGCCAAACCCCACAAGCTTGGTTTGTAGGGTGGCCCACTGTTTCTGGGTCACACCGAGGTCCCTGGAGCAGTGGTTCTAAAGTCAGGATTTCTGACCCACCAAGAGCTTCAGCAGATCAAAATCCCCATTAATTACACGCTAAGTTTGGTGAGTATACATTTTAGGGGAAGAGGACTTACAGGTTTTGGCAAAATTAAGAACCCATGACTAGCAAACTTTTAAGACCCACCATGTAACCAGCATTTATTTTCAGAATGCCAAGCAGTTTGTGATAATGTAATCAGACCCTTGTGATAATTACATTATCTGTAATCAGATAATGTAATGAATGAGGTCCCCTCATTCATTCAGCAAGAGTTACTGAACATTTATGATGTGCAAGGCACCTTCAAGGCACTGGAAATATAGAAGCAAGTAAAAGAGACCAAGTCTTTGTTCCCATGAAATGTACATTCTAGTTGAAAGACACAGATAATATCTATAAAAAGAAGATATCTATTAATTCAGATGGTGATGAGGGCCATGCAAGTTCAGAGGAGGCAGAGCGACAAGGTGGGGCGGAGGGGCATTTTCGGGGGAGTAAAGTGGCAAGTCCTCTCTGTTAAGATTTTACCTGAGCAGAGACCTGGCTGATGTAAAGGAGCAAGCTGTGCACATTTCAGGAAAGAGCATTTCGTAGGAAGTTGAGAAAAGAACGAAGCCCTGAGGTGGGTGTGAACAGCAGTCCCTTACTAGAGCAGCAGGGTTAACTATACCTACTTCTTCTTCTTGAAGTCGCTCAGTCGTGTCCGACTCTTTGCGACCCCGTGGACTGTAGCCTACCAGGCTCCTCCGTCCATGGAATTCTCCAGGCAAGAATACTGGAGTGGGCTGCCATTTCCTTCTCCAGGGGATCTTCCCCACCCAGGGATCGAACCCAGGTCTCCCACATTGCAGGCAGATGGTTTAACCTCTGAGTTATACCTACTAAAGGGGTTTAAAAATGGCTTTGAGAATTTTAAAAAATAAAACAAGAATTCTTTCAAATCTTTTGCAGCAATTTTATCTCTTTATATTACTGAAGCCCAGTTTAAAAAACAGATCTAAGAAAGGAGGCCCACACCCACTAGCTGGCCGGGGCCATAAACTGGCTCCATTTTTCCTGAGAGCTGTCTAGTAAATTTAACAAGCATTATAAAACTGTTCACACCCGTGACGTGGTCACTTCACTCTGTGGAATATTTCTACAAGGCAAAAGAGGGGGGAAAAGGTCTGAATCTACCAAAATGTTTTTAGCAGGGCCCGGCACAATACAAATAAAAAATTTCAAACAACCTTAACCCTCAAAAATGGGATGAAAAGAAGCAAAAATAAACAAATAATGAATTTCACCATACTTGGGATTCTATAAAGCTGTTAAACGACAGGCAAGAACAACATTAATGAGTGGAAATATAGATGAAAACTGTAAAGTGGGAAAAACAAGCTACAGACCTATGGATTTATGTTCATCCAAAATAACAGAGACCAAGAGAGAATCTGGAGGAACACAAAGAAATCTACGGTTCAGTCAGCTCTCTTTGGGTGGAGTTGCTAAAGCTCATGCTGAATCTTTAATTTTTTTCTGGTGTTGGGTTACGTGTCAGATTTTTTTTGAGCTGAGGTTTACCACCTGTGAAGTACCTTCCCTTTCTCGTGATGCTGAAAGGCACGGGGCTCTTGCGCAAGCACCAAACTCATTGTGTGATGGCGAGAACGCTGCAAGCGGGGTCCATAGGGCAGTCTGGCTGATGCTAACTGGAGCTTCACTATAGTTCTAGTATCTGCTCCACAGAGGGAGCCGCCAGACAGCACTGAAGACCAACAGCAGCTCCCGTGGAGGCGGCGAGAACATCAGTTGCTGGCCCCACGTTGGCCGGGGCACAGAAGAGCAGAAAGGTCTCCCTGCTGTGACAGTCCCACACCCTTCCTGATGCAGCCCAGCATCTAATTTGGCACTTGTCTCCTCGTGGGGTGAGGGGGCGCCTGGCTGATAGGGTTCCAAGAAAAGCGTTATCTGGTTGACATTGAGCTTTGAGACATGTTCTTGTCATTCAGGTCAACAGTCACCTCTTCAGAGAGGGCTTCCCAAGTCACCTGATCTAAAGTAGGTCTTGGCCAGTGACGGTGGACACACCCCCATGGGTTGGGCTCTCTGTCATAGCTGTGTACACCGTCTTACAGAATCTTGTTAATTTAGTCGTGCATTCCTTTACTGTCGGTCTTTCCCCATTACAATGTGGGCTTGGGACTTGCCTGCTGGTCCAGTGACTAAGACTCCAGCTCCCGAGGGAGGGGGCTTGGGTTCAATCCCCGGTCAGGGAACTAGATCCTACATGTCACAACTAAAGATCCCACGTGCGTCAATGAAGACTGAAGATCCCGCATGCTTCCAGGGCAGTCACATAAATTAATAAACGTTAAAAACAGAACAAAATAATGGGGGCTTCTTGAAGACAGGAAGGACCATGTCTGTCATTTCTTATTCGTGCCTACAGTGATTTCCAGTGCACAGGAGTTCCTCAGTATCTATTTATTTATTTTTTTAGGGAATTAACAAACAGACTTGAAACAATCAGCAGTTTGAGGTCTCTGGGCCCCTCAGCTCAGCTCATCTGGATGTCATTTCTCAAGCCAGCCTGGATGAAGGGGCTTACACCGGAAAATGAGAAGAAACTGTCTTCATTAGCATCTCAGCAGGAGCTGTAGGTTATCTGGGGCCCCAGGAAAGGTTTGCGCTGGGGAGGGAGGGAGCCTGTTTCACTTCCCCTCATTGAAAAGCTCCCTGTGTCTCATATCCTCACTCTTCCTTCTGCCCTTCCTTTCCTTTGCCTCTGGAGAAGGAAGGCCAGCAGTCAGCTAAGCAATGGTGGAGAAGCGGGAACCCAGTCGCTGTACCTCCAGCAGATGGAGGGCCCTCAGGAAGGAGAAGGGCATACATGGAGGCTGGGGTGGGGAGCTGGTCACTCAGCACACGCAGATTTGTGCTTGCTTAATTCTTGCATCATTTTAAACAGCTCACAAAATGACTCGAGGGAATAATTTCTCCTGGATTCCACAAAATGGGAAACTAGCATCAGAATGTCAGTTCAGTTCAGTTCAGATCAGTCAATCAGTTGTGTCCTACTCTTTGTGACCCAATGGACACCGCGCACCAGGCTCCTCTGTCCATCACCAACTCCCGGAGCTTACTCAAACTCACATCCATCGAGTTGGTGATGCCATCCAATCATCTCAGCCTTTGTCAGCACCTTCTCTTTCTGCCTTCGATTGTTCTCAGCATCAGGGTCTTTTTCTTATGAGTCAGTTCTTTGCATCAGGTGGCCAAAGTATTGGAGTTTCAGCTTCAGCATCAGTCCTTCCAATGAATATTAGGGTTGATTTCCTCTAGGATTGACTGGTTTGATCTCCTTGCAATCCAAGGGTCTCAAGAGTCTTCTCCAACACCACAGTTCAAAAGCATCAATTCTTCAATGTTCAGCCTTCTCTATGGTTCAACTCTTACATCCATATATGACTACTGGAAAAACCATAGCTTTGACTATACAGACCTTTGTCAGGTCTGCTTTTTAATATGTCTCTGCTTTTTAATATGCTGTCTAGGTTGGTCATAACTTTTCTTTCAAGGAGCAAGAATCTTAATTTCATGGCTGCAGTCACCATCTGCAATGATTTAGAGTCCAAGGAAATAAAGTCTGTCACTACTTCCATTTCTTTCCCCATCTATTTGCCATGAATTAATGGGACTGGATGCCATGATCTTAGCTTTATGAATTTGAGTTTTAAGCCAGTTTTTTCACTCTCCTCTTTCACTTTCATCATGAGAATCTTTAGTTTCTCTTCACTTTCTGCCATGAGGATGGTGTCATCTGCATATCTGAGATTATTGATATTTCTCCCAGCAATCTTGATTCCAGCTTGGGCTTCATCCAGCCCGGCATTTCACATGATGTACTCTGCATATAAGTTAAATAAGCAAGTGACAACATATAGCCTTGATGTACTCCTTTCCCAATTTGGAACCAGTCCATTGTTCCATGTCTAGTTCTAACTGTTGCTTCCTGACCTGCATATAGATTTGTCAGGAGGCAGGTCAGGTGGTCTAGTATTCTCATCTTTCTCAGAATTTTCCACAGTTTGTTGCGATCCACACAGTCAAAGACTTTAGTGTAGTCAATGAAGCAGAAGTAGATGTTTTTCTAGAATTCTCTTGCTTTTTCTATGATCCGACGGATGTTGACAATTTGACCTCTGATTCCTCTGATTTTTCTAAATCTAGCTTGAATATCTTCCAGATGTTCACATACTGTTGAAGCCTGGCATGGAGAATTTTTAGTATTACTTTGCTAACATGTGAGATGAGCGCAATTGTGCAGTAATTTGAACATTCTTTAGTATTGTCTTTCTTTGGGATTGGAATGAAAAACTGACCTTTTCCAGTCCTGTGGCCACTGCTGAGTTTTCCAAATTTGCTGGCATATTGAGTGCAGCACTTTCACAGCATCACCTTTGAGGATTGGAAATAACTCTTCTGGAATTTCATCACCTCCACTAGTTTTTTTCGTAGTGATGCTTCCTAAGGCCCACTTGACTTCACATTCCAGGATGTCTGGCTCTAGGTGAGTGATCACACCATCGTGGTTATCTGGGTCATCAAGATTTTTTTTAATATAGTTCTTCTGTGTATTCTTGCCACCTCTTCTTAATATCTTCTGCTTCTGTTAGGTCCATACCATTTCTGTTCTTTATTGTGCCCATCTTTGCATGAAATATTCTCTTGGTATATCTAATTTTCTTGAAGAGATATCTAGTCTTTCCCATTCTATTGTTTTCCTCTATTTCTTTGCACTGATCACTGAGGAAGGCTTTCATATCATTCCTTGCTATTCTTCAAAACTCTGCATTCAAATGAATATATCTTTCCTTTTCTCCTTTGCCTTTAGCTTCTTTTCTCAGCTATTTGTAATACCTCCTCAGACAACCATTTTGCCTTGTTGCCTTTCTTCTTCTTGGCGATGGTTTTGATCACCACCTCCTGTACAATGTCATGAACCTCTGCTCATAGTTCTTCAGGCTCTCTGTCTGTCAGATCTAACCCCTTGAATCTATTTCTCACTTCCACTGTATAATCATAAGGGACATGATTTAGGTCATACCTGAATGGTCTAGTGGTTATCCCTACTTTCTTCAATTTAAGTCTGAATTTTGCAGTAAGGAGTACATGGTCTGAGCCACAGTTAGCGCCTAGTCTTGTATTTGCTGACTGTATAGACTGTCTGGCAATAATGAACATAGACATTTTAGGAATCAGTGAACTAAAATGGACAGGAATGGGTGAATTTAATTCAGATGACCATTATATCTACTGCCCACTGTGGGCAAGAATCTCTTAGAAGAAATAGAGTAGCCCTTATAGTCAACTAGAGAGTCTGAAATGCAATACTTGGATGCAGTCTCAAAAATGACAGAATGATCTCTGTTCATTTCCAATGCAAAGCATTCAATATCACAGTGATCCAAGTCTATGCCACAACCACTAAGGCCAAAGAAGCTGAAGTTGAATGGTTCTATGATGACCTACAAGACCTTCTAGAACCACCACCAAAAAATGATGTCCTTTCATCATAGGGGACTAGAACGCAAAAGTAGGAAGTCAAGAGATACCTGGAGTAACAGACAAGTTTGGTCTTGGAGTACAAAATAAAACAGGGCAAAGGTGAACAGAGTTTTCCCAAGAGAATGCACTGGTCATAGCAAACACCCTTTTCCAACAACACAAGAGACGACTCTACACATGGACATCACCAGATGGTCAGTACCAAAATAAGCATATCTTTGGTAATCATTACTTACATTTATTGAAAGCTTAGTATGTGTCTGGCATTGTGTTAAGCACTTTACATGAACTCACAGTCCTAGGAGGTAGTTACTATCTTTTATTATTATACTGATGAAACCACTGAGGCACAGAGCAGGTAAGTACCTTGTCTGGGGTCATTCAGCTAGACATGATGGAGCCAGGAAGTAGATACAGAAATTTGACCCCAGCATCTCTGCTTTTAACCTTTAGAGAGGGAGAATCCAATAACTATGTTGGCTTTTTATAAGGCTTAAATTATGTAAGATTTCAATAAAAGTGAGCTACCAGGGGAAAAAATTAATAAAAATAATGTATGTAAAGCCCCAGCTACCATAGGTGGAGCTCCATTAATGGTAGCCATTATATTTTAAAGAAGTCTTAGAAAAGAGAATGCCCCTCTCCCACAGAGATTAATTTTCTCTGTAACCAATTAAAAGCAAGTTGCCTTTTCTGAATTGTCTTTAGTGACTTTGTCATTTAAAGTTATACTTGTTTAGGAAACAGGTGAAATCCAATTTAGATCATAAACATGCTGGCAAAAAGGGAAAAGTCAGAAAAATAGGTAAGGCATGCGGGAGGATGATGAGAGAAGATTGGGAGGGGGAATAATCATTGTGACAATTAGTGGTTGAGTTAATTTTTTGAACTGACTTGTAGGAGTTCTACATCTATTCTTGATAAAAGTCCTTAGTTGATTATTCAAATTGCCAATATCTTCTCTATGGCTTGCCCTTTCACTCCTTCAGTGGTGTATTTTGATCTCCCGATGAAAAGTTAACATACACAAAAACGAAGTCCAGCTGAATATAGATCTAAATGGGAGATGAAAAACAGTAGAGAATCTAGGTGGGGAAAAAGTCTTCATGATTTTAGGATAGACAAAGATTTCTTTGACTCTCCAAAACAACCAACCTAAAATGGAAAGGTGGATAAGTCAGATAATACTAAAACTAGTAACTTGTGTTCACCAACTGACGGAATTAGTAGAGTGTATTTGGCACATGCATTATCTTGCATTATATTCTTTTTTTATTTTATTTTTTTATTTTTTGCATTATATTCTTTAATCTTTTCCAACATCCCTGCATTACAGACCAGGAATTGAGGAACTGAGGCCCAGAGAGGTTAATGAACTTGCCGTGGACCACAAAGCTTACTAGTGGAGGAGCTGAGGTTTGAACTCAGGTCTGATGGAGTCTAGAGACCAAGTTCCTAATTCTTGGTGGTGCACCTCTTTCTTTTCCCCTCCGAAACGGTCCCTGTGGGGCTGGCGCAGTGTTGGGCTCCGGACCTGGGTTGCCATCGGCTTCGCTCGGTGCCCTCCTGTGCGCATCCTTCCCTGTAAATTATTCATTCCTCCAGCACCATTTTGTGAGCGTGGTCTGCAGTTGCGTGTTGGTCTTTTTTTCTCAGTTCCAGGGAAGCAAGATTCCTCTGGGTGCGATTCACCACGGCTGCACCTGGGAGAGAAGTGACAGCCATTCCGTGTCTGGAGCATCTCTGATCCGGCGGGATGAACGGCAGAGCCCTGGCGAAGAGGTGACGAGACAGCTCTTGTGGGTAGTGCCAGGACCGAGCCCTGCTCTGGGTACCCAGGGGCTGCGGGAGTCGGTACAGCCCCAGCATCCTGGCACGTGCTCCACCGCTTCTGCCGCCTTCCCTTCCCGGGGGCCAGAAGCCCTGGGGCATCCGGGCATTCAGGCAGGGCTGGGCACAGCTGGCATCTGTGGGAAGTGGAAGCAGAACTGGGTTTGGGGGCCATGGGTGAGTCACTTGAAGTTGCGGCCAGGGTCGCTGCAGACCCAGGCACCTGCCATGCAGGCTGATGACAACAGAAGGTAGAGGCTGCCTGGTCCTGTGAGAAGTGTGAGAATCAGGCAACGCCAGGGTTCCTCCCTATCTGAGCATGCCCAGGGCATCTGCCCCCCAGGGTCACTGCCTCCCAGCAGCCTCCTGCCAAGGGAACTGCAGGCCGGCCTCCAGCTGCAGATTTGAGCCAGTCATGCTGATCACTGTGGTACCGTTTACAGAGCATTTAGGTGCCAGGCACTTTGCCTCAGCAAGAATGTATAGAAATGTAAACTTTTTACATACATCTTCTCAATACACACAACCCTCTGTGAAATACAAACAATCATTATTTCAAGTGTACAGCTGTGGCATAAACACTCAGGAAGACTAACCTCCACGGTGCCCTCAGAGCTGCTAAGTGGCAGAGTCAGGATTCAAGCCCACACCTGTGTGATGTCAGAACTCACAGGAGTGTTTAGCACAACTTACCACAAGCTAATGAAGCCCCAGCTTCAGGACTCCCACCTTCGTGGGTCCCTTCCAAGGCACTGAAAGGTCCTAGCAATGTGTTCACATGCGTGTGTGTTTTTTAAAAAATTTGCCCAACAAAAAAATAAATTGCAAAACTGATAGATTATTTCCCTAGTTACCATTTCCTTCCACTTTGTCTTCCCTTCCTCAAACTTGTCCTGGTTTGGTTTACTGAGAGGAACTGGAGTTGGGATGTACTCAGGGTTTGGTGGGTTATTCGTTTTTTTATTTTATTGTAATCAAGTTGATGGACAGGGAGGCCTGGCGTGCTGCAGTCCATGGGGTCGCAAAGAGTTGGACATGACTGAGCATCTGAAGTGAACTGACTGATTCTTTTTCAGATTCTTTGCCCATTCAGGCACTGGTTATGGGTTGTTCTGACGTGTTTGGAAATCACTCCTGTGGCTGTTAGGTCCTCCCTAGCTGTTCGATGAACGACTGGCTTCCAGAAACGCTCCTGGCCCTGAGTCCACTCACCTGGCCTTGTGGCACAAACACGCCGGCAGAGATTGGATTGCGACAATGAATGTGGCCTGTGTCTTCGGCACAGGAAGTATGCGGAAATGGAGAAGCAACAGGAACCTTTCAAGAAAGACTATTAGTAATCAAAGCTACTTTTTATCTTTCTATTCCCTTTATAATGATATTGCAAAACTGCTGTCATATAAAAAGGCAATCCAAGAGTACGCAGCCAAAAACTACGGACAAAAATGAGACAGGTGTGTCAGGCAGTGATTTAATACAAACGATTATATTATTTTTCTGGATTTTATTATGGTTTGTGATATTTGTCAGTTTTTAAAAATTTGAAAGTTGTGGGCGTTTCTTTTCTCATTCTAAATAGTTACTTTTGTAGCTAATTTTTTGTTTGAAATTTGGTATCATTTTTCTTAAAGAGGACCTCTCAGTTTCCACCTGCCAGAACCCAGGAACTGACCCTGCCCAAACTCACCCTGCTTAGCATTGGAAGGTCCCCAAGTCCTCAGCGTGGATGGGGAAACCGAGGGGTCTGAGTTCTGGAACAGCCTGAGCTCCCAGCACTTTAGAAAGCGCTACAGGCAGCCTGTAATGTAGGTGGGACGCTGCAGGCAGGCAGGAGGCTGAAGAGGGGGTAACAGCACAGTCAAGCGCCTGAGAGGAGGCGCCACCGGCCTGCAGCGGGATCCGTCCAGCGTTTGCAAAACACACAAGAGGGCTGGGGGCAGCTTACAGGTCACTTAGCCTTTTGCGACGGGCAGCAGCTTTGCACACAGCCCCGTCCGAAACTGAATTTCCAGAGGAGGTGTTCTTGGACGTCCTGATCCAAAGGGAGCTCTGGTGCCCCCTGAGGAGCAAGGGTTCCAGGGGGCAGGTGTGAGTGAGAGGCACACCCGGCCGGTTCTGCCGCCCCGCGGGCCCTCAGGCCCTGCACGCGGAGGTGGCGCTGAAGGCGGGCGGCAGCTGGCGCCCCCGAGGTGGGGGCTGGAGCGCGCTGCGTGCCCCACGGGCCCGGGTCAGGCCGGTCCATCCACTCGCTGGGAGCGCGGCAGGGCTGGCTTCACGGCGCTCACTTCTCCACCTGGTGGCCGGACTGCAGGTTACAGGCGATGGAGCGGCATCTCTTCTCCCCACTGAACAAAGGGACTGCGGGGATCGCAGGCGGCAGGGGCTACCCCAGCTCCTCCTTCTCGCCTCCCCGGCAGCCAACCAGGGCACAGGCCCGAGGAGGGTTCAGGGGGGAGCGGCCCCACAGAGCGGGGCTTTGCTCCAGGCTGCTGTGCCGGGCAGGAGCGACGAGCCCATGGACTCCAGGATCAGAGAGAGTCGTACAGAGACAAGAAGATCGCATTTGGAATTCTAATGAGCAGAGACGCTGCGGATGGCGGTCAGGGGTCTAAGAGCAGTGTGACACAGCCCGTCCTGGGGTGGCCCTCAGAGCTGGATGTCTCTGGCCCAAGAGTTCCAGAATCGAGGGTTATTCCTCAACTTCGGTCTTTATGTTCCCCACTCTGAAGGAACGGCACACGAAAGAGTGAACACATCCACAGGGCCTGTGCTACCCTCCCCTGTGACCGTAGGTGCATTCAATCATATTCTGTCCCCGTGTAGACACACAATACAATTCTACACACCATACACACACACTAAAATAAGCAGCACCAGGAATAATGTTACGGGCTGAATTGTGGCCCCCTGAAATTCATATTGAAATCCTAAGCCCTGTTTCCTCAAAATGCAACTGTATTAGGAGACAGAGTCTTTAAAGAGGTGTGAAAGTCGCTCAGTATATCCAACTCTTTGTGACTCCATGGACTATACAGTCCATGGAATTTTCCAGGCCAGAATACTGGAGTGGGTAGCCTTTCCCTTCTCCAAGGGATCTTCCCAACCCAAGGATCGAACCCAGGTCTCCCGCATTGCGGGCTGATTCTTTACCAACTGAGCCACAAGGGAAGCCCAAGAATGCTGGAGTGGGTAGCCTATCCCTTCTCCAGTGGATCTTCCCGACCCAGGAATTGAACCAGGGTCTCAGTTAAAATGAGTTATTAGGGTGAGTCCTAATCCAACTTGCCCTCATTAGAAGAGGAGATTAAGACGCAAGAGAAGATTATGGGACCACACAGAAACACAGCCATCTAAATCCAAGGAGGAGGCCTCAGAAGAAACCAACCCTGTCCACACCTTAATCTTAGACTTCCAGCCTTAAAATTGTGAGAAAATAAATTCATGTTGTGTGAGTCTGAGCCAACCTATGGTGTTTTGTTGAGGCAACTCTAGCAAATTGATACAGATAATGATGGTGACTTCACTGCAATGGACTTCAGTAAGCAGGAAAGGATACTCCTTCAGGACACATGTCGCCTTGTTTTAACACACTGCCTGCTAGGATTTCACGTGTAGGCCTCTGCAGCCATGGTCCAGGCCAGCTCTATGGATACAAGATGCTCCTTGTCAAGCTCATCTGCACCCTAGCATCCTCTGGTGGGTTCCTGAGCCAGTCATCATCCCTGATAGCAGTAGAAGTGTTTAGCCTCTAGAGTCTTCTCTTCCCCCTCCTATAAGAACCTCATCACCAAACAGGAAGGAAAGAGGAGCAGAGGGCAACTTTTCTTCAATACTGACTAGCTTCCAGATCTGGTGGGCTGGGGGCCCAGAGAAGGGATAAGACCTGTGGGGGGTGATGGGCTGGAGATTTCCAGTCTGCTGGGGGAGGAGAAGGGGGAACACAGTTGCTACAGCAAAAGAGAGAGTCTAGCCTCGGGGAGAGAACCTGGGGGAAGTGCAGAGCGCCCAGGAGAAGGACCAGCCCGCAGAGGTGAGTGGGTGCACGACCCTGATGACGTGTTCCGTATTCCACTGTCCAACACAGCAGCCGCTAGTCCTGTGGCCACTGAGCTCCTGACATGTGACTCAGGGGAACTGACTGAGAAACTTAATTCTTAATTTAATTTTTGCCATTTTAAGTATACATATTTATATGTGGCGGCAGTGTTGGACAGCACAGTTCCAGAGCTCACAGGCTTGCTGCTTGCACTCAACAGTGACCTTCTTTCTTCCTTGCTTCCTGAGTACTGCAGTGGGGCGTGAGCTCCTGCCAAGCTCTCCTTGTCCCAGGGGGCGCTAGTGGTAAGAACACGTCCGCCAGTACAGGAGACATAAGAGACACCCATTGGATCCCTGGGTCGGGAGGATGCCCTGGAGGAGGGCATGGCAACCCACTCCAGTATTCATGCCTGGAAAATTCCATGGACAGAGGAGGTTGGCGAGCTACAGTCCATCGGGTCACAAAGAGTCAGACATGGCTGAAGTGACTTAGCACACATGCCAAACTCTCTTGGGGGAGGGAAATTTTGATTAGAAAGCCAGTTATGGTAATTATACTCCCCTTGTTAGTGATTAGTTTAGGAGTAGGCAAATGATGCAAACTCAGACAATGAGATAAAGGGGGACATCTGCTGGAGGGATCTGACAGTGGTTTCCTTGGTCTCAGAAAGGGTCATAAAGAGGGGATGGTCCCTCTCTGCCTTCGATTTTTGTGTGAGAATGTGATGTTTAGAATTGCTGGAACTGAGACTTCGCTGGTGGGGCAGTGGTCAAGACTTCATGATCTCAATAGCAGGGACCTGGGTTTGATCCCTGGCTGGGGAACTAGATCCCACATGCCACAACTAACAGTCTGCATTCAGCAATGAAGATTCCATGTGCTGCATTCAGCAATGAAGAGTCCATGTGCTGCAACTAAAACCTCGCACAGCCAAATTAAAAAAAGAAGAAAGGAAAAAAAATTTTTTTAAATAACTTTAAAAAGAATTAAAAAAAAAAAAAATTGCTGGAACCACCTCAAGGGAACAAATGCCAGTATGCTGAGCATGCTAAGTTGCTTCAGTCCTGTCCGACTCTTTATGACCCTATGGACTGTTCAAGGGATTCTCCAAGCACGAATACTAGAGTGGGTTGCCATTTCCTTCTCCAATGCTGAGGACGGCTGACCTAAAAGATGTAAAGAACCTGGGTCTCAGTGACGTTGCCAAGCCACATCACACCCAACCTTGGGATGGTCTTCTCTCCTTTGTTACATGAAATAACAATTCCCTTCATCAGTAAAGATATTTGAAGCTGGCTCTTCGATTAAATGCAGTGAAAAGTATCCTTTGGGGATTACCAATCCATAGCTGGCAGTTTGTCTTTCAGCCTCCAATGCCAATGCTATAGAATACAGCATTTTTTCTCATCATGCTTCTCAAACTAATATTCCAAGCAGATACTACCAATCCATTGGTGTTAACACGCTAGAGAAAATCAGTTTGCCATTCCTGCTCTGGGGCAGATGAACACCGCATCTGCTTTGCCACCCACAAATACTTTTTTCCCACTGGTCCTGGCTAACAATTAGAATGTATGCCTGTGAAATCAAACAACACATCAGTACCCATGATACCAACCCACGGAAACAATTCAAATAAGTCTGAATCAAAGGAAACAGTTTTTCTTTATGCTCAAGACATTTTAAAAAGTACTTATTATTTTAAGGGTCAGTACACGCTTGCAAGGGGAAGTCAGTCACACGTAAATCTTTATTTGAATATAATGGAGCAAAAAATGCTCTTTTATTAATTGGATGTCCATTAAATATCTTTGCAGCTGTTACAGGAATGCTAGTTGTCTGGCACAGTAATGTATACACACGTCCACAGCTGATAGATTTACGCGGCACACAAGTCACCCCAATGGAGCATGCCCTCATTCACACAAGGTTACACACGGCTGTCTCGGGCATTTGTTAAAACACACTTGGTCAGACATTTTGGCAATACGGGAATCAGACACAGAGGAGCATACCAGAAAGATGAGTTCACAACAAGACCAGCTGTACTTAAGAGGAAAACTCCAAACACCTGAAACAGAATTTATCGGGGTTCACACATGCAGCACATATATACAGTACACTTGGGGGTAAAGGGGACGTTCATAGCAGGAAGGCTTACAGAGCATAAAAAGAGACGAGAAACAAGACATAACAAAGCGCCCGACGCCAAAACCAAGAAGAGGACCACTGCCAAGATCTCACTGCAAAGGAGAGTGAATTGTTGGGTTTAACATGTCTGAAATGGAGATCCACCTGGAAGAAAAAGCTCTTCTAGGACTTTATTTATAGGATGTTGACATTAATGAAGGATGTATGGTCTGTTCAGTGTGTTCCTGGATCAAGACAAGGATACATAACCACATTTTGGATAGTATGAAACACATATCAGGAAGGAACATTTCTTTTTTCTTTTGATTTAGGACATAGATTCAGGACAATAAATGTATAACAATAGCAGAGGAAATGAGATTAAGCCAAGTTGTTCAGTTCTATCTAGTCAGGCCTGCTGAATGTCAAAGGCAAGGAAGGAGTTGTCTGTCTTCAACACCTACTTGGGTGTGAGAGGGGAGACACTTTGTAACTTCAAACAAATTTATTTCTGTTTGCACAGCATAAATAGCCAATTTACTGTACACTGCCCTGGAAGGAACAATACTTAAAAGAAGTGGTGGATTCTCTGCAATGCGGGTGTTATTCTGAATCAACACAAATGCAGAAAGTAACCCTTTGCATACTGACGTGAGGTTGAACTTGCTGTTTTTCCTTCTCTTGGGCTGATGGGCAATGCTGACCTGCAAACCCATGGGACTTGATTTGGTGTGGTCCAGGTCAATGCAGTGGGTGGCCATGTACTGGTCAGGGCTTTAGATATTGGTATGCAGACTGCTGTCTGGTGGGAGGAGTCTGATTTGTAGCATCTATCAATATTTGTGGTGTAAGTACTCCCACCATAGCCGATTTCAAGTTACAAAGGTGAAATCACGGGACCTGCAGTTGGGAAGAGATGTTAAGGAACCCAGCATCACATGGTATTTCTATCACATAGACACAGTAGCCGTCGATTATGTCAAGGGCATAGATAATACTAAAATGGAAGAAAATAATTAGAAAGTGATGAGTTCTGAATATTTTTTACCTTTGCTTTAAAATATAAAGATTTTAAGTTCACATGTGTTAATGTTAAATAATGGCTGTCTCTCAGACATAGAAAGCAGACTTTTGAACACAGGAGGAGGAGAAGGTGGGATGATTTGAGAGAATAGCACTGAAACATATACATTATCATATATAAAATAGATAGCCAGTGGGAGTTTGATGTATGACGCAGGGAACCCAAAGCCGGTGCTCTGACAGCCTAGAGGGGTGGGGTGGGGAGGGAGGGGACATGTGTACACCCATGGCTGATTCACGTTGATATATGGCAGCAACCATCACAATATTGTTAAGTAATTAGCCTCTAATTAAGAATTTAAAAAAAAATGACTTTCTCAACTGGCTCACAAAATTCCTGAAATGGTTGGCTCTGAGAAACTGGTTTGCACCTGCTCCAGCCCCTCCCTGGCTTTTGACGACTCGGCCCCCATGACTGACTCTGTCAGTCACTCTCCAGGCACCTGAAATCTGCTTAGGACTCTGCACCCGAGCTTCCAGGGTGGGCCGCTAGCTGCTGTGGAAGCTTGTAAGAATCTGAACAGAGGGCTAGGGTCTGCTTTCTCCTCCTTCCAGGGCTGGACACTCTTGGCATGAAGCCAGCACCCTCATGGTAGGGTAGGCAGAGAGCAGGCACCCTCTGCAACTTCAGCACTTAAATTCAGGACCTCCCTGGCAGTCCAGTGGTTAAGACTCAGCGCTTGCAACGCAGGGGGCATGGTTTTGCTCCCTGGTTGCTGAACTAAGATCCCACATGTCTCAAGGTATGTCAATCAATAAATAAATACCACCCCACCCCCGCCTGAGTGGAAGGCACCCAGCCTTCGGCACCAAGTAGGAGGGTGTGTCACCTCCTCGAGGTCTATGAATTCCATGCACCTCACTGCAAGCCTTCTTGCTTTTCAGGAGTCAAGCTTTGAGCTCTAAGCCCTCTGCCTCAGAGATGACCTCGCTCAGATCTCACGTCAGTGGCGCCCAGCCCATCATGTGCAGGAGCTGGGAAGCTGCTGGAAATCTTGCCCAGCATGGGGAACTGTGTCAAAGCCAATGGTCAAGAGCTCACACTGGCTGACACCCGCTGCCCTTCTCCCCGTTCCCAGGGGCCCTCCAGCCAGCACAGCATCACATTCCTCAGTCCTAAGGGCCCTGGTCAAGCTTGGGCTCGATTTCTCTGCCGCAAGAGTCAAGACGAGGCAAGGGCAGGTGCAGAAGAGAAGGGAGAGAGGAGGTGAGTGCGTCCTGCTTGGAGGAGGTAGGGAGGAGAAAGCTAGTGGGACAAAAGGAAGTAGAGACTCTGGTGGGGAAGGAGGCAGGTCGCTGACAGCCACCTTCTCTGCTTGCACCTCGGGCCCCAGCCCCTAAAGGCCATTTGCAACTTCCAGACACTTTGCAACACTATGTGCTGGCCTTAAACTGAAGTCTGAACATCGCCCGCACCGACTGTCAGAACTTGTTTTCTGGGTGGCTTATCTGCTGAAAGTAAAGAGGAGGAAAGCTGCTCTAGGGGATCTGCAGACAGCTGACTTCATCACAAGTCTCCAACATCAGGAAGGAAACACCCTGGGAAGCCGAGGCGGGCACATGGCTGCAGCTGGGGATCTGCTGACTCTGTGCAGACTCCCCAGGCCCTGCCAGGAGTTTAGGCCATGAAAAGGATGCCCCAGAAGAGACGAGAACTTCACAGGCGAACACCTCTATACAGACGGGGATATCTTTGCTGCTGATCCTTCTCCTTTAACACCTTAGCTCAGCTTCTTGCCAAGATATTTAAAGAGACAGCACATGTATGGCTCCACTTTCCTCATTTTCCAAGTAGGTACGAGTCAGTAGTCCCTCCAACAAAGGCCTAGCAATTGTCAAAGACAGTCCCAATTTCTGAGTAGTTTCTGCACTGCCCACAGTAGGCTATTACTTCTTTTAAGTTAGGAAAAATTACACTTTGCGTTTATGGGGAGGGGGTATCAACAGGTAATGGAAACCAATATAAGACCTCCCCCACCATTACGAATGTTTTCTCTTTCATTCTCCCTGTTGCCCTGTCCTTAGTTAAGTCCTGCAAAGGGTTAACTACCTGCATACAGCACAGCGCCTCAACCTATTCAATAGCACATGCAAGTTAATAAATATTTATTGATGAGATGACATGAGATGACAAGTGATCGTGAATGCTCTGCCCAGCCCCTTCCTCCTTCCAGTGCTAATAACCTGAAACTAGGTCCATGAACTGTATCCTTGCCACTCAAGTCCTGAGATTCCTAAACCAGATTGAGGAGGTCTTGTTGGAGAGAGACGGAAGTCAGCCCTGGAAATGGCTGTGTCTGGTCGGTAAGACACCGTGGGTAGGAAGGGCAGTCAGGGCAAAAGAACATCACGTGGAGAACCATCACTCCACACCTGAAACAATGAAGGGATACACAGCAAACCAAGAAGATACTGACAACTCTGTCTATATTACAGGTTGTGAGAGAAGCTTTACTCAAAACACGCTTGCTTGCAGAAACAAAAACTGTAAGAAACGTACAGTCCATTTCAGAGTGCCCTGCTGTGTATATTTCAACCAGCAAGTTGACTGGTATTTCTGTAGGTTTGGTACCTGGACTAAGTACAGAGAGATATGGGAGTTAATAGAAATCCAAATATCCAGGCAACATGCCCTTAACAATCAACCGATTGCCTTTCCACGACACCAGGTGAAGGCCAAATCCAGGCACTTCTGGCTTGAGAACCTTGAATGCATGAACAAGTGAGGGGTTTTACTGAAGAAATAGGTAAAGGCTATTTGGATATGAGACAGAAAAAAACTGGAGAATATCATATTGTTTTGATTGGCAGAGGGAATCAGAAGCTATTTCCATGGAGTGCTTTAGAAACAGCCCCAGGGCTTAGGAGATCTCGATTCTGCTCTAACCTCTCCATTAGAACCTTCTCAGTGTCTCGGGTTCTCCTTCCTGTCACTAGTGTCTTTTCCCACCTCTCCCTTGACATCCCACGACATCCAGAAGAGCAGTGACATTAACTTAGTGAAAACCTGAACTTAGGGAGATTTGTAAATGAAGGTGCATCTGACAACTCAGGTAAAATCACGTTAAAACCGCTTCTGAAGGCAGAGGTCTGCATAAGACCATGTTTCATCAATGCAATGGAGTAGAGCCAGGAAAGCTCTGGGGGGCATTCTTTCTCATAGGACTGATGAGTGAGGCTTCTAACATCTGTGTCCTGCAGGGTGGGGCCCTTTTCTAGGCAGGCACTGGGAACCATCAAACCAACAGTGAATACAGATGATGCTTGGGATTCTAAGAAGCTGCAGCACAAACAGCACGGGAGCCATCCTCTCACCTGTCCCACAGGGCCTTCCCAAACAGCTTCCTGAGCTCTTACAAGCTTGCCTACTTTTTCAGTTTCTAAATTCAACCTGTTTGGTCTTGTAAAGATGGGTTTAGCATCAGAAGAAGGTAGACAGTAAGATAAACCTATTTTTGTGAGGGTCTTCTAGAGTCTTAGACTAGTCCCAGCAGCAAATTAGTCCCAATCCTTTGCTCCACAGATGGGGCAACTGAGGATCAGAGATGCTCAATGACTTATATCCTCCTCGGGGAGCTCTGGGTCTCCCTGTTGGTTAGGGGGAGAGTTTGGGCTAGGACCCATCTGTCTTATCTGCCAGGGTTAGTCCTTAGGGTGCAAGATAATCCCTGGCTGCTGGGTTTGGCTTCCAAGGCAGTGAGATTAAATGAGAGGAGGGTAAAGCCTATTACTGGGGTATAATGCGGTTCAGGACTTACAGAGTGGAGCAGCTGGCTTTATTTCCTGCTGAGAGGACCAGTGATAATAACAGGACTCAGGAACATTCTGGATTGATTCAAAGCACGGGAGGAAATTTTAGATAGAAAAGGAATTAGAAATCTAGGAGCCAGTGGGACTGTTTCCCAGGCTTTCATTTATGCATGTACTCTCATTTTCTTTCTACTGCTGATGAAATGAGATGCTGGCTGCACGTCTGAGTGCCAACAGCCTGCTGCACTGGATAGAATTGAGAGTTTCTGTCTAATCGCACGGCTCTATCTTAATCCTGCTCACCCCAGAACAAGCCAGACAGGCCACACCACATAGTTGGGGAAGAACCTGAGCTCTCTCATAGAAAATGCCAGTGCGGGGAACAATGTGAAGGAGGCGGGGAAAACTGCAGGAAAGGTGGTGACCAAGAAGGTTTGTGACCACAGACCGTCCAGGAGATTAGAAGAGATCCCTCTTGGGCCACCTGGGAGGTTTGGATTTAGTGACAAGAAGGTCAAGAAAGGTCATTCCAAAGGGGATGCATGCAGGCAGGTCTCATCCAGTGTGGTCCTGCTGGTTAATCCTATTCTGATCCATCAAGCATTCAGATAAAATTCTGTGTAAACTGTGCTCTACATATTTGATGCATTTAGAACGATCACAGACATCTGAGACATTTCTAAAAGTAAAAACAGTACAGTAAGCAAAGTTGACTGTGGCAGAAGATCTAGAGATAGCAGCATCCATGCACGTTTCTATTTCTCTTTTGAATGGGTTGAATGGGAGATGCACTGGTCACTTGTGCAGTTATCACTGCACATGCAACATTCAACTAAAAAAATCTGCTCAGATCCCCAAGTATGTCTCTTTGGAAAAGATAAGCCAAGGGGTAGGTGGGGAAATGAGTACATAATGAAGAACCTCCAGGATATGTTCATGGGTTGTCTGACTTGTCTGTGTTTTCCAATAATATTCCAGAAGGCAGAGGTGAGAGTTCTGTTTCTTTCCGTTGACACCGTTCTAATAGATTTGTTGATATTGTCCTACTAGATCCCGTCCAGTCTTTACTGGTTTGCCTTCTTTCTGCCGCCTTTGTAGTTTGGGGTTTGAGTTTTCCTCATATTCTGGCCCGAAGCCTGCATCCACAGGGAGTTACCCTCTTCCTGTCAGCACCCCCACACCAGGCTGCCGCCCTGATAGGCCTGAATTGCTTCAAGGGAGAGTCGATTAATGGCTTATGTTAATGAAAGCAGCTTTTCACAGACTAAACTCTGCAGTCTGGAGCTCTAGGAGGATCAGGAGGAAGGGGAGAGAGAGGAGTGGCCTGTGGGGTGAAGGCATCTTTGAGTGTAACAGACTCTTGGAAACAAAGGCTCTCCCTTCCTGGAGGCTCAGAGTCATGACCTGTTGGAAAGGCCTATAATAAGTAACAAGGATAACCCTCTAACAAGACATAGGGAGTTTAAAAAAGGAATATTGTTTTAATATGGGATTTATTCCTGGCTGCTGGTCATCACTGCAAGTCAACTTGGAGGTTTCAGATTTCAAAGAAGATGAGTAAAAAGGACCCGCATGCAGGAGGGGCGGCCCCAAGGGGTGAGAAGGTCACATAGCTGACAGCCTGTGGGAAGGTCCTGCTAACCTCTCTCTTGCAGGCCAGGAGGATTCCAGAGGTAAAGTGAGCAGCCAAAAGCCCCCAGGAGATGCAACCCTTGTCTGCCCAAGGGCCCCATGGAGCTCAGCGGGCTGCGATTTCATGCAGAGGCAGCTGCTAGGAACACACTGACCGGCTCCAGCCAGGGGCACTGCTAGAAAGTCCAGTGTCACTTCTCCAGGGACACTGGCCCCAAGACCCTGGTCTCCTCGAGGTATCATTTGGCATTTACACATGGCTTTAGGTGTGAATTTCTAACTCATTTCAACTTACAACAACTTAGATGGCTGACAATCTCGAAAGAGTTTGCATCAATGGCGGAATCACCCAGTTAGAAAGTGGCTTTTTCCCATTGATTGTGTTATCTGGCAAGATGGATGGCAGCCGGGGTGGGAAGAGCTTGGGGGTGAAGTCAGGCCGAAGATCTGAGTTCTGATTGTCTGACATTCTGAACCACGTGCCACAATCACAGGCACTACTAGCGGCCCGTTTCCTCGTATTTCTCAGAACTCCGTTAGGCTTCCTGGCAGAAATCTTGCTCAGGCAGCTCACAGATCTTTGTTGCCAACTGCAGAGCCTCTATTTTTCTCGTCAGCAGAGTCATCCTAATTGTCAAGCCTGAAAGAGCCCCACCCAGTTCGGTTTGGTGCTGCAGAGGTTTTTTTTTTTTCTTTTGAAAGGCCCTGCTGTAACAGCAAGAGTTGCTGGGTGTCCTTTTCTAAGTAAACAGGAAATATCACTCTGCGAAAAAAAAAAAAAGAATCTCCCCCATCAGCACAGACGCACTAATATGCTGATTTATCTTTCCTGTGAATGCTGAATTAGGAGCAGGATTATTTCTGACAGCAGTCCAGTCCTCTTCTTAGATTCTGAACCCTCAATGAGGAGGATCTTAGGAAGGCTCGACTCACAAGACACTTAAAAAAATTCTGATTTCTGGAAGGCAGTAGCATCACAGTTAGGAAAGACAATAATACATGAAAAGAAAAAAACAAACCCCAAACCCTGCAAAATCACACTGAAGGGATGGGACGGTATGCATCTACACTGTTGTCACAGCAGGGGTTAGTGTTCTGGTATTTGACCACTTTTCTGGAGCCTTGAGTCAGCAGGGGGAGTTGGCCCAGGGCAGGAGAAGGGAATACAGGATGGATGGCTTTTTTCCCATTACATCAGGACCTGGGTTCGTGTGTCAGGCAGGCGCAGCCCCACGAGTCCTCCACACACCAGCACGGTGGAGGCCAGCAGGATGGGGATAGCTTTGGTGATGCTGACCAGGGAGCCAAATATCAAGTTTCCCAGGACGGCTGCTGCTTTGCACAGTGCGTTCAAGAAGCCAAAGCCTGTGGCCCTGCAAAGGACAGAGACATGAACAAGGCTGAGAAAGTGTCTTCTAAGAGTCCAACTTCAGACACAAATGTCTCCTACAAGAATTTTAAACGATCTTCACGGAGACTATTCTGTATGTCCTTGTTTAGTTGCTCAGTCGTGTCTGACTCTTTGTGACCCATGGACTGTAGCCCGCCAGGCTCCTCTCTCCATGGGATTTCCCAGGCAAGAATACTGGAGTGGGTTGCCATTTCCTTCTCCAGGGGATCTTCTCGACCCAGGGATGGAACCCACGTCTCCAGCATTGGCAGGTGGATTCTTTACCACTGAACCACCAGGGAAGCCCTGAATGTCCTTAGAGCAAGTAATCAGATATCTGTCAGCACATCTGGAAGCAGAGAACCCCGCTGCTGGTATTGAGAAGCCCTCTGCTGACTTTCTCACTTGGCTGATTCTTATTCTACCCATGAGTTTATTAGTGAACAGAAAGAGAAAGGTCACTCAGAGAGTCAGAAAAGTTTCTTCTCTGTTCCAGAACTTAATTAAAATGTATGACCATGTGTGTCTTTAAATTTTACATTCTACTCCCTACTTCTTCTTAGTTTAGTTCATTTATGATGTTTTATTTTTTTATTTTTTTTATGATGGTTTAAATAATTAATACAGCATAGGAACTTTCAGAGGAAATCCAGGATGACTTGGTTGCCTTCATTTTTCTCGTACCATGGAGGTGAACCATTATGACTTCATCCCAAACGTTTTTGGTAGCACGTAGAAAGTGATCCCTGAGCATGGTGGCCTCAGATGAGCTAGTGACACACTTCTTGCACCCTCATCAGAGTTCTAGGTGGATAATCAAACCCAAGACAGAGGAAAATGATATTGAAGGCCCATAGAAAATCTTGTTTAACTCTGCTGACATATAATATGTGCAGGTGGTATATAAATAAGACACATCCCATTTTTTAAGACATTCTTCAGAAAAGAAAACTTTTACTCTCTTTATGGGTGTTGAATATAATTTTACTGTGGTCTTCTAGGCAAGAAATTTCACCTTGTTCATGAGAGTACCGATACTGCGGACATCATGAGATAATACGGATTTCCTCTGCCTTTATGCCACTCACTGTTTTTTGGCCTGTCACTGGGTACACATGTGTAATAGAGGCACAGTGAATGCAGGGTAACTGCTGGATACATTTTTTCCCCTCTAGAAAGAAATGTATTTTATATGCTGTAAAATGCAGACTTAGTATACATCTTTCTTTGATTGATTTGTAAATTTGTTAAGTGTAGGTTTCCCTTTGGCTAGTCACGACAACGTGACAACTACTTATCATGACTTATGCTATTCCAAGGGATACCTTCTACAATGTGTAGATATTTACTATGGGGATGATACAGCCACCCCCCTTCCCACACCACAGGAAAGCGAAGAGCACTCCTCTTGTGCGGGAGGAACCGAGCCGTTCATTTTGCTGGTTAGAACAGACCTACAAAGGGCAGCGAGCACTACCTTCCTTTTTTGGCCAAAACACCTAGAACGTTGAGTAAGTGGCCTCTGCAGTGTCGCAAAGTCGCCAACGGTTTGGATTTTGGAAGGGGTGTAACAGAATCTCTGATGGAGGAAAACAGGAACTTCTCGAGAAGAGGGTAAGCTCATTGTGCATTCTTCCTTTTTCTTTTTGGTTTGTTTTTAAAGAAAGAGACTAGCAATAGCAGCAACC
This sequence comes from Muntiacus reevesi, assembly GCF_963930625.1. NCBI lineage: Eukaryota > Metazoa > Chordata > Mammalia > Artiodactyla > Cervidae > Muntiacus > Muntiacus reevesi. The sequence goes on along the minus strand of NC_089255.1, from coordinate 7,738,454 downwards.
ACCAGAGAGAGAGGAGATTTAATGTACTGATTACTATTTTCAAATGACGTTGCTTGAAGGTTACATGTTGGGTACCACAGAATGCTTAAGTAGAATGACACCATCATCTTCAGCTTTCCCTAGCTCCATGGAGATGCCATGGGGCCAAACTGCCTTTTTTTTTTTTTAAATTAAAAGATTTTTTGGAGCAGTTTTAGGGCTGCAAAAATTGAGCGGAAAAAAAGAGAATTTCCATATCATCCCTCGCCTCGCACCCCTATTGTTAATGTCTCAGTGTGGTTAACTTTTTATAATTCATGAGTGCATGCATGCTCAGTTGCCAGTTGTGTCCGATTCCACGTGACCTCATGGACTAGGTCCACCAGACTCCTCTGTCCATTTTCTAGGCAAGAATACTGGATTGGGTTGCAATGCTTTTCTCCAGGGGACCTTCCCAAACCAGGGATCAAACCCGTGTCTCCTGTGTGTCCTGCATTGGCAGGCAGATTCTCCACCACTGAGCCACCTTGGAAGCTCCTTGTTACAACTGATGAGCCAAAATTAATATATTATTATGAATTAAAGTCCATAGTTTACATTAGAGTTCACTGGGTTGTATATTTTATGGGCTTTGACAAATGTATAATGACATATATCCACCATTACAGCATCATGCAGAATAACAGTTTCAATGCTCCAGAAATCTGGGCAACCTCTGATCCTTTAACTATCTCCATAGTTTTGTCTTTTCAGGAATGTCATATAATTCAAATTATATAGCATGCAGCCTTTTCAGATTAGCTTCTTCCACTTTTTTTTTAAAAAAAAACTACATTTTAGTTTCTAGATTCTAGAAGTATAAATTACCCAATACATCTTATGGTAGTGAGATAAGCTGTATTGTTCTGAGGAAAATGGCTGGCGTGTGTGTTGCTGATAAGTGGACGGGAAACATTCTGTATGAAGAAGTCTCTTGATGCTGAAACTGCAGAGTAAGCCAGGGAGAATTTGCATTGGGGCTAAAGTAACCACATTTTGCCAAGCTATCAAACTCTGGCACAACTCAGAACAGGGTATAAAATACAGGCAGCTATCTCCTTTTATTACTGAAACTCTAACAGGGGAATAGATGACTTCCTGAGATCTCAGAGCAGCACTGAGAGAGACGTGTCAGGAGCATCTGGCATCTGAAGCCTCTAAATAAGATGGTCAAATTCTTATCTCCTAAGAATCTCCGCGTCCATTTATCAAGCAAAGGCAGTTGTTTAGATGACAATCTGGTGTGGCTACAAAGCACACAGCCTCCTTAAATTAGGGTTGGCACTCCAGAAAACACGACTGTGTTAAGGTAAGTTATTTCTTCAAATACTTGAAGCTGGAGGGTGTGATCTTCTACACACAGCAGACACAGCTATATTAGAAAAGTCATTCTCAAAGTGGCTCTCCCTTGGGACTATCTGTGTATAAGTAAACAAGCGTTTTATTAGTTCATCTGTTCTTATTTAAACGAACCCTTGAACTTCCACAAACACCCCAAGCACAAGTAACCTTGTGCTCAGGTCCTTGGAGGGTGGTGTTACGTAGTTAGAATAGGGAAAAGGTGTTCAAAATACCGGTGGCTAAAAGACAAAGAAAGGAAAAAGCCCACGAAAATAGAACAAAGAAAGGTCCGAGGACCAGAGTGAGGCCCTCAGGTGAAGCAAACAGCCCTCCTGGCTAGCCCAGTTTACATAGGGCAGGCTCAGGGGGAGGAAAAACATATAAAAAGAGGAGCCAAAATTGAGCCTTTGGCTTCTCTTCTCTTTGCCTCTTTTGGGTAGGCCCACCCTCATGCCTTGAGGATATATTTTCCTTTGCTTGCCAAATAAAACTGTGTCGGACATGACTGCAATTCTTCCAGAAATATCTGCACTTTTGAATTGGTTTCGATTTACTGTTATGTACTAATGGAACCTACAAAAGAAAAACATCCACTCCACCTCTCCAACAAATGGTTTTCGTTTCTGAATTCCCTTTAGTATCCAATCATATCCATATTTTTGCAAATCACAGGATTTGTACAGCTTTCCTTTTCTGCATTCCCCCAATCATTCATAAAGCTCATTGTCCCAGGTTATTAGTGTTTTGTTTAAAATGAAATGATTTAGCACAGAACCATTATTTCTGTAACCATAACACTGGATAATTAGAGCTTTCCAAATTTGGGGGAACATAAACGAGATTGTGACGAACACCTTACATATATGTGTGCATGCTAAGTCACTTCAGTCATGTGTGACTCTTTGTGACCCTATGTAGCCTGTCAGGCTCCTCTGTCCATGGGATTCTCTAGGCAAGTATACTGGAGTGGGTTTCCACTTCCTTCTCCAGGGATCGAACCCGCGTCTCTTGTGTCTCCTGCATCAGCAGGCGGGTTCTTTATCGCTAGTGCCACCTGGGAAGCCCCCTTCACATACAGGATCTTCTTTGTTTGGATGTGTTCAGTAGGAAATATCACACCGTACAACACAGCCAAGAGAACACGCTCATGATATGGCGTGGGGAGATGGAGGACAAGGCACATCATGGTGCCCGGGGGAGGCCACTCCAAAGGCTTTGCATGACCTCTTCTCTTGCCTTCTCCCTGCACCTGATGCCTTCTTTTATGCTGCTTTGCAAGCTCATTTCACCAGAGGCAGTCAGTTTCTCATCTAATGTGCATCATTTCCTTTCCTTCCAGCTATTAGCTGGACTCTGGGCAGCCGTGAAAGCTCTCCCTGCTGGACTGGCCTCCTTCCTGCTCCCCTCCTAAACCTCAGGGCTCTCCCTTTGGGGTTTAGCCTTATTTAGGTCCTGGCTACATCTCTAGGGTGGGGCTGTGGAACCTTCTACATTGACTCATCACAACTTCTTTCAGGACTGGCACAAGGATGCAAAGGATGCTTGTGAAATGAACTAAGGAATTTTCTGATATCTTCAAAATACACTGGAAGTATATTTCTGTAATGGGCATGAAAAAAAAAAAAACTGAAGTAAAGTTAATTTACAATGCTGTATTAGTTTTTGGTGAACAGCAAAGTGATTCAATTTTATATATATGCACGTGCATATGTGTGTATACATACACACACACGTATTCTTTTCCATTATGGTTTACTACAGGATACTGAATATAACTCCCTGTGTGATACAGCAGGACTTTGTTGTTTATTTTATATACAGTAGTCTATGTCTACTGGGCTTCTCTGGTGGCTCAGACAGTGACGAATCTGCCTGCAATGCAGGAGACCTTGGTTCAATCCCTGTGTTGGGAAGATCCCGTGAAGGAGGGAATGGCAACCCACTCCAGTGTTCTTGCCTGGAGAATTCCACACACAGAGGAGCCTGGTGGGTTACAGTCCATGGGGTCGCATAGAGTTGGACACAACTGAGTGACTAACACACCTGGATCTACTAATCCCAATGGGCATTTTAATGGCCATTAGTTGGTCCATGTTTGTTTATTGATGCCAGACTATCACCTTGCTTTTGCGGAAGAAAAAAATCCAAGTTTCACATTCTGAAATCAGGAGAGACTGAATTCAACTGCTTTCTAGTTTTCAAAGGGAGAGAAAATCTGTCTCATCTAAGCAGTAAGTGTAGGTGTGTGGTGTGTGTATGAGTCGTCCTTAACTTAGAGGATGGCATCCTATATCACCGCAAGCAGGGCCTTCCTTACAAACAAGTGGAGGACTTCCCTGCAGCTGTAAACCTGAAGGAATCCCTGGGCCCAAAGTGGGCCTCCATCTCCCTCCCAGTCTACAATCACCAAGGGTTGTACTATTGCTTGTTCCTGTTTAAATGCAAATATATTCACAGACAGTTCATAATGGAAGCCTTTGTGTCTTATCATTTATCTGATAAACCTCAGCTAGGAAGTGAGTCCCTGGGCCAGGGTAAATAATGACAATGAAAGTGAGCCCTGGGAGGCAACCTGGAGTTCATCTAAGGCCATAGTTGATGGACACGTCTGTACACCCCCAAATACCAGGTAAGTTTCTTAGAAACTGATCCCCAGGGCCCCACCCAGACCTAATGGGAGGTCACAGGCCAGGTTTACGGGTGCTGAGAGCCACAGTAGACATCATACATCTGGGTTGTAACACAGACACTCCCAAAAAAGTTATTGAGTAAATAAATGAACAATATTAAAATTCATACTGAGATGGATAGACATATTTTTCTTATTCTTCCTCTTAAATATAGCTAAAAGTCCTCAATGTCATAAAACAAACCTAAGATTACTCCGGAAGATAAAGAAAAATGGCAGAGCTGCTACAGACCTGGGTAATGGTGAGTTCCTGCATTTTCTTTTTGCTTCATAGATCTGAGACTTGGAACTTAAGAAGCTGGCAAAAAGAAATACCAACAGGTACAGATTTAAGTAACACCCGAACCAAAGCCTGCTCTCTCTACCCAAAGGGCCAGGATAGAGGCATCCTAGCAAGACAGAAAAGATTTAGATGATAACCTCTCTTCTCCAACCAAATACCAGAAAAAAAAACTGTAACTCAACTGCCAGCCACACCAACAAAGGTCGAGTGGAGAACCTAGACTTCCACCCACATGGACCTGTAATGAGGGGCCTTAACATCACCACTGTGGTGGTGTGGGGGGGGGGACGCTAAGTAGGAAGCTAGGATTTTCACCCCTCCTGGCCAGTAATGAGCTTGTCTCTTCTTTCCCTTCACAGTAGCAATAATCATGAGGGGAGCCTGGACTCCCACCCCTGTGCAGCAGGAATGAGGACACCCTTTCTTGGGTGCCAGTGGAGGTTGAATGGGAGCCTGGACATCTACTTCCAGGCAGAAATGGGTGGCATCCCTTCTCCCACAAGAGAGGTGTCTGGGGAAGCCAACCAAAACTTAAATAAGATCAGAAGCCTCAGAACATAATATGAAAATGACTGCTTTCAATTGAATACTACTTGTCATCTGAATAGCCAGGAAGATCTCAAATAGAAAGCGACAATAAAGAGATGTCAACATTGAGATGATGGAGATGTTAGCATTATCTGATGAAGATTTTAAAGCCATCATGATAAGAAGGCTTCAGCAGGCAATTATGAGGGCTTCCCTGATGACTCAGATGGTAAAGAATCTGCCAATAATGCAGGAGACCTGGGTTCAATCCCTGGGTATTATAAACATGCTTGAAATTCTTGAACACACTTGAAATATAGAACACATCATCAAAAAATAGAAAAGATAGAAAGTCTCAGGAAAGAAACGGAAGGCATAAAGAAGAACCAAACTGAAATTTTATAAATGAAAAATACAATAACTTAAATAAAAATCTTAGTGATCAGGCTCAACAGCAGAATGAAGGAGAGAAGTGAAAGAATCAGTAAATTGAAGGTAAAACAATAGAAATCCAGTTTGAAAAACAGAAAATAGACTTAAAAAAAGAGCATCAGCAACCTGTAAGACCATAAGAAGAGATCTAATACTTATGTCACTGGAGTCCAAGAAGAAGAGAAAGTATTCAAATCAATAATGGCTGAAATTTGAAATAATGGTCCACAAATTTGGCAAGAGACACATATCTATAAATCCAAGAAGCTGAAGGAATCCCAAATGTGATAACCAAAGAAATCCACAACAAGGCAAAGGAAAAAAACCTTGAAAGCAGCCAGAGGAAGCACTTTACCTATAGGGAGAAACAGTTAGGTTACTAGATTCCCCCCTCCAAAAATGTTGCACCTGTTTTTAGAATTTCCACAACAGTCTCTGAGCAGTAATTTCACCATCACCCCTTCCAGTTAACACTGAGTTTTTATCAGTCTTTAAAACCTTGGCTTTTCTGCATAATAAAAGAAAATTATATATTACCGTTGCTTTAATTTGAGGGCTTCCGAGTTTGCTTCAAGATGGGGCTGGTCTCCAAAGAAACTAACCAAATGATGAGAAGTTTGTAACTTTCAGCCTATCCCACCCCACCTTAGGGAGGGGAGAGAGGCTGAAGATTGAGTTCATTTACAAGTGTCGAATGATTTAATCAATCAAGCTCACATAATGAACTCCTAGTAAATCTAGAGAGCTTTCAGATTGGTGAATGCATACACATTCTGGCAGGGTAGTGCACCCCCAACTCCAGGATGACATAAGCTCCTGTACTCAGGAGTCTTCTGGACCTTACCCTATGTACAGACATAGCTCATTTTACTGTACATCATTTTATTATACTTGAAAGATACTGTGTTTTTTTTTAACAAATTGACCATTTGTGGCAACTCTGGGTCTAGCAAGTCTATCAGCATCATTTTCCCAGCAGTATTTGGTCACTTCATGTCTCTGGGTCACATTTTGGTAATGCTCACCAAATATTTCCATTACTAGTATATCTGTTATGGTGATCTGTAATTGAAACTTAGCAGGACTCTGTGGGGCTCCTGAAGCCTTTCTGTGTCCCCCATTCCTTGTTTGTAGGGAATAGACTCCAGCCTCCATGAGGCCTCAGGAGTCCCAGGGGCAGACTCAAACTATTGCTAATCTGGGAGGGGAAGGGATGCTGAGACAAGGGAAGAGCCAAGAAACAATAGTGCAGGCTTGGGGCAGGGTCCTGATTCTACCTCAAGGGATACCCATAAAAATATCTTTAGGGCTTTCCAGGTATGCAGTGGTAAAGAGCCCACCTGCCAACGCATGAGACGCAAGAGACTAGGGTTGGATCCCTAGGTCAGGAAGGTCCTTTGGAGGACGAAATGGCAACCCACTCCAGTATTCTTGCTTGGAAAACTCCATGGACAGAGGAGCCTGGTGGGCTATGGTCCATGGGGTTGCAAAGAGTAGGACAGACTGAACACAGAGAACTAAAACCCCCAACAAATGGCAGATGTCAGCATTCTTCGTTCCAGATTAAAGGACCCAGAGAAGCTCTTCAAGGAGACCACCTGAGGCCAGAACTCATTAGATTACCTGAAACCAGAGAATAGATGCATGTGTGTGTATGGCTGAGTCCCTTCACTACTCACCTGAAACTATTGCAGCATTGTTACAGGGCTATACCCCAATACAAATGTTTTGGTGTTTAAAAAAAAAACTAGAATAAAGGAGTGTAGGCCCTAATCACATACTCCAATCTTATTGGCAGCCATGCCCTTGAACTATAATAACTTGCTATAATAATTCCTCACCAAATCTCCTGGGGTTGGGACACAGTTTTCAAGGGCAAGAGCCTGTGTGTCCCTCCTTGTCTTGGCAAAGCAATAAACCTATATTCTTTCCTACTTCACCCAAAACTCTGTCTTGGGAGATTTGATAAGGCACCGGTGCACAAAGGCTGAATTTTGGCATTACCAGAAGAGAGCAAGTGATTGGAGGCTGGCGCTGAGAATCAGGGACACAGGGCTGGAGATTAAGCTCTATAAAATCTCTTGAACAGCAAGATTTGGTGAGCTTCCAGGTGGGTGAATGCACAGAAGTACTGGGAAGGGGGTGGGCTGGGATGAAGCACAAAGCGTCGTGCTCCTCCTGTTATTAACACCTTGCCCAGTGTAGACATCTCTTCTGTCTGGCTGCTCCTGAGCTGTAATCTCTTATAATGAATCAGTAAAGGCAAGGAGATGTTTCCTTGAGTTCTGTGAGCCATTCTGCCAAGCTATCAAACCTGAGGAGGGGGTCATGAGAACGCCAATGTGTAGCCAGCTGGTCAGATGTACAGGAGATAATCTGACTTGTGTTTGGTGTCTGAAGTGAAGGCACTCTTGTGGGAATGGAGTTTTTAACCTGTGGAATCTGATGCTACCTCCAGGTGTGTGTGTGTGTGTGTGTGTGTGCATGTGTGTGTGTGCGCGTGCATGCGTGTACTCGCACGCATGCTAGTCACTCAGTCGTGTCCAATTCTTTGCCACCCCATGGACTGTAGCCCGCCAAGCTCCTGTGTCCATGGAATTCTAGGCAAGAATACTGGAGTGGGTTGCCATTCTCTGCCCCATGGTAGATTATATCAGAACTGAGTTACATTTTAGAACATCCAGTTGGTGTCTATTGGGAATTAAAGAATTACCCGGTATTGGGGAAAAAAATAGCTCCATGTTTGGCGGCCAAAAGTAAAATATTGAGCATGGAGGGAAAAAAAAAAACCAATTTTTCCTTTCAAAGTGTTTCCAGTGACTGTTCAGCTTTATTTTTTCAGGCACAGAAAAAGCGCTGCTCAATAAGTACACACAATTTTAATTTCAACATTTCCTGCCTCTTTGTGAAACAATTTAGGGTAGCTTATAAAAGACAAAGGGTTTCCCCAGTGGCTCAGCAGTAAAGAATCTGTCTGCAATGCAGGAGCCACAGGAGATGTGGGTTTGATCCCTGGGTCAGGAAGATGCCCTGGATAAAGGCAAGGCAACCCACTCCAGTATTCTTGCCTGGGAAATTCCATAGACAGAGGAGCCTGGTGGACTATAGTCCATAGGGTTGCAAGGAGTGGGACACAAATTAAGTGACTTAGCATGCATGCAGGCATAAAAGACAAAACTAATAATATAGGAATACGAGAGTGCAAATCAAGATGAGGAGGAGCAAAGCAAATATCTGGGCCCTGGAGATGTGACACTGACACAGACACTCCTGTCTCTTGACGCACAGCAGGGAAGGGAATGTGAGGAATGACTAATTTTTATCACATGAAGTGAAGAGACAGAGCGCCTCTCTAGAGCAGGTCCTGAAACGCCCTGCAGATTCAGCGGCAAGCTCTATAGAGATGACGGTGCTTTCACATGAATGCAAATGTAACCCCTGCCAAGGGTCAGAGGTATGACATCACAGATCAAGTCCATACTGCGGGTGACAAGTGTGGCTTTCAAGGGTTGCAACTTTCATAGCACTTAGATTATATCCTAAGTTATGTTCCCCGAATAGAATCATTTGCCCTGGGATTCTGATAGGAGTTGGCTATTAAATGGCTCAAGAGGCTACTTTTTAGTCTGGCGTCTGGAATCAGAGTGTTCTTTTCTGATCATTAAGGACAGATTCTAGAAACTGGGCAAGGATCTGACAGTGCTAAAGTTCTGGTATGAAACAATTATAGCCTCTAACCAGAAGTGTTTGTCAGGATGTATTCTATCCACCTTCCACAGGGAGAGGAAGTCAGAGGGTACCACACACAAAACACTTGGAGTTTACCTCTAGCAGCTGAGCCTCAGTTCAGTGCGAGCCCTCCCATGAGACCCAGAGGAACGCAGCAGATATAGGAGAGAAGGTTTTAGCCTGAAACAGCGTAGATTGTGCCAGCTAATTCATTACGGTGCCACCAATGCAGTTCTGGCAGATGAGTTATCTCTCCATCATTTAAGAAAGTGACTTCCTGTATGTTATCTGGTAACATCAACTTAAGTGGTGAATATTTGCTAGCAGCAGCATTGTCAAGGTGAGGATGCACTTTGCCAATTTCTGAGTCCTGGTCCAGCTGCCATGCTCTGAAATGCATTTCCGTTTCACTGCTCCAGTAACTGAAAGTAAGAGGGATAATATGGCAGGCTGGTGCCCAGGACGAGCAGGACTCCTCCGAAGCTGACTTTTAGCACAGCCATGCCAAGCCTTCCTGAGACTGCTCACTGGTGGCCTGGAACACTTCCACCCAACTGGTCTTCCTTCTTCACTCTTTCACGGGGCTCAGGCTTGCATTGTGGCCAGACTACATCTCTTTCCCTGTTTTCTCTCAAAACTTGCATTTCCTCTAACAAAATCTGTGCATGTTTAATCCCATTTTGTCTGCTGCTTCTCAGAGATCCTGAACTAATACACAGAGCAATTTCTATCTTTATCTCGCTAGATGTTTAATCTTTCTGAGACCAGGAACACAGCAGGTCCATGATTCTCACGGACGACCTGCCCAGTTCATGGTGTTTGTTTTTAAGCCAGGTTCCTGCCACAGGAGAGTACTCACCCTTCATCCTTTCATTCTAGAGCAGAGGGATAAGGGGCTGATTCATCTAAAATAGTATCAAACTTTTATAATGCAAAATTAAAGGTCTCGGTCTATGAAATAACTTTGCTTTAACATGGAGGGGCTTAGTTTAAATGTCTAGTTTAATCCATATCTGGACCCAGTTTACAGAATGAGCAAGAAAGAAAGCTACAGAGTCTTGATCTTGCCTTGGCAGCACCCTCATCCAAGATCCATGATATCCATCCCAGGGCCTTGCCCACAAAAGAGAACTACTGTTGGTTGAAAGAAGGAAGGAGATGTTAGACATGGGTCTCATGGTCTCTTTCAGAGCCTAAGTCATCAACAGGAGGTTACTGATTAGAATATCTGATAAGGAGAAGTCCACCAGAGTTCCCAATGTTCTGCAGGGAGATGGATACAGGAGGATATATAGGGTTCCTGTAAGGTTGGTAATAGAAATTCATGGAGAAGAAATATAAATTAAAGAATGTAGTGTGCAGCGAATGTACCCCATTGTGGTCAATAAATAAAAGGAGGGACTTGGGATCAGTTGAAAACTGATATCCCAAATGTCTCTACACTGTCCTAGGAAAAACTCTCCTCCGCCTCAAAGTCCAGAGAATCCTGACTCCATGCTCTAGCAGACAGGGCTCCACGGTGACAGAAGGCACAAAATAAAAGGCAAAGGCCATTTGTCTTCACGTGTGGCAAACAGCAAAACAGGGCTTCTATTCTTTTCATGAATCGGCTGCTGAAGCTCCACCCAAAGCCCTGCTGTCCAGTCCTTTTTATGATATGAAGTGCAGTCTGTATGCTTCCATTTTGGGAACAGATGCATAATTTTATTCTAATGGTGATCTTTTTGTGGTCACTGGAAATGTGTTGGGCTTCCCTTCAACAGACCAGGAAGGTCAAGAGGTGTGTTGTGGAGACCTGTCTGTGTTGCCTTAACGCAAAGTTCATCTAGGCATTTGCAAACATGAGGTAAAGACCCTCTCAGGACTGATGAGGGGTCCGCAGAGGCTCTTGCAGCTGATCCCTCCCTGCTTCACTACAGCTTCTCAGAGCCAGCAGGCTAAGTCATGGTCACAGTTAACTCCCTTCACTGGCTTCATCGCCCAAGGAACTCCTGCTAGCAACTATATTCCCCCACATGTTCTTTTTAAAATATATGAGTAGATGTAGAAAATAAATAAGCTGCAAGGACATATTGCATAACATGTGGAATATAGCCAATATCTTCTAATAACTATAAATGGCTACAACCTTTACAAGTTGTGAGTCACTGTGTTGTACATCTGAAACTTATATATATTGAACATCAACTATGCCTCGAAAAAAAAATCAGGTTTAAAAAAAAAAAAACTTCAGAGCTTCCTTGGTGGCTCAGTGGTAAAGAATCCAGCTACCAATGCAGGAGACATGGGTTCAATCCCTGATCTGGGAAGATCCCGCATGCATCAGAGCAAGTAAGCCCAGGTGTCACGACTGTTGAGCCTGTGCTTGAGAGCCCGGGAACAGTGGCTACTTACCAAACCCATGTGCTGCTATGCTGAAGCCTGCGTGCCCTAAGCCCACACTCCCCAACAAGAGAAGCCTCCGCAATGAGAAGCTGGGGCACTGCAGCTAGAGAGTAGCCCCCACTGCCCGTAATTAGACAAAAGCCTGCAACAAAGACCCAGCACAGCCAAAATATACAAAAATAAAAAATCTTCAAAGTGTTACTTCAGTGTGTTATTAATGTCTAATAAATTAAATACTTATGTACACTCAAAAGCCTTCACAGTTCCTAGGCAAGCCTGATTTTCCCATACCACATTACAGTTAAATGTAATTATAATATTTAGTATATCTATTTAATGCTAGTACTGAATATATGTTTAACTATATAATACACATATTACATATAATTAACTATATAATACATATATTGCTATAAAAATATCTAGCTGTAAATAAAATCTAGCTGTAAAGATCTGGGAACAACTTCCATTGTAACTATTCCAACGTAATATTTAGCACTGAATTCATGATTGTCCCTTCTCAGCAATCATCTTGAATCCCCAGGAATGTTTTCAAACTGTGAAACTAATCTACAAACTGTTTTCAAAGTAATAACATTTTTATGATACTGAGTGTAATAGTCAATGAAGAAGAAATCATGTTTGGCCTTATTTAAAAAATGAAGAATAAATGAAAGATATGAACAGAACCTATAACTTCATAAGCCAGATATTTTTCTTTGGATTTTTGCTCTGGGGAGGACATGACAGTTTGGATGATTTTCACTGGTCCGATGGGGCTCAGAGCACCTCTCGCTGGAGGCCCATTTCAACATACCTCCGATCTGTAGGGTACAGCTCCACGGTGACCACATCTAGAGAGTTCCAGGCTGAGATGGTCAACCCATTGTATAGACACAGCATGCCTATCATCATGGATTCACTGGTGCCAAACCAAAGGAAGAAACAACTGATCCCCGAAAGCACCATAGAGCCACCTGCCAAAGTAGCAGACAAAAGGTGGGGGTGTTTCCCGTCATCTCAGTAGAGCAAGGACCCCTGGTTCTCCGAGATCTCACAGTAAAACTGAATCCCAAGAGGAATCTGCAGCCTGGGTTCAAAAAGCTCAGCTACAGGGCTATTTATCTGTATATAAGCTTTACCTCTCAACTACCTTCTGAACACAGCAAGCATGAAACACAGATCACCAATTAATCAGCTACCTGAGTAGAAAAATAGACATTAGTCACACATAATTAGTTTTTCAGTCTGTTAACACACAGAAGTGGTTCAAATGAGATGTAATTGGACTTTTTTTTTTTTTAACTAAAATTTAGTCTTAATGAAAGGTCTTAAGAGATTTCTCCTCATTTCTGCGGGATGCAAATCCTAGGGGGGGTGGGGAGGATAGCAGGAGACAGGCTCCCTCTAGATCGCAAGGGCAGCTCCTATGTGTTACATGAAACCAAGCACATACCTAGCATCGTTAAGCGCCCAATTCTGTCCATCAGGAGAGCAGACACGATGTTCCCTGGCAACACTGCCAATGTCCCCAGGAAGTTGACAAAATAAATCCAGTAGGCACTATAGTCATCATCAAAGGTAAACTGGCATCCTGTCTTATTGTACAAAAATGTGCTGTTTTGAAATCTGCAGTTAATGAATTTATATGGCTCAAAATCTGTGGACACAAAGAAAGACAGTTCAGTGCATCAGACTGGCCCACCAGTATGAGAAAGCTTGCCAAGAATTCAGGAAAAAACCATGGTATTGGAAGCTCCTTGAGGGTTTCAGAGCTGGCCAAGGTACAGGGTCTAGTCAAGGACCCTGGGTTACAGGGTCCCAAAGCAGCTGAAGGAAGGAATACCTTTATTACATAAAGGAATAAATTGAGTTCAATTATCTTCTGATTTCTTACAGTTGGTCATTGCTAATTATATTGCTTGCTGACTCCTTTATGATGTTACTTTGTTCTAATTATCATGTTACATAAGGACTATCATTAGAGTACTAATAGCTTTTATACTACAATGACAAAAATAATTTGTTCCAAAATGTGCACAAATCAGCCTTACTACTGCCATTTTATAGGGCTCTGAGGCAGTGAGAAGAAATAGGACTTTCCTTGGGTCCTTGAGGCTGAATTTGCAAGTGAAGGTTTAGTGGAGGAACCAGAATCGGTCTCGTTGGACAGTCACCAGCATTCACTGTTGATTTTTGTCCTGAACTTGGATTTAGCCAAAAGGAGTTGCAGATGATGACGGGTTCTGCTACAAGGTAATGAGGATCAAAACAGTTATCCTCACTGATCAAAATCGGCCTAAAAAGCTGGTCTTCTGAGGTTGAATGGGTTGGAAGACAGTGCGAGATCACTGTTTAAACAAACCCCGAGAACCCTGACCCCATTCTCACTTGCAGCTAGGCAGAAGTAGCTCCTGTCTGGGGACCAAGAAGGCAGGGCTGGTAACAAAGTGGCGCTGGTCCTTCTGCCGGTGTTCGGTCATTATTTTGACCTCATGGGACAGATGGACCAACAGGATAGTGCATGGGCTGTGCCATCAGATGAGCCGGGGCTCATATGTCAGCTGTCACCAGCTGTACAACTGTGGCCAAATTACTGCATTTTTTGAAGCTTCAGCTATTGTGAAAATTAAACAAGACAACGAGTGTCTAATAACCTGAGGTAGGAACCAGCATACAGTCAGGGTTCAGTCAATGTTTGTTTCCTTCCTCTTTTTTCCTGGGGAGTTTCCCAGACTCCATTAAATTGATTGAATTAAAAGACTATATGTGATTGAGCATGTACTGTCCATCTCTGTAGACTGTAGTTCAGGCCAGCTCACTTAAGTTATCAACAGATTTTGAAATCAAGTCTATCAAGTGACTACAAGTTAATTCTCTGCTTTAAAAATTATTCACCACAGGACTATTTTTTTCACCAACTTTGAACTCAGTCTGTTCCATCTGCATTAAATCTGACAATAACAGTCACTACAAGCTCAGCTTTGATCCAACCTGATGGGGGGAGTTTGTTCATTTGTACTTCAATCTTCACTTCCCCATAAGCGTCTGCCCACATCTATCACCAAATAGGTATCACGTTTCTGCCAAGAACTAGGGCTGTGAAGAGGATCCAGGCAGGGTTAAGTGGCAAACTTACCTGTTTTGTTAAAAACAGTTTCAATAAATGTGCAGTTCTTGAAGTAGGTGTTGACTGAAGTCACATCCTCAAAGGTGCAGGACTTAAAAACTGAATTTTTGAAAGTTATGGATTTGAACCTGATCCCTGCGAATCTGTCCAGCATAGACAAAAAATTTGTGTCAATGAGTGTATCTATCAGGGTTCAAAGTTAAGTCAAACAGATTTAGAGATGTGATGTTCCACTACGGGCTATGCTAAATCGCTTCAGTCATGTCCAACTCTGCAACACTATGGTCTGTAGCCCACCAGGCTGCTCTGTCCATGGGACGCTCCAGGAGAGAATACTGAAGAGGGTTACCTGAGGTTCCACTATGGACTCTCTTAATTAAAAAGGACAGTGGCTTCTGGATTTTCTAAACTCTTAGCTTTCCCCCCTCTTCCTCATGGAGCCTGTCCTTTTGGCTACCTCATTGTTCCCCAATATTATTTTCCACCAGAAAAAGAGATGGCATCCAAAATAGCTTCATGTAGCTTTCAGCAATGTTGGTAAAAGGGTGTTTGTGGGGTATACAGTTGAAGGCATTGAGTTTGGAGATTATCTGTGGCTACTGATTCTTTGTTTTGTAATCCTATCCTCCCTCTTGCTCCTTCACATAGCCCTTTATTTGAAACTTCTCTACTTGGGGTTATAGCTCTAACTTGAGCATGCGCTCCCATGCTTCCTTTTAATGAATGTCTACTTCCCAAGCTGATAACCCAAAGGTTCTTTATTCTAGTGTAGCGACTTCCAATTATCTTGAAGAGAGGATGGGAGAATCACTTATGTGAAGAATGATTATCTCAAGGGTCAAGAAACTCATAGCTCACAGTCGTTTCCAAGAATGTTTTTCTTCTCGGCGCCAAGAGGTATTCCTCAAACCAAGCTGAATGACATAGCTCAGCCTACTTTTGGAAATGGTAGAATGATGAAACTTGCTCCAATTCATTTTTGGGTGATGCAAGAGGGAAGGGAGAGATGATAATAGGCACAATCATTCTGACATCTTAGAAGAGTTTATGGTTTGGATATTAAGTGTTGATAAAGACCCTTGGGAGACATGTATACATATCCATCAATGTGTCTTGGTAATTTATTAAGAGACTGTGAATGTATCCTTCACCAGTTATTGAGAGGAGATGCTTGCTCAACTGGGGAAGAAGTTAATACACCAACTACCAGTGTTATTAGGGCAGAAAGGGACCAATCCTCCTAGGCAAGGAAGATGACTTAAAAATAATTCACCATTGAGATTTTAAAAATCGTCCTCGCTCTAATGCCAGACTGCATTTGTCAGCTCAGAATGCACTAAGTGCCTATGAGACCAACCTCCTTAAAAAATTCACCCCCTACTCTAGGAGTTCAGAGTAAAATCACCTAAGCCATAAATCTATCTACAGAAGGAGGGTAAATCACAGCACATTTTAAGAAGATCGCTAATTTTTTGAAATGAAACTGCATTTGGAAAGGGGAAACAATTATTTTTTTTTTCAGTGGATGCTATCTGCATTGAATACACATGGAGAACAATTCAAAATGTTCAAAAAGGAAAAAACAAGTCTTTTCCCTCCCATCCTCAAGCTATCCGGTTCTTTTCCCAGCGAGGAGGGCGGTTGTCATGTTCTTGTGTGCTCCTCGGGGAGCACTCAGCGTACAGGGTGCTAGCAAAGAGGACACTGTTCCACACCTTGCCTTGTTCTGAGTCTACTTCAGAGGTCACTCCTTATGAGCACATAAAGAATTGCCATCTTAGAATGCTGAATAGGAAAACTACTTTTAAAAAATGAGTGAGTTAGTGGTATTTCAAATTTCTGTGAAAGACAAAAACAATTTTTTTCTAACACCTTCAAAAATAAACTTATAGGCTTTACAAGGATTTTAATGTTATTAAAATTATTAATCATTATATTGCCAAAGTAAAAAATTTCTCCATGATTGGCCAGCTTAGAACCTTTTTAAAAAAATATGACATACTAGAAATTTCTAATGAGATTACAATAATTTTTAAATAATGAGGTCAATTTTCAACCTAGAATTATAGAGCACTTGACTCCAAGATTTCTGTGGAAAAACAAGTACAGGTTCAAGTCAGTATGTTATGAGGGAGAGTAAAGGTGATGCTCTGTGGATAAGGCCTCCCAGTGAATTGCCAATTCATACAGTTACCTCCTAGTTGTAACTCTCCTTTTCATTACACAAACCATAAGCATCCCAGAGAATTATTTTTCATCTTTCCAAACTGGTTTTTGCCCAGAGAAACTTTTGTCAATTATGTTAGATTTTAACTTTGATCTCTTTTTAAATTGGGAGAATTTCCTAAGAATGATGTAAACCAACAGAAACTTATACCAGCAACCATTTGCTCACATAACAAATAATGGGTAGAAACGAGGGTCTTGTCTGCCCCTTTCCATCTCTGAAAAGATAAACCATGACCATTTCTTGAATCAGTTCTCCCTCATCACGAGGAGTTCCACATGCCATACTCAAAAACGTCCTTTGCTAACTTATCTCCTATTGTCAAAGTCCTTAACTTTGGAAAATCATTCCCATTCTTTAACTGAAACATTCTCTGATACAACTTAACCCCAATTCTTGAACCAGCATAGTGCAGAAGAGTAGCCCCCTTTTCCAGAGACAGAAAACAGGCATGAGATTACATGTCAGATTTCCTCTTTGAGTTAAATAACGCTATAACCTGTTTTCTCATAATCTTCACTCTTCCCTTCCATAACTTATTTTGCTCGCTTCCCAAGGCCTCTCTGAATTTTCTTGTCACACCAGTCAATTCCACTTCTTTACAAACGGGAAGTAGCTCAGTTTAAGAAGTAATTTAAGTGAATTAACTGATATATGTGTATCTTTTCTTTAAAAGCCATTTGGAAGCATTTGAATTCAGTCTGAAAATGGCTACATGTACAAACTGAACACATATTTAGTGTCATGAAGGCAAATAAGAAATACATTTTTAAGATGAGGTAGGAAATTAAATGATTTAAAAGTTTCTGGACCTGCCATTGTCGCATTCCATTCCGGTAATAATCTGATTTGCCATTGTAAAGTTAATAGTTGCATCTGAAAATTTCACTTTTGGTTCATCTATGTTTTTCAACACATTCGACTGCAGATGTTTAATGACATCGGGGAACCAAACAGATAATCCGTAGTACCTGCAAAAACAAAGAAATGTGAGTTTGTAAAGGTGCTTGCTTTCAAGGTTTTTGATCATCTTTACTATCATTATTCTGAATTCTTTTTCAAGTAGTTTGTCTATTTCCTCTTCATTTTTTTTGGCTTCTGTGTTTCTAGTTTGTTCCTTCATCTGTGTAGTATTTCTCTGCCTTTTCATTATTATTTTTTTTTTAACTTACCGTGTTTGAGGTCTCCTTTTCCCAGCCTTCAGGGTTGAGCTCCTTTTGGTTTCTGTTCTCCTACGGTTGGTCCAGGGGTTTGTGTAAGCTCCGTATAGGGTGAGCTTTGTGCTGGGTTTTTTCATTTGTTTTTCCTCTGATGGGCGAGGCTGGGTGAGGTGGGACTCCTGTCCGCTGATGACTGGGTTTGTATTTTTATTTTGTTTGTTGTTTAGACGAGGCAGCCTGCAGGGTGCCTCTGGTGGTTGGGTGATGCCCGGTCTTGTATCTAAGTGGTATCCTTTGTGTGAGTTCTCACTATTTTGATACTCCCTAGGGTTAGTTCTCTGGTAGTCTAGAGTCTTGGAGTCAGTGCTCCCACTCCAAAGGCTCAGTGACCCTTTTTTAAGAATGGTTACATTTCAGGATTCCTTATCACAGAGAAACCATCTTTCCCATCACTCCGCCTGGGGCTGCTGCCGGGGCTGTGGCCACGCCGCCACCTGGAGACCCAGCGGTGCACGCTCTAGAGGTGTCTCTAAAGGCGCTGGCACTCGAGAGGCCATGACCATCTCCCTGCTCTTTTCAGAGAGGTAGGGTTCCCGGAGAAGCACTGCTAATTAGGAGTGTGCCCCACTCCCCCCACCCCCACCCCGTCCCTGAGCATTACGGGTCATCAAACAGGAATCTCATTGGCCCCTCCTCATCACAGGGCTGCAAGAATCAAGCTAGAGGGATGGCCTGGGTTTCCTTGCAGAATCCCAGGTCCGGAGTCCTTCCTTGGGGAAGAGGCATGTGTAAGACTTCCATCCTACACAGGCACACCCTGGCCCGGAGGTTTCTCCTCATCCCCTTAGGCTGCACTCAAGAGCCCCATCTCCTAGTCTCGAGCTACAAACTCCTGGCGTCCCCAAACTGTGAGGGCCTTTAGAGAATGACCTCTTTATTAATGAATGATTTTTCTTGGTTCTTTTACTACTGTGGTCCTGTTAGCCTGGGGGCATAGCCCATGCCCCCGAGGTTCAGGGTTGGGGAAAAGGCCATGTAAGTATTTATTGGAAAAGCCAGGTTATTGCCCACTTTCTACCTCTCACCTCTAGTATGTTATTCTAACAGGTTACAGCTCAGCCACGCTGCCATGATCTTCAGAGCAGTAGCCACTAACCACAGGTATGAGCAGCTAAATGTGGCCAGTCCAAATGAGACATATGTACGGGGAAAATGTAAAATTAAGTCATTAATCATATTGACTAAATGTCAAGAAATGATAATATTTTGGACAAAATTAGTGAAATAAGATATATTATTAAAGTTTGTTTTACCGGTTTCCTTTACCTTTCTTTCGCCCCTTTTAAAATGTGACTGCAAGGACATTTAAAATGAAGCATATGGCTGATATTATGTCTTCACTGGACAACATGGCTCTAAACTGGTGCTTCCCACCCAAAGCAGGGTCCCTGGACCAGCAATGTCAGCATCACCTGAAAACTTGTTAGAAATTCAGCCTCTCGGGCCTCATCCAGACCTGCTGAATCAGAAACTGTGGGCTGGAGTCCTCCAAGGAACTCTTCTGATATTCAAGTTCGAGAACCCCTGCTCTGATTTATCCCCAGTTACACTGAGCTACACAGGGGAAGAAGTGGTTATGAGAATCACTTGTGCAAATAGACAAGCTAGGTTTAAAATCCTGGCCTTGCCACTTACCAGCCACGTGATCTTGGGAAAGTTATCAAAGCATCGTTACCTGCCATCTCTAATATCAGAATGATGAGAGTAACCACCTCTCTGGTAACTGCTTGGATTAAATGGAATGCAGAATACCCAGCACATAGCGAGTGCTCAAAAGACCAAATGGTTTTTATCATCAGCATAGTCACCAGGATTCCTGAAACATCTCTGCCTAGGATTCCATAGATTCCAGCCCCTTGTCTTCACAGATCATGAAATAATTACTGCAAGGGGTGTGAGTGGTGGCCACTGAATATGAAATGACTCTGGAGGCAGCAACTCTGCAGGGCTCTCTATTCATATCCGAGGACACAAATCTTCAAAAATGACAACGATGAGGGAAGCATGACACCCGGGAACATTCATCATCAATAACATGGAGAAGTTTCTGCTAGTTTTCATTTATTCAGCCAGTGTTTACTGAATAGCCACTGAATGCTACACATTGCTTGAAGTTTCATGGACTTCATAAGGAAATCATAAAGCTTAAAATGTGGTCAATAACAGATAGGTAAACAAAATAAACCACAGCTATTATCATATAACTGTTCACATTTCAAGAGCAAGATGTTTGTTTTGTTTTGCTTTGGAGCTAGCCAGTGTTGAGCACATAGTAGGCACTTGCACGTGTCCATGCTAAGTCACTTCAGCTGTCTCCACTCTGTGCGACCCTATGGAGTGTAGCCTGCCAGGCTCCCCTGTCCATGTGATTCTCTAGACAAGAATACTGCAGTGGGATGCCATTTCCCCTCCAGAGGATCTTCCTGACCCAGGGACTGAACTTGCAACTTGTCTTCCACATTCAGTTCTGTTCAGTTGCTCAGTCAAGTCCAACTCTTTGCCACCCCATGGACTGCAGTATGCCAGGCCTCCCTGTCCATCACCAGCTCCCAGAGCTACTCAAACTCACGTCCATCGAGTTGGTGATGCCATCCAACCATCTCATCCTCTGTCGTCCCCTTCTCCTCCTGCCTTCAATCTTTCCCAGCATCAGGGTCTTTTCCAATGAGTCAGTTCTTCACATCAGGTGGCCAAAGTAAAGGAGTTTCAGCTTCAACATCAGTCCTTCCAGTGAATATTCAGGGCTGATTTCCTTTAGGATTAACTGGTTTGATTTTCTTATAGTCCAAGGGACTCTCAAGAGTCTTCTCCAACACCACAGTTCAAAAGCATCAATTCTTTGGCGCTCAGCTTTCATTATAATCCAACTCTCACATCCATACATGCCTACTGGAAAAACCGTAGCCTTGACTAGATGGACCTTTGCTGGCAAAGTAATGTCTCTGCTTTTTAATATGCCATCTAGGTTGGTCATAGCTTTTCTTCCAAGGAGCAAGTGTCTTTTAATTTCATGGCTGCAGTCACCATCTGCAGTGATTTTGGAGCCCAAGAAAATAAAGTCTTTCACTGTTTGCATTGTTTCCCCATCTATTTGCCATGAAATGGTGGGACTAGATGCCATGATCTTAAGTTTTCTGAATGTTGAGTTTTAAGTCAACTTTTTCACTCTCTTCTTTCACTTTCATCAAGAGTCTCTTTAGTTCTACGCTTTCTGCCATAAGGGTAGTGCCATCTGCATATCTGAGGTTATTGATACTGCTCCCAGCAATCTTGATTCCAGCTTGTGCTTCATTCAGCCTGGCATTTCACATGATGTACTCTGCATATAAGTTAAATAAGCACGGTGACAATATACAGCCTTGATGTACTCCTTTTCCCATTTGGAACCAGTCTACTGTTTCATGTCCAGTTCTAACTGTTGCTTCTTGACCTGCATACAGGTTTCTCAGGAGGCAGGCAAAGTGGTCTGGTATTCCCATCTCTTTCAGAATTTTCCAGTTTTTTGTGATCCACACAGCCAAAGGCTTTGGCATAGTCAATAAAGCAGAAGTAGATATTTTTCTAAAACTCTCCTGCTTTTTTGACCATCCAGCAGATGTTGGCAATTTGATCTCTGGTTCCTCTGCCTTTTCTAAAACCAGCTGGAACATCTGGAAGTTCACAGTTCACATATTGTTGGAGTTTGGCTTGGAGAATTTTGAGCATTACTTTGCTAGCATGTGAGATAAGTGCAATTGTATGGTAGTTTGAACATTCTTTGGTATTGCCTTTCTTTGGGATTGGAATGAAAACTGACCTTTTCCAGTCCTGTGGTCATTGTTGAATTTTCCAGATTTTCTGGCATATTGAGTTTAGCACTTTCACAGCATCATCTTTTAGGACAGGAAATAGCTCAACTGGAATTCCATCACCTCCACTAGCTTTGTTCCTAGTGATGCTTCCTAAGGCCTACTTGACTTTGCATCCTAGGATGTCTGGCTCTAGATGAGTGATCACACCATCGTGGTTATCCAGGTCATGAGGATCTTTTTTGTATAGTTCTTCTGTGTATTCTTGCCACCTCTTCTTAATATCTTCTGCTTCTCTTAGGTCCATATCATTTCTGTCCTTTATTATGCCCATCTTTGCATGAAATATTCTATTGGTATATCTAGTTTTCTTGAAGAGATCTCTAGTCTTTTCCATTCTATTGTTCTCCTCTATTTCTTTGCACTGATCACTGAGGAAGTCTTTTCTTATCTCTCCTTGCTATTCTTTGGGACTCTGCATTCAAATTTGTCTGGCGCCTTGGCAGGAGGATTCTTTACCACTGAGCCCCCTGGGAAGCCATGACAACTATTTATTGAGCATTTATTTTGTGCCAGGGCCATATATCAGTGAACAAAACAGTTTAAAATCCCTGTTCTCACAGAGCTTCCAGAGGAGGAAGACAGAGCTTTCTTTACTCCTACAGAATGAAAAAGCTTTTTGTCTGTTAGAAGATGACAGAAGGCACAATGGGGAATAATAAAGCTGAGAAGAGAACAGGGAATCTGAAGGGGACTGAGATTTAAATAGGTTTAAATAGCCTGCAGTTTTAAATAGGTACTTGGGGGGGTATCACTGAGAAGGCGGCATAGGAGGAAAGCCTCAAAGGAGGAGAGAAATGAGTGGTCATGTCTGGGGGCAGGGCACAGATGGTCCATGTTCAAGAAAGTTCTGGCACATTGGAGGAAGAACAAAGAGGCCAGTGGGGATGGGCTCCGCCAATGAGGAGAGAGTGGAGAAATCATGGGAGCAAATCGTCCTTGGTCTTATAGAACTTTCCAAACACTGTTGGTTTTGCCACCCCAGCTTTATGACAACATAAATAAAATGATTGCTTGATAAAAACTGTAACTGTTAGCAAATCTAAAATGAAAAAATAACCCTAGAGTTAACAGCATCACACAGTATAAGAGAAGAAAGCAGCGAGGTTGGGAAATTACAGTATGGAAATTTAAAGATTTCGTTCACCAAAAATGTAAGGATCACTTACCCAAAGGACAGCGTGAACCACACAATCGTGAGTTTTATGGTATTTTCCCTGACTGGGTAGGTGAAACATCTCATAAAAGTCAACCAAATCTGTGAAATATCAGAGAGTTAGTTTTCTTATGCCAGTCCCTAGGCAACTCTACTTCCCAATCAACCCCCTCTGACAAATTATAAAAAAATGTTGCGTTTTCTTTGGGCTGGGTTCATTTGGACTTAAAATGTAAAAGCTAAAGGCTACAGGAAACGAAATGCTGGGATTTGCATTTATCAGCTTCCAACAGACAAAGTGACTCGAGATGTTGGTGTACCCCGTCACTGGTAGGACTCCTTGTTTCACACCATCCCTCCCCCCGCCCCAAAAAGCAACGTCTTGGCTACCCCGCTGATCGCTGTTAACTCTAGGGGATCCCATTACCTGGTCCCACACCAGGAGTCAGGTGCCCTGGGCAGGAGGGGGAGGAACCCCACTCCCGGGGCGGATTCTGTCAACCCTGTTTCTGACTAACCCCAAGCGACACGCTGGGCCGCGAGTCAGGGCGGGCTGGGTACTTACTCCCTGCAGTTCCGTGCGGACGCGAACAAAGCACCTCCGGTACCACGTTCCCGTGTCGCTCTCAATTTCAATCAGCTCATCTATCTGTCTGGGGGTTTTGATTCTGTTTACCTGTAAGGCGCAACAGAGGGCAAAGTGCTGAGTTCTTGTCTCTGAAGTTGTAGAGTTTAGGCTTACAATTTGTTTTTAAAGGAGTGAAAGTTGACTCCAACTAAAAGGAAGCAGGTGTTTGATACATAAGCAGGTATCCATAAATATGAGACCACTGGTGTCAGTATACAGACTCAAAGGCACCTAAAAGAACTGAATAAAGAATGAATGAGAGGATGAATACCATAAAGAAGAGAGGAAGAGTACGTAGTAATGGAATTAAATGAAACAAAATGCCCTTCTCTGAATCACGACTAAAAAGGCACACACTGGGAGGTGGGGAGGGAAGGATTGGGAGTTTGGGATTAGCAAACTATGACAAAGAGAATGGATAAACAACAAAGTCTGTGCACAGCACAGGGGAGTGTATCTTGTGAAAAGCCGTAATGGAAAAGGACGCGATAAAGAATGCATGTGCATGTATAACTGAACCCCTCTGCTGTAGAGCAGAAATGAACACAGCACTGTAAACCAACTCCATCTCAATAAAATAAACTTAAAGGCACACACTAGCAGCTAAAACCCCAGATAGAGTCACTTGTGGATTAAGAATTACTTTGCTTAGACAAAAGTGACTCAACACACCTTTTTTAGGAACTTACTTACTTGATGAATTTGGCCCCTAAACAGAGTTCTTAGAGCTTTCCCATGTCACTTCCATTCCTGACTCTCTCTTCCTTCTCTCAGAGCCAAATAGTGTGTGTTGCAGTCATGTCTGACTCTTTGCAACCCCATGAAATGGGCTGCCATTTCCTCCTCCAGGAGATCTTCCTGGCCCAGGGATCAAACCCATGTCTCCTGCATTAGCAGGCAGATTGTTTATCCCTCGCATCACCTGGGAAGCCCAAACCCACAGTGACTAGTCTCCAAATACCCACAGGTGACCTTAAGGTGAGGTCCAGTGAATGAGTTTAAATTGCAAGCATCAACACTGACTCTTCAGTGACAGAAGGGGAACAATGATGGATGTACAGCCTGTATCCATGACTTAAGCTAGCCTCCTTTTCCTAAGGAAAAGAGCCAAGGGTCAGGAGAAGCAATACTTTCAGCACAGAGAATGAAGCCTGAAAAGGGGGGGGGGGGGAAAGGGAAGCATTTTTCCTTTATGGACCTATCCCATCTTACCTTGTTAATCAAAATCTACCTGCTTTTGATGAACCTGAGAGAGGACACAGAATTGTGCACACATGCTATCCCTCCCAGGGATAACATCTGAATAGATCTTTCTGGAGAGACTGCCAACAACTGAAGCAGTACTTCCACTGCACAAATCCAGGTACCAAGACTGGCTTTTGACAGAGGTTTGAGGACCCTCGGGATCTTTCAAATTATACCAGATGGGCAGTAGCCTCTCCCTGGCTATGTAAACAAAGGTGTCTGTATTGAGTGACGATGATGTCTGAGTTAAAAGCAGGATTCCAAATAGGGTCAGCTACAAACCATTCATTATTTTGAGGCACTCTAGAGTTTTGTTTTCTTCTTAAATCACAGGGGTATTCCTTTTTTTTTTTTTTTTAAGATAACATCACTGACTCAATGGACATGAACTTGAGCAGGTTCCAGGAGATAGCAGAGGACATGGAAGCCTGGCATGCGGCAGTCCATGGGGTCGCAAAGAGTTACACATGACTTAGCGAATGAACAACAAATTCTTGGACATGACTTAGCGACTGAACAACAAATTCTTTTTTTGTACTGAATGAAAGATTCATTGAATTCTATAGTGTTTTACAATTTTCAAAAGTTTCACGAAGATGATTTCATATAATCCCATAATAATTCCTTTTTTTCCCTCCTACCTCTTTACTGTCCTTCTCTCCACTCCCTTCTCCCCACTGGCAACCACTAGTTTGGTCTCTATGTCTGTGAGCCCATTTCTGTTTTGTTATATTCCCTAGGTTGCTGTGTTTTCTTAGATTCCACATAAAAGTGGTATACAGTGTTTGTCTTTCTCTGTGAATTATTTCATTCAGCACAATGCCCTCCAAGTTCATCCATATTGCTGTAAATGGCAAAATTTTATTCTTCTTTATGGCTGAGTAATATTCTACTGTTTATAATATCATCTTCTTTATCCATTCGTCTGCTAATGAACTCTTAGACTGCTTCTACATCTCGGCTATTATAAATAATGCTGTGAGCAATGGATTGCATGGGTTCATGTATCTTTTCAAATTAACGTTTTTGAGTTTTTTCGGATGGATACCCAGGAGTGGGATTGTTAGGTCATATGGTAGCTCTATTTTCAGTTTTTTGAGGAATCTCCCTACTGTTGTCCACAGTGTTTTCACCGATTTACATTTCTCACCAGCAATGTATAAAGGGTCCCTTTTCTCCACATTCTCACAAACATTTGTTATTTGTGTTTCATTGATGAAGGCCATTCTGACTCAATATGTTACTTTTGAGAGGCTTCTTCTCCACTCATTAATGTTTGTTTGTTTGTACATTCTTTCATCGGCACCCATGGGAGCCAGGACCGGTACTGGACCCAGGAGATGCAATCCTAAAGCATCGTGCTCTCTAAGCATTTGCCATTAAATTAGAAAGTATCCCAGTGGAAATCTACATCAGATGGGAGAGACACACTGTACAGAACACCCGAGCTGACCTGGGAGTGACAGAGAAGACTTGATGGGCTGTGGAACTTGAGCTGGAGATTACGGAGAAGCATGTCATTTGCCATGTGTATCAGCTATTTGCAGGGCATACCAAGGGGGAGGAATACGACACGCAAACACCCACAGGTGTAAGAGAAAAGACTGTGTTGGAAACCGCAATGACTCTGTGACTCCTGAAGCATGGCGCAAGGGCAGAGAGTAGGGAGGGCTGAACCAATCAGTGCAATAAGGGTAGACAGTAAGAGACAATGATGAGAGAGATTTAGGATGGAGAATAACAAGACAGACTGGATTTTTTGGACATCATAGAGATAAAGGAAAGAAAGAAACAGGATAGTTTTCAGGGGTCTAGTTTTGGTGGTGCTGGTGGCACTTGCTGATAAGTCTTCGGACAAAGAAGAGATTTGGAGACTCTTCAGGTGAGAAGTTCAGATTTAGAAATTCAGAATTTGAAGGGCCTCTAGTACACAGGAGTATGGCCACAAAGCCCTTCAACATGTATGTCTGGAGCTCAGATTGTCCATTTGAAGAAAGAGATATGGGAAGTAGCTGAGATCAGCTAAGGAGAATGTGAATGACTTAAAAGAGAAGTTTGCTGCAAACAACGTCCTGAAAAACAGCATTCAAATTAGGTACACAGGAAGAAGACCTTTGAGGAAGGCATGTGGATTCACCGTGTTGTAGATATAATAAGAAAAAAATCAAATGTGTCATGGTGGAATCCTGTAATGACTTTGGAAGTCACCCATAAATGATTGAGATGACCCATTCTTTTAGAGTGGTCCCATCTTATTTCCACATAATCTTTATACAGTCAGATTAACATGGATGATCATGAATGAACTTGGTAACTCAGACCTTCTGGAAGAATAAGCAGGTTATCAGGGCAATGAGGTTCTACAGAGGCACCTTCTCAGAAATCTTGGGTAGAGGGTTTATTCTCAACCAGCTGAGATGAGTTAGGTGACATTGAGTATCTACATGACACCTCAAGATTTCTTTTGCCTTATGATCCTTTAGTTTAAATAAACTCTTCCTCTCTAGTGTATCTACTCAAAAGAAGGGTCCACTTAAAGGATTCCAGGTCCTCAATGGTGGACATCCATTATTGATCTTTGTTCCTCCATTACACTGCAGAAAACATTTTTATTAATTAAGAATCTGTGATCATTTGGTGAGAGGCCAGACTGAATTATACCTTCATATTACAAAAAATCCATTTCATATTAAAAATGTAATGAGTCAATAAGTGTCAGGGGATTATCTAATCAGGAACTATTTCACTTATTTTAAGAACTATAACTGATACTGTTGATAAGACCATTGAATATTTTGCTTTTATCACCTTTAAACCTAACTTAGACAAGACAATTTTGGTCTAACTATATGTTGCCTACATCAAAGGATTTAAAAACCACTCTTTTTTATTTTGGTGGAGGTTCTGGGAAAAAAAAAATACTGTCCTTTCCAAAAAATACCATGCATTCAATTTTTTATTAGTTTAGATGAGTTTTCCCATTGAGAATACATTTTGTAACTGGAGGATGGAAGACCATTCCACGCAGAGGAAAAACACATACAACAGCAGTGCAGCAGGTAAAATGGTATGAGATATCGAGGAATGAGTGGCTTCTGCAGTGAGAGAAGAATTTATGACCAGGCCTGTTCAGAAAAGGTTTCTTGGCCTTTGGCATAGAGGACTCTCTGAGAAGCAGTACTCACCGTGAAGACCTTCTCAGGCTGACCCCGTGCTCTCATGTTGGTGTCGTGAATTAACTTCAGAATCATCCAGGCTTCATCATGTTTTCCAACCTAAGAAATATGAGTAGACAGTGAATGGCCAGGAGGTGAAACACACATACTCCCCGATTTTGCAATAACCATGTGGTATTGTCAGATCCCACTGGGTGCAACAGGGCAAATGGTTTAGGTTCATCCCACTGGAAACGCAGACTACCTGGATACCCTGAGTGCAGCAGCAGCTCAAGGAAAAGTGTTTCATTTATAAAACAATAAGGCGCGTTTTCTTCACTGAGGGGAACCACTTGCTTGAGGAGGGACATTAGTGTTTTCAGGCCACGAGGCAGCCTTTTCACATGCTGGCTGTTGAAAGCATGTCTCCATGAAAGCAAACCCTCCATCGTTCTGTAGTAGGAAGGAAAAATGTACCTCCTGAAGAGGCAAACATACTCCCCTCGGATTAAAAGGACCTTGTTTCACTGTCTATGTCTTCCTTGAGTATTTGTGATGAGGAACGTTACCTCCAGCAGGAAGCGTGGGCTTTCAGGCATGAACGTGAGGGCCACCACCGAGGAGACACAAGGGAGCGCGCAGACGATGACGAACACTCTCCAGCTGTGGAACTGGTAGGCTGAGCCCATGCTGAAGCTCCACCCTGGGAGAGAGAGACGGAGCGGTGAGGCAGAGCGAGGACCCCAGTCACGGCGAGCGTCCTCACCTGGACTGATGGCTGGTCAACCCCAGTCATGGCGAGCATCCTCACCTGGACTGATGGCTGGTCAAACCCACGTCACAGTGAGCGTCCTCACCTGGACTGATGACTGGTCAACCCCACGTCACAGTGAGCATCCTCACCTGGAACTCATGACTGGTCAAATCTTACCACCCCCAGGAGAACGAGCTCATCTGGGCATTAGCCACAGTGACCAGCTCAACTTGAAGATGGCCAGTAACAGTGCTGAGAAGAAAGGTGCTTGCAATCAATGCGGGCTGGGGCTGGGGATGGAGGTGCATGTAGGTATTTCTGGACAAGCAAGCTGCAAAGACCAAGGTAAATGAATTTGGGACAGTGCCTTTTCCAGCAGACTCCGGGGCTGGGTATCCCCTGTCTGCTCCTTCAGATTACTCTGGACCCTTGTCTCTGCTGTGAGCCAGGAAATGGCCCTCCGTGGACCACACCAACTGGCTGCCTTGTCCATCAGCTTCCGGTTGGGTTTGAATAATGGAAGCACTGGGAGGAGAACAGAGGGCGGGATTAGGGCTCAGGATGTTTGTTCCCCTTACTCCCTTCTCCCCTCCCCCGGCTGCGTGGAGGTCTGACAGTGTGTGCGCTGGTCCCTGGGAACCTTCTCGTGGAACCACGTCTCTCGTCAGGTTGTGGCAGCCCCACTCTCCTCCTGACCTCTGAGGCACAAGTGAGTGCAGGAGGCCCTTCCACTACTGGCTCCAAGGTGCTTTATTATTCTGTGAGGGTTTCTCTTAACCGTTCCCACACAGCTCTTTTCAGTGACTCCTGCTGAGAGTGACAGGGCTTTCCTGCCAGCACGCTGACCAGCACAATGATTAAGAACTGGCATTGGCCAATGCTTCCACACACACATGCCGTACACTAGATCAAGAGAATTTTAAATTACTAGCTTTTTATTATAATAAAACAAGCAAATGGGATACCAACAGAAATCTCTTCAAGAACTCAAAGAAAACCAATACTTGAATGAATATAAAACGGTTGAAAGCAACATTCCAACCATGATTCTAAAGGAGAAATAATGAAGCATATCAAATCTAATTGAAAACAGAGAAGAGATTTATGGAGGCAGAGATGAATTATGGTGAGGCAAAATTCTAATTTTTGCAATGCCTGGTATTTGGAAGGCTGCTGTGAGCAAAAGTCAGATAGTCTACATTCCATCCCCAGGAGAGCAGTGTAATTATTCACTGTTTGCCTGGGGGCCAAGAGAGATTGTGAAGGTGACATGAGTTTCTCAAGGCCCAGCAGCAGAAGCTATATGCCAGAACCTTCTCCACTGGGGTCTGAGGTGGAATCTTATACCCCCCTGTCCTCATGTCTGTGCTCACTCCTAAACACGGAATCTGTTGATAAATGATGTAAACACCAATGACATGTGACATCAGCCTTAGATTCATGAGCATTTTCCGGGAATTTAATACATGAGGACTCTGTGGACTGCTAAATTAACTACATCGTAAATTGTGGGAGGGGACGTCTACTCTCAATGTTTTCTGTAGCAGAAGTTCAAGCGTCTCAAATATCCAAAATACAGAGGAAATTCTATAATGGAACTAAGAAAACATACCATGTTCACTTCACATTGGATCTGAGAGCTTCACAGAAAGGAATTCTTTTTCAGAAGTGCTGGAGCTGACAGAAACGGGTCTCCCCGTGTGTCTGAGCTCACCTGCTGCTGGCTCCCTCACCCCCTCGGTGCACCTCACCAACATGCTGCCAGCTCTTTGAATGCACAAAGCTTATTTCCATTCTAAGGGCTTTGCCTTATTTCCTAGGAAGCCCAGCCTTGCATTGAAAGGATAGTGGCTGTAGGTCATCCAGCCTTTGTAAGAGTGTTGAAGTGAGAGACTGTTCAGTATTTCTTGTCCTCAGTGAAGTCCCCTCAGGGTCTTTGCATTTGACATTTTCTGCGCCTGAACTACTCTGAGCAGGCACACGTGGATGCCTCCTTTGTACTTTCCAGGTCTCAGTTGAAGGTCATTTCTTCAGAGAGGCCCCAACACTCAATTCCACTTTTATCCTCAAGGCCCGTCTTATTGTCTCTACAGCACTTACCATTATGTAAAGCTGTGTATTCACTGATTTGTTTATTTGTTTACCATCTATCCCTTTCCACACCATGAAAGCAGAAATTCTGCTTTTGTTGTTCATCAATATCTCTTCAGTGCTTTTAGCAAGTCCTGGTCCATAGGAAGTAATCTTTAAATATTTGTTAAGCAAATGCACACACACACACACACACACACACACACACACACATGCACATGCATACCCTTTTGTGTGTCTGCATGTATACATGAGCATATACAGGATCACTGCAGGCTACTAAGACATTAATTACTCAGGTTTTCTTTTGAACATTTTTTTCTGAATCTGCACTGAACAACAAAACAACCCTGATTTACTTTTTCAGTTAAATTTGCAGTTTGTATCCAGTAAAATTCATTCATACTTTTTAAACTGCATTATTCTGTGAGTATGATAAATGTCAGCATCGTGTACTCATCATCATAATCAGGATACAAACTGTTCCATCACCCCGAAACATTCCTTCCTGCTGCCCCTGTGGAGTCAACCCCTCCTCAAAGCCTAACCCCTGGCAATCATTGGTCTGCCCTCCATCCCTATAATTTTGCACAATGTCATATAAATGGATTTATATTATATGCATCTTTTAAAATCTGGCTTCTCACACTTAGCATAAGGCATCTGTGCAGATTGTTTCTCGTATTAATAGATTGCTCCTTTTCATTGCACAATAACATTTCATTTGTATGAATATTTCATATGGTTGCCCACTCACCAGCTGAAGGACAGCTGGAATTTCTCCATTTTTAGGGGATTATAAATAAAGCTGTTATAAATATTTCAGACAGGTTTTTGTGTGTCCCAAAGTTTTCCTTTCTCTTGGATAAATATCTAAGAGCAGGCAAATTAAGTCATTTAATTAGCTTAGCTTTATAAGAAATTGTCAAACTATTTTCCACAGTGGCTGTACCATTTTACCCTCCTAACACTAGTGTTGATGCTTTTGAACTGTGGTGTTGGAGAAGACTCTTGAGAGTCCCTTGGACTGCAAGGAGATCCAACCAGTCCATCCTAAAGGAGATCAGTCCTGGGTGTTCAATAGAAGGACTGATGCTGAAGCTGAAGCTCCAATACTTTGGCCACCTGATGCAAAGAACTGACTCCTTTGAAAAGACCCTGATGCTGGGAAAGATTGAAGGCAAGAGGAGAAGGGGACGACAGACGATCAGATGGTTGGACGGCATTGCTGACTCAATGGATATGAGTTTGAGTAAACTCCAGGAGTTGGTGATGGACAGGGAGGCCTGGTGTGCTGCAGTCCGTGGGGTCACAAAGAGTTGGACACGACTGAGTGCCTGAACTGAACCGAACCACTAATGTATGAGAGTTCCAGCTGCTCCACACACTTTCTACCACTTCTTTGTTAGTTTTTTTTTTGGGGGGGGGGGTAAGTTTGGGCCATTCTATATGTGAGAAGTGGCATCTCATCATGGTTTTAATTTGCACTCCCCTGATGTCTAGTGATACCTTAATTTACTCTCTGTTCATTCATTCATACTTTTATTGAGTGCCTCTCTGTGTCAGTCACAGTGCTGAGATGTGGAGGCTAACACTTATTCCCTGCCCTCAACGAGTCAGAGTCCAAAAGAGGAGGCGGATGTATTAACAGACATGATAAATAGTATGATTCATGCTAGAACAGGCTCTGAAAAGGGTAGAGGGCATACAGAAGGGACAGAGGTATCAATCCCAAGGAGTCTTCTCTTAAGAGCCAAATTTCTTGTCTGATTCAGGTTTGTGAACACAGAGAGCAAATTCTTAAACTTCTAACATTCAAGTGAGAGATACAGTTCAAATCAGTACCAAAGAAGTAGGTGAGACCAGCCAACACTAACTGTGCCATGCCTGACCCCCAACTCCCTTCTACTACATGCCAGTCCTCTGACTTGGAGAGAGGAGGAGAGTCCTCGACCCGAGTGCAAGTCTCAGAAGGGGAGCTCACCCCTTCTTGCCCTTCTGGATCTGCCCTGGACTAGGGGAGCGGGAGACTGATGGGTGACCTTCTGGGGCCTGAGTGAGGGACCGACAGAGTGAGGCTTTTGAGAAATGACCCTGCAGATGCTTTGTAAAACTAAAATACCACTATCAAGATTAAACGTGAATGAAAGAATAATGGAGTGAGACCCTGGCTGCCGTAACTCCTCAGCCATGAATTCTCAGGATCCCTCCTCTCCAGCTCCATTTCAAGATGAGTCACACTTGCATTTGCGAGGGACGCAAAGCTCAAACCACAGACATCAGGAAGTGGGGAGCCATCAGTGTGGAGTGAGTGAAGGAACAGACCGTGATATGAACCACATGCAACTGGGAAAGTGGTTGTTGCTTTAGGATATTCAGCCACACTTAGTAAAACGGATCCTTTTCTTCATGTTGGCACTATGCCTTTTTTGTCTTACCCCCCTCCAAAAAAAAAAAAAATTCTTGCAGAGACGGTGGTTCTAATTGTCCTCTGGACTTTGTTTAAAAATACCTATTAAAATGTCATACTGAGGGATTTCTTTATACATAATGTAAATTGCATGCAAGGAAGGACCTCAATTAGGGTATTACAGAAAGCAGTGACTGCACCGCGCTAGTCAATGCAGCACTAATAAGAGTGTTCTGTGTCTTGCATGATAATCAAGGCCATTTACCAGGCTCAAGCTGATGCGCTCTGGGACTGCAGAAACCAGCTGCCTTCCCAGCTGCCTGACCATCTGAAATCTTTCAAGGTGCCAAGACAGAAGTGTGGGGCGCATGGAGAAGAACGCTGGCTTTCATGTTCTTTTCTCGGTTCTCTCCCTGAGTGTGGGTGAATTAGCACCCACTCTGTTGACTCACATTTGGTTGCTAGTTATCTGATATGATCAATGATCCAGTGTTTGGTAACAAGGTAGATTTTTAGGGATAAAACACAGATCCAATGTTCTAAAACATTAATTAATATTAATAAAAATAAATATTATAGGTCAGATCACTTTTCAACAGCTAAGAATGAAATCACTTATAATTATGTGTCAGTGGTGTTAACTCACAAGGCACATCGCCAACTAAAGTTCTCTTTGGAAAAGTGGCTCCCAAATCCATTTTTCTCAAGTGGTCAATAAGCGCAGGAAGCGAACAAGGATCAGATGAGTTTCTGCTTTCATCCTTATAGAAATAAAATGCTATCCCCTTAACCTGTCAGTGGTTTAAAGTATAAACACTGTCTAATCAGCATGAAACATTAGTCCTCAGCTAGAAACTTAGACTGTCATGCATCTAGCATCATCTGTGACGTCGTAAGATTTAACCAGGTGCAGCTGGACAGTTCTTGTGGCCAATATCAGCAAAGATTTTTCTCATTTGTTAAAAAAAAAAGTGGGTGGAGGCAGGAAAACGTGAGGATGAGCGAAATAGTTAAATAAACTATGGTACAACCATGCTATGGAAGACCATATAACTACTGGCAAAGAATGAGGCAGATCTGTCTGAACTGATTTTGGAACTGTCCAAGTTACACTGCTCAATGCGTTCTTTTCAAAACAGTGTCAATAGTAGTGGTTTCACTTTTATATACACATAAACTGTATCATTATATCTAGAATACAAGTGGGAGGAAAAGACACCTAACCACTTTACATGGCTATTCAAGGTAGGGAGTGGGAGCTCTTAGGGGCCTTTTGCATTGGCATTATTTAATTTTTGAGTTTTGTATCACCTTGTACTACTTTTAACACAAAGGGGGTAAAAACCTTTTCAAAGAGTTGCAAGCCTTTGGTTTTTCTGAAATGTAAGGTCCTATGGGAGAAGAGAGAAGACAAGGAAACTAGAATGACTGCCATGACACTATTCAGCATTCACACCATTTTCAGAACTACACTAACGTTAATTGTGATTGTGAGGCATCCAACTGGCAGGGCTCGTTTACGGGGAGCAGTGAGGAAGTGCCCCAGTGTCTCTGAGTAGGAAAGGAAATGATACTTACAGACTTTTCATCTTTAGAACTGTACCCACTTGTAGGTTGACTGAATTCTCAGGCCAAGGCCAGTTACGTGTCAAACAGTAATAGCACGAGCGCCACTGCCGACAGGGATGCATACAGCAGTCTCACTGCTCACACACACACACACACACACACATACACACACACACACACACGCACACAGACCTGGCTAGGGTCTGCCTGCAGTACATAGTCATGCCTCTAAGAAGAGAGAGTCAGTTCAACTGGATTTCCACATTTGAGGGGGATGGCCCAAGGGGATCCATCTGTAACAGCTGGCCCACGCAACAAGCTGAACTTTCCTACTAGTTTTCTCTATTTCCAAGCTCTGGTCCTACCATTTAGAATGTACAGAGCCAGTGGTAAACAGCAGGAGGAAGTTAGATCCTGGCCCTGGTTCCTGAGTCTGGCTTGTGATCCTCAGCCCACTTTTAAAGAAGCCAGCTTCCTGATAGCTTTTGCAACACAGACATTCATGGGCTTATTTTTCAGGGTGGATCTGCTGTGAGTGCGCCAAAGATGAAAAGA
Organism: Muntiacus reevesi; assembly: GCF_963930625.1. Classification (NCBI taxonomy): domain Eukaryota; kingdom Metazoa; phylum Chordata; class Mammalia; order Artiodactyla; family Cervidae; genus Muntiacus; species Muntiacus reevesi. Next base: position 7,703,061 of record NC_089255.1, on the reverse strand, counting down.
AAGAATGAGAGGACCTTTCCAGAAAGAGTTCCTGGTAAAAGCATGTAAGACTCATTCAAGCGTGATGCTTTCCAAGCTTCACTGACTGAAATAAGTCCGAAGGCTTAAAAAAAACCTGACAGCATTGTGTGTGTGTGTGTGTGTGAGACAGAGAGAGAGAGAGAGAGAGAGATGTGAGTATGTGTCTGTTTCAAACAAAGGTCCTTTGGAATCTCCTTTTGTAGACAGATAATAATATAGTACTAGTATAATGATAATGTAGGTCAATTAAAATTTTATCAAAGATTTTCATAAAAATATACACCACAATAGCCTATAGGATAGTCAAATCTTGACTATATACAAATGAAGCTTATATCATAAATGCATATAAAGGCAGCTCATTACTCTGTAAATACACATTGAATATATTTCATATTTATTACCTTATAGCACATATAGGCACACATTAACTTTCCTTCTCTATTTTACTTACATAAATATTTATTTAAAAGAAACTGTATATGTTTAGAAACATATTAATACATAAATGCTTACATAAGCTGATGTTCATGGACAAATAATAAATTAACTGTATTCATTTTGTGAACAGACATTGTCTTAGGAAACCAAAAAGTGAACAAAAATAAATATTGGGAATTACGTTGGTCGAAAAATTGGACTAACAGAGTCTAAAGCCCATGAGGGGGCTAAGGTTCTAAGATCTTGTGCCTGTACCAGATGAAGTCACAGGAAAACCTCTCCTGAGTATAGATCCATGGTAAGAAATGGAACACTTTCAAAACTGAACATAACAAAACAAACTTGTAAATCACAGTTTGTACTGATACATGTGCCCAAAGCTTGGTAGAAAACTCATAGCAAAGTGACACCTACTCCCTATATTAGCAAATCAATCTGCTTTCAAATTAGTTGTCCTTATAATACTATTTTCCCCCCAAAATTAGAAAAACATACATACAACTTCATGGCCCCTATTCTATTTCAGATGAAAATTTCCTTTTGTTCTTTGCACATGGTGTCAGCAAAATTTTGCTCATGATCAACAAAAGCTCTCTCTTCCTTCCCAGCAGATTTTTAATGACAGAGCACAGAAATGCTCAAGGAACCCATCCTTAGAAGACAGTTTTTCTCCCCTGGTTGGGGATGAGGAAGGGGTTGTAATATTTCCCGTGTTATGACAACAGAGGTCAGCCCGAGTGTTCTCTGTTGCGGGTGCCAAAGGTCACCCTCATACATCTCCACTAACTGCTGGCCTCTCTACCTGCTCCTGTTTTTCTAGCCCTGTTTCTTGCCTTGTAGCCTCTCATCCAGAACAAATCATTTAACACTTGACAAGCGAAACAGCTGCTTAGCTCACGATTCAGGCCCCAAATGGCCCTTAGAGCTTTGTCATTTATGTTGAAAAAATTCCCTTTGCATTGGCTAGGAAACACATGTGATCACAGTGACCGAGGACCTCAGAAAGAGGACATAACATCGTGCTCCCAGGCACATTAAATGGAAGCATGACTCGGGAGAGTCCACCCCATGAGCCCCACAGCCGGACACTGCTCGCTTGCATCCAGCTCAATCCCACCCCGAGAAAAGCCTACTGATCATCTCAAGTTCCTGATGTTCACGGGCATCAGATGTTCATGAAAGACCCCAGCCCGAGAGGAGACAATCAACCCTCCTTCCTTACAGCTTTCCAGACCAGGAACGTGGGTGCCAGCCCCTACTTCCCGCTATCTCTGTGTCTAGTCAATCACTGAGATATAGGATGCTATTTTCTGTATTTCTCCTAAAGCTGCCTCTTTCTTTCCACCTCTGCTTTAGTCCAGGCCCTCATCCACTGCCAGGTCACACTCACAGGATGATCTGCAGCTGACATGGGTCCACAGGGCCGTGTCCACGGCTGCAATGCTGAAGCATGCCTGCCACAATTATGCCCTGAGTCCCGCGCCGTGGACCTCTCCACGGGCCAGCGGCAGAAAGGTCTGCCTGGCCCAGCAGGGGTCAGGACCTGGCTCCACTGCTTTGGCTTTCTTTTGCTCTGACCTGGCAAGGCCCTGTCATTACATGATTTCAGTGTCACCTCTCCTTTTTCTTCTATGAACATATATTAATTTTTAAAATTAGGTATAGCTTATGTACAATATTATACAAGTTTCAGGTGTATAACATCGTGATTCACAATCTTTAAAGGCTACATTCCATTTTTAGTTGTCATAAAATACTGTCTATATTCCCTCTGCTGCACAATATATCCTTGTAGTTTATTTATTTTATACACAGTGGTTTGTATCTCCTAAAACTCTACTTGTACCTTGCCCTTCCCCGCTTCCCTCTCTCCACTGGGAGCCGCTAGTTTGTTCCCTCTGAGCCTGTTTCCATTTTGTTATATTCACTAGTTTGTTTAATTTTTTAGATTCAACATATAAGTGATATAATGTAGTAGTTGCCTTTCTCTGCAAATAGGAAAACACTATTTATGGCTTAGTAGTATTTTATTGTATACATATACTACATCTTCTGTATCAATGCATCTATTGATGAACACTTAGGTTGCTTCTATATCTTGTCTATTGTAAATAACGCTACTGTGTACATTTGGGGTGCATCTATCTTTTTGAAATAATTGTTTTCTTCAGATATACACCCGGGACTCGAATCACTGGGTCATATGGTGTTTCTATTTTCAGTTTTTTTGAGAAATCATCACACTGTCTTCCACAGTGGCTGCACCAATCTACATTCCCATCAGCAGTGTACAGTTGTCTCTGCTCCCTCATCAGCATTTGCTATTTGAATACCACCTCTCTTTAACAGAGCTTTCAATCAGCTTCCAAACTGCCTAGCCTAGTCTAACTTTCATATATCTTCAAAAGAGCTTTCCACGAGAAAAACTGAATCACAAATTCACTTACAGCTTAAAACCTTTCAGTGATTCTCCACTGGTCCTTGAGTGGTTCTCCATAAGACGAGATTCTTTTGTGTGGCCACAGGGCCCTCCAACACTGGGTTCCTGCCCACCTCTCCCTCCTCATTCCTCAGAAGTCCCTCCTTCCATCCTTTGCTACCTGCTGTGCAACATCTGTGAATCTTAACCCCTCCCCATCCTTGTCAGTTTGGAGAACTCTTAAACTTCAGTCTTCTAGTAACCAAGTAGAGAGGACCATCCTTCGTAAATTCTCATAGACACATTAAAAAGTACTCACTTCCCCCACTGAGCTATCTTGGGATCCTGTGAAGTCCCATGGTGCCCGACACCGAGAAAAGTCACAATAGAGAGTGGTCCTTCGTTTGTAAGTCTGTTCCTGGAGGGCAGGGACCATGTCTTATTCATCTTTTGTACAAAATATGGCAAAGAATCATCACTTGACAAATACTTCTTTAATTAATTTATAAAGAGCCTGTTCTTCGATTCCTTTAAAATTAGAGAGTTTGCCTAATACCTTCAAAAGTGATTTTTTGGAAACATAATACTATATTGCCTAATTTCCAAATATGTGGAGTTTTGTTCTTTTGTAACTGATTTCTAGCTTAATTTCCTTGTGGAAGGAGATCATGCTTGGTGGTTTTTTGAAATATGTTGGAACTGCTTTACAATAGTGTGTGGTCCATTTTCATTTTTCTAGCTTTATTGAGGTATGGGTAGACAGTTTAAAAATGTATATATTTAAGGTATACAATGTATATATTTAAGGTATACAATGTATATATTTAAGGTATACAACGTGACAGTTAGATATATGTACAGCTTGTGAAATGATTACCATAATCAAGTTAATACACATTTACTCACATTTAAGATCTACCCAGCACATTTCAAGTACACAATGCAGAATCATTCTCTCTTGTCACTGTGGCACATACAGAAGTACGGTCACATTAGATCCTCAGAACTTATTCATGTTATAAGTTTGTACACTTTGCCAGTGTCTCTTCATTTTCCCCAGTCTCTCATGTTACATCCTGACAACAGCTAGATGGAAAGGGGGCTTCCCCCTAGAGCAATGTATATATTTTCTTTTGGACAAATGTAACAATTCCCCCAAACAAGCTGGACTTCCTTTGGAAAAATAAAACTGGCAAGAGTTAATATACTAATATGTAACTCAGGCACTTCTTACCTGTTTAAAGCATGTTTTATACAGATTGTTTGAAGATAAAACACAGCAACTGAAATCAGTTCAATTGTTGGCAGAAACCCAATTCACTCTTGCCCATCCCTGATTTATGACCCTGCAGGAGACATATAAAGGCTATTTCTCCTCATCTGCTGCCCCCTTCCCCTTCCCCTTTGTTTCAAAATGTCAGGCATCCACCCAGAGTTACATTTCACCTTTGCTCTCTGCAAAGGATGACTGCTTGGGTCATTAATCTTGGCCCAGAAAGAAGTTCCTCGCTGCTACCAACTGGGGAAATGATGGTCCTGGTGCATCCCAGGGAATGGTTTTCTAGGGCTATGGCGCCACAAAAATCAAACCCAGAGTGACTGAGTTTGGGATGAGCGCACCTTCTCTGTTGTTAGGAGAAAGGACGTGATAACTCAGAGCGCTCGAGGTGATAGAGCACCAGAGCACAAGCAGACCACGGCCCAGCAGAGGGGCCGGCACACCAGCTCTGACCGGGACACTGGTACCAGCACCGACAGATTCCCACATGGGCTGCCCTTCTCCTCACGATGTCACACCCGCTCTCATTACAGCTGTGGGAAAGGGTGGGAAGCTCTGAGGATCAACTGAAGCCTCCTAGGGGGACACAGACAAAGTGCATTCAAGGCTGTAGGAGATTCCAGGATATTTATAGCACGCTTGCCATGTGCTGGGCACCTCACACACATCATCTTGTTTAATACCTCAATGGTCTTGTTTTCCCAGCCAGCCCCACTCCTATCCCCACTCCAGGGTAGCCAGATAAATCAGGTCACAAGTCAAATCTGACCTAAGATTTTTTAGTATAAATATGTCCCATGCAACATTTGGGATATACTTACATGAAAAAATTATTTGCCATTTCAAATAATTTCAAAATTATTCGATTTTACTTTTTAAAAATTCAAGTAAGTTGATTTGCAATGTTGTATTAGTTTCAGGTATACAACACAGTGATTCAGTTAGACATAAATATGTATCTCTTCTTTTCAGATTCTTTTCCCTTATAGGTCATTACAAAATATTGAGTATAGTTCCCTGTAGGTCCTTGATGATTATCTAGTTTATATATATTTTCGTAGTGTGTATATGTGAATCTAACCTAATTTATCTATATATATATATATATTACAGGAATGTGTATATGTTAATCTAGTCTCCTGATTTATCCTTCATCTCTTACTGCTTTTTGGTAAGCATAAGTTCGTTTTCTATGTCTGTGGGTTTGTGAAAGTCACATTAACTAGGTACCCGAGTTGCATTGTTATTTGCTAAATCTGGTAATCATACCTCAGGAGACATTTGGCAATGTCTGGAGACGGTCTTGAATACCATGAGCTTGGAGGAGGAGGGGTATTCCTGGCATCTAGCGGGTGGAGACCAGAGATGCGGCTAATATCTTATGCAATAAACAGGACCGCTCCTCCACCCCCAGAGGATTACCCAGCTCAAACGTCAGTAGCACCTACGATGAGATCCTGCTGTAGTCACTGTGCCCATCTGTGGTACAAATACCCAAAGTTAATGTAGAGAGAATAAGGATATTATAAAGCTGGTTTTCAAACAGAGCTGTGAAAACTGACTTCAGAAGACTTTAGATCTCATTCTTGTATGAATGCAGTTTGTTTTTACATTGGTTTTTGTTGGTAAGTTATAAGCTCTTTTTTTGCTATGAAATTAACCTATAGGGGTTGTCATTTTTTTCTCCTCACCTACTTTGAAACACACGCTAAAGAACAAGTAAAGCTGGCACATTGTAAGAACAGAGGAGAGTTTTGTTCCCTTGGGGTCTTGGCAGAGGGCAGCATTATCCATCAGACGCTTTCTGATAATGCCTGCAGCATATAAATGCCTATTACACAAAAACGTAACAACCATCTGTCTTCTATGGGGCCTCCTGGCGGACCAGCGGTAAGGAATCTGCCTGCCAATGCAGGAGATGCAGGTTTGATCCCTGGGTCAGGAAGATCCCCTGAAGAAGGAAATGGCAACCCACTCCAGCATTCTTGCCTGGAGAATCCCATGGACAGAGGAGCCTGGTGAGTTACAGTCCATGGGGTCGCAAAGAGTCAGACATGACTGAGTGACTAACCACACACACACACACACACACACACACACACACACACACACACACACACACACACACACACACACACCTGGTGAGTTACAGTCCATGGGGTCGCAAAGAGTCAGACATGACTGAGTGACTAACCACACACACACACACACACACATACACACACACACACACACACACACACACACACACACACACACACACACACACACACACACACACACACACACACACACACACACACACACACACACACACACACCCTGTGACCCAGAAATCCTACACCTGGGTATCTATCCAAGAGAAATGACAATCAAGCAGAGCTGAAGCTGCTCAGAAGTCTTGTACAGGGCTCCCCTGGCGGCCCGGTGGTGAAGAATCCAGGTGCCGATGTAGGAGACACAGATTCAATTCCTGATCCAGGAGGAGCCCACAGGCCACAACTGCCGAGCGTGGGCTGGAGAGCCAGGAAGCTGCAACCATGGCGCCCAGGTGCCCTGGAGCGTGTGCTCGGTAACAAGAGGAGCCGCCACGACGAGAAACCCGCCCTCTGCAGCTAGGGAAGGTTTGTGCAGCAACAGAGACCCCGCACAGCCAAAAATACACACATAAAATTATTAACAAATGACCGGTATAAAAATGGTCAGAACACAGCCTCTAGGAAAATTAAAATTAACCCCTCTCTTCCCCACTCGCCCAACCAAAAGCCCCACATAAAACTGGAGGCAACTCAAACGTTCATGAACAGGATGGTGGAGGAACATCTCTACAGTGGGATACAACTTTACAATAAAAAGGAATGGACTTCAGATACATATAACAATGTGAATTTTTAAAACATTATACTGAATTAAAGAAGCCAGAAAGTTCCCTACTTTATTTATATGAAGTTCAGCAACAGGCAGAACTAATCTTTGGCTATAGAAATCTGCACAGGGGTTGACTCTGCGACGGGGAGGGGAGGGACTGACGGAAAATGGATGCATTTATCTAGATTTGGGTGGTGGTGACACCTGGAGGAATATGCTGGGTTGCTGTGTGCAGTTGCTCAGTCATGTATGACTCTGCAACCCCGTGGACTATAGCCCACCAGGCTCCTCTGTCCATGGGATTATCCAGGCAAGAATACCAGACTGGGTTGCCATTTCCTTCTCTAGGGGATCTTCCCAACCCAGGGATTGAAGCTGAATCTCTTGTGTCTCCTGCATTGGTAGGTGGATTCTTTAGCACTGTACCACCTGCGATGTACACACATGTCAAAATCCATAGAATGGGACACTTAAGAGGAATATTTGTATGTAAATTATAACCTCAATTTAACAAAAAGTAGTGAGATGACAACAGCAGCAAGACTGCATTTTCAGTGATGTACCAAAGTTCCTGGCACAGGACCAGATACTTTATAAATTAATCTGATTTGGAAGCCTTCAAATTAGCATTGTGTCACCTGGCTGCATCTGAAGAGGCAACATTCCTCTTGCTATCCACCGCAGAGGTGCCCGACGGCCAGGCAGGGCTCATGCTCTGTACTGAAGCTCCTCTGTGCTTTCGGTCGAGCTCTCCTGGACACAGTTAACTCCTGCAGAGGAAATTCTAACCCTGGGGGCTGAGGGAGAACACGTCATTCCTCCATGCCAAAGGGACACTTCCTGAGGCTGCTGCCCTTCTGACAGTGACCACGACGCCTGGAATGGTCTCTGGCAGCCCTCTAGATGAATCAGATGCAAGCTACAGCTTGCTTAATGAATCACCACACAGTCCAGAGTTACTGCTCCTTAGAAGTCAGACCACAGAAGGGACAGTTCTGATTTTGGTGACCTCAATGAGGACTTCACCTTGTACCATATCCCTCACAAATGCCTTACACACACACACACAACCAAAGAGTATATTTCACCCCAGAAGCAAGAATAATTGTAAAATTATTGAATACAATTATATGTTAATTAATAAGATCAATAACTAAGTAGAGCAAGGAATTTCTTTGTTTAACTCAGGGACCCCCGAAGTCTGGGCCTATGGGACGCCCGTGGAGGTTTCTAAACACCGTGGATGTCTGGGGCTCCAGGTGCTGTGAGGTCTGATAACCGGCCTGATACACAAAGGGGAGGTGTGCCTTCAGGCAGATTAAGGAAGGTTACAAACGGTTTTCAGAAGTCAGGCAGTCATCTTCATTTGGCATGAGGCAGGGTGAAGAAGGTCAAGTACAGTGTTAGAGACTGACAAGCTTAGTACCAAGGAAGGGCTTGTTGGTCAAGTCTGTTTTATAAAAGCCTTTGCCTTCTGAGGGCACAGTGAAGACATGGACTGGCCAGTGTTGGTCAGTTTTATGAAGGCCTTGAAAAGATCAACATAGTGACATGTTTAACATGGGGTGAGGGGAGGGGCAGATTAAAAAAAGATTCAGGTGTGGGCAGGATTCTGGCCAGGAAATGAGTTTCTGTGGAAACCGCTCTCCTTCTATCAAAGTCTAGTTTGCACAAAGGCAAACCAAGGAGAATTTAAAAGAATGCTCTTGGGTTCTCTAATAGACTGACTTTGTAAAGGTGACAAAGGAAGGAAAAGTTTCTGATGTTAAATCAGGACAGACATAAATCTCAGAGCTAAAATGCATCCCTTATCCATTCTAGGGTGTTTTAAGAAAGCTTTGATTAGACGGACCTATAAACAAAGCTATGATTTTCCCAGTAGTCATGTATGGACGTGAGTTGGATCTGAAAGAAGGCAAAGCACTAAAGAATTGATGCTTTTCAACTGTGATGCTGGAGAAGACTTTTTAGAGTTCCTTAGACAGCAAGGAGATCAAACCAGTCAATCCTAAAGGAAATCAGTTCTGAATACACAATGACTGAACACTGAAATGCTGGGCTGAATGAAGCACAAGCTGGAATCAAGATTGACAGGAGAGATATCAATAACCTCAGATATGCAGATGATACCATGCTTGTGGCAGAAACAGCCTCTTTATGAAAGTGAAAGAGGAGAGTGAAAATGTTGGCTTAAAGCTCAACATTCAGAAAACTAAGATCATGGATTCTGGTCCTGTCACTACATGGCAAATAGATGGGGAAACAGTGAAAACAGTGAGAGACTTTGTTTACCTGGGCTCCAAAATCACTGCAGATGGTGACTGTAGCCATGAAATTTAAAAGATACTTGCTCCTTGGAAGAAAAGTTATGACAAACCTAGACAGCACATTAAAAAGCAGAGTACTTTGCTAACAAAGGTCTGTCTAGTCAAGGCTATGGTTTTTCCAGTGGTCATGTACGGATGTGAGAGTTGGACTATAAAGAAAGCTGAGCGCCGAAGAATTGATGCTTTTGAACTGTGGTGTTGGAGAAGACTCTTGAGAGTCCCTTGGACTGCAAGGAGATCCAATCAGTCCATCCTAAAGGAAATCAGTCCTGAATATTCACTGGAAAGACTGATATTGAAGCTGAAACTCCAATCCTTTGGCCACCTGATGTGAAGAACTGACTTACTGGAAAAAGACCCTGATGCTGGGAAAGACTGAAGGCAGGAGGAGAAGGGGATGACAGAGGATGAGACGGTTGGATAGCATCACTGACTCAATGGACATGAGTTTGAATAAGCTCCAGGAGTTGGTGCCAGGGAAGCCTGGCATGCTGCAGTCCATGGGGTGGCAAAGAGTTAGACACGACTGAGTGACTGAGCTGAACTGAACTGATTCTGAAGCTCCAATACTTTGGACACCTGATGCGAAGCACCAACTCACTGGAAAAAACCCTGACGCTGGGAAAGACTGAAGGCAGGAGGAAGAGGGGACGACAGAGAACAAGACGGTTAGATGGCATTACCGACTCAATGGACTTGAGTTTGAGAAAACTGGAAGACAGTGAAAAACAGAGGAGCCTGGTGTGCTGCAGTTCATGGGGTTGCAAAGAGTCAGAGACATGACTAAACAATAGCAACCCCCCCCCAAAACAAAAGGGTAGACTGTGATTAACCCTAACCAACACTGGGGGGCACCCTGGATCCACAGGATGCAGAGATGTGGTGCGATGAGGTGCTCTTAAAGCCTTTTTCCTGCTGACTTTCACCTTCAAGTTTGAGCAGAAAGTGTTATCAATTCAGACACATTTCTGTCCTAAAAGCTAAGGCCATGAAATCTGTTGAGCCTTTTCTTTCCCGCAGGGTTCCCCTTCATGTGCATTCTAAGCCAACCGCTGCATTCTTAAATTGGACCTGGCAAGGTATCTCTCTGGCGGGATAAACACAGAGATTAGAAAGGCAGCGTGCCCTCCAGGGCCAAAGACCTAGCCAGGGGCAGTGGAAGCACAAAGCGGCCTCAGTGAGGTGAGAATACGAGATGGAGCCCCTCAGGGCTGGAGGTAAGTATTGTTTAAAGTGGCCCTCGCCCACTATTTCATAAAAGTAAAGTGAAGTGAAAGTCGCTCAGTCGTGTCTGACTCTGTGACCCCGAGGACTATACACTCTATGGAATTCTTCAGGCCAGAGTACTGGAGTGGGTAGCCTTTCCCTTCTCCAGGGGATCTTCTGAAGCCAGGGATTGAACCCAAGTCTCCCGTGTTGCAGACAGATACTTTACCAGCTGAGACACAAGGGAAGTCCAAGAATACTGGGGTGGGTAGCCTATCCCTTCCCCAGCAGATCTTCCTGACCCAGGAATTGAACCGGAGTCTCCTGCATTGCAGGCGGATTCTTTACCAATTGAGCTATCAGGGAAGCCCGATTTCATAAAAGATCCAACATATATTCTGCACCCTCACCTCTTTGTTAGGTTCTGAGTTTTTAAAAAGGGATCAGGAAAAACCTGAGAGCAGACTCAGTATCCGTTAGGAGCTGAAGGGAGTCAACCCTTCCTCTGTTGGCCGAGGGCTCAGCAGACCCCCGAGGATGAGCTGGGGTGAAGGCGCTAATGAATTTCACTGGGCGAGGGTGTTTGGTTTTAATGGACACAGCATGGTGCTGCCAATGGAAAGGTTATTTGAAGCCAACCCACAATCTTTGATGTAGGTAGGCAGAGTTTAAGAGCAAAGGAATGCCTACTTAGATACAGACCCAAGCAGGGACAGTGGGGCCTGAGGGCAACTCTGGAGTCACAGAAAAGAAGGAAGTGTGTCGGTGAGGACTCATGTGGGAAAAGAGCTCTGAAGTATGGGCCAGCAGAGACACAGAGGACAAATATGTGGATCCCAAGGGGGGAAAGGCGGGGGGAGGAGCTGGGAGACTGGGATTAACACACACACTATGATACTACGTATAACATGGAGAACGAACGAGAACCTACGGTGGAGCCCAGGGAACTCTACTTAACGCATCGTGGTGACTGAATGGGAAAAAGTCCAAAGGGAAGGGGATGTATGTGTAAGGATGGCTGACTCACTCTGCTATACAGCAGAAACCAACACATTATAAAGCAACCAGACTCCAACAAAAATTAATTTAAAATAATAAATGCAAAAAGTAAAGCTAAAGTCAGGGCTGAGGGGAAGAAACAGCATGGACAGGTGGGGCAGACGACAGGGTCGCACAGGAGAAATGGGCCTCCTGAGAAGATGTCAAGGCCCACGGGGCTGGCGTCCAAACCGCGGGACACAGTCATTACAAGCAAAGAGCAGCAAAATGCACTCATGAACCTTCACCCAGGAAAACAGAGACTAAACAGAAAAGACTGAGCTAGATACATTTTTTAAGAGTTAAAGCTTCCGTCAGTTTAGTTGCTCAGTTGTGTCCGACTCTCTGCGACCCCATAGACTGTAGCACGCCAGGCTTCCCTGTCCATCACCAACTCCCAGAGCTTACTCAAACTCATGTCCATTGAGTTGGTGATGCCATCCAACCATCTCATCCTCTGTCGTCCCCTCCTCCTCCTGTCTTCAATCTTTCCCAGCATCAGGGTCTTTTCCAATGAGTCAGTTCTTCTCATCAAGTGGACAAAGTATTGGAGTTTCAGCTTCAACATCAGTCCTTCCAGCAACAATTCAGGACTGATTTCCTTCAAGATTGGTTTGATCTCCTTGCAGTCCAAGGGACTCTCAAGAGTCTTCTCCAACACCACAGTTCAAAAGCATCAATTTTTTAGCACTCAGCTTTCTTTATAGTCCAACGCTCACATCCATACAGGACTGACTACCAGAAAAACCATAGCTTTGATTAGATGGACCTTTGTTGGCAAAGTAATGTCTCTGCTTTTTAATATGTTATCTAGATTGGTCAAAGTTTTTCTTCCAAGGAGCAAGCATCTTTTAATTTCATGGCTGCAGTCACCATCTGCAGTGATTTAGAGCCCAAAAAAACAAAGTCTATCACTGTTTCCACTGTTTCCCCATCTATTTCCCATGAAGTGATGGGACCAGATGCCATGATCTTGTTTTTCTGAATGTTGAGCTTTAAGCCAACTTCTTCACTCTCCTCTTTCACTTTCATCAAGAGGCTCTTTAGTTCTTCTTTGCTTTTTACCATAAGGGTGGTGTCATCTGCATATCTGAGGTTATTGATATTTCTCCTGGCAATCTTGATTCCAGCTTGTGCTTCATCCAGCCCAGCATTTCGCATGATGTACTCTGCATATAAGTTAAATAAGCAGGGTGACAATATACAACCTTGACGTACTCCTTTCCCAATTTGGAACCAGTCTGTTGTTCCATATCCAGTTTAACTAATGCTTTTTGACCTGCATACAGATTTCTCAGAAGGTAGGTAAGGTGATCTGGCATTCCCATCTCTTTAAGAATTTTCCATGGTTTGTGGTGATCCACACAGTCAAAGGCTTTGGCGTAGTCAATAAAGTAGAAATAGATGTTTTTCTGGAACTCTCTTGCTTTTTCGATGATCCAACGGATGTTGGCAATTTGATCTCTGGTTCCTCTGCCTTTTCTAAAACCATCTTGAACATCTGGAAGCTCATGTTTCGTGTACTGTTGGAGCCTGTGTTAGAGAATTTTGAGCATTATTTGCTACGGTGTGAGATGAGTCCAATTGTGCGGTAGTTTGAGCAATCTTTGGGATTGCTTTTCTTTGGGTTTGGAATGTAAACTGATCTTTTCCAGTCCTGTGGCCACTACTGAGTTTTCCAAATTTGTTGGCATACTGAGTACATCACTTTCACAGCATCATCTTTGAGGATCTGAAATAGCCCAACTGGAATTCCATAACCTCCACTAGCTTTGTTCATAGTGATGCTTCCTAAGGCCCACTTGACTTCCCATTCCAGGATGTCTGGCGCCAGGTGAGTGATCACACCATCATGGTTATCTGGGTCATGAATATTTTTTTGTATAGATCTTCTATGTATTCTTGCCACCTCTTAATATCTTCTGCTTCTGTTAGGTCCATACCATTTCTATCCATTATTGTGCCCACCTTTGTGTGAAATATTCCCTTGCTATCTCTGATTTTTTGGAAGAGATCTCTGTCCTTCCCATTCTATTGTTTTCCTCTACTTCTTTGCATTGATCTCTGAGGAAGGCTTTCTTATCTCTCCTTGCTATTCTTTGGAACTCTGCATTCAAATGGGTACATCTTTCCTTTTTTCCTTTGCCTTTAGCTTCTCATCTCTTCTCATCTATTTGTAAAGCCTCCTCAGTCAACCATTTTGCCTTTTTGCATTTCTTTTTCTTGGGGATGGTCTTGATCCCTGCCTCCTGTATAATGTCACGAATCTCCATCCATAGTTCTTCAGGCACTCTATCAGGTCTAATCCCTTGAATCTATTTGTCACTTCCACTGTATAATCATAAGGGATTTGATTTAGGTCATACCTGAATCTGAGTGGTCTAGTGGTTTTCCCTACTTTCTTCAATTTAAGCCTGAATTTGGCAATAAGGAGTTCATGATCTGAGCCACAGTCAGCTTCTGGTCTTGTTTTTGCTGACTCTATAGAGCTTCTCCATCTCTGGCTGCAAAGAATATAATTAATCTAATTTTGGTGTTGACCATTTGGTGATGTCCATTTGTAGAGTCCTCTCTTGTGCTGTTTGAAGATGGTGTTTGCTATGACCATTGTGGTCTCTTGGCAAAACTCTGTTAGCCTTTGCCCTGCTTCATTTTGACTCCAAGGCCAAACTTGCCTGTTACTCCAGAGATCTCTTGTCTTCCTACTTTTGCATTCCAGTCTCCTATAACAAAAAGGACATCGTTTTTGGGTGTTGGTTCTAGAAGGTCTTCAGAGAACTAGTTCAACTTCAGCTTCTTCAGCATTAGTGGTTGGGTCATAGACTTGGATTACTAGAGTTATAGTATTATGGTTCTGATCATTCCCAGCAGGAGAAAGGCTTTCTCTTATCTGAAAAAAAATCTTTGCTCACCTTGCTGTATTAGAAATTAGTCAACAGAACCACAGACCTTAAAAGTAGCCTTGAATGATAATGAGTGATTATTAGTATTATACTGAGCATCTCTTTTTTCTCTTTCCATGGGCTAGGGAAAAGCTGAAATCTTTGTTTAGCAGAGAAATTTCTGACAGTGAACATAAACAGTGTAGACAAAATTCACTGGGCAGGGGGAGGGGGTGCTTACAAAGCAAATAAAAATCCATCCTGAGAGTCTCATTTGTCTGATATGAGCTTGAAGAGGGTGGACTTGATTCAAAAGGATACTTTTGATCATTTTTCCTTGTCCTCAAAGAGCATTTACTGTTATTTCCTAGTTACAAAAACATTTATTTAAGTGGCAAATGCAAGCAATGCATAATACAATGTAAAATAAAGCACATCACCCCAAGTCTCATTACCCAGAGATAAACGTAATTAACATTTTGGATTTAATACAATTATTAGCATTTAATTAAGCCATGAGAAGGTTTAGTAGGAGTCTTGGGAAAAGCAGAAGCTTCACTCACTAAGGGTTTTGAACTATGAATCTTGGTTTACAACATGTTGGGGGCAATGTGTGTGTTTCACACAATATTTGGCCACATCTGCATCAGTCATGGCCTTTGTTAAAAAGGAGACAACAGGACTAAAATGGATTCACTTGAGCTAAGCCCATGTTACCAAACCAAACTACTATCTAACCTAATGGCGGTTTCAACCTTCTCCAGGAACATAATCTAAACCATCAGCCTAGAATTTCCTGGTCAGCACTAGTGAGGTGAGGCCTAAAGACCCCTTCCATCCCCCAGAGGGTGACCTAAGCCTGAAACGATCCACTCTTTGCTGGAAATTTCCCTTTCCTGCCCCTCTTTCTGTCCCTATTTTGCAGCCTGGCAGAGTTCCTTCCTATGGACTTGATGGGGTGCTGCTCAACTTAGGAATCATTCAAAAAAGGCAATTAGATCTTCAAGTTCAGATTTAACACCTTATGTACTGGAAATTTTCCATAGAAAACAGGTAGTTCATAAGGGCTGGGAGAGTGAGATCATTGTAAGGCTAAATGCAGAGGTTGGAGTAACGCCTATGTTAATATCATGCTCCATTTGGGCTTTCAGAACTTGCTTCCACCAAATCTCTCAGGCATAAAAGAGAAAGGGTTGCTGTATTAATGCTATTATTCTGCCACACTGGCTGGCGAGAATTGTAGATGCATTACATTTCCACTTCCTGCCATGTCCGATGAAGAAAGCAATTCAGGTTAAACAACAACAACCACCTACCAAAGGGAATAGTCTGCAGAAGTTTTTCATCTTACACTGGAAGGTTAAGCTATTTTCCCCCTTATAATACATGGGACTGTTTCTAAACTAAATTATGCCTGTGCATGTATGCTTAGTCGCTCAGTCACGTCTGACTCTGTGCAACCCCGTGGACTGAAGCCCGCCAGGCTCCTCTGATCGGGATTCTCCAGGCAAGAATACTGGAGTGGGTTGCCTTGTCCTCTCCCGGGGGATCTTCCTGATCCAGGGCTCTAACCTGCGTCTCTTAAGTCTCCTGCATTGGTAGGCAGGCTCTTTACCACTAGCACCACCTGGGAAGCCCCAAGTTATACCTGTAGATAAAGTTTAAAGATTTCAACTTGGTGATTAAGGATCCTGATATCAATTCCAAGGAGGGAAGGGTATTTCCTCACACATCCACGTAATTCTCAGATACCATCTGTGTGCTTTACAATTTAACTCAATTCTGAATCTATCTGCTTGGAGACAACATCAGATTCCACAGGTTAAGGGTTCAGTCCCACAAGACTGTCCTCCACTCCCACTCCCAATCTCAGAGGCCAATCTCAAGCCCAAGTTGTTGTCCTCCGTATCTGACCCATTAGCTAAAGATTGGAGGACCCCCTCCTTGGGTTCGAATAATTTAGAGTGTCTCTCAGAAGCCAGGGAATAGTCTATTCACCAGCTTGCCAGTTTACCATAAAAGACAGAACTTGGGAGCTGTCAGAAGAGATGCCTAGGGCAGGGTGTGTGGTGGGGGGAAGGGGGAAGGGCTCAGTTTCCACGCTCTCTCCCAGCCCGCCACTCTCCCCAAATCTCTGTGCGTCCACCAACCCAAAACTCTCCAAACCCTAAATTTTTGGGTTTTTTAATGGAAACTTTATTACTTAAGCATGATTAAGTCATTGACCATTAGTGATAGAACGCAATCGCAAGCCCCCTCCCGTCCCCTAGAGGATGGGGCAGGACAGAAATTTCAAATCACAAGTTGGCTTTTCCATCCTCAGATGCTGTCCAGTCACCTCATGAATGTAACAAAAGACACCTTTATCACTCTCTTAAGAAACATCAAGGGTTTTAAGAACTTGGGGCCTGGAACAGGGTCAGAGACCAAATATACATATATTTCTCATTCTAAATCACAATATCACAGTGATAGTAACTAACATTCATTTCACAAAGGTAAAATCCTCATGGTTAGAATAGTTAAGATTTTGGGTGGCTGAAAGGATATGTGGCAGGGAAAGACAGAAACTAGTCCTAGAGATACTCAACTCTGCGTGTGGATGCCTGCCATTCACTCCCTCCCAGGGTATCAGAGGTAAATGTGGAACTGAACTCTATGCTCATTGAATCTCCCATATTTCTAAATTGATATTTACATTTTCATCATAACTCTGCATATATCAAGTGCCAAGGGTAAATTTTCTGGCATACTGTAAATAACAGCAATGTGAAATAAAACCATGATGTCATTCCTAAAATCGAAGCCAATAGAATCTAAATACCACAACAATTTGGAGCCGTCAACAGTCACTTAATAACCACAAGGACAAACTCTGGATTGAAAGGAAAATTTACATGATCTCCTTTTCTCCTTGAGCTTGAAATTCCATTCCACTTTCCCCACGGGATTCCAAACTAATGTTAAGTACATTGTTATGCATGAATCATGTGGTTATGATTTTATTGATCAGTCTATTGATATACACATACTTCTCTGCAACAAATACATGTTCTAAATTGAAAATGTCAAATA
This sequence comes from Muntiacus reevesi, assembly GCF_963930625.1. NCBI lineage: Eukaryota > Metazoa > Chordata > Mammalia > Artiodactyla > Cervidae > Muntiacus > Muntiacus reevesi. The sequence continues at coordinate 7,685,505 of NC_089255.1, read as the reverse complement.
GCATTGTGTGTTTGCAAGTCTCTAAGTGGTCAAAAACATCACTCTGACTTAGCTATTGCTATAATTATTACACATTTGATCAATATATAACAAAATGTATCAGTTTGTAAATTTCTGACAGTTTTTAAACTAAAAAACAAAGTCTTACTGGAAGCATACCTTTAACTAACATGAAATGGAAGGTTTTTCCCCTCCAAGCTGGTTCACGTATCCCTGGATGAATATTATGGCTAAAACAAGACTGCGCAGTGTACTTAGTCACTCAGTTATGTCTGGCTCTTTGCAACCCCAAGGACTGTAGCTCAGCAGGCTCCTCTGTCCATGGGATTCTCCAGATAAGAATACTGGAGTGGGTTGCCATGCCTTCCTCCAGGGTATTCTCCCAACCCAGGGATCGAACCTAGGTCTCCCGCATTGCAGGCAGATCATTTACCATCTGAGCCACCAGGGAAGCCCAGTTTATCATTAATTCTTTTTCATATAAATAAGTAAATGTGAATGGAGAGAGTTTTACTTATAGCTCCATCATTCAATTCTGTGAATTCTGAGCTTTCTTATCTATCATCAGACATTGTTAATGATCTCCTAACTTACTTGGTTAGAGTCTTCAATTTTGTTAACAGCAAAAAATTAGAACAATCTGACTGCAAAAAAAAATTGTATTATGCACTCATTAGAGTCACTTTCTCACCTGTTACACTGACAGATTACCCGCTGAAGATGCTAGCAGGTACTACCCATCTCTTGTAGAGTAGAAGGGTGTGTTCTCAGGTAGATCAATTTAAGGAAAGGTTGCTTATGGAAGTAGAGCTTCTGAAAACTGTCAGCATAACTCCACCTTGGAGAGTGAGTTTGCATACCCTAGCAAAAGACCAAAAGGCTCTGGAGTTAGCCTGGAAACAGTCCTAATTCTACTGTCTCAGTGACCAGAAGCAAGGCACGCACACCTCCTGAACCTCAGTTTTCTCTAATGATAAAAAATCCAAAACTAAAACAACCCCCACCCCTCCCAACAACCTTCAGGATACCTGGAAGCTTGAATGAGGTAATGGAAGTAAAAAAGCTTTGAAAATTGTAAAATTTCAAGTCAATGTTAGATACTGTGGTTTTCATTATAATTTTTGATACCGATGGTCCAAGGGTAACAACTAAGACCAGGACTCAAGTCCACAAGTGATGCCAATTCCTGGAATTCTTGTTAATAAATTCAAGACATTAGTCTCCTGAACCTCCAATGATAAAACAATGAACACATACAAGGCTAGTTCCACCACTGGGTGGCGTTGGTTCTCAAGCGTGGTCTCTGAACCACCAGCCTGGGTACCACCTGAGGACTTGATCGGGGCGCATTCTCTGGCTCCACTCAGATGGACAGAACCAGAATCTCTGCGAGTGGACTCCGCACCCTGCATTTTAACAAGCCCTTCAAGTGCCTGCTGCGTGTCACCGTCCTCAGACGGTGCTATTCACGATGCTTTCAGCATGGGAACTGCACTCGACTTTCCCAGAACAATGGCTGGTGGAAGAACACAGGAGGAAGCCCCGAATGAGAATTAGTTCTGTACCGACATGCCAGCAAACTCCCAGCGGTGGCAAGCGCTCTTCAGTTTACAGACGGTGCATACGCAGCAATCGGTCTGCAGCTGGTCAGGGCAAACAGGAGGACCGCATGGAAGGGCATGCAGGGTCCACGCAGCTGTTTCCAGAGTGTAACCTGAGAGCGCCTATGGTACCCAGGCTAGTGGCTGCTCCTCTTATGGGCAAGAACAAGAAATTCTTTTGGCTTTTGCTGTTTTTCCCAAGTGGACACATAGCTCCTCCCCCCAGTACAACCTATTGAATGCATTTAGAAGGCAAGTGGAAAGGAGTGGTTCAGAAATACTAGATGTCAGTGGGGTCTTGATGCTGTTTCCATGGGATGTCGAGGGAAATAAAGTAAAACCGCAGCTACAGCACTAAGTCAGTGAACCTAGGCAGCAAGCTTTTGATTACAGCTTCTCTGACAGGATGCCTTTAATGCAGTCTTTTAAAATATAAAGTGTTTTTGGTTAACAACATAGGTAAGAAATAAAAATTAAATTTTTGTTATCATATTTCTAAGTTGGGACTTATCTTGGTCAAACATGAAGAAAAGCAGGAGCTGAAACACACAAAGCAAATAAACAAAAAAGTCAAAATAACTGAGTGAGGCAAAGATTGGACATCTGTTGGATGGATAAAGAAGAGGTGGTATATGCATACAATGGAATATTACTCAGCCATGAAAAGAACAAAGTAACCCAGAGATTATCATAGTAAGGGAAGCAAGTCAGACAGAGGAAGATAGATATCATATGATATCACTTATATGTGGTGTCTAAAGAAGATACAAATGAGCTTATTTACAAAACAGAAATAGACCCACAGACATAGAAAGCAAACTTATGGTTACCAAAGGGAATAGTGGGAGAAGCAGAGGGGAGAGATAAATTAGGAGTCTGGGATTAACACATACCAACTACTATATATAAAACAGATAACCAACAAGGACCCGGGGAATTATACTCAATTTTTTGTAATAATCTATAAGGGAAAAGACTGAAAAAGATGTGTGTGTGCATGTATGTGTCTGAATCCTGTGCTATACACCTGAATTAATAATAATAATAAAAAATTGAGCATCTGCTGACATTTCTTTACCAAAGAAGTAACCTTGGAAACATGGGGACACAAGGAAGAATTAGTCACCAACCACTGATTTTCACACCTGATTTCTGCTTTTCCGAGGAAGCGAGTTTGGAAGACTGAAAGATCCCGCTACAAACCAAGCATCCTGAACAGAATGTTTCGGCCATGTAGCCGAGACCACAGTGGCCCACGGAGGGTTAACACCGAGTCGATACCATTGGAAAAAAATCTCATCAGGAACTCTGCGGCACAGAATTGAGCTGCTGTCTGGCTGACGGAGCCGAGACTCGAGACTCGGGAGATTCACAGAGCCCGTGGCTCTGCGGAGGCTTCGATCGGGTCTGGCTCCGTGGGGCCCCTGACGCCGCACAGAAGCACGGCCGCGCCGGTCAGCCACACGCCCACCCGCCGCCGCTGCAGGAAGGCAGTGGGGCAGTGACGGCCCGTCCCTGCGGGGCTCAGAGAAATCTGAACAGACGCACATTAAAAAACCCAAAAATATATTTCCAGGGTATTTTTTAAGCTATGAAGTGGTCATCTTACTAAACTAATAAAAGCAGTTGCTGGTATTAATGCAATTATTCAAAAGCCTCAGATTACGTTAAAATACACCTCAAGGGTGCATATTTTCCAGCGCCAATGTGGAATGGTCAGTGAATAATGGGATATCACAATGCATCTTTTCAGTTTACCTTTCATGGTGCTTTTATTTTTTTAAACTTTGTGAATATGAGGGCAAGGTAAAATTTACAAAAGCTTTGGATCTGGCACGGGATAGTTCCTGTTTGTGTGAGTGCATTAAAAAAATAATAATGAACTCTAGAGGAAACAAAATTTACCAGTGCTCCCAACCTAATGATTTGATAAGCTCAGAACAGCTGTTAACTGCTCCTTCGGCTTTGAATCATAATATACGGTAGAAGCCAGCTTGCAGACTGCAGTTTGTGGATTCATTTGTGTCCCTTAAAGAGAGCCTATCCAAGTCCTTTATTCCTGTGGCTTTAGAGTTGGTCTAGAATTTAAGTGTAATTGTTGCTGTTCAGTTGCTCAGCCGTGTCTGGCTCTTTACGACCCCATGGTCTGCATAGCGATATGACTATTTTTAAAAAGTAGAATGCTGTGTTCTCTGGGTGGACCAGTTGCAGTCACAGCATCACCACGCTTTTGCTCTAAAACCTGTTCTTTCCTCTCAGCATACAGCTTCTGGTGAATACTCTTCGTTCAGTCATTCAATGATCATTTACCGAACATCTACTACGTGCAGGGCACTGAGCTGAAAGGTGGCTGCTCTTAACAGGCTTCATTGTGTCTTGCCCAGACTCACAGGTTGAAGGGCTACCAGCCAGTACCTCACAATGTGTCAGCATTTAGAGAGAGGGCTTTTAAGTAAGTGATTAAGTAAAAAAAAACAAAAATGGGGTTATTAGAGTGGGCCCTAATATGACTGGTGTCCTTAGAAGAAAAGGAGATTTAGACATAGCATAGAGGGCGGACAAAGCAACAGGGCAGCCGTCTCCAAGCTGAGGAGGGAAGGCTCAGAAGGAACCAAACCTGCCAACATCTGGAACCCAGAGGACTTTTAGCTTCTATAATTGTGAAAAAATATATTTCTGTTATGCAAGGCACTCAGGCAGTGGTGTTTTTCTACGGCAGCCGGAGAAAATGAATACAACTGCTTTTAGTACAAGTCTGCTCTTCATCTGAAAGGCTGCAGAGGACCATTTGATGACAGAGGGGTGGGGAAGGCAAAAGCACAGAAGACGGGTTTCTCCCTGGAGAGCATGACCAGCGCTGCAGCATGCTGAAGGCACGCAGGACATGCATGTAACTGTGCATCATCGGCTCTGCACCCAGAACTCTCCAGGCTCTGGGCAATTAATTTTTCACCTTCAGTCTGGCTTTGCGTTTCTGGGTACACAATCATCGTGACCATCAGATGCCCCACTAGGTGGGGGGGACTGGCTGAGATCTGCCTTGAACTTCATGCTTTGCTATCTACTTATTTATAAAGTATTAACATGCATGTAGTCTTTGATTTTCAAAATGAATCTTAGAAACTAATGATAAGAGCATTGTGAGGACTTTGGGTGGTTTGTTTTCAGTTTTAAATAAAAAAAAAAACTATAGCTGGCCCACTTTTTTTTTTTTTTTACAAATTCTGACTAAAATTCTAAATTCAAGTGTACATATTGACTGCTTCTCAATAGATGGTTAGAATCAACCTAGCTCCCAGATACTGTTACTGTCCTCCCCTTGGTACACAGCAATTTTTTTCTGTCACTTTCTGCATGTAGGCATGCAGTAACTGGAGAAAGGAACAGGCATCACCAGCAATAACAACTTATAATCTGAAATGAGCAGACAGATAATAAATAATAACTTCACAGGAGAAAATGAGCTGTACTCAGAAAAAGTTATTTTTTTTAGCTATTGCTCTTCCACAACTCACAGTACCCACTTCTATCTCTAGATGCAGAAAGGAACAGTGGTTTTAATTGAGTGAGAATTACAGATTGATAAGGAGTGAACATGGTGAGTGAATAATGAACCTACAAATAATCAAATCATATGTGATGGTGAAGGTCAGGGAAGCCTGGCTTGCTGCAGTCCACGGGGTCGCAAAGAGTCAGACACGACTGAGGGATTGAAAACAACAAAGGCCACAGGAAAACATGACTCCGTTACAATGTTTACCTGCAAAGTTTCAGGTCATGTCTCTTGCACATGGCAGGTGCAACATAAGACCCAGAGGGATGGGATGGGGAGGGAGGCGGGAGGAGGGATCGGGATGGGGAACACATGTAAATCCATGGCTGATGCATGTCAATGTATGGCAAAAACCACTACAATATTGTAAAGTAATTAGCCTCCAACTAATAAAAATAAATGAAAAAAATTAAATCAGAAAAAAAAAGATACAACTGTTTTGATCTTGCTATTTCTTCTTACCTTTAGCATTTTCTTAGGTCATTGAGCACTGATTATTAGAGTATCCTTTTTCAAGGTGCGTCAATATCATTGGCCTCTGTCATACCAATAAGGACACAAGGACAATGGTGCTTAAAAGATGCTGAGCTAATTTATCAGGTCTGGTCCTTTAATTTCCATTCAGCAAATACGACTGGTGTTGACACCCTCTCAGCAAATCAATCATTTCTAATCATTCAAAGGAAAAGTAAGGATAGCACTTGACTCTTTGAGAGTCACCCAAGTCACCCTCACTTGACCATCCTTACCTTCCATCCATGGGTCCTAATTCTGTATGTGTTTCACCAACTCAGGCTCCATCTTGCTGACACAAGAAGGTGGTGATAGGGTGAAAAATACAAGTGTGCATCTGTGTTCATGTGTGTGTGTACACGTTGGAGTGGGAGGGTTTGAGAGTCTATGGGGAGAAGGGAGCAGAACCACCATGTCTTGCTTAGTTGGGTCTAAACTGGGTCAATACCAAGCACTTCAAGGGACTCCTTATCCCCTTCCCTTCTGTTCTGGTTTCCTAAGAAACACATTCCTTCTGCAGTCTGCAAGTCTTCCCACTCTGCCACAACATGCACCCAGAACAAGTCAGACAGATTTTTCTCCTGAAAAGGACTGAACTTGACCAGTTGTTTTGACAGTCTGTAGCAACTGAAAAAAATATGTCGAGGTGCTGTCAGAGTGAGGTAGTCAACAAAAAATAAGGTAGTCCCCTGGGTAGGAGGAACACAAGTCTCACTTAACTCTGATGGTACAAACCAACAATTATCTAAGATAGACACTTATATTATTGGCGGTGATTTTTCTATTTAGATTGATACTAGGAAATTTTGACTTCTTTCCTGGTTTCCAGTAATTTGGGCAAAGAAAATCAGAGGCCTTATAATGTGACAAAAGTGAAGGAATATTCAGGGAAATAGAAAGGCTTAGGCTCGCACTGGGGTCTTAAGTATAAATAAAAGGAACTGTTTGGTTTTTTTCCTTGTGCAGTTATCCCCCAAACATGCAAGAGCCCTTGGGATTCAATCATGGAGTCAAGAACTTGACATTTGCTGTTGGTACTGGTCAGAGTGTAAGCAAACTTAAAAGATAAATATGAGCTTTTAAGTTTCATTAGGTCCCATTTGTTTATTTTTGCTTTTATTTCCAATATTCTGGGAGGTGGGTCATAGAAGATCTTGCTGTGATTTATGTCAGAGAGTGTTTTGCCTATGTTCTCCTCTAGGAGTTTTATAGTTTCTGGTCTTACGTTTAGATCTTTAATCCATTTTGAGTTTATTTTTGTGTATGGTGTTAGAAAGTGTTCTAGTTTCATTCTTTTACAAGTGGCTGACCAGTTTTCCCAGCACCACTTGTTAAAGAGATTGTCTTTTTTCCATTGTATATCCTTGCCTCCTTTGTCAAAGATAAGGTGTCCATAGGTTCGTGGATTTATCTCTGGGCTTTCTATTCTGTTCCATTGATCTATATTTCTGTCTTTGTGCCAGTACCATACTGTCTTGATGACTGTGGCTTAAGTAAGGTGAAAAGACAGCCCTCAGATTGGGAGAAAATAATAGCAAATGAGGAAACAGACAAAGGATTAATCTCAAAAATATACAAGCAACTCCTGAAGCTCAATTCCAGAAAAATAAATGACCCAATCAAAAAATGGGCCAAAGAACTAAACAGACATTTCTCCAAAGAAGACATACAGATGGCTAACAAACACATGAAAAGATGCTCCACATCACTCATCATCAGAGAAATGCAAATCAAAACCACAATGAGGTACCATTATACGCCAGTCAGGATGGCTGCTATCCAAAAGTCTATACGCCAGTCAGGATGGCTGCTATCCAAAAGTCTACAAGAAATAAATGCTGGAGAGGGTGTGGAGAAAAGGGAACCCTCTTACACTGTTGGTGGGAATGCAAACTAGTACAGCCACTATGGAAAACAGTGTGGAGATTTCTTAAAAAACTGGAAATAGAACTGCCATATGACCCAGCAATACCACTTCTGGGCATACACACTGAGGAATCTAGATCTGAAAGAGACACGTGCACCCCAATGTTCATCGCAGCACTGTTTATAATAGCCAGGACATGGAAACAACCTAGATGCCCATCAGCAGATGAATGGATAAGGAAGCTATGGTACATATACACCATGGAATATTACTCAGCCGTTAAAAAGAATTCATTTGAATCAGTTCTAATGAGATGGATGAAACTGGAGCCCATTATACAGAGTGAGGTGAGCCAGAAAGATAAAGAACATTACAGTATACTAACACATATATACGGAATTTAGAAAGATGGTAACAATGGCCCTATATGCAGGGCAGAAGAAGAGACGCAGAAGTACAGAACAGACTTTTGAACTCTGTGGGAGAAGGGGAGGGTGGGAAGTTTCGAAAGAACAGCATGTATCAAGTGCTCGGGCCTGTTGGGCTGGGAAGATCCAGAGGAATCGGGTGGAGAGGGAGGTGGGATGGGAGACCAGGATGGGGAATTCGTGTAACTCTATGGCTGATTCACATCAATGTATAACAAAACCCACTGAAAAATAAAAAAATTAAAAAAAAAAAAAAAAAAAAGATAAATATGAGCTCAGAGCATAAGCAAACTTAAAAGAAAAACATATGCCCTTGAAAATTCCCCAACCACAATCTCTATTTGCTGGAAAACATCCTTTTATGTTTTGTGTACATTTTATCTTAAACGCACTCTTATCTCTCCACTCTCCCCGCCTCCCCACCCCCACCTTGCCTAGGGGATGGAACTAGAGTCTTTTTTTCAGTTTTTACTGCACTGTTTTAGTGAGCCTTTTAGCAAGTTGTCTTCTTTGATTAATCACACCTCTCTTCCTAGCTCCAATACTTCCATCCTTTAAGTATCCTTAGATCAGATACCCATAAATCACACAATGCCCCAAGCCAGCTACGAATCACTCACAGTTTCAATTAGCATACAGACTTAACTGCTGTCATTAATAGGGACTGCAGTAACTAGAAGGACCACAGCTGACCGAACACTTAAGATTGGGTTATGGCCCTAGAATGCTGTCTACTCACAACACTTACAGTATCTATTACTCTTAACTCAGGGATGCCAGGGAAGTTCTGGAAAAAAAACCAACCCTGCTGAACTTGGGTTTTTCTGAGTCTCTGTTGATTCCCACTGAAACAGTCTCTTGGTTACTAACCTTGATAGCTTTCCTTAGCTCTCACCTGCTTTGATTCCCTGGAACATTCAACACAGATGACTCAGCATCTGGCATGAACCCAACTCTTCAATCACTGCCTAGTCACCACACCATCCCAGTTCCTTGTTCACACTCTGGCTGCTCTAAGAGAGTGGTCTTTTGCCACCATGGTTTGGCCATTCAGCTAATTCATTCATAATTAATTTATTTATTCCACAAACACGCACTGAGGACCAGACACTGGAGAATCAACAATGAGAACTTCTTGACTACGTGGAATTTATAAACTAGTGGGAAATGCAAAAATAAATACATAGACAGGAATTAGAACCTAGTACAACAGATTGCAGATGGAAGACACACAGGGTGCTCTCAGAGTGTTCAGTTGAGGGCGTCTAATCTAATTTGTGCACGCCAGAGAAGGCTTCCTGGAAAAGTGGACAGAAAAGTTGAGACCTAAAGAAACATACAAATTCTTGTCAGGAAAAGGATGCATGCAAAGTCAGTGTTTAGACACTGGATCTCTTCCTTACATGAACTCTTCATGAGTGTGTTCACTTTGTGTCTGTATACCTTACCTATCCCAATAGACGTATACTGTCCAAAATGGCAGCCTCTAGCCACATGTAGCCATCAAGTCCTCGAAACATTGCTAGTGTGACTGGGGAACGGAAAGAGGAGTTTTTAAATTTATTTAAATTAGACAAAACTGATGCTTGATTATTAGAAAGAAGTATGTTTGGAACAACTTGGGTATGAGTCTATTTCAACTGTAAACTTCATGAAGTCTAAATATCAAGCAAGCATTTCCAATGAAAACTTGTATCAAAATTGAGATTTGCTGTATATACAAACTGCATCTCAGATTTTAAGACTTAGTACCCAAAAAGAATGCAAAAGATCTCATTTTTGTAAACCTGTTACAAGTTAAAACCATATTTTTGGATATTATGCTGAATAAATTTTAAGAAATTAAAATTAACTGTATGTTTTTACTTTTTAATATGGTTACTAGAAAATTTAACCTTCACATGTGAGTCACATTCTTTCTATTGGACAGAACTGTGTTAGACCTTGATTGTTTGGAAGGAGGGACTGGGTCTCACTTCTCTTTCAGGTTGGCACTATGTTTTGTGTATACATACTTGTCAAATGAGTAAGACATTTGACACTTGGGCAAGTTCCCATCAACAAATACTCCATCTGACATTCAGTCCACAAATATTTTTGGAAAGCTGACCACGGCAGTCTTATTCTAGGCCCAGGAGAACAAAGTGTGAGACAAGGTACTTGCCGCCATGGACTTTCATGCCATTGATAACTAGAGATGCCATGATGAATGTAGAATGTATATCACAAGTGTGTGTAACAGGACAGAAGCATGGGCTGGGAACGGTGCTGCTAATTTAGGCCAGGAGGTCAGAAATGGCTTCTCCAAAGAGAGGAGACTGGAATGTGGTGAGAAATAGAGGAAGAACATTCCAGGAGAGGACATGGTATGCATAATCACACTGAGAGGGAACCGTGCTTGGCACAGAGCAAGGCTGGCGTTGCTGGAGTACCCAGAGTGGGAGAGAGCGGGAGGATGTGCCATAAGCCAGGACCCCATCACGCAGGGCCATGGAGGCCACAAGGGCTTGAACTGTACCACCAAGTGTGATGAAAAAACACAGCAGCCAGAGAGTAGGAGATGGTTGGACAGACCTATGTTTTTAGATGCTCCCTGGTCGCCTGGTTGAGTACGAACTGGAGGACACAAAGGGGAATCAGAACGTTGGCTTAGGAGACTCTGACATTGGTCAACAGCAATTTATTGACGATCCCAGGGCATGTGCAGCAGGGAATGAGAAAGGGAAATCTGGACCCCCTGCTGTGTACCTTGCTACAAATTTAAAACAATCATCTTTTAAAAAACCATCTTATAAAAAAGTCACTCTTTATAGTCAAAGCATTCCAGTGGACCCACAATATTTTACTCACAAGGACTGTCTCTTTGCTCCTAGTCCTTGTCTTGGGCTCTGCCGAAGAAGCCTGAGAGGGAAGACTTTCAGTTGCACCACATCATCAAATCCCTTCAGTATTTGCTGACTGTAGAACCGACACAAGAGAATTCTTGTGGAATCCGTCACTGGAAGATTGCAGACTAGTCATGGCTACAGAAAATGTGCATTTCCTCAGTTTCTCAGAGCATTTCTACGCTGCAAACACATTATACCCACATGCACACGTTGCTATCACTTCTTCAGCACTTGCAGTGGAGCCTCCACAGGCACCAAACACTTGATGTGGGTCATTTTGTATAATTCTAGTAACAATCCAATGAGTAGGTACCACCATTTTCATTTTCTTGATGAAAAACAAAATGCTTAAGGTCATGCAGATGGTAGCTGTAGAGTGTGGCTTCAAGTCAGTAACATTTGGGTTTGAATTCCAGCTCTGCATCCACTACCTACATGATCTCAGAGCCTTTTGTTTCCTCCTCAGTAAAATGGAGTGTGGTTAATCTGAAGCCACAAGACTCGTGTTCTTAAAGTGTGGTCCTTGGACCACCTACACCAGAATCACCAGGGTTCCCTTATTAAAAGTACAAACAGGCATGTGGTCTGAGAGTCTGCATTTTTAATAAGCAGAGAAGACAGTTAATAAATATATTATTCATTTAGCATCTATTTCTAGATTCATAGCTAGGATTTAATATATACTTTAAAAAAATTAGTCATTTTACATTTATATGTTATTTCTCTGAAGTACTTGAAGCTTCACAAAAATCCTACATTTAGAGGCAATGTCATAGTTAGGTTTCCTTTGAAAAGAACCTGAGACCAGGACTTGAGTGCAAGTAGTTTATTTGGGAGGTGAGCCCAGAACATAGGTGTGAAGGAGCAGGCAAAGTGAGAGAAGGAAGAAGGAAAAATAAAGAGTTCATTACTGAACTGGTTATTTCTAGGGGAAACAGGAGCTCAGTCCCACTGGGGACCCCTAGGGGAAAATGTAGAATGTGTCACAGAATGGTCCCTCTGTAAAAGGTGAGGCTAAGGCATTTTTTCACCACCTCCTACTAGTAATTAGTTGAGAGTTGGCCCCTAGGAGTTAACTTCCTTGTATATCACAGCTGAGTCTGTGTGGGGCTCAGAGGTCTTTGGAGAGAACTCAGAGGCAAAAAGTCGGAGACCCTCAGTGGAAGCTTGAGTTGGAACACTGGCAATGTATACTATATGGTCCATACAGCACTGATGTCAGGGGACCAGGGATGGAGACCAGGAAACAAAACACATCTGTTTCAGGCAGAATTCACACAATTGCTGCTTAATTTAATTGCTCAGTTTTGGACAGGGGATCTGGGAAAGCAGTCTTTCACTGGCAGAGAACCAACAGCATATTCTTTCCCACACATGCCACACTTTCATGCTGTGTTGGAACTACACAGCATCTCTGCAGGAAATGAAGACTCTTAAAGAAAAATAAACCGATTCTGACATTAGGGGGAAGTCTTTTGATGAAAGAGACTGTCCCTAGGAATGAAGGACATATGCCTTCAAATTGAAATGGCTCAGTAAGCCCCAGGAAAGTAAGAAAAAGAGAAACAAAAGGGACATGTGAAAGTATATTACAATCATGATATCATGAATAAAGAATAGAACTCACAGAAAGAAAATACAGGTTGTATACAGAACAAAGGGATTCTGAAAGGCATCAGATTTATCAACAATACTGTAAGCTAGATGATAATGGAGCAATATCCTCAAACATTCTGTGGCAAATTTTTGACCTAGAATATTATACCCAGCCATAGTAACAATCTAGGGCATGGTATAAGGACCAAAACAAAGGTGATGGTCAAAAGGTCTATGGATCCTGGGAACTGAAATTAACTCAATGAAGTCCCAGGATAATAAATATGCAGAAGACCCAAGAAACAGGATGACCAAGAACTGCAGGAGAAATGTTTTCAGTAAAGAGTACTGGAAATGATATCATTTAATAAATTTCATTATGCAGAAAACTATATTTAAAGGCTATAGGTGTGGAAAGACTTCATGAAACATATACAAATCCATGCAAATGAAAATATAATACATCTATTAACTCCAGGAAAATCATACTCCAAACACTATTTGGCTCAGCAGGAATCAGAATAATGTAAATTCTGATTACAGATTTAACCAAACATTATGAGCTAACTTTATTGAGAGTGCAGAAGGAGGATTTTGGGGTGGGTGGGGAGTTTACGAATACTAATTCTCAATTTCCACGCCAGTCACAGATAATATGCAACATAGACACAGCAAGGGAAAATTGTATATACTAGGCAAACAGAGGAAATAACTCTAGCAGTTAAAAGAAACTGCTCTCGAGGAGAAAAAATAGAGGGTGCAAGGGCAGGATACAACTATTTTTTTTATTGTTGTCATCACCTTAGTAGTATCTGCTTTTTAGGACTATGAATAAAGTTATTCTGACTTTTAAAATTTAACTAATAAAATCTATTCTGAAGCTCAGAAGTAACTTTCACATGCCACCCACTGTGCCAGAAAGCCAGTTTATTTTAATATTCTCAGGGGATTCCTTAGGGGTCCTAGTTCCAGGACCCCCTGAGAGTATCAACATCCACGGATGCTCAAGTCTTTACATAAGATGGTACAGCATTTGCATGTAACTACACATGTCCTCAGCTTCCCAGGCGGCTTGATCGTAAAGAATTCATCTGCCAATGCAGGAGTTATGGGTTGGATCCCTGGGCCAGAAAGATTCCCTGGAGGAGGAAACAGCAACCCACTCCAGTATTCTTACCTGGAAAATTTCTTGGACAGAGGAGCCTACTGGGCTACAGTCTATGGCGTCACTAAACGGTCACACATGACTGAGCATACATACCTATCCTCCCATATGCTTTTTCCCCATATAGTTTAAGTCATCTCTAGATTACTCATAATACCTCATACAATGTAAACACTATGTAAATAGTTGCTGATATGTGGCAAATTCAAGTTTTGCATTTTGGGATTTTCTGGATATTTTTCCCCAAATATTTTTAATTTGAGATTTGTAGAATCTGAAGATGAGGATACTGAGGGACAAGTGTAATTAAAGAGTTATATTAAAAGTCTTTGGGCATGCTGCTGACATGGTGAGTGGTACATCTGCCACACACACAAAAAGCAATCTCATTTTATTCTAGAGGAAAACGGATCAGCTGAGACAAGGAATTTGGTTCTGTAAGAAAACACGGGTCTCTCCACTGAACACTGTAGCATGTATTTCTAGGTTGAGATCATTCTGTCTTCCAAAATACAGAAATCCTTTCATTTCATATAGGATGGGGTGGGGTAAATAGCTCATATCACCAACTGTTTCTTTTCCACTTTAATCAATTTAGATGTAAGAGGCATCATGCTCATCTGTAGGATATACAATTAATTAAATATATTCACTGTATCTGTGAGCTAAATAGAAAAGAAACAAATGTGGATTAGTAAAATCATGACTTTTCCCCTGGATCTGAAAATGGGTCAACAGACATTATGTTTATATATATAAATATATATATACACTTGTATATCAATTATATATTATGTAATTGTATATTAATATATATTAATTAATATGATGTCTTTCTCTGGATTTGAAAATGGATCAACAGACATTATGTTTATATATATAAATGTTTATATATATGTAAATATATATGTTTATATGTATAAATAAACATATTTATATAAATATAATATACAAGTCATGTGAAATATATAAACATAAAATATTAATTGAATATTAAGTATATCATACAACTGTATATTGATTAATATATGTCAATTAATTAAAAATATATTAATTAGTCTTCTGCACTAAGCAAATGCCATGTGAAATCGATGGACTTCCCTGGTGGATCAATTGGTAAAGAATCTGCCTGCAATGCAGGAGACTTGGGTTTGACCCCTGGGTTGGGAAGATCCCCTGGAGGAGGGCATGGCAACCCACTCCAGCATTCTTGCCTGGAGAACCCCAAGGACAGAGGAGCCTGGCAGGCTGCAGTCCATGGGGTCGCAAAGAGTCAGACACGACTAAGCGACTAAGCACATAGTAATACTGTTTGCACTTAAAAGTTTATATTCACTGGATTTTAACTTTTCTTTTCAATTTCACTCTTTCCCTCCACAGATATACTTAGAATCATATTACAGTTGTCCCTACTTAGAAATATTGTCTCAGCACTATGATACAGAATGCTTTGCTGGGGTTCCCTTTACCAACTAATGTATATCATGTCTTAGAAAAACCCATAACTTGACAGGAAAAAAATCTAACGAAGCCTTGTTTACCTTGTCAAGACATTTCACGGTATCTTTGCATTTTACTAAAAATATCCATTTATTCCTTCACTATACAGATTTTTAGAGACTGTAAAATATCTCATTTTTAAAGTCTACCCCCCCTTTCTGCATGAATAACTCTCCCTTTGTTTTGTCTTTTTTCTGACACTTTTGAAGAAAAATATCACTTTAAATCAAATTACACTTAGGTGATTTGATCTTGAAAAGCCAGATGAATAGCCATAGGCAAATGATTAACCAGTTTTAAAAGTAAAATAAACATGAGTGTATTGCCATTCACCTATGTTAGTTCTTCCATCTCAACTGCTCAAACACCCCCCACCCTAGGAAATACAGTAAATGATTCTGATGGTGTTTGGGCAGCACATGTATTTGCTCCAGCTTTTATCTCTTGATTACAGTCACTGAAGGATGAGCAGTGTGAAATCACTCACCCGACCACCTTTCATTATAAATCAGGTAAGCACAGGTCACCCTTTTGATTGGCTATAATACACTGCATGAAGGAAGCTTCAATTTCCCACTAAAGTCTGCACCAGAGGGAGAAGAGAAAAAAAAAAAAAAAAGAGCAAATCAATAACCTTTTCCCTACAATGAAACCATGATTTATAATGCTCTGATGGAATCTCAGGACACTTGTTTTTTTTAGGACAATGACAGCAATATTGCAGGTAACCAATGTCAATGAAAGTTTGAAATCTGGTGGTTATTTTCTGCTCAAACCACTGCTTTATTGAGGAAGCCAAACAGTACATCAGAATAAAATGTCATCTCTTTGAACCCCTCCAATTTGGAAATCACAGTATCACAGGCATAAAACATCTGATCCTTTTTGAGTCAAAAACCCCAAATAACTTGCCTCTGAAAAGCTGCTGCACCTTTCATAGACCATTGGAGGCCAGTCTTGAAAATTCTGTACTGAGTTTGACAAAATAAGTATTCTCTTTGGAATTGTGCTTTAGTATTTGAATCATAATTTTCTTCAGAAACGTGCATAGGCTGGTATAATAGAGACCACAGTGTTTACTGTGAATTTTTGTTACATACATTTAACTTTGTTGGAGGCAAAAAGGGCAAATAAGAAATCACTGTGGGGAGGAAGTTCTAGAAACATACAGAAGGTGCTTCTAAATTACTGGCTCCATTAAATACTTATTGAATAACATGTCACAGTCATACAAATCAAACTGATATGCCATTTACACCCTGGTTTCTAACAATGCACAATACCTGGCAGAAATAAAACAGCATTTGTTTAAAAGACTTATAATACAGAACCTACCTAATAGACCTTGTCTCTCCTATTGTGGATTAATGCAGCTTCACTGCTCTGACATGAAAGTTATTTCACCCACAGAAATATTTATTATTTCTTCCAAGACCGGAAGAAATAAAGTCAGCCTTGAGCTGCAGCAGTGCCAGCGCATTAACAACTGTGACTTTGAAGACGAGAAGAAAAATAGCTGAACCAAAGGCAGGTGTTTTGGAACCTTGTCAATGACTCTGACTATACTATAGTCAAGGTGCTAATTAGCCCTGCAGATTCCTGCATTAGAAAATTCATTCTGAGAGCTCTTAATCCATTCCTCAAACTTTACCAGGTACTTGCCACAGGACCTCAGAATGTTGGAATTAAGGGGCGTAGTAAATATTTTCTAGTGCATGCGTGTCAGGGACTGAAGCTTGCAGGACCTACGGGTGTGGGGATAGAGATAAAGAAAGGTGGCATCTGATTCTGTGTGGACATCTTTGTGCTAATCTCTCTCTGCTCCTCATATATCTTATGCTCAGAAAATATTTAGTAAATCATTAAAATCAACTCCAATGAAACTTTTTGACACTTTCTTTTCTTTTCCTACCTTAGGTGTAGTGGGTGGAATTAATTACCCTCCCACCAACATATTGTCAAGAGCATAATGCAGATGATGTGCACCGTTATTTCCCCCTTGCGTCAACATTTCCCATCAACTGGTGTTCTACCAGCACCCCAACAGTCAGTGTTTTAATTGTGGATTTGAATCTGAGGAAAATCCTTGTAAAATAAACACTGTGTCTTGTCACTGACATAATGGCAGCGTGCTGGTGTCCTCATTTTGTCTTATTCCCTTCACTCAGCACTGTTTGATCATCTGTCATGTTGTCATTACTGCTTCTAATTGATGCAAAGTATTCCACCACCTTTTGCATTCCCATTACCCTAGTGGTGGATAGAGATTGATCCCACTACCTCTTCTTACAAACAACATCACTGTGAATAGTCTTACACATGACCCTTTACTGATACATGAATTTTTCAGGGTACAAACCAGGGATGGAGTATACTAGGACAGAGTATATGTATTTACACATTTGGATAAGCAACATTTGAATGTTGTTTAGAATGACTGCACCAGTGTGCACTTCACTACATGCATATGTGTGAAGTCACTTCAGTTGTCTCCGACTTTACATACTTCAGAACAATATCAGTTCAAGCCCCTGCCCCCTTCTCCCCAATTCTCTCTTCCTCCTCACTTTCAGTTTTCAGCCATGGAGGCCCCAACCACAGGGTGGCTTTGAAGAGGAGGGAGGGCTTTGTCTCCTTTCGGTTGACCCCAGGTCAGTGGGTACTGTCCACACATATCACTACTCAACACACACTGGCACCATCTTGCCCCCTCTTAACTGGAAAAGGTAGGGGCTAACATTAGATTGTGGAGAAGGCAATGGCACCCCACTCCAGTACTCTTGCCTGGAAAATCCCATGCATGGAGGAGTCTGGTGGGCTGCGGTCCATGGGGTTGCTAAGATACGGACACGACTGAGCGACTTCACTTTCACTTTTCACTTTCATGCATTGGAGAAGGAACTGGCAACCCACTCCAGTGTTCTTGCCTGGAGAATCCCAGGGACGGGGGAGCCTGGTGGACTGCCGTCTATGGGGTCGCATAGAGTCGGACACAACTGAAGTGACTTAGCAGCAGCAGTAACGTTAGATCTGGAACTCAAATGAAAGAACTGCAAAGGAAGGAACTTGCATGTAGATGAGTGGGAACTGGAGAGTCTTAAAGTAGGGAGGGTCACTTGGCCTGGCTCATTGGTAACTAAACTCCCCGGAAGATTTGCCTCCCAAGTCCAAATAGAAATAAGAAATGTGACTCCTGGAAGGAGTAGTTGGTCCCCATTTTACAATCTTTCTATTGATTTCTAACTGTCCAGCTTAAAGGAAAAAAGAAACGAACTTGAAATCTGGAAGCCAAGCTCTTCTATCCAGAGGAGATTCTCAGGTTCTAAAGCAACAAATGGCACCGCCAAGTTGAATGGCCTGGGGAGAGCTCTGAGCGGCTGAACTGCCTTTTCCTCCCAGGATGGGGGTCCTCAGCCTGGCAGACACAGGGGTGGCAGTAGGAAGGGCAGGTATCAATGGGGTTCCTGTTTTCTGCCAACTTATACAAATGTTGGTTCCAGAAACTTCTCTGCTCTCCTGGCTAGGCCATTTGGAACATCCATCCTGGAAGGAGGAGGAAGGGAACTGCCCCTGAGTTGAAGTCTCTGATGGAAAGCTGGACATGAGCCAGAGTGGGTTCTTGAGTGTCAAGAACTTGACATACGCAGCTTGTTGAGTGTCAGCCCAGTAGAATCGGAACCCACACGGTGAAGCCACGGAGTGTGAAGGCATGCCGCATGGTTCCGAATTCCCGCTCCTCCGCTTTACTAGCTGAGTGACCTTGGGCAAACACTTAACTTCTCTGGGTCTCTGTTTCTCATCTGTAAAACGTACATAGTAATAGTGCCTCTTTATGGGATAGTCATAAAAAAATTAATGGATTAATATATTACTAAATATATTTAAATATTTATTCAAATACTTAAATATTTTATATATAAACATATATATTATATATACATATTTATATTATATATATTATCATATATTCCTAAAACTAGTAATACATGTTAATGAAGAGACCAACACCACATCTTTCCAGGAGGTGAGTGGGGGGTTTTCCCTTGCATCCACCTCTCAAGTTCCTCCCATTCCCTCCCCTGGCAAGGTGACCTCAGCCTCAAACAGGAAACCACAGAAGTCTGGAGAGCAAGCTGTCAGTTTTCTTTCCTTAACAATGCGGGTTTTTCCATCCTCCCCGCTCCGCCAAGTCCTGAGTGCAGCACAAAATGATCCTTCTCAGCAGGACAGTCAACTTTGATTTTTGGAGCCTCCTCCCTGTGAGGTTGCTCTACTGTGAACCACAGACTCCCAGGTCACTGCAGCCCACCTTCTGTTCTGTGTTTTTTCCATCAGGGGTCTCAGGACTCATCAAATCATTACCATTTGGACAGGCTTTTTTCTTTGAGAGACACCCAAGTAGATGGCACTTGGCTGGAACCAATTCTCAGTAGGGAGAAAGTCTCCCTGTTGCCTTCTTCTTCTTGTTCAATCACTTGGTCAAGTCCAATTCTTTGTGAGCGACTCTATGGACTGCAGCATGCCAGGCTTCCCCGTCCTTCACTATCTCCCAGAGTTTGCCCAAACTCATGTCCTTTGGATTGATGATGCCATCCAATCATCTCATCTTCTGTCATCCCCTTCTCCACCTGCCTTCAATCTTTCCCAGCATCAGGGTCTTTTCCAATGAGTCAGCTCTTCGCATCAGGTGGCCAAAGTATTGGAGTTTCAGCTTCAGCATCAGTCCTTCCAATGAATATTCAGGGTTGATGTCCCTTAGGATTGACTGGTTCAGTCTCCTTGCAGTCCAAGTGACTCTCTCTCAAGAGTCTTTTCCAGCACCACAGTTTGAAAACATCAGTTGTGTGGTGCTCGGCCTTCTTTATGGTCCAACTCTCACATCAGTAGTGGGAAAACCATAGCTTTGACTATACGGACTACGTCCCTACACAGTGTCTAATGAATGGCTAGTACTTCAAATAAACACAACAGTCTGGATCCCTCAAGCAACCTGCAAAGGCTACTGAAGACGCTTTAGAATTGGAATGTGAGTCACGGGCCAAAAGCAAAAAAAAAAAAAAGAAAGAAAAGGAGAGACAGTAAGGGAAAGAGGAAAATGACAACAACCTAGAAGTTTGGGAACCACTTTCAATTACATTAATGAAGCATAAGCTTAGCAATGGCAAAACCTGGGGCAACCAGTTGGCTACTTGCAATTCTGGAGTTTTGGGTAATGGCTCCTGCTGAGGTCTGAGCTGGGTGAAACGTGATAGAACAAACCTCTCTTCGAACCCCAGCAGCCACAACTGTCATCAGGATGGAAATCCATTTCTAAAAATGCTGGTTCACAAAGGAAGAAAATAACCTCACAGCACAACTTTGTTTAATGAAACTCATGAGAACTGGGAGCAGCTGTCTTGGATCAGACATGTGGAAGGGTGTAACATCTGATGAGGGCATCTATTCCATCTATTCCATCACCCTGTGACTCCATCAAAACACTCATTATGGGCTAAACTGGGTCAGGCACTGTGATTGGTACATGTAGGCTATAAAAATGATGAAGTCTTTTTTTATTAAAGTATAGTCGATTTACAATATTGTCTTAGTTTCAGATGTACAGCATAATGATTCAGTATTTTTGCAGATTATTTTCCATTATGGGTTATTTAAAGATAATAGATATAATTCCCCATGCTATACAGTATATCCTTGTTGCTTATCTATTTTATATATAGTAAAATCTGTATCTGTTAATCTCATTTCCTTAATTTGTACACCCACAATCCCCTTCCCTGTATTATTTTTTTATATTCCACAAGTGATATTACATAGTATTTTTCTTTTCTAGCCAACTTGTTTCACTAAGTATAGTATTCTCTAGGTCTATTCACAGTGCTACAAATGTCAGTATTTCATTCTCTATAGCTGAGTAATATTTCACTTTGTGTGTGTATGTCCGTGCACACACACACACACTCCACATCTTAAGCCAATTGTCTGTTGATGGACATTTAGGTTGCTTCCATGTCTTGGCTATTGTCAATAGCGATGCTATGAATATTATTTATATTCATTCAGAGTAGCATGTGAATGGGTGTATGTGCTCAGTTGCTCAGTCATGCCAACTCTTTGCGAACCCATGGACTGTAGCCTGCCAGACTCCTCCGTCCATGAGATTGTCCAGGCAAGGATACTGGAGTGGGTTGCCATTTCCTCCTCCAGGGGATCTTCCAGACCCAGGGATCAAACTCGAGTCTCCTATATTGGCAAGTAGATTCTTTACCACTGAGACACCTGGTACATTGGTGTGTGTGTAAAAGATGACTGGCCTCAGAGTCCAGAAATTGCTTAGAATACTAAAGAAACATTTTTTTTTAATTGAAGGTATGAAAAGAATTCTAAAAACTAGCCCCAGAAGAAGGCAGAGATGTATACCAGGAACAAGAAGGGCATGAGATGATGGATGGCCCATTGAGGTCCTGGGTTAATGGCTCCTCCCAGGTGGTTCCACTCATACCATCTTTGAGTCAGAAAGGGGTGAATACCACTTGCACAGTCTTTGTTTCTCTCTCTATCTCATGGAACTCTACCCTCTGTCTATCACAAGAAAGAAAGTCACCATTGGCCCGAAGCATTCTCAGCCACAAAGCATCCAAGCAGGAGAAATGAGCCAGCCCCTCATTTACACTATTGTCCTCTGCTTGGCCAGCCTCTGCACAGAACAGGCTGTCACAGAGTTTGACTTTTACCTGTGTCACGATGAAACAATTCCTTGAAAACCTAGTTCCTCTGCTGAGTTTGTGATTTAACCTCTTTATCCAAAACTTTATTCCCTTTCTTGTCCTGCACCTGTTCCCCTTCAAGACTGGAGAACATCAGAGAAAAAGGGGGACTGAGCAGGACTCTATGGGGACTTCTTGGGCAAGACTATCCCCCCCCCCCCCTTGTTATCCATCTTCCTCTTATTTGCAGGACAACTTTAACCTCCTAAGCTTCCTCTGAGTTCCAAAGAACAAATTTAATCAAATAAATGAGAAAAATCAGACAAAAAGGAAAATTAGCAAGACAAGGTCATAATAGTTGAGGTATCAAACAAAGTCAAAAACTTGTAGTTCCTCCTCAAGGGCTATAGATAATATTCTGAGCCATATACGTGAGCTGTTTTGCAGATACTGAAACTCCCAACAGGTAGATGACATTAACTGTATGTTGCCCATAAGCATGTAGACCCCAGACTGGTTGGAACCAGAAGATTGATGATATCAACTTCTGATTACCTCATCACCAATCAATCAGCAGAAAGGCCAACAGCTGATGACACACCCCATAACCCTCTCCCTCAGTCTTTAAAAACCTTTCCCTGGAAGCTAGTGGAGAATCTGAGTCTTTTGAGTCCCAACTGCCCCCATGCTCCTTACTTGGTCTTGCAATAAACACTGCACTTTACTATAAACCTATGTAACTACACAGGTTTACTGCACATGGGCGAGCAGACCCAAGTTTGGTTCATTAACAATGAGATGAAAGTCTTCATAAACCACCAAAGATAATTCTCCTGTGTGATGATGACGACCACCAATCAGGTATTCTGCATCCCACCCTTCCCTCAGAAGGTCCCTGGGGGCCTTTCTTCCTTCTCACTAGACCATGCTAAGACCCTGCATGTCTGGCATCACTAGCTCACTTCCAAACTCTAAGCAAAACTATGCTCTCACCCTCTGGTCGCTGGGACTCCTCCTCCAGGGACCCAGTTCCACTCCCTCTGGCTTAATGGCACAGTTTCTCTGTGTACCTGATGAACAGGAGTCCCACCTGCCTTTCTCTTCATTATGAAAATCTTCCTCCCACACAGACTCCCAGAGATGTGTTGTCTTCTCCATGCTGCTGCTGCTAAGTCGCTTCAGTCATGTCTGACTCTCTGCGACCCCATAGACGGCAGCCCACTAGGCTCCTCTGTCCCTGGGATTCTCCAGGCAAGAACACTGGAGTGGGTTGCCATCTCCTCCTCCAATGCATGAAAGTGAAAAGTGAAAGTGAAGTCGCTCAGTCGTGTCCGACTCTTAGCGACCCCATGGATTGCAGCCTGCCAGGCTCCTCCGTCCATGGGATTTTCCAGGCAAGAGTATTGGACTGGGTTGTCATTGCCTTCTCTGATCTTCTCCATGAGCACAAAATAATTACCTGTCTTCTCCCTTCTAGGTCAGCTTAGCTCTTTGGCTTCAGTTTGGTTCAGTTGCTCAGTCTTGTCGGACTCTTTGTGACCCCATGGACGGCAGCATGCCAGGCTTCCCTGTCTATCACCAACTGCCAGAGCTTGCTCAAACTCATGTCCATCGGTCAGTGATGCCATTCAAACATCTCATCCTCTGTCGTCTCTTTCTCCTCCTACCTTCAATCTTTCCCAGAATCAGGATCTTTTCCAGTGAGTTGGTTTTTCGTATCAGGTGGCCAAAGTATTAGAGTTTCAGCTTCAGCATCAGTCCTTCCAATGAATATTCAGGACTGATTTCCTTTAGGATTGACTGGTTTGATCTCCTTGCAGTCCAAGGACTCTCAAGAGTCTTCTCCAACACCACAGTTCAGCACTCAGCTTTCTTTATGGTCCAAAACCACTGGAAAAACCATAGCTTTGACAAGACAGACCTTTAAACCAGGTGGTTCCTAGGCCTAATTCAGCACCTGGCTTACAAGTGCATGTTGTTTGGTTCATATAGTGTTTTGAAAATTTTTTGAAAAAATTGGGTCATTATGATGAAAACACTTTGTTTCTCAAGTTACCCACACTTACCAAACAACCCAGAAATCCCTCTCCTAGGAATTTACCCAAGAGAAATGAAACTTCATTCACACAAGGATTTATACTCAAACGTTCACAGCAACATTATTCTTAATAGCCCAACTGTCAACAATCAAAAAAGTCCATCAATTGGTGATTGGATCAATAAACTATGGTCCATCCATAATGGATGCTACTCAGCAACAGAAAGGAATGAACCCCTCAAACACCCAACTAGTATGTGGATGAATCTCAAAGGCATTATGCTAAAGCAGAGTCCAGAGGTGAAAGTTTTATACTATATGAGGTATTTCATTTACACAAAATTTTACAAAAGATGAAAAGCATATCTTTGCTTACTAGGTGCCAGGCATGATGGGAGGGACTTGACTGCAAAGGGGCATGAGGTAACTTTTTGGTGAGGGAAGTATGCTTTATCTTGATTGAGGTGGTAGTTAGAGCTGTATCCTTTTGCCAAATCTCATCACTTAAATTGATGTATTTTATTCTAGCTGTATTTGTTTTCTGTTGCTCTGTAACAAATTATTGCACTCTCAGGGGCTTTAAAATCACAAAGATTTATTATCTGAAGCTCTGGAGGTCAGAAGTCCAAACGGACCTCATTGCACTATAAGTCCAAATGGACTTCATTATACTAAAAGTCCAAATGGACCTCATCACACTAAAAGGAAGGTGTCAGCAGGGCTGTATTCCTTATGGAGACTCCAGAGGAGAATATATTTCCTTACCTTTTCCAGCCTCTTGAGGCTGCTCATATTCCTTGGCTCAGGGCCCCCTTCCTCTATCCTTAAAGCCAACACCACTGAGCCGAGTCTTGCCCATACTACCACTTAACTGGTTCTTCCTGCCCCGTTTTCTGCTTTTACGGACCTTCGTGATTAGACTGAACCCACCGGAAAATCCATGGTAATCTTGCCACTTTTAGGTCAGCTGATTAGCAACCTTAATTGCATTTAACCTTAATTTCCCTTTATCCTGTAACCTGACATACTCACAGGCTCTGGGGGTTAGGGTGTGGACATCTTTGCAGACCATCATTCTGCTGACCACATGGCATATTATTTCTCTGTAAGGATACATTTAAAAATTGGTAGATTGAAAATTGGAGAGACTTCATATAAATATCCAGAATACTGCCTTCTCTTGGTAAATCAGATCTGGCCACACTAGGCTTCAATAGCTCTGTGGCTAAATCTGCTGCAGCTGAGTAGCTGCCAACTCTCTAGAGAGGACACAGACTCTCTCATTGTTTCAGTACTGTTTCTTGCCAGCTTCACCTATTTACATCACCTGTTTGGTCACTAAGATATTTACATCGGCCATCCTGATCCTAAACTGTTAAGTCAAATGAAACCAAGACTCTCTGACTCTCCACATGTCCCCTTCCCTTTCTGCTCCACTCCCCCTCGCCCTCCACTTGATCTGCAAGGCTGATGTGTTCTCGCCATCTAACTTGTAACACCAGTTCTGTGTTGAAAAACACAGTGGAGTTCAAACTGGCTCCAGCAAGGCCAAATTCCCGAATCCATCACAGCATTTGAGAAAGGGGTTCTGTGAACTCACAAGCTGAAACGGGGAAGATGAAAATTAAAGCTTGGATTCAGGATTTGTCACTGTTACCCAAGAACAGATATTTCCCTACATTCCCACTTTAGCCTAGAAGAATCTCCGGCTTCTAGCTTGGGGCCAGGCACAGTGTAGATAGACAAAAATGTATGCTACCCCCAAAGTGCAGTGTAATATCTCATCGAGCAACTTAAATAAAGGCTAAATCTCAGTTTGTTTAGCAGTGATGGGGGAAAAGTACTGAGATCCATTTCTTTGTAGGATAACTGCAACTTAAAGACAGAAAAATTACATTGCTTCCATGATCCTCAACTGATTTCCTAACCCTTGCCAATCATCTCATCAAGATATGCTTTGAACTGTTGAGAAGATGGGACAAGGGAATATGCAAATGGCTGAAACAGCTCATCTCTTCCACTACTATTGGATTAAACAACTAACAAGAACACTTTCTTGTTACAATGCTCATTTGATTAAGATCTACAGTAACCATGCCACTCTGCTCCAGCCCACAGCATTTTCTTTCGCCATATCTTGCCCCCTTTAATTTTGCCAGATTTAGAGTCTGACCATTGCCATGTCCCCACTACGCAGTTCTCAGGCTCACTATTTTCCAGCCTCTTTGCCAGAGTCCTCCCAAAGCCTCAGGGCTGCTTTCTGTCCTGTATATTCCACAGTGTGACGAGGAGCACAGCAGACGAGCAGATGAGCTCACTGGGGAGTGAGCATAAGAATGAGGAATACGTGGACAATGCAATTCAATCTGTCCCCAAGGGGACACACACTCCAACATTAAATAAAATATTGTGTGCGTGTGCTCAGTCATGTCTGACTCTTTGCAATCCCATGGACTGTAGCCCACCAGGCTCCTCTATCCGTGCAATTTTTTCAGGCAAGAATACTGGAATAGGTTGCCATTTCCTACTCCAGGGGATCCCCGAAGCCAGGGACCAAACCCGCGTCTCTGAGGTCTCCTGCATTGGCAGGTGGGTTCTTTACCACTGTGCCACCTGGGAAGCCCATATAAAAAATCAGGCACTTCCTAAAGAAGAAATACCTACTAAACTTGAGAAGAATCCATTAAGAATTACAAGATTCCCCCATCATGGCTTCAGCCTCAAATTCTGTCCTATTTAATAATCTATTCTAACGAGCTATCCTAGGCATTGATTGTGGATCTTCAGAAATTACTTAGCTATGCTCAGTGCGGTTCAGTCGTGCTGAATGGTCACATAGGCTAAGAGGCCACACTTGGGTCTTTAACTGGGCTTGCCTTGGGACCCTCCAAAAGCAACTCAGAGAACATCTAAGCTCAGTTTTGACAGAAAGACAACTGCACAAAATATAAACATTCAATCAACCCATAAGAGAACAGAAACTTCCAGGTCACTCAGTATCAATGCCTCTGCTGGTAAGTTACATAAAAGTTGAAGTTTGACTTACTCCTTACAAATGAAAGAACATTATACTTGTAGAAAATAGATGAGCAGCTCTATGGCCTTTGTCCTTAACAATCTGGGCAAGTGAATGGACTGTTCCTCTGGGGAACCTGATATGCATGTAGCAGAAAAATGAAGTCCAGATTCTATAGCTTGTATCTTGAGATATCAGGGAAGCCTTCTCTACCTTTTCAATGAAACTGTAAATTTCTTTTGCCCTCTAAGCCAGTTCAATATTATTGACAGAAATCTGGGGGATGGTCATATGCTCAAATAAGGAACATTTTAGAAGATGACAATTTTTATATCCCCCCAGGTGACAGTTCATTTAAAAGCACAGCAGTTGGTTACCAAGACTTGGTAATGGTGCTAATTGTAAGGCTTGGATAACAGACCTAATTAGGTTAATGACAAATTTAGTCCAGCGGGGTATTTTCAGGAGTGCTTTTCAAACACACACACACACACACACACACACACACACACATTTTGTCTAGTTCATAATATAGAGATGTGCAGAGAAATGAGGTGGGAAGTCCTTACAGAATCATAAGGTATCATTTAGACTTTATACTCCAGGGAGAAAACAAGGTTAACTGTTTCAGAGTTAGATTTTGTAGTAGGCATCCAACAAGAAAAACAACAGAAAAAAATGAATAGTCCCCAAACGCCTTCAAAGCAGGGGTGCTTTTGATGGCTGGAAGGCCATTTCTTTGCTAAGACCACACGGAGTACTGCTGTGGACTGAACTGTACCCCAAAATTCATAGCCAAAACCCTAACTCCCAATGTGACTGCATCTGGATGGGATCTCTATGAAGTACTCAAGGGTAAGTGAGGCTGGAGGAGTAGGGCCCTAACTGGACGGAAGAGGAGGAAGACAGAGATCTCTCTCTCTTCCACATGAGGACACAGCAAGAAGACCGCCGGAAAGAGAACCCTCAGCCAGAAACTAAACTGACCAGCTGCTTGGTCTTGGATTTCCCAGCTTTCATAACTGTGAGAAAACACGGTTTGTAGTGTAAGCCACCCAGTCAACAGTATTGTGTTAGGGCGGCCCAAACAGAGCAGTATATGCGGAGTATCCACGTTTGGAGCTAGAAGCTGGGCAGGGCTGAATTTTTCTCCGAAAGAAAGGAGAGTGGGGTGGGCAATGCAGTTAGGTTCCTGGGGAAGGAGACAGAAGCCAGGGAGGCTGCTTGTTGTGTGGGAAGGGGGAGCGAGAAGACACAAGATAACCCTGGAAGGAAACACAAAAGTCAAATGGGGATTTATGAACTGGGATAAAGTGTGTGATGTAAAAGCCTCTTAAGACTGTTTCTTATGATATCTTCAGTAAGGTAATTTTTATAATAACAGAATTCTGGGTGTGACTGGTTTTTCTATGCAAATGATGGAGGCTTAGTGCTTAGAGTGCTTGGCAAGAGGCTGGGACAGCATCACTCAGATACACGAGGTACGGACGGCTGCCATATGGGTCATAAACACACACTGTAGGGACCATACAAATGATTCCAAATTACCCTCTGTGTTGCTCTGTGAGGACACATCTTAGTTTTGTCATGTCTGGAGAACATTTTGAAGAAATGAGAATCAGAAGGCTGGTTCTAATTCCTAATCTTCCATCTTCTGTGTCACTTTGGGAAATGACAAACTTTCTATGCAGCAGGCTCTCTGTTCAAAAAATGAGAATGACACTTACTGCTGCTTTTGTTCCCAAGATTATTAGAATAAATAAGATGATAGATGTGGAAATGCCCTTCAACTGATTTTGTTTTCTACTTTTTATTTTGAATTAGAATCACAGAAAATTTGCATAGATCACCAAAAGCAGAAAACTCACAGTGGACTGTGTGTATAGTTCTTTGTCATTTTACCACGTGTGGATTTACATACCCACTTGCATTCAAGACACTAATCCATCAATACAAAGATCTCTGGAGGCCACTCCATTAACAGTCATACCCTCTTCCCTTCTCCCTGGCACCCCTAGTCCCACCAACCAGTCATTAAACTGTTCTCCATCTCTTTGTCATTTCCAGAATGTTATATAAGGATATCTTTTGAGATTGTTTTTTCTTCACTCCAAAATGCCCTTGAGGTCTCTACTAGCTGTTGTATTAATTGTTCATTTACTTTTATTGTTGAGTAGAATTCTACAGTATTGCAGACATTTTGGCAGTTTCCAGTATGGGGCTATTACAAATAAAACTCCTAAATAAGCATGCACAGGTTTTTGTGAGGACACACATTTCCATTTCTCTGGGACAAATGCTCAGGAGTACAACTGTCAGTTGTACATTAGGTGTGTCTGTTTTTTTAAAGGAAAACTCCAAGTTACTTTACAGCATGGAGGCACTATTCCCACCAGCAACAGATGAGACGTGCAATTTCTCTGCATTTTCACTAACGTTTGGTACTGCCATTAATTTCTTAAACTAATTTTTATCCTATACAATGTACTTGTTACTCCATTTCAAGGCAAACCCTAATATCAACAGCTCTTGCAGGATAAGCCTCTATCTATAGTAAATATATCAACTTTTCTGTCTTTATTTATTGTAGATACAGGTGCTATGATCTCCACCAGAGACCAAGTTCTCCAGGATTTGTGGAAGACATTCTGCTAGTCAGGCTGGGGTTCATATCCCAGCTTTGGGGAGAACCCCAGGGGTCTAGTCAACTGTGATCTGAGGATGGGGGAAGCCTGGCCCACTGAAATGCTACAGAGGGCTCAGCTGTCTGAGGCTTGCTACAGCCTTGCACCTGCATTTTCTGAAACTGACATAATAAGGGTCACACTAGCCCTAACTGTGATTTGTTTAGTCACTATGTCATGTCCAACTCTGCGACTCCATGGACTATAGCCTGCCAGGTTCCTCTGTTCATGGGATTTTCCAGGCAAGAATACTAGAGTGGGTTGCCATTTCTTTCTCCAGGGGATCTTCCCTACCCAAGGATAGAACCCGAGTCTCCTGCATTGGCAGGCGGGTTCTTTACCACTGAGCGGCCAGGGAAGCCCAGCCCTAACTGTACCCACCCACCTACATATGGGCTCAGATTCTCCTTCTGACACATGTTATTCTGTGCCAAGCACCTTATCTGAGTGAGGGCCTGGGACATCTGGTCTATGACACACGTTGGTAACTATGAGTTTCTAACCACAGGTGGCACCCTTAAGGATTGCATCTTGCAACGAAAACAACTCCTTTTAATGTTCCAGTTCCTTCTTCCTCCATGCACTCAACTTCAGCCCCATTTACGGAAAGAAAAAGCTACACTGAACGAACACCTGTGTCAGGCACTGTGCTAAATAACCACTTTTGTATACAGTTCTTTAGTTCAGCAACCCTGTAAGGGTATTTTGCCCATTTTATAGATGAGGCCACTGAGAGCCAGAGAGCCTAAGTAACTGTCCTAACGGTGACAAAGCTGGAAGAGGGGCAGGGATGGGTTGGAGCCAGTGAAGGAAAGTTACATGGTTCAAAATAGCCTGGATTTAAAACTCCCCTCCAGGTCTCTGCAAAACAAAGAACTCTCTCACCCAATGAAAAAAATGGACATTAAGGCTGGTTACACCCAGCTCCCAGCCGGTCCAGCCTCTGGCCGATCTCCAGAATTCCTTGCCCCAGCAGTTTAAGAGATAACTACTCTGAACAACCTTGGAGAACAGGCCCCCTTAAGAGAGTAACTTTCCACATACATGCCTGTACATACTTACTCTTTTCTTGGGTTAGGGCAGAAGCTCACTAATCTGACTGCTGCCGCTTCTCGCCTCATTAAAGGTGATCTGTTCCTGAAAAGTGATGGTCTCGTTCTTTTTCCAAACCTCGCCTTCTCTAACTCCCTTACCCTACAACCAGGGCCTGTCTTATCTCAGCCCATGCTGCCTGCCTGCGTCCGGAGTACAGGATACCTTGCTGAGACAGAGCTTGACTCGGGATGTCCATGTAATGCACAGGTCAGCTAGTGACGCATGTCAGCAGGTAAGGGCCATCGGCTCTAGTGCCAGGTACCTGGGGGTGGCACCATGCCTGTAAAATGGATCTTTACATGAGATGTGCCCTTTGAGTATCAACTCATCCAACAAACACAGAGATGGAAGATCCTGATTCACTGGGCTGCGGGTTATCAAGATTTTATGGTATTGTTAGTTCCTTGATGTTCTCTCATTATCTTTACATTTTTTTTCTCATTTTTTCTTCTTTCTGCGTCCTGTGATCTCACTCTCTAGGTAAGGCTTACCCATTGTAGCCCATTTTCCCTCTTTCCTGTAACTCTGAGCTCACTCTGGGCTGTGCTGAAGTCCAGGTTTCCCACATGGTCATTTCACTGAATCCCCAAATGCTGACTTAGGAAATGGGACTGGGGGGACTGAAAAGCTTGACAAGCCTCACTCACCCAGAAGCGGCAGGGCTAAGACTCACAAATCAGCTGTCACTGTTGTCTCTTGCTGTTGGCTGCAGTGCCTTCCTTCTTGTGCACAAAATGTACATGGCCTTCCCTGTTTCCATCAACCAGATGCCATTGGACTATCCCCCCTACCTTCATCCCAGTTTCACCATTCAGGAGAAGAAATACATTAGCTTCACGCTTCTTGTAACTAAAGGAAATAGAAGGCATCTTGATAATTCGGACAACCTCAGGACTATGTGTGTTTTTAAGCCCAGACACCACACTAGAGCTGGAAGGGGAGGGGTGCGTGGGGTTTGGGCTTTGTGGGCATCCCCAGCTTGGCCCCTGAGGTCCGCAGCCAAGGGCTGGCGTTGGAGGCAGTAGAGATGCTCCAGAGCTGAGCACAGCCTGGGTGCCGTACGCTTTAGGAGCTGAGGCATTTCGCGCTGAACTGATGGCCTTCTCACTCAGCTAACCGAACCCCCTCTGTGCACTGTCCCACACCTGGGCAGGGGCAGCACCTCATCGGACACAGACGCGAATTTAAAAGAAAATGACGTATATGTACCACAGCTTCCTTATCCATTCATCTGTTGATGGGCATCTGGGTTGCTTCCATGTCCTGGCTATTATAAACAGTGCTGCGATGAACATTGGGGTGCACGTGTTTCTTTCGGATCTGGATTCCTCAGTGTGTATGCCTAGAAGTGGTACTGGAGCCCATTATACAGAGTGAAGTAAGCCAGAAAGATAAAGAACATTACAGTATACTAACACATATATACGGAATTTAGATAGATGGTGGCGATAACCCTATATGCAAAACAGAAAAAGAGACACAGAAGTACAGAACAGACTTTTGAACTCTGTGGGAGAAGGTGAGGGTGGGATGTTTTGAAAGAACAGCATGTATATTATCTATGGTGAAACAGACCACCAGCCCAGGTGGGATACATGAGTCAGGTGCTCGGGCCTGGTGCACTGGGAGGACCCTGAGGAGTCGGGTGGGGAGGGAGGTGGGAGGGGGGATCGGGATGGGGAATACGTGTAACTATATGGCTGATTCATGTCAATGTATGACAAAACCCACTGAAATGTTGTAAAGTGATTGGCCTCCAACTAATAAAATAATATTTAAAAAAAAAAAAAAAGAAAGAAAATGACGACAGAGGGTTTAATGGAGCGGATAGCGCCACAACCCCGCAACGACTCCAAAGCCTGGGACGCAGTGAAAGCTCTCAGCCAAAGGGGGAAAGGACCCAGGATTCAGCTCCCTGTCCCATTTTCTCCTTAAGGCATCGGGGCTTGCATTCAATGCTGCTGTGTCCTAATTCAGAGGGCATGGGGGAGGGGAGAAAGGCTGCATCTGCTCTCCAACACCCTGCTTGTTCTTTTGTGAATCGGAAGCCAGTATCCACCGTGGGTCATAAGTCAGAGGTTTGAAAAGGGGTGTGGGGTCAAGAGGAATCATACTAACACCTGCTCTCAGCTGCTGTGGGCACCTGATCTCTGAGGTCAGCGTGTTTCCTTCTGGGCGGGGTCTTCTCCCCCCTCCCTAGCTTTATGCCACAGGCTGAGAAAGTCCCGAAGCTCCCGGCTGGAAGGAGCTGGTCCCAGGGAGGTGGTGGCAGGAAAGCTGCCTGAAGCGGTGACAGCCTGTACTCTGCCTCCTAACATCTCAGAACCTTCAAGTGCTGGCGACTGTCTGTCTCCGGGGAACACACAGAACATCGTCATCTCATGCTGGTACGGAAACTCGGCCTCTGCTGAAGGCCAGGTGGATCTGAGGCCCGTGAGGAACTCCTGGCACAGTCTATATATCAACTTGCCCACCCTGGTAGCCGTCCAAACACCCTTTCTGGAGGTTGTGTCTAACCTCCTAAGAGTCCCTCCAAGTTTCAACATCCTTAGTGACCAGCTCAAGGTTGACCTTGCATCAGAAGCTTGTCAGGAGTCAGAATTCAGGTCTCATGGCATCAGGCTCAGATCTTGCGCACAGACTACTCTGCCACAAACGCAGAAAGGTGACATCCAGAAACACAAGCCCGACTGCACTCCCCATGACTATATGTATCATTTATCCCTTGACAATCTTGCCAGTAATTTCATTCCTTCAGAGCAAATCTTATTACCAGTGTGGAAAGGGCCAGTACCTGGCTCTGGGTTGCTTTATTCTGCCCTGACTTCCTTCCCTGCCAGGGAAACATTCAACCCACTGTACAGGCGGCAGTGGTCAGAGGTCCCCCAAATGAAAGAGGATGCAGGGGCAAGGACCCGTATGCCCCTGTTATTTCTGTGGGCCCTGGCACCATTTATACCCTGCAGAATTTCAGAGGGAATACAGAAAGCTTCTTATTTTCTCAGAGGCTGTAGGGAAAGTGAATGGACTTTTAACCCTTACTCATTTTTAAGTAAAGTAAAAAGATGTGCCATTGGAAAGACACATGTTAAAGTTACCTTTTAAAGTGTGATTCTGAACCGGATGGATGAAAAAGTCCTTTAGCCTGGATGAAACCAACAATATTAAAACTCCAACACCAACTGAGTAAGTCAAGCTCACAGGTCAGGCTCACTCTTTGTTCCAACTCACAGCTGCCCTGTGGACACATGAGGAAGTCCTGGGGGCTTCTGGCATCACCCATGAGAGAGGTACAGAGATAACAAATCTCAAACCCAACTGCACGTGAGAACCACCTGGCCATGTTAAAAAGGATATATGCTGAGTCTCCATCCCAGAGAATCTGACTCAATTGATTTGGGGTAGGATCCAAGCATGGGTATTTTCAGTGGGTGGAGGAAGCGGTAAACTTCCATAAAAAGTGCTTATGAAGAAGTATAACCACCATATAATGACGTGTACAAATCTTGAGCACCCAGCTTAATGAATTTTTATGAATAAATCCTGAAACCTGGGTTTCCCAGATGGCTCAGATGGTAAAGAATCCGCCTGCCAATGCAGGAGATGTAGGTTCGATCCCTGGGTCAGGAAGATCCCCTGGAGTAGGAAATGGCAATTCACTGCAGTGTTGTTGCCTGGACAGTCCCATGGACGGAGGAGCCTGGAGGGCTGTAGTCCACGGGCTCGCAAAGAGTCGGACACAACTGAGTGACTGAGCACACACGTGCTCTTGAAACCCATCCCCATAGAGAGACAGAACAGCATCACCCCCAGGAGTTCAGCACAGGACTTTTAAAATTTAACTCTTCTATTTTGAAAAAAATTAAAGCTTTTCAAGTTGCAAGAGTATGAAATGAACTCAGCAAGGGTATTTTAAAAACTCTCCCCTGTTGATTCTGACACAGAGACAGGATTAACAACAGTAATTACCGAGGTCTTTCTTTTCCTTTTTTTGGCCACACCTCTGGTCATGGAAAACCTTCAGTAAAGCATGGGCATAAGGTTTTAATTTTTTGTTACTAATTTCTTAACCAGGTTACTATTGGTTCCTTCAATACAGAAATTAATATTGGCCTCAGATCCATTTGATTCTGCTGTATTGTGACTGTCTTTGTAACTTTTCGAGCATTGTTTATGGTTCACAACCTCCCTCTTTCTAGCTATATATGATTTAGGGGGACTTTTTTACTCTAAATAAGAACATTTTATGTGTGCTTGTGGAAGGAAAAGGTGGGGATCATGCTCATTTTTCGTGGGTCAGCCACTGGCAGTTGGCAAGGACAGAGCAAACCTGGGGCCCTCCAAGGGCTATTCAAGGTCAAGGGCAGGAATATGTGAAAGGCAGGAATCTGGGGTGAGTGAGGAAGCGAGGAAAAAAAAGCAAAACCAAAAGCAGTCATGTCATGTGTTTGTTAGCCATCTGTATGTCTTCTTTGGAGAAAAGTCTGTTTAGATCTTTGGCCCATTTTTTGATTGGGTCATTTATGAAAAGATGCTCAACACCACTCATTATCAGAGAAATGCAAATCAAAACCTTAATGAGGTACCATTACACACCAGTCAGAATGGCTGCTATCCAAAAGTCTACAAGCAATAAATGCTGGAGAGGGTGTGGAGAAAAGGGAACCCTCTTACACTGTTGGTGGGAATGCAAACTAGTACAGCCGCTATGGAAAACAGTGTGGAGATTCCTTAAAAAACTGGAATTAGAACTGCCATATGACCCAGCAATCCCACTTCTGGGCATACACACCGAGGAAACCAGATCTGAAAGAGACACGTGCACCCCAATGTTCATCGCAGCACTGTTTATAATAGCCAGGACATGGAAGCAACCTAGATGCCCATCAGCAGACGAATGGATAAGGAAGCTGTGGTACATATACACAATGGAATATTACTCAGCCATTAAAAAGAATACATTTGAATCAGTTCTAATGAGATGGATGAAACAGGAGCCCATTATACAGAGTGAAGTAAGCCAGAAAGATAAACATCAATCCAGTATACTAACGCATATATATGGAATTTAGAAAGATGGTAATGATAACCCTATATGCAAAACAGAAAAAGAGACACAGATGTATAGAACAGACTTCTGGACTCTATGGGAGAAGGTGAGGGTGGGATGATCTGAGAGAACAGCATCGAAACATGTATATTATCAAGTGTGAAACAGATCGCCAGTCCAGGCTGGATGCATGAGACAAGTGCTCGGGGCTGGTGCACTGGGATGACCCAGAGGGATGGGATGGGGAGGGAGGTGGGAGGGGGGTTTCAGGATGGGGAACACATGTAAATCCATGGCTGATTCATGTCAATGTATGGCAAAAACCACTACAATGTTGTAAAGTAATTAGTTTCCAACTAATAAAAATAAATGGATAAAACAAACAAACAAACACAAGCAGTCATGTCCAGGCCCAATAGATACGCACAGACGACAGAGGCCAGCCTGAGCTATGAGCTGAGGGAGGCCAGCAGGAGGCGTTCTGAGGTGTGAGACGAGATGGGAAAGGAGGGCCAGGATGCTGGTGGCAATGAAGCCAGCAGTTAAGGGGCTGTGCCATTGCTGGAGGCTGAGACACAGAACACACTGGCCTCAGAAGGGATCCAGGTGCCAGGCTGCACCCTGCACAAGTGCCTGGCAGAGACAGCCCGTGAGG
The DNA here is from genome assembly GCF_963930625.1 of Muntiacus reevesi. Classification (NCBI taxonomy): domain Eukaryota; kingdom Metazoa; phylum Chordata; class Mammalia; order Artiodactyla; family Cervidae; genus Muntiacus; species Muntiacus reevesi. Next base: position 7,649,152 of record NC_089255.1, on the reverse strand, counting down.
CTGCAGCTGGGACCACCCAGACCCACCAGCTTATTTCAATTTGCACAAAGGCTGAATACGACTTAACGGGGGCTGGGGGGGGCAGTGCTGGGTACAGCTGGACTCTACCCAGGTCCTTCATCTCCTTTTTGTCTCCTGATACATAGTTCCTAAGAAACAATGCCTTATGTGGTAGCTAAGTGACTTTTCCATTTGGAATAGCAAGCTGAGTGGGGTGGGCCTTAGATGCTGCCATACGGGGGAAGTTCTGAGCATGGCTGAGGTCCTTAGGACCTAGATGAAGGAGGAGAATCTCCTTAATTCCTCCGATGCTGGCAGAAGGCAAGCCTCATGATATATATGAGCAGACAAGCCTCATGGTGGAAATGGGTAATGGCCTGAATGAGGGCATTACTGGCCCCAAAGTGACCAAGGAGTCTAAAAATGAGAAACCTATCACACTAAAACAGGCTTGACAAAGAAACGTTCTCTTCGGGACCAGTAACCAATTTCTTAAGTCTTGTGGGTGTTCTTTTTTTTTTCTTTTCTGGTACTTGTGTTGTTAAATACAACTTTGGTTTGCATATAACTTTCCAGGTTTATTAAAAGGATGAGTGTGACAACGTGAATTTTAAAGCTCAGTATGGAAAACAAATCACAATGCATCTGAACCTTGAAGTCCATCTTGTCTTTGATTTTATCAATGCATTAAATTCACTTAAACTTGTTTCCTAATAGAACCACACTTTATAATGAAAAGTTGCTCTGTTCTTTAAAAAAAAAGGCAGAAAAATGGAAAATGAGCAAATAGTAAATTTTTGAAATCTAATTTTTTAGATTTCAGATAGAACAAAGAGTGAGTTTTTGAAGCCATGGTGGTTTAAATATACACGGTATTCATGCTTTGTCAAGTTCATCCTGTTTTCAAGCACACACATGCACACACACTCACACACACATAAACGTAGGCGGAACAGGTACCTTTTCCTTTCCTTCTATATTGAATTCAATTCCTAGATTCTGTTAACCTCTCCCGGCATTTCTCTGTTTATGGGGGAAGCACCTGGGAGCTGTGGCTTCCGACAGGGTGAGCACTGCTCAGAAACACGAAAGCTGCAGGGGTTCTGAGGTGGAGAACAGTGAGTGCTCAGGGGAGGCTGAGCAGGGGAGCTGCGGAGCGGGGTGTAGAGTCACCACTGAAGCTCTGCACATTGAGGGTCCTTAAGAAGACGGGGCTCTTCCTGCTCCCGTCCCAGTTCTGAGCTTCTGGAAGAGGCGAGGCTGCCACGGGCTGAGCCGTGGACTAAGCCGAGAGGAGATGAGTCAAGGAACTCGTAGTGTCTCATATGCATGAGGAGCCCAAGAACCGCTGAAAGTCAAGCTGCCTTACAGGCTATGATCTGCGCATCCTTTCACCTCCACTTATACGGGGCCCCGTGTTGACAGCACAAAGGGAACAAAGGAAAGTGGTGACATTGAGAACAGCAAAATGAAAAGTCTTCCCAAAGGATCGCTGGCAGTCTTACCTCATACAGATCTCAATAAGGGGTTGGGAATGCAAATCCTAGACATTACAAAAGGGAGAAACATGATGATGACACTGTTCTCAAATCAGCATTAACGAGAGAGGAAAGGGATGGAAATGAAGCCGACATAAAACACGGGGACTGCCCGGCTGGGGCAAGGCCAGCCTCTTACCGTAGTGCGGGATAATGGCCCAGGCCATGGCCGAGGCGTAGATGCCGCCGATCATCCAGAACATGCAGAGCCAGCTCAGGTGCTCACCCCGCTTCTCTCGGGCCAGCACTTCCGCAAAGTAGGAGAACACGGTGGGGATGGCTCCTCCAATCCTGCCAAGAGGTACAGACGGTCTGTGATATCAGGGCTCAAACAGCCAGTGTGAGACACAAAAGGCAGAGCTAAAGCAAGCTCTAACAAAACATGCTCTCTCTCTTTCCCAGCATATCAAGGAAGGCACACTTTCGACAATTTTGTAACTTTAATAGTGGCTCAGACGGTAAAGAATCTGCCTGCAATGTGGGAGACCGGGGTTCGATTCCTGCATTGGGAAGATCTCCTGGAGTGGGGCATGGCAACCTACTACAGTATTCTTGCCTAGAGAATCCCCGTGGACAGAGGAGCTTGGGGGCTACAGTCCATGGGGTCACAAAGAGTCGGATCCAACTGAGCAAATAACACACAGCATGTTCAAGATAGGTTTATTATCCTCCCCAAACTTGGATCTGCAATTAAACTATGCTAGCAAAAGGTGGCCGTGGTGCCCTACTCATGTGCTTTATATGGAGTGCTTAGCTTAAGACCTTCATGGACTTTCTGTTCCCTGTTGATGCTCTTCATGATATTTATTTGGTATGATCTAGGGAATACTTTAATTAACACCTTAAAAATATATATTATGATTATGCCTTGTCCATGACACGGGGACTTTGGAAAGAGTTTCAAACACCTCTAGAGGGCTGACTGCAACTGATACTACTCCGCACGTTGGTGCTACAGCCCTGTCTGACTGATATGGTGACGCAGGACCCACAGGGCTGCTTCCTAGACTGGCTCTGGTCCCCATCCAGCAGACACACGGAACGAGTACATGTGATGGGGCACTGGGACAACTGCATAAAGAGCTGCTGGTTTAGATACCGACAGTGCAATGCTTCCTTCCAGTCAAGGTGATTTTAAGAGACACCAACTGACCTCTGGGTAGAGGGTATGAACAGTGACCTCTTCCCAGGTTAAGGTTCTCAAATGAGGGTCTATGGAATCAAAATTTTGTTCATTCTAGGGAGACGGGCCATAGATCTCATCAGAAGGTCAACTTGGCCTTGACCCCCCAAATTTTAAGACACTAAGAAAGTAAGGTAGTATGGGAAATAATTACTATCATTCTAAACAACATGTGAATTCTTAACATAAACATTTTTTAAAGTGTGCTACAATATGGTGAAAGCGAAAGTTGCTCAGTTGTGTCTGACTCTTTGCAACCCCATGGGCTACCCAGTCCATGGAATTCTCCGGGCCAGAATACTGGAGTAGGTAGCCTTTCCCTTCTCCAGGGGATCTTCCCAACCCAGGGATCAAACCCAGATCTCCCAAATTGCAGGCAGATTCTTTACCAGCTGAGCCACAAGGGAAGCCCAAGAATACTGGGGTGGGTAGCCTATCCCTTCTCCAGGGATCTTCCTGACCCAGGAATTGAACTGGGGTCTCCTACACTGCAGGTGGATTCTTCACCAACTGAGTTATCAGGGAAGCCCTCAATATATAAGCAAGTTGTAAAGACAACATCTAGTGATACAGTTTTTCAAATATGTACTGATTCCTTTATGTTCATATTTCTATAAGGAAAATTGTTATTGACATTTCAAGTAAATTTGATGTCAAGGAGTGACACTTGTATTTATCCATTTAGCAATAACTGATTTCCTGAGTGCCTTTAATATGATAAAGAAATACTGACAGTGACCTTAGCAAATGCAATTAAGAGAAAGGCCACATCTGCAGCAGATGTACCTAATGAACCACGGAGTTGATAATGTCACTTTGCACCAACTGGTAGGTATGGCACCATTTCATGAGTCCGACCCTGTTTACAGTAATGTGGTAGTTATCTGCGGCCAGATATGTGCAGACCTCCTAGAATAGTGTTTTTCAATCCACAGGCTACAAAATTAATTTAGCAAATGTCAACAGCATTTTAAAAATTGAAATAGACATGAAATATTTGAGTGACATTCAAGTAATAGTATCATTTCATGCATTTCATTCATAATAAACATTTGTAGTGTATAATATATATTCATATATGTATATATAATATGTGAGTATAAATATATATTTAATATATAACTATATATATGCATGTGTGCGAAGTTGCTTCAGTCATGTGTGATTCTTTGTGACCCTAAGGACTCCAGCTCACTAGGTTTCTAGAATCCATGGGATTTTCCCGGCAAGAATAATGGAGTAGACTGCCTTGCCCTCTTTCAGGGGATCTTCCCAATCCAGGGACTGAACCTGTGTCCCCTGCGGCTCCAGCATTGTGGGCAGATTCTTTACTGCTGAGCCACTGGGGAAGCCCATAACTATATATATACTTGTATATATGTGCTCTTAGTAAGACCTACTGTTCAAAGAGTTTAAAAATCACTAACTCAGAGCATCTATATCTGTTCCTCTGGGCTGTGAATGTGACGGTTCTACCTAAAATCTCTGTGAGTGTGATTCCATGTGATTTCAGACATAGCACATGGCAACTTAGCACCATCGCATCAAGGGTAGCCAGCCAGGACCAAGACCATTAACCAGACCCCCAAACAAGAAACAGATGTATATGATGACCAGTCAGAGCTAGCTATAAACCACACCACAGAAACCCACACAGTTCTCTGCCTGGCTTCCTCAGGCCCTCACACCATGCATGGCTAGCTAGCTGAATTTAAAAATTCAACAATGCTTCAAACAGATTTGAAATGGTTCCATTACAACACACAATTTTAATGGGAAAGAAAACATCTGTGTCATAAATCATTTAACACTGTTCCTTTTGTCATTTGGTGTGAGGAATCTGTTTCTCTGCACCATAAAGTCCCAGGTCCCTAATCTGTGTCTTCACTTTTCAGTGCAAAGGAAGAGCCTCAGTTTTTACTGATTTTTAACACCCGAATTAATGTTTCATCAGGATTCTGGACATTCTGCATGTATGAGTGGTAACTCTCACTTCAGGAAGGCACAGTTGTGTGTCAGGAGATGCCAGGTTGCTCTGAACCAAGATGAATGTACTTCAGGGTGTCTACCAAGGCAAGTGGGAGACTTGCCTGTTGCTTTTAAATAAATCACTGTTGCATAAAAGAATGCCAACTTGAGGGGCTTTTAAACAGTCCTTCTGGTTTTAATTCAATGCCTCTTTTTCAAGTTTTTTTTTGTTTTGATTTTTGCTTTTTGGATTTTTTTGCATGGATGTCTCTCAATGTTTGTAAAGTAGACCACAAAGAATTCTAAAATCAAGGGCTAATTGAGTCTGAAGAAGGAGGAAGGGAATCTATTTAAATCCCCCGCAAAGTCCTTCAGACCTAAAAAACAATCCAAGCATTCACATTTCTTATTGTGAGCCGATCATCTATTTTGGGGAAAACATTAACTCCTCATCATACGGTGATCAAGCAGAGGAAAAACATTACAGTACATTACAAGGTGCTGTAATATTGACTGTCCTGGTGCTTCATGGCCGATCTGAGTGCTTACACGCTGTTTACACTAGACCAAAGGCTCCTGGAAGGTGAAGACTTTAACATATTCATCTTTGAACCCCCCTGACTTGGCCTACTGGGCATGCACTAAGTGTTTACTCGGAAGAAACGAATTGCCCCAAGACTCTCTGATGATGGAGGGGAGGAGTAAGCTGCTGTGATGGCCTAACATCTCCAGTGAGTGGAAAAATACACGTTATGTCCTGGGCCAACATGACCAGAGAAGCTGGGGCCGACATGGCAGTTCTGATAGCAGAGAGAGTTCATGAATTACTCTGTGTCCTAGAGGTCGCCCTCCACCATCAACTCTTATTTAAAAAGCTGGGCCAACATGACCAGAGAAGCTGGGGCCGACATGGCAGTTCTGATAGCAAGAGAGTTCATGAATTACTCTGTGTCCTAGAGGTCGCCCTCCACCATCAACTCTTATTTAAAAAGCTCCCTATTTCTATTCCACCTCACTATTTTGTGTGAGGGGCTAACATAGCTCCTTATTTGTTTTATTGTACTAAGATACAATTTCTGAGAACACTTGAAGAGAGAAACATATCTGAATGGAGTTTCTCAAGTTCTCTATGGTTATTAAATACGGTTGATTTTGTGCCCCTCTCCCAGCAGACATTTGACGATGTCTGGAGATATTTTTAGTTCTCACAACTCAGGGGCGGCCCCTGGCACATCGTGGGCAGAGGCCAGGCATGCTGTTAAAAACCCTATCGTATTCACAGCAGCCCCTCACAACAAAGACTTATCCAGCTGCCAATATCAATAGTGCTGAGGTTGAGAAACTCTTGCCATGGGGATGTAATAGAGGAAATATGAAACTTTAAACAGCCAGGATATAAGGCATACAATGGTTACCTTTTACACCGCAGATAGGCAGTAAATGTCTAAATCCAGTTAACAGGGAGACCTCTTTATTGTTCATTATCTAACGATCAATTAGCTACTGTTGAAATGTGCTCAAGATTTCACTTGTGACAAAATATTTACACAAATGAAACAATGAGATCAGGGTGGTTTATAAAGAATTTTTCTCACCATCGGATGTTAAGTCTGTTTTATTAGCTCCCATCAAGGACCATATCTTCATTGTCCATGGTATTAGGAGGCACACAGAAAATAATAATTGAAATGCATGCTCTATTATGGGTGGAAGATTAGCCAGATTCAAAATAATTGAATTGACACTGGTGAAACAGAAGGTTGATATGTGGAATTTCAGAGTTGGAGCTATTTTCCCTAAGTACTATTAATGTTAGGTGTTTACAACTTTAATTACAGAAATACAAAGAAAGTAAAAAAAAAAATCTGTATTAAAACCCATCACTAGAATAAGTTGGGAGCCCTCTTTGCACACCTCTTTGCATACCTCATTGCATATGTGTGTGCACTCAAGTGTGGGAACACACATAATATGCCCCTCAAAAGGTCTGCAATACTTTTGGTAATACTCAGTATTAGGCATCAAGTAAATGTCATAAAACATATTTTCCTCAGTAAACTAAGACAAATTCACAAATGAAATATGGTATAAGGCAAAGACTTGTATCAGCTTTACAGACAAAACTTCTGTGTTGGAAACAGGAGACATGTAAATTGAATGAGTTTAGCAAAGTACGAAGAAAGAGAAAGTCAAACATTCCTGTCTCCACAAACCACCTTGAAAAACTGGGAAGCCTGACTGATTTAGGTCTGCACATTTCACAGCCACACCTTGCATCACTCCAGCCTTGATGACAACTTCGTGGTGTATTACATCTGTCTCTGCACCTTGTCACTCAGATTTATGCTGGCCATTGAGAAGGAGAGGAGGAGGTTTCTGTGGTGAAAGAAGGAGGCTGTACCCAAAAAGGCCAGTTGTACTTAAAATGGCTCGAAGTATGATGTTCAGGGGAGAAATTATAGAATGATGACTTCCTGTCCTGAAAGGAATTGAATAATTCTGTTTTGCTTTAATGCTTCAGTGAGCACGTATTAATAACAATGAGTAACTTTATTCTTACTTACTTTACCACATGATTGCCAGCTAGTGCCGTTCCTCCAACTTCCCTTTCCATTGGGAAATGAGGTATTACATGAGAATGTAATTAAGCAGGAAGTTGAATAAGCATTGTAAAGTCATGTGTTCCATACAGACAGTAAGCAGGTGGCAAAATCCACCAAGAGCTGACTCTGGTGGCTTTATTACAACAAGTATTATGGGTTTATAAAATGACTAATGAATGCTGTAGTCTATGCCAGGAATCACAATTACAAATAATTTGCATGAAAAATATCCTTTTAATCCTTGCTCAGAATCAGCAACCAAAAAAAAAAAAAAAAGAAAGAAGACACTGAACCGCCAGGCAAGTCGGACAGCAATTCAGAACCAATTCATTGTGTTTTCAGCTGGACCCAGAAGTAAGCAACTAGAGCAGCAACTCCAAAGATGGACTTCATTTTCATGAAAGTAACGGAGTGTCACAGAGGAGGTTGCTCAGAGGCTTAGATGAAAGAACACAGATCTAACATCTCTGAACAGGCTAGGTTGGCACAGAAAATGAGATGGCTGTATTGATTAGAAGGCATATGTTTACTGTGAGTAATCAAGATAGAGACAGGAAAAGAATGTTTCCTGGTAACAAAACCAATCACCAAATTAGGAACAGGGACCCCTCATGCTCAGCTTTGGGGCTGAAGCGTGGGGGTTAGGGTAGCTTTAGTCTTCCCGTCTGCAAAGCTTCAGCTTACACCTGACTTTTGAGAATATGGAGATGCAAACATATAATTTGGGTAAAAGTTGTGTTTCTAAGAAAACATAATTTCAACTCCCCTCGCCCTTGTTTGCAATCATATTGGTGCCCTAAGCCCCTCAAACCTAAACAGAACTGCAGGCAGCAGCTAGTGGTAAAGAACCTGCCTGCCAATTCAGGAGATGCTGGTTCAAGGCCTGGGTCGGGAAAATCCCTTGGAGGAGGGCAAGGCAACCCACTCCAGTATTTTTGCCTGGAGAATCCCATGGACAGAGGAGCCTGGTGGGCTTCGGTCCATAGGTTGCAAAGAGTCGGACAGGACTGCAGCAACTTAGCAATGCAGCATGCACGCAAGCCCCTTGAACCTAAACAGATCTGCACATCCACAGCAGCAGGCCTACTGCCACGGAAGAGGAAGGTGTATTCAGAGGTCAGAGTCCTCATGCTGTCGTGGAAAAAAATCATCTCAGTATCGAGACAGCTGGAAGCGTGCAGTCCCACAGCACCTAAATGATGTCGTGAATAAAGATGGTGACGACTGTAAGGATGATCTGTAAGAAGTGATGAAAAAAGTCGCAGACTTTTCCAGTCGCTTGCTGTGCTATCTAGTCACCCACTTCTCCTCACTCTGCCACTCACCTGCCATTTACCAACCCATCCATCGCCCCCCTCACCATCCAGCCCCTCACCCAGCCAAGATCTGGGCCAAGCACATCACCTGGTGCTGGAGGGACAGGCATGAAGAATACATATGCCTACCCTCAAGGAACTCACAGAGTCGATTCTTAAAAGTGCATGTGGCTAATTTCTCATAATTATATGTTATGACTTTGGGAGAACTTTTCCTCTGTTACTTCTTTCTCCCTTGGAATCTACAGTTCTTTTGCCAAAAGGTACTCAGGGAAATAAAGTGTGTCTGAATGGTCCACTGTTGTTGGAAATTCTCATAAAAGGCATTGTTTAAGACAGTGCTTTCCAATAGAAATACCATGTGAAGTATGTATAAAATTTTGAATTTTCTAGAAAAGAAACAAGGCTGCAGTTACTTTTAATAAATATTCATTTAACCCAAAGTATCCAAATACTATCATTTTAACATGTCATCAATATAAAAATCATTAATGAGATATCTTACACTCTTTCGCATGTATTAAGGCTTTGAAATCCAGTGCTATAGATTTTACACTTTACAGCACATCTAAATGTGGCCACATTTCATAGCTTGTGGCTACATATGGCCTGCTGGACTGCACAGGCCTAGGAAAACACTGACTCACTGTTTATAACTTGGGTTTGCAATTATTTTTGGATTAAAGATAATTTAGTCTGTTGCCTCATCTTCCATATTGGAAACAGTCTCTCCATTCCAATTCTTTGGGTCAGAAATCTTGAACTGATCTGTTGAAAATGTTTATCTGGTGTCTATCATGTATCAGACATCGTGTTGTATGAAATCACAGACATTTCTCAAAGAATCTGAGACAACACAGGCCTGGTGGTTACAAGCATGGAGCCAGACTGCCTGGGTATGGTTTTACCATTAGCCTCTCTGTGCCTCATCTTTCTCATCTACAACATGGGTAGCATAAATATTACCTTCCTCGTAGGGTCATCATGAGGCTTTATTTTATTTCATTTTTAAAAAATTTTTTATTTTTCAGTGGGTTTTGTCATACATTGATATGAATCAGCCATAGAGTTACACGAATTCCCCATCCTGGTCCCCCATCCCACCTCCCTCTCCACCCGATTCCTCTGGGTCTTCCCAGCCCACCAGGCCATCATGAGGCTTTAATGAATCAATATTTATAAAGTGCTTAACACAGCGTCTCTCAATAGGGCAACTACTATATAGGTGTTTGCTAAAACATGTTTAAAAGTTGAAAATTTTTAAACAGTTTGGCATTTTTCCAATGCCGGAGGTATAACCTTACAGTTGGAATTAGATTAAAACTCAGAAAACCTGGGAGTCTATTGAACACATGGAAGTCAATCTATCTGTGCCTCAATGTTCTAATTTCAAAAAAGGCAGGATATTTTTCCATACTCAATTATTTTAGAAACGTTGCGGACACAAATAAGGTTCTACATATAAAACACTTTGAAGAATTTCAGTTAGTGGTGATCCTTTCTATCAAGTCAAGGTATTCTGGTTATTGTACCTTTACAACAATGGATTGATATCGGTGAATGGATGGATATTGTTCAGCTATGAAGGATGCATTTATGAGGCTCCATTTGCAGAGGGAGAAATGGCCAGTCATTCTCCTACCATACACTGACACTGAAATTTCATTTTAATTTCTGTTGCTGGTGCAGTTTTCTCCTGACCTGTACGCTTGGCAGTGCCAGGCCTTCAGTGAGACGCTCCCAACTCTGACATTGCCCAGCATCTGAAGCATTCCCATTCTCATAATTAACAGTGACTGGAAACAAATAATTTAATTCTGGGCAAATGAAAATGAATCAATGGTGTCAACTCCATTTCCCATCCTTGCAATTTTCTGTAACAAAAGAGGAGAGGGAAATGTCTGTTCCCCGATGTGAGATTCACTTAGGAAACCGAGAGACAGATGAATAACGGCTGATGCCTTACCCCGCCTTCCCACAAAACACTGCTGTCCCTGGCAGGAAGATCGTGCCTTGTGCTGAACAAACATGTAAAGTCATGCAGAATTTGGCAGCTGGACATATTTATGTTTCTAAGGAAATACACTCATGACTTAGTGTGGTGAATAGAGAGGAAAGCACATCTAACACAAAGCCAGGTAGACCCCAGGCTAAAGCCAGTTGTATATATCTAATCATTCATCGCTCCTCTCACCCTCCCACCCACCTGCCATTTACCAATCCATCAGGCTCCTTTATATGCAGAACAGGAATATAACACAGTCCTGCTAAAGATGCCTCAGAAACAAAATGAGATAGGGCAAGAGGAAGCCTGTGACACTTGCAATAAAATCAACACAAAGGCATCCTAACCTTGGATTCAGAATGCACAGTTTACCTGTTAACAGAGTGGCTAGTTCAAAAGGACTTCACTGGAACTTAAGTCCTGGCTGTGTCACTCCCGGTTCGATCACTGAACCTTAACTTGTGAAATGAGGGGTTTGGACTGTGACCCAGAAATTCGCTTCCTCCTCTGAAATGCCCAGTGTGAGGAACTGGTGGACAGGCACCATACCAATGTGGAGACCCTATGGTTGTTCTGTTCATTCCAATTACGCATTCTGGAACTGCGAAGTGACCACAGGATGGATTCAGGGACCTCCTGGATTCACTGTGAGAAGGATCTGAGATCAAACTCCATGAACCACCTGATCTCTGTAAGTCCTAACTCTGGGAGGTGAACCACAGTGACATTTTGGGTCTCCTGGAACTAATGTCAGTTCAGAGCCGGTGCCTAGTAAGCTCTGAAAAGTCGATTATTTCCTTTTCTCTCATGCAGTTACCCTGGTAAAAGGCTACAGGTCCTTTGGGGGAAGGCTGGGAGAAAGATGAACAGCATAAACTTCCAGCAATGTACTAGGGTCTCCCCTTCATTCAAGGGGTTCTGGGTCTGTAAACTGGCACAAGTCTGGAAATTGACTGAGGGGCCAAGTTTCAAGATGCAAGTTAAACTTTTGGTCATTTAATTGAGAACTCTTCCCCTTACACAGACCAAATAAGACTTGATTAAGCTTCCTGCTATTAAGCAGTGAAGAGTGGACAGACCGATCCTGTCAGTCTCTGCCCTCTTGGAATTTACATGCTGGTGGAGAAAAGACAGAAACACACAAGAAGCAAATATTTTGGTGCATTGATCAGTGAAACCAAGAAGACCAGCCAGGGGTGTGTGGTGAGAATCACTGGGAGGGGTAGTCTGAGGCTGGGCGTGCTGAGGGCCCAGGAAGAAGACCCTGTGAAGCAGAAAGGATGGGAAGAGTGATGCTCCTGGGAGATGCACGGAGAGTTGCAGGGTCTGAGCACCAGAGTTCCAAGACGGAAAAAAGTGCCAACATTCTGAAATCTTCCTTCCTTGATCACCGAGTTCTCTTCAATTTAAAACCAGATCAGATGTGGGTAAGGGAGCCGCCTGGTGTATAGAAATAACAAGATCTCCTATTTAAGGTCTCCAGGATCAAAGCCTTAATTCTTTGACTCAGGTATTAACTAACAATGCTTAAATAAAAGGACTATGTCAAAACTTCAGCTTCTTATGTTTTCAGTGTGTAAGTGATGGACGTGAAAAGGGTTTAAACATTACATGCCTTTAGAACAAGAAGAGCCTTTACGAGGAAACTGGTTTTTCATTCACAGTTTTGTCACCATTTTCTCCTTCATCTATGAGTCTCCCACACCCCTTGCTGCTGCCTCACCAAGGACACTGACTAGTTCTCAGCAGATAGAGAATGGGAGTGCTTTCAAACTGGGGTGCTGGAGAAGATTCTGGAGAGTCCCCTGGACAGCAAGGAGATCAAACCAGACAATCCTAAAGGAAATCAACCCTGAACGTTCATGGGAAGGATTGATGCTGAGGCTGAAGCTCCAATACTTTGGCCACCTGATACGAAGAACCAACTCATTGGAAAAAACCTGATGCCAGGAAAGATTGAAGGCAGGAGGAGAAGGGGAGGACAGAGGATGAGATGGTTGGATGGCATCACCAACTCAATGGACATGGGTTTGAGCAAGCTCTGGGAGATGGTGAAGGACAGAGAAGCCTGGTGTGCTGCAGTCCATGGGGTCACAAAGAGTTGGACACGTCTGAGTGACTGAACAAAAATGGGAGGACTGTGTACCTTCCCTCTCCAACCAGACAGGAAGCATCTAGGGGCCAGGTCTCATCTATAACTGCGAGAGGTCCTCCATGGTTTCAGGAGTAAAGCAGGTGTGAAAGAGTTTTGTTTTTGAGTTGGAATGGAATTGGAGAACATAGAGACCCAGCTGGGAGTGTCCAGATGAACTAGCGTCTAGCTGGGAGTGTCCAGATGAACTAGTGTCTAGCTGGGAGTGTCCAGATGAACTAGTGTCTAGCTGGGAGTGTCCAGATGAACTAGTGTCTAGCTGGGAGTGTCCAGATGAACTAGCGTCTAGCTGGGAGAGTCTAGCTGCCGAGACAACCCCTCTGTCATCAGGGCAGCTCTCCACACGTTAGGAGAAGGCAACAAGGCCCCAAACTCAGCCAAGGAAGAGAGACCAATTTCTTCACTTCCCTTAACAGCTGCGTGTCTCAGCCCCCTCACCTGCTGGATCCTACAAGGTCCTAAGTGTTTTGCTACCTGGGCCCAGGTGAGTACGCTCACATGGCTTCCCCCCAAGTCCCACTCCCAGCTGAGGGACTTTCCACCTACTCTGGAGAGCAGGGATGCTCCATTTGACTTGCCTGTTTTCTTCCACGTCTTCGCCCATGATTAGTCTTTTCTGTTTCCCTCTTGGAATCAAAGTCAGAAAGAAGCCTCTTTTCCCCTCTCTGTCTGCTGTCACTGTGAGGCAAGATTCAACATGCGATCTCACTTGATCCTCATACTCACAGGTAGGATGTGAAGCACTATTATCTCCCTTTCACAAAAGCAGCAGCAGGCTGGAGAGCCCAAGGGACTTTCCCAAGGGCTCTCAGTAAGGCCAGGGGTAGGGTGGACTTGAATTTCTGGACTCCCCATTCTGTGCCCACTTTGCAAACGCATGCAGTGCATTAGTCTCTCGGAGCACAACTGATAGAGTGGAGCTGAATTAGCAATGCACAGTCTGGGCTTTGCCAGGTAAATTATCTTATTTAGAGGTTTGCAGCCCTGAGCTGCTGGTTGAAAAATGATGTGTCGGCAACAAAGAAGCAAATTATGTCATGAATATACCCAACCCATCTCTGTACTCTGTGCTGCCCTTGAATTAGCTTCTGACAGTCCCAGCCTGGAGTATTCTACAGACACCAGAATGGCCCTTTTCTCTGCAGTCAATGGAGTTGACCATGCCTTCATCTAGGCTGGCAATGAAAATTGCCATAATAATCTAAACCCAGTCAGGTATTTTTGAGTCTAAGGATATTGTCGATATTTTCTGGATAAGATTGTGAATGGAAAACACTGGAAAGTTCAGAACTTGGGTTATTAGGCTTCTCCTGACAGGCTAGTGGTATTATATACGTAAAAGAAAAAGCGGGAGGAAGTTCTCCTGTGGCAAGAATGTCTTATCCTATGGACCCTGAGAAGATCCTTCAACAAACAGCTTGAATCACACCTGCTCTTCCTCAGGTTTCTCAACTCACTCAGCATCGGGTTGGCTGCAGCCCCCTGAATTCATGACCCAGAAATCCTCCCCACAGATGACACATGAGCCAGTCTCACACAGAGCCTTGAGCACCAAGGGTCCCCTCTGCTAAGGAAAAGCCCTCTTTCCCTGTCCATACAAAACAAATGATTGATTCTGATCATTTTTCTCCAAGGAAAAAATATTTTCACACTTTGCCAAGTTTTCCAACCCTCCTGCTTTACTGCCGTGTCTTCACTCTAAGGAAACCCCCTGAGATTCCTGCAACTCAGTCACACATTTGCCAAGTGCCCCCTATGTGAAGAATATGCCAAATCAGGAGATGCAAGAGACATGGGTTTGATCTCTGGGTCAGGAAGACCCCTGGAGTAGGAATGCCAACCCACTCCAGTCTCCTTGCCTGGAAAGTTCCATGGACAGAGGAGCCAGGCGGGCTACAGTCAATGGGGTTGCAAAGAGTTGGACACGACTGAGCAACTGAGCATGCACACACATCCTACGTGTAGAATGTAGCACATATGAGGTTCCAGAAGTTAAAAAAAAGAACATCGGGAAAATCTGTGGATTCTCCAATCTCAATATGTGAATAAATCTTGGGGCAGAAAACAATATAAAAAAGTGTTTTGAATGAATTATGAAAGTGAACTATTAGTCTGCACGGGGTAACCTTTGTACTCTTAAAATAAGCCACTTACATAGTCTTTCTCTTTGATGCCTTATATTCCTGCTAATCTTAGCTCTGATTTTAAAGTACTACTATATGTAATTCAGAGAGATGGGCTGCAGCTTTTTGACCTTCTCTTTGGGCAAAACCAGGCTTTGCTGTGTGGTGAACATCATCATCAACCACAACTGATCGGCTTCTCAAATTCATAACCCAGCACAGATTCCTGCCCTTTCTTCATTCATTTTTCTTTTATTTTATATTATTCCAATATATTCATCTTATGCTAGACTCCCTCAGAAACAACATCTCTAATGAAAACAGAGTCCTTAAGCATGAATCAGAAATTTTATATTTGCACTATTTTTTTTTTTCCTATTCAAGCAGAGTTTCTTGGACTCTCCTAATTGAGCTATGGGTTTTCCTAAGCTGTGGATTTGCTTAATCTAGTAATGAGTGCTTCAAGTTCTTTAATGAAAATAATTAACTATTGGCTATACTATGCCACTGCACTTGTCAATAGCACTTCTATTGACGCAACAGAAGTCAGGAACTTATAAAAAGAACCTATTGCATCTCACGAAGCAGGCTTCCTACTTAGTTAAATATGCTACTGGTGGTTTAGTCGCTAAGTCATGTTGCGACCCCAAGGACTGTAGCCTCCCAGGGCCCTCTGTGGAGTGGGTTGTCATTTCCTTCTCCAGGAGATCTTCCTGACCCAGGGATCAAACCCAGATCTCCTGCATTGCAGGCTATCTCCTGCAGTTACCATAGATCAATTAAATAATATTTACTTGAGACCCTCTCATCTTGGATTTAAGAGCATAGTTGAATGGTTCAAACCTTTAATTAGTTCATAATAGGTAGGACTAGAGCTATTTCTGGCTTAAATTTTTAGAAGAAAAAAAAAAATCCACTCATGAATGTGCACTGCCACAGATATAGCATTCCTTTGAAAACAACACCCATTTCCTAGACATAAAACACGAAAAGAATCAGCACGGGAACACAGATGTGTGTGCCCATCTCTTCTGGATTTAAAGGTTGATAATTATATTTCTAAGAACCAGCATTATGGCTAAAGCTGACACAAAGATGGGAAAGGAAATGCATTAAGGGATAATTTCTTGGTAATGAGAACCTCTAGAGTGGAAAACATGAACATTATGTCTTTATGTAGAATAAACACATTACTATAAAATCCGAAAGAGAAAAACCTTACCCGAATCCAGAAAGTAAGCGACAGAAGAGAAAGAAGCCGTAACCTTGGACAAATGAAGACAGGAAGGCAAAGAATCCGTTGATAGACATGCAGAGCAGAAGGGACTGCTTCCGTCCCGCTTTGTCCGCCAGGCCTCCCCAGAAGAACGCCCCCACCATCATGCCGAGGTACACTATGCTGCCTGCAACACACAGAAGGCAAAGAAATGCGTCAGCAGGGCAGAAACCACATTCGGAACAGCAAGTGAACAGGGGCGGAGGGCATCCTGGAATTCTGCATGGGAAAGAAGCGCCTTTAAAAATAGATCCTGCAAGATACGAGAATCCGCTTTCAAGTTGGAAAACAAGCTCTGTGGGTTCCCTCTGGCTGCCATGGGTGATGGCAAGGGCAGAAGCTGAGACGGTCACGTTCTCCCCAGCCTTCTGGGGAGGGGTACCCCCAATGGGCAGGCATAAGGAGTCCTCATGGAGAACAATCCCGCAATTTGATTCACGGCTGTGTCACCTTTGGTTCAAATGCCAAGCTTAGGATCACAGCAAGGCCAAGATGGGAGATTGAGTCAAGGGTTCCCAGGTCAAAATGGATCCTCCAGCCTGCTTCAAGCCTGCGCTGCAGCAGATGACCTGGCCACAGCCAGACTCCTAGGAAACTTCTAGAAGATTGCATGGGTTCTTTCTCTCTGCTTCTCCTGAAAACCCTGGCCCTTCCTTGAAAGGAAGGGATGTTAGGGAAGGTAAGTTTACAAGAGTTAATCTCAAAATGGTCTCTCCCAAATCCTGCTCAGAAAAGAAAAACTTTTTCTTGGCATCAGGAGCTTAAGCAGAAGGAAAATCGCTGCTTGTGGTTTGGGGTTGTTCAACTCACCATGGTTGGCTTTGCTTTCATAAAGGAAACAAATGGAAAAATCAAGAGTTAGATAGATGCCCCTCTTGGTATCGCTGAGTAAACAGCTGAATTTTCCAATTCACTTGCTTCTTGTAAAAAGTCAAGCCCTCATAAACTCTGTCCAGAATCTTTCACAGGATGGCGTAATATTAGGTATGGCAAATGTTATTTCCCGGGAGGCTTCCAAAAGGGCATGCAAG
The DNA here is from genome assembly GCF_963930625.1 of Muntiacus reevesi. Lineage (NCBI taxonomy): Eukaryota > Metazoa > Chordata > Mammalia > Artiodactyla > Cervidae > Muntiacus > Muntiacus reevesi. The sequence continues at coordinate 7,631,957 of NC_089255.1, read as the reverse complement.
GTCTAGGGGAAATGGCATAATTAATAAATGAGAGTTTTGGCTTTAAAAAAACTGCCCACTACATGTTTTCCTCAATTCTTTTTTCCTTTGCGTCACCAAAGCACCATTTGACTAGTCCCTTCTCAAACAAGTGTTTAAGGTGCCCAGCCGCATCTAGGTTACAAGCTGAGAAAACACTACCTTATTTATTGCTTCAGATTAGTTAGCGAAATATCCTCCTTAAACATTTACATGAATTCATTTGCTAACAGTTAATAAATGAATATGAGGCCCAGAAGGGGAGCACTTGGCAAAGTCTGGTGACCCCACATCAGTGACATGCAGATGCTGCTCTGCAGATAGACGAGTCTAGACAACTACAGGAAATGGGGAACGTTGGAGCAATTATACAATAAGACACAACAGAAGCTGCTTTTATTTAGACTGGGGTGCTGAAAGGAGATGGGCAGTTATCCTTTACTTGGGTAGGGATGGCCTACTTTTCTCTGTACTATGTGGCTGACCATACAACGACCACCCTCCTCAATAAAGAGATTACTCATATCATGAGGCCCAGTGTGTGTCGAGAAGACAATTTAAAGAATGTATCAACACAAGGCCCAGGGATCCCCAGAGAAGATTCACCTAGGAGAATGAATATGGGACATATCTCTTACTTACAGCCTAAGAGGCTGAATCTGCCACTCATGCCTCTCAGAAGAATAATCAGTAAGCTAAGCTGCTTGATGGACTTCCCAGGTGGTACTAGAACTAAAGAACCTGCCTGCCAATGCAGGAGACATAAGAGACGTGGGTTCGATGCCTGGGTTGGGAAGATCCCCTAGAGGACGGCATGGCAACCCACTCCAGTACTCTTGCCTGGATAATCCCATGGACAGAGGAGCCCGGCAGGCTGCAGTCCAGAGAATCACAAAGAGTTGGCCGTGACTGAAGTGACTGAGCACACATGCACGAAAGCTGCTTGATAATAATGTCTGTCTTTAGAAATGCCTACAGGTCAGAAAGGGAGCTGCATCGACCAGGAGGAGCCCGTGGCTGCTGCCATCTGAAGACTTGGGACTCTTTCTTGTAGCTCTGGCCCAAGGAACAAAACATGGTCAGTGACACTTGTGGAACCCTTACCAGTTCTAAGCGTTTGCGTCAATTAATTTACATAATCCTCACGACCACCCTTTGAGGCGAGTACTATGGGAACACCATTCATTGGTGGGAAGCTGACATACAGGGACATTAATGATCTAACCAGAGAAGTGAGTGCCGCCTACATCCAAGTCTGTCTCTTTGTACAACGTGGTGATGATCCCTTTAACCCTCCTGGCTGCCCTCCTGGGAAAACATTCCAGTTTGTGCAGGCTCTTGTGTGGAGGTAACATCTAAAATTGAAAATGGTACCTCAAAAGCCTCAGAGGTGCCTTCTCCCTGGATGCCACCCTCACAGCATTAGAGCTAAGTCTTGGGTAGTGGAAAATGACAGACGGGAGCTCGGGGGACACGCTGCTTCATCCCACTGGAGTATGTGACCTGGGATGCACTGCTTACTCTCAGGTTCTCCAGATGGGTACATCCCCGACCCTTGGTGGGGGAGGTAAGGGAGTTGACGCTGCCAAAGGCTGGGCGGTGCCGGAGCAAAAAGGAAAATCCAACTTCTTGCTATGAAGAGCAGCGCAGGCGTGCTAAGTCACTTCAGTCGCGTTTGGCTCTTTGCAACCCCATGAACTGTAGCCCTCCAGGCTCTTCTGTTCCTGAGATTCTCCAGGCAAGAATACTGGAGTGGGTTGCCATTTCCTCCTCCAGGGGATCTTTCTGATCCAGGGATGCAACCTGCATCTCTTATGTCTCTAGCAATGACAGGCAGGTTCTTTACCACTTGTGCCTCCTGGGAGGCCCAGAATGAGTAGGCTCCTGCGCCATGCTCTGAAGAAGCTGTAACCCCCTCACTTCTCCAGTGCAGGATGGAGGATGGTCCTGCTGGGTGGGTCTCCATGTCCTGTCATCCCCTTCTGGACCATCCCTTGCAGCTACATCTTCCCTAAACCAGATCAGAGCGTTACAGAGTGATGATTCTAGCACTTTCAGGGCTCATAACCAGATGCTACATTCCTCCGCTCAGCAGGAGTGCAAGGACACAGCCCCACCTGGGAGCTTTTTAAACCTCAGGGGTAGTAACAGCTAAGAGCTCCATTCCTGCAACGGAGACGGCTTAGTGACTTGACAAGGGGCAGGAAATCCTCATTTATTATTAGCACCTTGTACTTCAGCCACCTGCAAATAAAATTTAAAGATAATACTTACGAGAGATTTTAATATATAAAAAGAAAAATGGCCTATTTTTCAATTCCCCCAGATACAGATCTACATCTTTTTTTTTTTTTAATTCAAATATGCCCCCATGACCAATAATTCAAACCAGAAAAGTATAAAATGAAAATAAAAGTCTTCTCCCTAATCCTTGATCCTCTTCCCAAAGGTAACCATTAGCAATTTTTTCCCAATTCTTTCAAAAAGCTCATACATATAAATATACAAAATGGATATCCTGTAGGAATTGCTTGTTAAATATAGGTTTTCTTTCCCATCCACGTAGTGCAGCATTTATCATATCTCATCTTTCTTAAAAATCTTTCAGATTTTTAAGCTTAAGCAAACCAGAAATAAATCTCTGTCAGGATTTTAATTACTTCTTCAAAACACATTTCATATATTTCAGAAGAACACTCACTCTCAGCTAACAGAGGAAAAACAAACAGTTATTTCTCCATCTCTATTTTTTTATGCCTTAAATAAATACACCCAATTTCCCTAAATGAGAGGTTATTAAATCCAATTTTAAAGAATTTACAGAGCACCCACTATGGATGACTTTTCCTGAAGGCTAGAAATACATGAATTTATGTCATGATCCTTGACCTTAGGGAAGGAAAAACTTAGCAAGTCTTCCTCTGATGCCTACTGTAAGCCAGGAGAGAAAGGAGACAGTTTCACATCCATTATTTCACAGAACCCTCCCCACAGCCCTCTGCCCAGGGCCAGTGCAGAGAGGGGCATCCGGAGCAGAACCTTCCACGGCCTCCTGGGGACACACGGCCAGACAGAGCAGTGCCCTCAGGAGCCGAGCTGGAGTCCCTGACCTGTGTGTTTACTCCATCAAGATGGCTTAAGGAGCTGGTAATTCAGCGAGGGAGACCCAGGCCCATAGCTAAACAAGCCCAGCCGTGAGGGGTGAGTTCCGGTGGGGGTGACTGGGGGCAGAGGGGCGGGAGGTGGCCACTAATTCTGACTGTGGCCTCTGAAAAGGTTTTGCTGAGAACAGAACATCTGAGGATTCTGAAGGATAAGAAAAATGTCAACACAGTATTAAATTCCTCCAACAAGTGACAGGTTTAGAGAAAAAAAAAATAGCATCTCAATTTGACTCTGACTAAAAATGTGTTTCAGATCCAAACACCATAATAATCTTTTGTGTCTACATTGGATTACTACTGGTAATTTAGACCGGCTGTAACTAGACCGCCGCTGGGCATGCCACGGGACAGGATGAAGCCCACCCAACAGTTTATTCCAGACAGACAGCACAACTGGGAGAGTTATGTTTGATCATGTGATCTAATTAAGGCCAAGACCTCTGAATATTAGCAAAGGTACACACTTGAGTGGGGAGAGATGTGAATCAAAGTGGAAAGGCTCTGGATGGCTGTCTTGCTTTCATGATTCCATTTTGTCTTCACCATGTTGAGACAGGGAGTCCTTGAAAATTGAGAGGCGGGATAAGCTCTTAACATGGACCAGGCTTCTCTGGTCACCACTTCTCATGAGGCTACTGACAGAATTTTAAAGTGTTTTAGTCCATTTTACAGGTGGGGAAACTGAGGTTGAGAGAGGCCAGCACTTAAATTCAGGTCTTCCAGATCCTTGTTCCCCAGAGTATGATCCCGGGATCAAGAGCACTGGCACCCCAGGGTCGGAGGGGAGGGAACTTGCTGGAAATGCAGACTTTAAGGTTTCACTCTGGACCTACAGACTCAGGATCTGTATCTGACTAAGGTTCCCACACGATCTGTGTGCACTTTAGAATCTGAAAGCACTTTTTAGGCTGCTGTGCTTTCCATTGAAACATATAACCTAACACTTTTTTTACTTAAAGTTTGTATTTCTCTAATACATATTTTAGCAGGGGAGATGCAGACCACAGAATATTTAATTCCAAAAACACAGAACAAGAAGATCTTCCTACATTAGTTGGAGATGTCCTGAGCGTGAGCAGAAAGTCTGCCTCTCCTAGGACCTGCTTTCTTTACAGAAGCTAGAAGCAAAGCTGCAATGTGGAGAGAGACCAGGCTGCGAGGCTCAGGTCCTTTCCTGAACCTAATGAAGACTTTCATTCAGCTGCGCTGTCAGGAGGTTGGACTTTGCCTGAGAAATAAATATAGTCTGAAACTCACTTTCTTCCCATCACACGGGGGCTCAGGACATCCTTGGCTGGCCAGCCTCTTGGTCCAGGTCTCTCAGAAGACAGAAAAGAGGCCTCAAGCATCACCTCCCCATTAAGGGATTTTCTAACATGGGAGCTCATTCCACTTATTTAGTCATACCCTCATTTCCCCCCACAAATATCACATTTCCATTTCTGTCTCTTTGCTAAGCTGCTTTTGATTCTTTCTGACAATCCCTAACGGGCACACATCTTTTCCCCCAGCACAATTTAAACCACATTTAAATGAAACAGAACAATTTTAAGAAATGGGATAGAGTGGTTTTTCTCACAATAATTTTAGCCATTAGTTTTTAAAAAAAAAATTATTTTAAACACTTCATTTATCTATGGCTAATGCATTACCCTATAATTCATTCCATTTATTTATAGATTGATTTTCAATTAAAAAAGCATTCTGTGATGGTATTCTGAATTCAGTGATAAATAATCTCTATGCAGCAGTGCTCATACTCACCTTTTATAAGGGGATTTTCTTAGGTTAAAACAAAATTATAAGTCAAAGTAAAATAAAAATAAATCTTTAAAGAAAAACAATGACAGTTCTAGAGATAGTTATTAAAATGAGTAATATAACTCACTCATCATATTCACAGGATTGAAGGAAAATGAGTTATTCCTTAAATTATTCTCATTATTTTTCAGATGTTACACAAGAGGCAGGTGCATTTATTGTCCCAAGGATAGGATTTTCTACCATCAACTTGTGTTATACCAATTGTAGACACCCACTTAGCCAATTCTTACCTAACCAACTCAATGCATTAACAAACCCACACACAACACACTGAGAATTATTTCCCATCTTCCTTCTTCTTCAAATAAATGCTTTAGGTTTCCTGTTTTATATCCAACCTGCTTATGTGAGTTCTGCTGTTATTAGTTATGAATCCAATTAAAGAGCAGTCACATAAATAATGAGATATGAAAGGAATGGGAGCTTACTCCTATGAAACTAACTTAAGAAAGACATGGGGAGGATGAGGTGCAAAAGTAAATGTTTATTTAATACACTTTTTAAATGTATTAAATAAACATCTTTATATTAAATATTTGTTAAAGAAATATGTTAATTAAATAAATGTGAACAATCCAACTCAGACTGAGAAAAAATCACAAAGACGAAAGATTCTGTGCTTAGATAGAGGCATATTAAAGAAGTTAAACCTGAAAATCAAAGCCACATGATGGCTATGGAGATACAGGAAAGACAAGGGGATACTTCGTTTCAAAGATACCTACTCAAAGGGTACCTTTGCTCCTGCACCTGAAGATGGTCAAATGAATACAGGCCCATGTGTTCAAACAAAGTTTTAAGTCCCTACGCTGATTTGCATATTTTCTTGCTTTACCAACTGTTTCACTAACTGACCAATTACCAGTCTGGATTTAATTAGGTAGTGGGATGTCTACCTTGCCTCAGAGGACCCCTGAAGACAGGCTTTGTGCTTCAAGAAATCAGGTTTGCATAGCCACGGAAAGAGGCAACAATTACCCACTGTGTGATTTATCGCATCACTGAAGGCAACACTGAAAGAGCATCTCCTTAAGGTCAGTTCCAGAACTCACAACCTTCCTCTCCTTAATTTTATTGAAGATTGTTTTTTTTCACTGTGTACTGGAGAAATCCCTGGAAAGAGAGTCAAGATATTCAGGACTAGTTCCAGTCTCCCTAGATCTAGCTGTAAGCTGTCAAGCTAATCTTTCAGCTTCCTACACATCAAATGGTAGGTGGTGGTCAGCCCTGTAAAGCTGAACCAGGCTCTCTTCTGTCTGTGGGGGGAGGGGGAACTCTCTCCCTTGCTGGCCTCTTACGCATCCTCCCCACCCACCCACTGATGTGGAAGCTTTCACACCTGCTGCCCTTTGCTCACTCCTCCAGGACCCCCCAAATAGTGGGTTACGAGTGCGGCCAACCCTTGGCCAGACCACACCGTAGTCCATACAAGGCTGGTTCCAGGGACCACTGTGCCTCCCCTGTACCTTTGCTCCCACTCAATTCAAAGAAGGCTGCAACATCTTCAACTACAACTTGCTATTTCTGATTATTACTGGTTTCAAATTCTGCTCTTGAATTAGAAATGATAACAAACATAAAATCTCAAGTTCAGTACCTATTCTATTGGGTTCTTTCATTGGACGTGCTGAGAAGTGGACCCATTATTAAAGCAATGCAGGGTTGAAATGGGGGAAGCAGAAAAACTGTTTCTGTTGTTGTTTAACCAAATGCAATACTCATCTTTATCCCACTACTATTTACCTCTCTGAACTCTGGGTCAGGCAGCAAAGAGTGAAGAGCCCAGGCTTCTCAGACATATGGACTAGATCTGAACTTTTGCTCTACCGTTTACTAGATATTTGATCCTGGGTAAGTTTCTTTCTTTCTTTCTTTGTGTCTCAATTTTCCCCTCTGTATAATGGAATTAGTAATAATACCTCCCCACACACTGTTTTTGAGAGATTAAATGGATTAAAGCACTAAGAACTGTGTGAAACACAGCTGTTCAGTAAAAAGCAACTAACATAACTCTTGGTCTGAGGAAGAGAGCTAAAGGGGAGAATAAAATGGTGACGGAAAAGAGGCAAGAGGAAAAAGGGGAGGGGCTCTGGGGTGATGCAGAAAGTAAAATTACAGATCAGGGCCTCCCTTAGCTCATGTCCTGAATAGAAGCCAACTGAAACAGCTCTGGAAATGTGAGTTAATTTTTTTCAATTTCAAAGACTTATTCTTCTACATCTTGACATTATTAAATAATCAATAGTCTTCTCCTAAATCCAACCCCTGACTTTTCCCAATCACTCCTATTTTTAGTAGCCACAGGTAAGGACCATTGGCACATTCAAATGCATCTGTGGATTTTCAGAAAATCAAATTAAAGGAAGTAATAATATCAAAGGCAAATGGAAAAATAAAAAACTCTTTCCAATTTGCAATAGAGAAACATTTGCAACAAAAGTCAGCTCACCTTTGCCAGAAAGAACTGTAAATATCAGATGCAGACTACAGTGCATCTCTGACTTTTACATTTGGAAAGTCTGACATTTAAGTCCGTTGGTCCTGGCAGACTGATGTAACTGCATGGATAGGCAGGTAATTCCATATCAAGCATTATTACCACTTATTCCTTAAGTCTACCTGGGCACTAAACAGCCTCTGTAGGCCCAAAGACACTGCCACTGAATTCAGTAAGCCAAATGCAGAAGGGGAGTCTTGACATGGAAGACCAACCTACTTTCTAATATTTTTCCTCGAATGGCCAGGATAGAGCACGTCCACTGGATAGGGAAAGCGGTATTTAAATAATTTTGCGTGGAAAAAGTCATTTGCATATATGGGTCTGCAGAAAAAAGGACAACAACAGCTCCCTTGGTATTCAAACCAATAAAGAAACAGATCTCGGGGGTTAACCTGTGGTGCACCACGAATATCACACATCAATTTCACACCAGTGGGATCCCTGTCGGGCTTTCCTGGTGGCTCAGTGATAAAGAACCTGCCTGCCAATAGCAGGTTTGATTACTGGTCTGGGAAGATCCCCTGGAGAAGGAAATGGCAACCCTCTCCAGTATTCTTGCCTGGACAATCCCACGGACAGAGAAGCCTGAGAAGGCTACAGTCCACAGGGCTGCAAAAGAGTCAGACATAACTTAGTGACAACCACAAACGTCCTCCACTCCTAGGCCTGTGCTGAGGGAGCAAGGTGGTAACTAAGTCCTTTCATGAATCATTAAGCCAACCAATGGAGCAGAGGATCATTGATCCACAGCTCTTAGTTGAGCTCCTGTGAAAAGCTCCTGCAGGGTATGAGGGAAGGGGAGGGCAGAGGACAGAGCTGCAAACAGGGAAGGGACTAGGCCCTCCCTCTCGGGAGCTCAACTCACAGCCTCGGGCAGTGGTTCCAGATGTGGCTGCACATCAGATTATCTGGGAGATTTAAGGGAAAGAACACTGATGCCCGGGCCACACCCAGAGATTCTGATTCTGGGATAGAACTGAGTCCTTTTAAAACAAACTTCCCAAACCATTCTAACACAAAGCCTGGGCTTTGAATCTTTGGTTTCCTGGGAATTGAAAAATCTGAAAAAAAAAAAATTAATTACCATTAAATGAAACACATGCTCTAATTAAGGTGAGTACATTCTGCTTAAGGGGGAAAAAGAAGGAGAGACTTAATTAATTCCAGGGAATCTGGAAAACTCCCCATAGAAAGTTATGATGGATCATGGTAAGTTCTGAGCAATGAATAAAAATTCTCCAAGTAAGAGAGGGGAGTTCCAGGGAAGGGAGGAAGGTATGAGTTCAAAGACCTGGAGATGCGTTATAGCACCACAGACAAAAGGGCCTCAAAGTGGTTCAGGATGGATGGACTGCAGAGTTCACATGCAAGGGTGACAGTGGTGAGAAATGAGGCCAGAAGGCAGGTTGAAGGCCATCCAAAAAGTCAGCCTTTATCCTCTGGGAAACTAAAAAACAGACTAGGCATCATCCATGCCTGAAAAGATCATTTCAATAGCCCTATGGAGCATAAACTACAGGGAGTAAAGACAGAGGTTGGGGCGGGGGGGTGGGCTCCCCTGGGAACCCCCCTCCCACCTCCCCCCCCCCCCCACAAGGGAAGGGTGAGGCAATCAAGGTCTGAGATGCCCTGAGCACAGGCTTTAAGGAACCAATCACCCTCGAGTGCTAACTCTGCATCTGCACAACCCTGAGAGTGAGTGCTTCCTTAAATTTGTGCTCTAGGCACCTACTTTCCTTACCCTGCTCCTGGCCCCAGAAAGAAACCAGCTGTTGCAATGTTACTGAGAGGTAGCCCAGGGAAGGAATGAAGGTAGCCTGATTTAAGGCTGCAGCATGGCAGACTCAGAGAAGTGGGGCAAGGCTTGAGGTACTGTTAGTAGTCAGAGCCCACAGTTCTTGGAAATTGAGGGATGAGGCAAGGAAGGGTGGGAGCTGACACTGAGGAGTTTGGCTGGTGATGGGTCACAATAAAATGAATGAAGAAGAGGAGTCCAAGGGGGGGCAGGCCTGACAGAGCCTCATGTTTTAAACACATGAAGAAGAACTTCACACCAGTAACTCATAGTATGTTATAGTAACAAGGCAGAATAGGGCAGGCAGTACAGGTGATACAAGCAAGTCCATAAAGTCATGATCAATATAATTAATAAGCAGGATATATTAATACTTCATGAAGGAAGCAGGGCCTGAGTTGAGCTTCAGAAGAACACCCAAGAAGAATATGACTCAAGGACGAGCATGTCTGCTTATGCTCAGACAGACAGCAGTGTGGGGAGAGGCCTGGAGTGGGAAACAGCACGGGCAGGTCAGAGGGTGAGCAGAGGAAGCAGCCTGGTTACAGAGGACAGGTTGTGCATGTGGAGAAGTACAATTAGCTGGATAAGTAAGAGAAAATCCTTATAAAGCAAGTGAAAGCAATTTTAATTAATAACATACACAAATGCTTCCCTGGTGGCTCAGTGGTAAAGAATCTATCTGACATTTTTCACAGAACTGGAACAAAAAAAAAATCTCACAATTCATATGGAAACACAAAAGACTGTGAATAGCCAAAGCAGTCTTGAAAAAGAAGAATGGAATCAGAGGAATCAACCTTCCTGATTTCAGACTATCCTACAAAGCTACAGTCATCAAGACAGTATGGTACTGCCATAGAAACAGAAATATAAACCAATGAAACAAGCTAGAAAGCCCAGAGATAAACCCATGCATCTATGAGCACCTTATTTTTGATAAAGTAGGCAAGAATATACAATGGGGCAAAGACAGCCTCTTCAATAAGTGCTGCTGGGATAACTGGACAGCTACATGTAAAAGAATGAAATTAGAGCACTTCCTAACACCATACACAAAGATAAACTCAAAATGGATTAAAGATCTAAATGTAAGACCAGAAACTTCACTAAAATTCTTAGAGAAAAATATAGACAGAATACTCTATAACATAAATCATAGCAAGATCCCCTATTACCCATCTCCTAGAGTAATGGAAATAAAAACAAAAATAAGTGGAACCTAATTAAACTTAAAAGCTTTTGCATGGCAAAGGAAACTATAAACAAGGTGAAAAGACAACCCTCATAGTGGGAGAAAATAATAGTAAATGAAGCAACTGACAAAAGATGAATTTCCAGACTATACAAGCAGCTCATATAAGTCAATATCAGAAAAACAAACAACCCAACCAAAAAGTGGGAATAAGACCTAAATAGACATTTCTCCAAAGAAGACATACAGATGGCTGATAAACACACGAAAAGATGCTCAATATCGCTCATTATTAGAGAAATGCAAATCAAAACTACAATGAGGTTATCACTTTGCAAAGGTCAGGATGGCCATCATCAAAAAGTCTACAAACAATAAATGCTGGAGAGGGTGTGGAGAAAAGGGAATCCTCTTACACTGTTGGTGGGAATATAAATTGATACAGCCACTATGGAAGACGGTATGGAGATACCTTAAAAGAATAGGAATAAAACCACCGTATGACCCAGCAATTCCACTCCTAGGCATATACCCAGAGGAAACCAAAACTGAAAAAGACACATGTACCCCAGTGTTCACTGCAGCACTATGTACAATAGCCAAGACATGGAAGCAACCTAAGTGTCCATCAACAGATGAATGAATAAGGAAGCTGTGGTACATATGTACAACGGTATATTATTCAGCCATAAAAGAGGAATGCATTTGAGTTGGTTCTAAAGAGGTAGATGAACCTAGAGCCTACCATACAGAGTAAAATAAGTCAGAAAGTGAAAGTGTTAGTCACTCAGTTGTGTCCAACTCTTTGCAGCCCCATAGACTATAGCCCACCAGCCAGGCTCCTCTGCCCATGGAATTTTCCAGGCAAGAATACTGGAGTAGGTGGCCATTCCCTTCTCCAGGGGGATCTTCCCGACCCAGGGATTGAACCTGGGTCTTCTGCACTGCAGGCAAATTCTTTACTGTCTGAGCCGCTGGGGAAGTCAGAAAGAAAAAAACAAATATCTTATACTAACGCATATATATGGAATCTAGAAAGGTGGTACTGATAAAATTATTTGCAGGGCAACACTGGAAACACAGACATAGAGAGCAGACTTATGGACATGGGGGTGGGGGAGGAAGAAGAGGGTGGGATATATGGAGAGAGTAACAGGGAAACATACATCACCATATGTAAAATAGACAGCCAAGGGAATTTGCTGAATGACTCAGGGAACCCAAGCTGGGGCTCTGTAACAAACTAGAGGGGTGGGGTGGAGAGGGAGATGGGAAGGAGGTTCAAGAAGGAGAAGACATATGTATAGCTATGGCTGATTCACGTTGATGTATGGCAGAAACCAATTCAATACTGTAAAAGAAAAATAAAGAAATGGATATCCTCATCTCCCTGCCAGTGCAAGAGACATGGGTGGGGACGGTCGCCTGGAGAAGAAAATGCCAACCCACTCCAGTATACCTTCCTGGAAAATCCCATGGACAGAGGAGTCTGGCAGGCTACAGTCCACGGGGGTGCAAAGAGTTGGACACAACTGAGTGTAATACAACAGTAACATGGACAAGGGGACTGATCAGATAGGCCCCTTAGTGACACAGTCCCCATAGTAACATAGACTGGTTGGTTCTTTAGTGAGGAATTCATGTCATCAAAGTACCAATGCTAGTATGAAATGGCTAGGACACTTAGGAGCAGGATGGCTCTATCCAAAGGGGCAAACTGTAACTGTTTCAGACCTTGCAGGTGATACATGCTACATTTCAACTACTCAACTCTGTCCTCACAGCACAAAAGCTGTGAGGCAAATGGGCAGGGTCGTGTTCCCATAAAACTATTGACAGAAACAGGGGAAGGGCCAGAGTCAGCCTACGGGCTGTAGTGGGCAGACCCCTGTTTTGAGGGTAAGTGCTCCCGCAGCCATGCGGGGAGCTCAGACAAGCCGGGAGCCTGTCGTGGAAGAGGTCCCCAGCGGCCCCTGAAGGCGCCATCTGAGTGCAGCAGTGATGATGAGGGCAGAGACAGGAAACCAGAGCGGGGGCAGTGAGGACACGGAGGCCGCAGGAGAAGCCGAGGACCAGTGCGGGTCACAGGAGCAGAGGGCATGGCAGAGGGGAGAGAGGCCGGAACACACAGACCAGCGTGGAGAGTGGCGCAAAGGGCCGGAAGGAAAACATCACCACGCTCACACGGACACGACTGCCCTGAAACCACACAGGTAACAGAGAACGGCAAAGGGCTTCTGCTACCAAAAAGTGGGCTGTTTTGGAAGAATGATGCTAGTCTGTGTCTTATTTCCAGAAAATCCATGAAAACCAGGCTTACAAGAAATTTATTAGTCTTAACTTCAGGCAGAACTGCAAGCAATAAAAGGATTCTTTTTTCAGGACTGTCTCTTGAACATCAGCACAATGAAAAAATAAAGCATAAAAATCCAAAAGGAACTGGTGTTTTAGAGGAATGGAACAAGAAAGTAATTTTGAACGGATGTCCACTATTACATCTTTTGATATTTTAAGCAACAGAAAGGCCTGGAAGAGAAGGACTCCTGAAGTTGATCTCAGTCCATTTCTAAACCCTGGGGATATGACTTCATGGCAGGAAAACAGGTCTGAAAATGGACTCAAAGATCGCACTGTGCTTAATCAATATTGATGAACGTGATTACATAAGTCCTTCAAAACTCTCTCCTGGAAAATTACATGTACGTTTTCTTTGTTGCTCTTGGTTTAAGTCTAGGTGGCAGATATGAAAATAAAAACCAGAATAGCTTGTAATTGACTCCAATAAAATCTAAAGGAAAAATTCAATAGATGACTTCTGATGCTCCAATATGACCTTTTGTTTCCTCAGACAGGTGGGTACCTAAGCCGTCAGCCCAGGGATGTGGGTGAATAAACACTGATTGGCCTTGGACTAGTGGATATTGGTCCTAATCCATTACTGCTGGTAAAGCAGAGGTGAATTGAGGACAGCACTTTTTGACATCTGAGATTTACTTTGTCATTAGGGATGAAACATCACACAAGGGCTCCTCAACCCAAGCTGTCAGAAGGACACTTGGGTATTTCAGGGAAGGTCACCCGAATATTCAGGAGCTGATCCACAGTACTGAAGCTATTGTTTACTGGCTGATTATTCTTATTATGATTATAAATGATTTGCGTTTAGCATGAGCAGTCAGCCATCTGCTTCTCAGATTAGGAAAAAAAAAATGTGATCACTTTGAGAGTAAGAAAAAAGCAGGAATCTTAGTCAATTACTATATTATGGTTCAAAAACAGAACAAAATCAAAGAACGTTGAATCCATTTTACTTTCTTCTCAGAGATAAGGTGTGTTAAAAATTGACCTACCCTCCCATCCCTCAATTTCTCTTTTTTAATTAATTATTTTAATTGGAGACTAATCACAATATTTTGGTGGTTTCCGCCATATATTGACATGAATCAGTGTACATGCGTCCCACTGCCCCCCCCCACCCCCACCCCCCCTCCCCCGCCACCTCCTTCCCCATCCCATCCCTCTGGGTCGTCCCAGTGGACCGGCTTTGAGTGCCCTGTTTCATGCACTGAACTTGGACTGGTGATCCATTTCACATATGGTGATATACATGTTTCAATGCTGTTCTCTCAGATCATCCCATCCTCACCTTCTCCCAGAGTCCAAAAGTCTGTTCTTTATATCTATGTCTCTTTTGCTGTCTCGCATATAGGGCCATCGTTCCCATCTTTCTAAATTCCATATTTAAACACCTCATATTCATTCTTCTCTTTGTACCCTTGTCTACCTAACTTTCCTTGAAATAACCTTCTCTTGCTTCTCATCCAAATCCTGTACCTTGCACTCTGCCTACACATTATTTGTAAGGATGCCCCAAACCAGTTTTCACGAGTAACTTCTGTATATTCTCATCCACATTCTGAATTGTATTCTTTTGTCAGTATTTCATGTGCATCAGTCTTATCTCTAGAACTAATCTGCAATTTGAGTCCTGCTAGGTATCAAATCTTCTAGCATCTCATCCTGAAACTCCATGAGACTATATTGTTCCAGGTACTTTAAATAATCAGCAAAATCTAGTTAATTTCATTTGAGTTTAACATAGGTTTAATTAAGAGCCAAGTATCTCTCACATACAGCTGTTCAGTTGATGGAACTGATGAAAATCTGAAATTCTCACCATAAGATCTTGAGTGTCCCAAGAACATGTGGTAAATGGCATACTTGAGAGCTTTTTCTGGAAGAGTGGTCCCTAAATGTACATATGGAGAGCAGGTTTCATGAGAAAGTTTCCACTAGCCTATAATAAATGGGAAAAATTAGGAAAATAGTATGCCTTTTTGATTAATTTATTCAACTTAAAGGAAGGTTATTTATTCTAAGCATACGTCCATCCGGTTATTTTGATGTGAACGTGTCTTTTGTTTTATGATGTGGTATGAGTAGAATGAATAGTATGTGCTATTGCAATTATTTTTTAAATGACGTTCCCTAGTAAAATGAAAAGTTGGTTTGTCTATGTCAATCCACCTATTTTAAATTTTACTTTAAAATCTAAAAGACAGGGAGCCACTAGTATAAAATTTTAAATAGTGAGAACAATATTTTGAACATATTGCATTCTGAAAAAAGGCTAGCAGGAGAAAATCAGTTTACTAAGCCATGGCTCATGAAACGAATTTCTAACATGGGACAGAACAGGGAGGTCTCCTTCACGCATGTGAGATGATCAATCATACAAGGTGACCAGAAGTCCTCAACATTCCTCCCACCAGGAGGTGATGTCTATGCTGCCTCTTCTTGATCCTGGGTAACCACTTGACCAACAGAATATGACAGAAATTAGGCTGTGTGGTTATGCTGTTTTAAAACCCACTCATCAAAACAAAATAAAACCGCCAAAAAAAATTCCTTCCTGAATTTTCTAGGAAAAGACTTGACAGGAAGACAGAGAGAGAATGTTCTAGCTTGTCCCCCACCCCCCGTTCACCACTGGAATTAAGTAGAGTGGGTTTTAAAGTGGCACAGTTATGCTATGGCCCAATATTGGGTTATAAAGGTCATGTAGCTTCCACCTTGCTCACTAGAACGCTCGCTCCTGGGTTTGTGAGGTGCCATCTAAGAAGGCTGACTCCCTTGAGAATGCCACACTGGAGCAGTCACAGGTAGGTGCCATCCTCCACAGACCCAGCTGAGCCCTGGCAAGGGACCCTCCAGAACAGTCCATCTGCCAGCTGAACACTGAGTAACCTCTGATGGTACCACGAAGAACGGAAGGATCACCCAGCCAACCCCAGTCCAAATTCCTAACTTGTGAAAACATGAGATATAATCAAAAGGGTTCTGTTTAAAGCTACTAAGTTCGGGGGTGGTTTGTTACACAATAACAAATATCTGGAATGGTATATTCCCATATTTTAAAAGTGTTTTAAAACACTTTTAGAAACATTTCATTCCCTGAGATACTCAGATTATAAGGAGTATAATATTAAGGATCATAAATATTTCTCCACTTTCAGTTTGAGGGAGATCAAAATGTTTTAATTGTTAATAATGCTTTCAGGACTGCAAATCATTTCAAAAGAAGAAAATAATACGTACATCCAATAAGGCATTCCCAGTCCTCTGCTTAATTCCAGCAGTGAATGGTGCGGGGGTGGGGGTGGGGCAGAAACAAGCTAGAACGTTCTCTGTCTTCCTGTCAAGTCTTTTCCTAGAAAATTCCAGGAAGGATTTTTTTTTTTGGCGGTTTTATTTTGTTTGGATGAGTGGGTTTTAAAAGTAGGAGAAAGAGAGAAATTAAGTAAATGGGGAGCAGGAATGAAGAACAGGGTGTTTTATGGGTGGTGGTGGTCGTGGGTGATTTGGTTCTAAGATGGGAGACTTGATCATAATACAGGGAGGGAAAATGGGGAAAGAGCACTTTCTCCCCAAGGAAGTATGTTAATTAGCTCCTAGAAGAGCACAGGGACCTGAATTCCACATCCTCTGGAGCATGCCCACCACACTGCGGCAGACTATTACGCTCAGGGGCATGATGGAAGAGAATCGCAGCTCTCCTCTTGGAAATGGGATACCATTCACTTCCATAGTTTTTCTGCACAACCACACTCCCTCAAACTGAGACCCTCCGGGATCCTCCTATTTTCCTATCTCGAGACCCTGCAGTGTGTTAAATCAGTGATCACTTAAATCTCACAGCACAAATAAGACTAAATATGTTAAACTTTAACTCTCTGGGAGAGGGGGAGGGGGAAGGGGAAAGGGCAGCCTGCACCCTGGGCCATCACAAATCACAAGCTGCTCCTCGGGGCAGGCTGGAGCCTCCCAGCCTTGTGTGAAGATGAGCAGAGCAGGGATGCATGCTGGGATCTGAGGAATTGGCATCATATTCCTGCTGATTCAGACCTCAGGATGGCGCCATCACCCACCCACCTGCGACCCGGCCCATCCCAAAGGAGAGATGCTGACAAAGGTGTAGGACTGTTGTCAGATAAACTCAATAGGGTTTGACTGTTGCCTTTATTACTAATTCCAACTCTTTTTCTCTCAGTGGCCCAAACACTGAGTTTCCTAAAGAGAATGACTCATTAAACTTCTGGGTTGTATTGAAAAGTCCCAAAGTCAGCTTTTTGAAATAATACATGCTACGCAGGGGCTTCCCAGTTGGCACTAGTGGTAAGGAATCCACTTGCCAATGCAGGAGACGCAAGAGACCTGGGTCAGGAAGATCCCCTGGAGAAAGAAATGGTCACCCACTCCAGTATTCTCGCCTGGGAAATTCCATGGACAGAAGAGCCTGGTGGGCTACAGTCCATGGGACCGTAAAGAGTCAGACATGACTGAGCACAGACATAGAAATATGTAGGTTTTAGGTCCTAACTGTTTAGCAACACAAAATACAATTGTAGATCATTTTTCTAAAGCACAGAATACTCAGGATTAGAGTTAAGAGTAATCACACCAGTAAAACAAGTCCCATAGTAATAGGGAAGAACAAATCTGACTCATAGTAGATCTGGTTCTTTTACTTTAAGCTTTGTTTTATTGCTTTTGCTTTGAGGTAAGCATGTTGCCTTTAGCCTGAAATATAAGGGACAGCCCATTCTCAAGGCTCTGACCTTTAAGGGTATAGGGTATAACACTTCCATTCACAAAGAGATAAAAGTTGCAGAACAGAGAATAACATTTGTTTTGCTGGAGGTTTACAGGAACATGGGGACGGGACCTATGTGGACAGCTGCGAGAACAGAGGATTCCAACACCACGAAGTCTGAAACAACCAATCTCACCCCTCCCCTTTTTAGTATGAAAGAAACCTGAATTCTGACATGGGTAAGATGGTTCTCTAGGACATTAGTCCACCATCTTCTTGGATTTGGGGCTTCCTGAATGAAGTCACTATTTGTTGCCCCAACACCTTACCTCTCAATTTATTGGTCTGTTGTGTGGCAAGCAGAATGAATTTGGACTCAGTAATAGCAGAAACCAAGTTTTCCTAGAAGGTAGGGGAAATTTTTAATACTATTTAACTCTTTCATGTTAGATCCAATTTTTCCTTTGCATTTCAACAATTGTGACTGTCATGAATATCTGAATATTCACAATTATATTGTGTCAAATTTTCATATATATGTATATATACACATATATGTACACACACATACATATATATATTCCCTCCTACTTTAAAGGATAAATTCTCTTTTAACTTAATTATATCTAATCCCTGGGTCATGTGAGCAAAACCTAGTCATGGTCAGATTTCTTTTGCTTTACAACAAAGAATAATAGGAGATTACAATTTATGTTTTAGGTACATAACTGTCCTTAGACAGACTAACCTAGAAAGCATATTAAAAAGCAGATGGAGAAGGAAATAGCAACCCACTCCAGTATTCTTGCCTGGAGAATCCCATGGACAGAGGAGCCTGGCAGGCTACAGTCCATGGGGTCGCAAGAGTCAGATAGGACTTAACGACTCAACCACCGGAGAAAGACTACCCTCAATTTGGCAGCAAGTGACAACTGTCCTTAAGATTTCTTTTTTTCCCCCGATAGAAAAAGAAAACACTTGGAAAATGAAAATAATAAATTTTCTATTCAAATATACAAATATATTTTGTGCTTTTTCTTTCAGTCTATTATTCTATACATTCAGAGGGATAGCTATAGCATTTATATATGTGGGATATATTGTTATTGCTTTATAAGCTTTTTTCAGTTAATATTTTTTCATGTAATTAGAACTAGAAAGATCTTTAATTTTTTTAACTTTTATATTAGACTATAACTGATTAACAATATTGTGATAATTTCAGGTAGACAGCAAAGGGATTCAGCCATACACGTACATATATCTATTTTCCCCCAAACTGCCCTCCCATCCAGGCTGCCACATGATATTCAGCGGAGTTCCCTGTGCTGTACAGAAGGTCCTTGTTTAAAACTAGAAAAACCTTTTTAATGTCTACATGATAATATTCTACAGTATGGTTAAAACATTGTTTATCCAGACTCGCATGGTTAGCCTTTAAGTTATTGCCAGTTTTTTGCTATTATAAATAATGTTGTGATTAAAAAAATAAATAAAAATAAAAAGCAGAGACATTTCTTTGCCAACAAAAGTTCATCTAGTCAAAACTATGGTTTTTCCAGTAGTCATGTATGGATGTGAGAGTTGGACTATAAAGAAAGCTGAGTGCCGAAGAACTGATGCTTTTGAATTGTGGTGTTGGAGAAGACTCTTGAGAGTCCCTTGGACTGCAAAGAGATCAAACCAGACAATCCTAAAGGAAATCAACCCTGAATACTCATCGGAAGGACTGATGCCAAAGCTGAAACTCTGATACTCTGGCCACCTGATGTGAAGAACTGACTCATTTGAAAAGACCCTGATGCTGGGAAAGATTGAAGGTGGGAGGAGAAGGGGACGACAGAGGATGAGATGGTTGGATGGCATCACTGACTTGATGGACATGAGTTTGAGTAAGCTCCAGGAGTTGGTGACAGACAGGGAAGCCTGGCGTGCTGCAGTCCATAGGGTTGCAAAGAGTCAGACACAACTCAGCGACTCAACTGAACCAAACTGAACTGCCCTTGGCAAACTGCAGCCTCTAGGGGAAGCCAAAGACTCCTCCTCGTTTCACTCAGCAAGGAAGAGCTCTGATTCTGTGAAGGACAAAATGGAAACTTCAAAGACTTAAAAATGAGGCCAGGTAGCTGGGTGGAAAATGATCTCTTCATTTGGACCATCTCTCTTCCATGCAGTGTTTTATCCTGTATCATCCCCTGCTCCCACAGCCCCCCTGCCCTCCCCTCTCTCCCCTTCTCCAGCTTCTCTCAAGACCTGAGAGATTTTACCTTGCTTAGAAGCTACAGCCTCGTGGTTTCATGGGTGCAAGTAGAAAACGCAAGGCTCCTAGGTCCGACACAAAGGACTCTCACACTCCCAGCGGCAGCGTCACTCGGGTGTGAGCACGTGTGCTGACCCGGAAGGACTGGAGCCGGCAGCTACAGCCCACCTCTGGCCTCAGTGTTGTGGCAAACGAAGAGCAGCCCAGCTCAGGGAAGGAGCCCACATCCACATCTGGAGACCACGCTTCCCTGGTGGCTCAGTGGCGAAGAAGTCGCCAATGCTGGTGACTCTAGGTGGGGAAAGATCCCCTGGAAAAGCAAATGGCAACCCACTCCAGTATTTCTGCCTGGGAAACCCCACAGACAGAGGAGCCTGGTGGGTTATAGTCCATGGGGTCACAAAGAGTTGGACATGACTTAGTGACCAAAAACAACAACAAATCAAGAGTGTACAGGCCTAATCAGCAGATGAATGGATAAGGAAGCTGTGGTACATATACACCATGGAATATTACTCAGCCATTAAAAAGAATTCATTTGAATCAGTTCTAATGAGATGGATGAAATTGGAGCCCATTATACAGAGTGAAGTAAGCCAGAAAGATAAAGAACATTACAGTATACTAACACATATATATGGAATCTAGAAAGATGGTAATGATAACCCTATATGCAAAACAGAAAAAGAGACACAGAAGTACAGAACAGACTTTTGGACTCTGTGGGAGAAGGTGAGGGTGGGATGTTTCAAGAGAATAGCATTGAAGCATGTATATTATCTATAGTGAAAAAGATCACCAGCCCAGGTTGGATGCATGAGACAAGCGCTTGGGCCTGGTGCATTGGGAAGACCCAGAGGGATTGTGTAGTGAGGGAGGTGGGAGGGAGAATCGGGATGGGAAATACATGTAAATCCATGGCTGATTCATGTCAATGTATGACAAAACCCACTACAATATTGTAAAGTAATTAACCTCCAACTAATAAAAATAAATGAAAAAAAAAAAGAGTGTACAGGTCTATAGCAGGGGTAGACAAATTATGTTCTTATAGAGCAAGGAATGGTGAGTTAAGAATTTTTTTTTTTTACATTGAAAAAGGGTTACAATAAAGAAGAAAATGTAACAGAAACTATAAGTAGCCCCAAAAGCCTAGCGTATTTACCGTCTGGCCCATCACAGAAAAGGTTTGCTGACCCCTGGTCTATGGCATCCTCTGTTCTTGTGGACTTATGGGGCTGGGGGTGGCCATTTGGCAAACAGGATTCAGGGCTCTCTGTCTCACCCCTCCTTCTTACTCCATCAGAGCTACAAAAGGCAGGCCTAATGGGGCAAGTGCCTTATGAAGTTATCTTGGTCTTTGACTATCACATTCCCATTCCCATTCCCAATATCCCCAGAGGCAGGAGGAGAGCCCGAGATGAAGGCTCACTGTCGCATCAACATTTGCGCAGCAAGGGTGTTCTGACCAGCATGCGGCTGGTGCGGTTGCTTTCCAATAGCTACCACCCAGCCCTCCAGAGGACGCCTCAGACTCTTCTGGGAAACCTCTTCTTTCCTACCAACCAAATTATTTCTCCACAAACCAACACCACTATTTCACCAGCCTAGGTATTTCACTACCTGGAAAACTGATCCACCTGATACCTTCGTTCTTAAGTCCCCGAGCCTCCACGTGCCGTTGTCACCAGGACACGTTTCCAAGCAGTATCAGCATTGTCTGGTAGCTTTTTGGTAAGTGGTTCCACAAAAAGGAACTGATTACAAACATTATTATCGCCAACCTTCAGTCAACACAGGATTTACCTAAACTCTGGCTCATTGGGCAATGGTTTGATACAGGTGATGGATCCCCCTGCTGGGGCTTATCTGTTTTGTTCTATCTTCTTTGATCCAGCAGTTCTCTCAGCTTAAGAAACAAAATCCTAACTGACAAGCCTGGAATAAAATACATCTATTTAAGATTTTGTAATACCCCTAATCCTAGTCTGTCACCACCCTGCCACTATTTTCAGCCAACAACTAAGACAGTTCCTCTGGCAATTACATTAAGTTGAGATGCTAAGTACAGTGCACTAGTCACAGAGATCTGGGCCACTCTTGTCACACCAGTGAATTGGAATGACAACCATCATATTGCCGCAGTAAGTTCGAGAATCAGAATGCTTCTAAATGGAACCGCTAGCTGAATCTTACCACCTACTAACCAGACACCTTTCCTGCATTAATTCATTTTTAATGTACATTCAGAATTCTCACTTAAACAGTATACTGGGACAACTCTTTCATCTCATCGACCTTGTACAATAAAATGCATTTTATGTTTCTCTTTCATTAAGTTTTTCTTTCACACAGTTGGTAGAACTGACATAAGAACCCTATGAAGTCAGCAAGAATTTAAATAACAGTTCATTAATTAATAGTGGAAAACAGGGGGAAGCTTGCTACAGTACTTACTGTTACACTAGCACCAAAAGGGTTTCTCAAGATTTACTTTACACCAGAAGAATTAATGAAGCACTGATGTCTAGAGGGTAGACTCAATCACAAAGGAGCAGAACAGGGGAATTTCTCCTCAGGGTTAAATTTGTTACTGGAGCAGCCCCGGCACATCTTTCAGAACTGCTAAAACCCCCAGAAGCTCTCCCATCAGAAAGCTTCCATGAGCCTCTTAACCTTCTCCATCAGAAGGCAGACAGACTGAAAATCACAATCATACAAAACTAACCAAACTAATCACATGGACCATAGCCTTGTCTAACTCAATGAAACTATGAGCCATGCAATGTAGGGCCACCCAAGACGGATGGATCATGGTGGAGAGTTCTGACAAAATATGGTCCACTGGAGAAGGGAATGGCAAACCACTTCACTATTCTTGCCTTGAGAACCCCATGAACAGTATGAAAAGGCAAAAACATAGGACACTGAAAGATGAACTCCCTAGGTCGGTAGGTGCCCAATATGCTACTAGAGATCAGTGGAAAAACAACTCCAGAAAGAATGAAGGGATGGAGCCAAAGCAAACATGACACCCAGTTGTGGATGTGACTGGTGATGGAAGCAAAGCCCGATGCTGTAAAGAGCAATATTGCACAGGAATCTGGAATGTTAGGTCCATGAATCAAGGCAAATTGGAAGTGGTCAAACAGGAGATGGCAAGAGTGAACATCAACATTTTAGGAATCAGCGAACTAAAATGGACTGGAATGGGTGAATTTAACTCAGATGTCCATGATATCTACTACTGTGGGCAGGAATCCCTTAGAAGAAATGGAGTATCCATCATGGTCAACAAAAGAGTCCAAAATGCAGTTCAAGTCAGTTCAGTTGCTCAGTCGTGTCTGACTCTTTGCGACCCCATGAACTGCAACACGCCAGGCCTCCCTGTCCATCACCAACTCCTGGAGTTTACCCAAACCCATGTCCACTGAGTCAGTGATGCCATCTAACCATCTCATCCTCTGTCATCCCCTTCTCCTCCTGCCTTCAATCTTTCCCAACATCAGGGTCTTTTCAAATGGGTCAGCGTTTTGCATCAGGTGACCAAAATACTGGAGTAATACTGATGCTTCAGCATCAGTCCTTCCAGTGAACACCCAGGACTGATTTCCCTTAGGATGGACTGGTTGGATCTCCTTGCAGTCCAAGAGACTCTCAAGAGTCTTCTCCAACTCCACAGTCTAAAAGCATCAATTCTTCAGTGCTCAGCTTTCTTTATGGTCCAACTCTCGCATTCAGACATGACTACTGGAAAAACCATAGCCTTGACTAGACGGACATTTGTTGACAAAGTAATGTCTCTGCTTTTTAACATGCTGCCTAGGTTGGCCATAACTTTTCTTCCAAGGAGTAAGCGTCTTCTAATTTCATGGCTGCAATCACCATCTGCAGTGATTTTGGAGCCCAAAAATAAAGTCAGCCACTGTTTACACTGTTTCCCCATCCATTTGCCATAAAGTGATGGGACCAGATGCCATGATCTTTGTCTTCTGAATGTTGAGCTTTAAGTCAACTTCTTCACCCTCCTCTTTCACTTTCATCAAGATGCTCTTTAGTTCTTCTTCACTTTCTGCCATAAGGGTGGTATCGTCTGCATATCTGAGGTTACTGATATTTCTCCTGGTCATCTTGATTTCAGCTTGTGCTTCATCCAGCCCAGCGTTTCTCATGATGTACTCTGCATATAAGTTAAATAAGCAGGGTGACAATATACAGCCTTGCAGCTGCTGCTGCTGCTGCTAAGTCGCTTCAGTCGTGTCCAACTCTGTGCGACCCCATGAAAGGCAGCCCACCAGGCTCCCCTGTCCCTGAGATTCTCCAGGCAAGAACATTGGAGTGGGTTGCCATTTCCTTCTCCAAAGTATGAAAGTGAAAAGTGAAAGTGAACTTGCTCAGTCATGTTCTACTCCTAGTGATCCCATGGACTGCAGTCTACCAGGCTCCTCCGTCCAAGGGATTTTCCAGGCAAGAGTACTGGAGTGGGTTGCCATTGCCTTCTCCTATGCAGCCTTGACATACTCCTTTTCCTACTTGGAACCAGTCTGTTTTTCCATGTCCAGTACTTGGATGCAATCTCAAAAACAACAGAATGATCTCTGTTCATTTCCAAGGCAAACTATTCAACATCAGGGTAATCCAAGTCTATGCCCCAACCAGTAAGGCTGAAGAAGCTGAAGTTGAATGGTTCTATGAAGATCTACAAGACCTTCTACAGCTAACACCTAAAAAAGATGTCCTTTTCATTATAGGGGACTGGAATGCAAAAATAGAAAGTCAAGAAACACCTGGAATAACAGGCAAATTTGACCTTGGAGTACAGAATGAAGCAGGGCAAAGGCTAACAGAGTTTTCCAAGAGAACACACTGGTCATAGCAAACACCCTCTTCCAACAACACAAGAGAAGACTCTACACATAGGCATCACCAGATGGTCAATACCGAAATCAGATTGATTATATTCTTTGAAGCCAAAGGTGGAGAAGCTCTATACAGTCAGCAAAAACAAGACTGGGAGCTGACTGTGGCTCAGATCATGAACTTCTTATTGCCAAATTCAGACTTAAATTGAAGAAAGTAGAGAAGACCACTAGATCATTCAGGTATAACCTAAATCAAATACCTTACGATTATACAGTGGAAGTGATAAATAGATTCTAGGGACTAGATCTGATAGACAGAGTGCCTGATGAACTATGGACAGAGGTTCATGACACTGTAGAGGAGACAGGGATCAAGACCATCCCCAAGAAAAACATATGCAAAAAGGCAAAATGGTTGTCTGAGGAGGCCTTACAAATAGCTGTGAAAAGAAGAGAAGTGAAAAGGAAAGGATAAAAGGAAAGTTATGCCCATTTGAGTGCAGAGTTCCAAAGAATAGCAAGGAGAGATAAGAAAGCCTTCCTCAATGATCAGTGCAAAGAAATAGAGGAAAACAACAGAATGGGAAAGACTAGAGATCTCTTCAAGAAAATTAGAGATACCAAGGGAACATTTCATGCAAAGATGGGCTCAAGAGGGACAGAAATGGTATGGACCTAAGAGAACCAGAAGATATTAAGAAGAGGTGGCAAGAATACACAGAAGAACTATACAAAAAAAATCTTCATGACCCAGATAATCACAGAGGTGTGATCACTCACCTAGAGCCAGACATCCTGGAATGCAAAGTCAAGTGGGCCTTATGAAACATCACTACAAACAAAGCTAGTGGAGGTGATGGAATTCCAGTTGAGCTATTTCAAATCCTAAAAGATGATGCCATGAAAGTGCTGCACTCAACATGCCAGCAAATTTGGAAAACTCAGCAGTGGCCACAGGACTGGAAAAGATCAGTTATCATTCCAATCCCAAAGAAAGGCAATGCCAAAAAATGTTCAAACTACCTCACAATTGCACTCATCTCACACACTAGTAAAGTAATGCTCAAAATTCTCCAAGCCAGGCTTCAGCAGTATGTGAACTGTGAACTTCCAGATGTTCAAGCTAGTTTTAGAAAAGGCAGAGGAACCAGAGATCAAATTGCCAACATTTGCTGGATCATTGAAAAACCAGGAGAGTTCCAGAATAACATCTGCTTTATTGACTATGTCAAAGCCTTTGACTGTGTGGATCACCACAAACTGTGGAAAATTCTTAAAGAGATGGGAATACCAGACCACCTGACCTGCCTCTTGAGAAGTCTGTATGCAGGTCAGGAAACAACAGTTAGAACTGGA
Source organism: Muntiacus reevesi (assembly GCF_963930625.1). Taxonomy (NCBI): domain Eukaryota; kingdom Metazoa; phylum Chordata; class Mammalia; order Artiodactyla; family Cervidae; genus Muntiacus; species Muntiacus reevesi. Next base: position 7,605,890 of record NC_089255.1, on the reverse strand, counting down.
CATGGAACAACTGACGGATTCCAAAGAGGAAAAGGAGTGCGTCAAGGCTGTATATTGTCACCCTGCTTATTTAACTTATATGCAGAGTACATCATGTCAAATGCCGGGCTGGAAGAAGCACAAGCTGGAATCAAGATGGCCGGGAGAAATATCAATAACGTCAGATACGTAGATGACACCACCCTTATGGCAGAAAGTGAAGAAGAACTAAAGAGCCTCTTGATGAAAGTGAAAGAGAAGAGTGAAAAGGTTGGCTTAAAGCTCAACATTCAGAAAACTAAGATCATGGCATCTGGTCCCATCACTTCATAGCAACCAAATGGGAAAACAGTGGCTGACTTTATCTTTTGGGGCTCCAAAATCACTGCAGATGGTGATTGCAGCCATGAAATTAAAAGACACTTACTCCTTGGAAGAAAAGTTATGACCAACCCAGAAAGCATATTAAAAAGCAGAGATATTACTTTGCCAACAAAAGTCCGTCTAGTCAAGGCTATGGTTTTTCCAGTAGTCATGTATGGATGTGAGAGTTGGACTATAAAGAAAGATGAGTGCCGAATAATTGATGCTTTTGAACTGTGGTGTTGGAGAAGACTCTTGAGAGTCCCTTGGACTGCAAGGACATCCAACTAGTCCATCCTAAAGGAGATCAGTCCTGGGTGTTCACTGGAAGGACTGATGCTGAAACTGAAACTCCAATACTTTGGCCATCTGATGTGAAGTACTGACTCATTTGAAAAGACCCTGATGCTGGGAAAGATTGAAGGTGGGAGGAGAAGGGGACGACAGAGGATGATATGGGTGTATGGTATCACCAACTCAATGGACATGGGTTGGAGTAAACTCTAGGAGTTGGTGATGGACAGGGAGGCCTGGTGTGCTGCAGTCCATGGGTTCACAAAGAGTCAGACCTGACTGAGTGACTGAACTGAACTTAACTGAAAACCCCAGAGCCAACATAGTTTCAGGAGAGGGAGATTGTTTTATATTTTATGAGACAATCTGTTGAGAACCGTTGTTCTCTGAACTTCACAGTGCCCACTTATTAGAATATAATTTAGGAGAGAGGTGAGGTCTGATGAGGAAGGGAAGATATATTCACCCTAAGACAACAAGAAAGCTAGGGAGCAGCTGGCAGAGCGAGAGGGCTTAAGAAAGAGTGTGAAGAGAAACAGCCACCTCCTAGGGCGGACCTGTGGATGAGCACTAGGCTTCGGTCCGAGAGATCTGTTAGCCTCCATGACACCAGTTCAAAAGGAGATGAGGAATTCAGGAATACGTTTTTACATAATTACTCCTTATGGATCTAGAGCACACGAGCATTTCTAACAAATTATGGTCTCTTCTATACTTTCTGCTTTTTTTGCCTGCCTGCTTTTGTTTCTGGCCAATGTGATTACAGGAGTTTTACCCATTATTGATGACCTGTATCCAAGGTGGAGAATGGGGACCCGTGGTGAGTAGTTGTGGTAGCCAGGAGGGGTCTGGTAGTTGGGTGAGCAAGGGAGTGAGTCTGCTAAAGCAGGATGGGGGGGTGTTCAGGGACATGGGGTGTAGAGTCCTTGTGGTCAGGGGGAGCCAAAAAAGGCTGCACTGGCAGGGATCCTCTAGTGAAGGGCAGTCAGATCTAGGAGTAAGAACTCTGAGCCCAAGGATTTTGATTCTACCTAGAAGAACCCCATGCTTCATATGCAGGGTCAGGAAGCCCAGGGGCACTGGGAGCATTTACTCAGGAAACTTAGGGACTCTTTTACCAATATGTCCTACCAAGACTTATTGTCATCCATTTCAAGTAGAAAGCAATTAGAGGATATGTAATGGGTGTGTGACATCACCGACTCAATGGACATGAATTTGAGCAAACTCCGAGAGATGGTAAAGGACAAGGAAGCCTGGCGTGCTTCAGTCCACAGGGTCGCAAAGAGTCAGATGCAACTTAGCTACTGAACAACAACATATCATCATCACGTAAATTTTAAGAACGGGCCTGGACACCATGAATGTGGATTCCATGGATTCTGCCTCAAACGTAAAGCAGTTTTCTCTGTCCCACAGTGACTTCTTATTTTTCCTCTATCATTTTAGGACCCAAAAGTGGTGTGAAGTGCATCCTCTAGGTTAGAATTTTTTTTTTTAAGCCTAGGAATGACTCTGTCAATAAAGACTCTGGCTCCAACTCCTGGGCCTAAAGACTCTTCACCACCAGCCACTCAATGGATGGCTGCATGCCTTCTAGCCAGATGACACTTATTAGCCATTTGATCTTGGACAGACTAATTAACCTTTCTGGGAATCAGTTTCATTGTCTGTAAAACAGGGATAACAATGGTACATTCCTCACTAATAAGATAAAACCATGTAAAACTTATAAACTGCTCAGAATGATTTCTGGTGCATAGTAAAACCTATGGCATCCAGTACCATCACTTTATGGCAGATAGATGGGGACAAAGTGGAAACAGTGACAGATTTTATTTTCTTGGGCTCCAAAATCACTGCAGGTGGTGACTGCAGCCATGAAATTAAAAGACAGTTGCTTCTTAGAAGAAAAGCTATGACAAATCTAGACAGTATATTAAAAAGCAGAGACATCACTTTGCCAACAAAGTTTTGTGTAGTTATGTAGTCAAAGTTCCAGTAGTCAAGCTTAGACATGAGAGTTGGACCATAAAAAAGCACCGAAGAATTGATGCTTTCTAACTGTGGTGCCAGAGAAGACTCTTGAGAGTCCCTTGGACAGTAAGAAGATCAAACCAGTTAATCCTAAAGGAAATCAACCCTGAATATTCAGTGGAAGGACTGATGCTGAAGCTGAAACTCCAATACTTTGGCCACTCGATATGAAGAACTGACTCATTTGAAAAGACCCTGATGCTGGGAAAGGTTGAGGGCAGGAGGAGAAGGAGGTGACAGAAGATGAGCTGGTTGGATGGCATCATCAATTCAATGGATATGAGTTTGAGCAAGCTCCCAACAACTATTGGGAGATAGTGAAGGACAGGGAAGCCTGGGGTGCTGCAGTCTATGGGGTCACAAAGAGTTGGACATGACTTATCGACTCAATGACAACAACAAAACCTATGCAAGTATTCGCCACTATTATTACCTGGGTTTTCCCATTTGGAAAGGCACGCTAATGCTGTCTTCCTCTAGCTCACAAAAATAATATAAATGCATGCACTCAACTCTGCAAGTCATGGCAACTTGGGGCTTTTCCCTTTACACTAATCAGTCACATTCAAGGCCACCAAGATACAAGGTCTAGGAGGATACAGAGGTGGAAAGGACATGAGATACAGAGTCAAATTACTCATTTTCCAGATGAAAAACTTGGCCCAAACTTGTGATGGTCTTAAAGTTAGTTAGGTAATAGGACTAGAATTCCATAAAGTAAACTTGCTAGGTTCTGAAGGTACAGGTTCACATGCCAATATTAGGGGCCTACTGTGTCAGTATTACCTTTGTTTATTTGCTAATAAAACAGACTTAGCAGCCCAGTCTGTTTTTCTTTTCAGTAATATAATCAAATGTGAAAATGTCTTAAGCTCTGCAGAAGAGGTTACATGTAATTATGGGCTTCCCAGGTAGCACTAGTGGTAAAGATTATGCTTCTCAATGCAGGAGATGAAGGAGATGCAAGAGACAGGAGTTCAACCCCTGGGTCAGGAGGAACCCCTGGAGTACGGAATGGCAACCCACTCAAATATTCTTGCCTGGAGAATTCCATGGACAGAGGAGCCTGGCAGGCTGCAGTCCAGGGAGCCACAGAGTCAGACAAGACTGAGTGACTAACCACACACACACGCAGGGCTGGCTGAGGGCTGGGCCTGACGGTGCTGCACGCTCATGCACGCGCCTTAACTTCCTGCCAGCGTTCTAATTTTGCATCATGTCCATCAAGTAGAGAGACCTTCTGTGTCATGGCACTTCAGGTCCAAGCATGCCCTTTTAGAAGAACCTTTCAACTGGCAAGCTTAACTCTTGAGTATTGCACTCTATATAAGTGGGCAAAGAGCCCTGCTGCAGACAGCTTGGCCAGCGGTGTACACAACAATGAGTCTGTTGAACAGGGGCTCTGTTGTTAGTCAGCGTAAATCTAAAAGATTGCTGCCATCTCATGGAAGGAACATAAACGTGGGCCCACACACTGCTAATTCCAAAACTTGAAAGTGAGGGGCAAATAACCAGTGAAGCATTTTCCGAGGCAGCATTTAATAGGTGCAGCTGTCTAACGGTTGGACCCCTCCTCATAGATACCTGCAGGATTTACTTACCATAATATCACATGATGACTACTACAAAGGCGCCTTTTATTTTAACTTGTTGCAAGCTCCATTCCTTCTATTACTGTACAATCAGATCTGGGCTAAGTAAAGAGATTTAACTACTCAAATATGGGTTTGTTGGTTCTAATTACAAACTTGGAATTAAGAAACCCAGTTTCCACTTTCTTCCTCTTCCCTGCCTTTAAAAGGTTTTGGATATAGGGATGGGGAATACATGTAAATCCATGGCTGATTCATGTCAATGTATGACAAAAACCACTACAATATTGTAAAGTAATTAGCCTCCAACTAATAAAAATAAATGGAAAAAAAAAGACAATATGAAACATGATTAAAAAATAAAGGTAGTTGCCAAAGAGGAAAAAAAAAAAAAGGCTTTGGAATCACCTCAGATGCCACAGTGCAGAGATGTGGAACACTGCTGTGTCACCTGTGAGGTCAAATGACAAAAATTTCCTTTACTTTGAAAAAAAAAAATGCCTAAAGCCCTGAGGGTATTCACACCCTTATCACTTATCTTCATTTCTATTCTGGGCCTGATATGAACCCAAGATACCGCAGGGCATCAACAATATCAGTAGACTCAGGGAGAACAGTGGGCTTGAGGCCCTGGGGTTAGCTAGGGACAGGTGGAGATTTTAGGTTACCACCCCCGACTCCCATCCCCTGCCCCAGTCCTCCAATTTTTCTTTCTGGCCACACGCAGTTCTGACCTTGGCTTTGATCCTTGGCACATCTCTGCACAGTGCTCACTCTCCTGGTCTGGGTGTGCAGAACAGCTTCTACCTCTGATCGGGAATCCTTTCTACCCCAGTCTGCCCTGCGGCCCATCCGCACGCCCCCCGGCTCAGCGCAGGTGCTCCCAGTTCCGGAATCTACTCAGCTACTGACATGGTCTTTCTGAGTTTGGTCTTAACAAAAACCCAACAAATCAAAAAACCCCAGCTCGACAGATACTACTCAGCCTATTCAGCAATAAATAGGAACATATGATTAAAACATGAAACCACTGAGGAGGGGATCAATCTCAAAAAGTTACAGACTGTAAGATTCCCTTTCTAAAATATTCTCAAAATGACACCATCAGAGATGGAGCACCGTGGTTGCTGGTGGTGAGGGCTAGGGAGACGGTGTGGCTATAAGGGATATAGGAGTAACGTGAGGCGATCTCTTTGTGGTGATGAAACAGGTCTGGACCCTGGTTGTGTGGGGAGCTTATATAAATCCACATATGTAGTAAAATTTCTCAGTGCGTGCTAAGTTGCTTCAGTCGTGTCTGACTCTTTGTGACCCTATGGAGTGTAGCCCGCCAGGCTCCTCTGTCCGTGGGATTCTCCAGGCAAGAATACTGGAGTGGGTTGTCACGAACTCCTTCAGGGGATCTTCCCCACCCAGGGATTGAACCTGCGTCTCTTACGTCTCCCACATTGGCAGGCGGGTTCTTTACTGCCAGCACGACCTGGGAAGCCCAAATTTCTTAGAACTATTCCCAATTCTCCCCCATCCCACCACTACCACAAAAAACAAAAGAGAGAGAGAGAGAGAAAGAGAGAGAGAGAGAGAGAAAGAGAGAAGATGTTTAAAAAAAAAAAGCAGAAATCCAAAAAAGGTCTGTCTTTGAGTTAGTACCACACCAATATCAATTTCCTTAAATATATTTTGTTCTTATAAGGCTTTGTAAACTATTTTGTAGGTTTTGTAAGATATTATCCTTGAGAGAAGCTAGGTGAAGGGTAAATAGGAGCTCCGTGTACTATTTGTACGATTTTTGCAACTTCTTACAAGTCTTAAACTATTTAAAAAACATATATACAACTCCTCAATTGTCAGGTCATGAGTTCTATCCCCAGCAACAGAAAGGACAAAAAAAAATGACAAGCAGAGTGTCAAAATCATACCTCAGTTGTGTGGCATTCTTAATGAAAATACCATATGGAATTTAGTGTCCAGTTGAAGAGACTTGGTATTTAAAAACACAAAACAAAACTGGGTAAGTCACATAATTTAACCAGTGATTTGTCTTTAGCAAGCAGCGAAACAATGGACACATAAAGTCAAGGTGACAGCAAACACTTGCATTACTCAAATCTGGTTGGCTTTTCTTCCATCAGTTATTTGCTACCACAGAGCCCTTGTTCCACAGTGCAGATCATAAACACCTCCCTGACATGAACTGCACTCCCTAACACACGTATCCTATGTGTATCTTTCCCAACACCACCAAGCAACGAACAATTCTGACACTGTCCACCCGGGGACAGCATCAACCCCATGGTCCTACGACTCATCCCCTCCATTTCAGACCCATATCACTGGGTTCTGTCACCTGTGCTTCTGACCAACGGGCTATTCAGGTTCCCACGGCCCCTTCCTAGGGTTCAATTAATGTGCAAGAGAGGCTCACCAGGCTCAGAGATACATTTCACTAACTAGATTCACCCGTCTATTATAAAACGAACAGGAAGGTTATTATAAAGTAACGGGTTATGATAAAGTAACCCGTTTATTACTCAGGAACAGGCAGATGGAAGGGAGGAATAAATAGGGCAAGGCATGGGAAAGGGTCTAATCTTACCAAGCAAGCGGACAATTTCCCAAGCAACCTGACATGCCTATTCTTTTTAGAAAAGAGCTTTATTGACACATAACTCATATACAATCCAATTCTCCCATTTAGAACATAAAATTCAATGTTTATTTTATTCACGGATATACACGCTCACCATACAGTAGCACATTTCATCACCTCAAAAAGAAACTCCGTACCCTTTAGCTCTCCTCACTGGTAACCAGTAGTTTTATTTCTATAGCTGTTAAGTCTGTTTCTACATTGCTAATACACAGAAGAGCTATACAAAAAAGGTCCTCATGACCCAGATAACCACGACAGTGTGATCACTCACCTAGAGCCAGACATCCTGGAAAGCGAAGTCAAATGGGCCTTAGGAAACATCACTATGAACAAAGCTAGTGGAGGTGATGGAATTCCAATTGAGCTATTCCAAATCCTAAAAGATGATGCCGTGAAAGTGCTGCACTCAACATGCCAGCAAATTTGGAAAACTCAGCAGTGGCCATGGGACTGGAAAAGGTCAGTTTTCATTCCAATGCCAAAGAAAGCTCAAACTACTGCACAATTCTACTCATATCACACTCTAGCAAAGTAACGCTCAAAATTCTCCAAGCCAGGCTTCAACAGTATGTGAACCATGAACTTCCAGATGTTCAAGCTGGTTTTAGAAAGGACAGAGGAACCAGAGGTCAAATTGCCAACATCCGGTGGACCATCAAAAAAGCAAGAGAGTTCCAGGAAAACAACTATTTCTGCTTTATTGACTATGCCAAAGTCTTTGACTGTGTGGATCACCACAAACTGTGAAAATTCTTAGAGAGATAGAATACCAGACCACTCAACATGCCTCCTGAGAAATCTATATGTGGGTAAAGAAGCAACAATTAGAACCGGACATGGAACAGGGGACTGATTCCAATTTGGGAAAGGAGTACGTCAAGACTGTATATTGTTACCTTGCTTATTTAACTTAAATGCAGGGCACAACATGTGAAATGCCGGGCTGGATGAAGCACAAGCTGGAATCAAGATTGCTGGGAGAAATATCAATAACCTCAGATATGCGGATGATACCACGCTTATGGCAGAAAGTGAAGAAGAACTGAAGAGACTCTTGATGAAAGTGAAAGAGAAGAGTAAAAAAGCTGGCTTAAAACCAACATTCAGAAAACTAAGATCATGGCATCTGGTCCCATCACTTCATGGCAAACAGACGGGGAAACAATGGAAACAGTGAGAGACTTTATTTTTGGGGGCTCCAAAATCACTGTGGACAGTGACTGCAGCCATGAAATTGAAAGATGCTTGCTTCTTGGAAGAAAAGCTATAACAAACCTAGCAGCATACTAAAAAGCTGAGACATTACTTTGTTGACAAATGTCCATATTTTTTCCAGTAGTCATGTATGGATGTGAGAGCTGGACTATAAATAAAGCTGAGCACCAAAGAATTGATGCTTTCAAATTGCAGTGCTGGAGAAGACTCTTGAGAGTTCCTTGGACTGCAAGGAGATCCAACCAGTTAATCCTAAAGGAAATCAATCCTGAATATTCATTGGAAGGACTGATGCTGAAGCTGAAACCCCAATACTTTGGCTAACTGATGCGAAGAGCCGACTCATTGGAAAAGACCCTGATGCTGGGAAAGATTGAAGGCAGGAGGAGAAGGGGATGACAGAGGATGAGATGGTTGGATAGCATCACCAACTTGATGGATATGAGTTTGAGCGAGCTCCGGGAGATGGTGAAGGACAAGGAAGCCTGGCGTGCTGCAGTCCATGGGGTTGCAGAGTCAACCACGATTGAGCGACTGAATTGATACATATTCACATTTCATTTTTTAGATTCCACATATAGGTTATATTATACAGAATCTGTCATTCACTGTCTGCCTTATTTCAACAAGCATAGTATTCTCTAGGCCTGTCCACATTGCTGCACATCACAATATTTCATTCTTTTTTCTGGCTGAGTAATATTCCACTGTCTATATACACCAAATCTTCTTTATCCATTGGTTTGTTGATGAACACTTGGGTTGCTTCCATTTCTTGGCTTTATAAATAATGCATCCCGGTGTTGCATGTACCTTTTTGAAGGTACATTTACCTTCATGTACTGGGATGCATGTACCTTTTTGAATTAGTCTTTTCTTTTTTTATATATGTATATCCAGAAGTTGAATTCCTGGATCATATGGCAGCTCTGTTTTTAGTTTTTTGAGGAATCTGCATGTTCTTTCTCCACAGTGGCTACACCAATTTACATTCCCACCATCACTATACGAGCGTTCTCTTTTCTCCACATCCTTGGCAAAATTTGTTATTTGTAGACATTTTGATGATAACCATTCTGACAGGTGTGAAGTGATATTTCATTGTTGTTTTGATTTGCATTTATCTAGTAGTTAGTGATCTTGAGCATCTTTTCATGTGTCTGATATTCATCCATAAATCTTGGAAAAATGACTATTCAGGTCTTCTGCCCATCTTTTGATTCGGTTATTTGTTTTGTGGATAGTGAGCTATATAAGGTGTTTATATATGTTGGATATTAGTCCCTTGTCAGTAATAACATTTGTAACTATTTTCTTCTATTTCATATATTTGTCTTTGTTTTTTTTTTTTTTTGATGATTATTTCCTTTGCTGCAGAAGCTTTTGAGTTTAATTATATCTAATTTATTTTTGCTTTTATTTCTTTTGCCTTAGGAAACAGATCTAGAAAAATAATGCTACAATTTATGTCAAAGAGGGTTTTACTTATGGTCTCTCCTAGGAGTTTTAAGGTTTCAGGTCTTACATTTAGATTTTAATCCATTTTGAGTTTATTTTTGTATATGGTAGGAGGAAATGTTCAAATATCATTTATTTTACATGTAGCTGTTCAGCTCACCACCACTTGAAGAGATTGCCTTTTCCACATTATGCATTTCTGCCTACTTTGCTATAGACTGACCACAGATGCATGAGTTTACTCCCAGCCTCTCTATTCTGTCCTGTTTATCTATATGTCTGTTTTTATGCCAGTATCATGCCATTTTGATTACTGTAGCTTTGTAGAATAGTCTGATAAGAAGTCAGCTGTCAATCTGGATCTTTTTCCTATAATTGAGCCTGACAATCTCTGCCTTTTGATTGTATTGTCTAATTCATAAATATTTAATGTCATAAATATAGCTAACTTTACTACTCTTTACTTTTTGTTTTCTATGTCTCCTGTCGTTTCTCTTGTATATTCCACCTTTATTACTTTCTTTGAATTAAGTTAATATATTCTAACATAACACTTAAACTTCTTTAATGATTTCTCACTATATTTTAAAAAATTATTCCCTTAGTGATTGCTCTCTTATAAGTGGTGAATCATATTTCTTTTGTTGCTTTCAAGAATTTTTCCTTCTCAAATATTTGCAAATTATATATCTGATAAAGGCTTAATATCCAAATTATATAAGGAATTTCTACAACTCAATAGCAAAAAAGAAAAAAACCAGAAATGATTAAAAACAGTTAAAAGAAGTGAGTAGATATTTCTCCATAAAGATATACAAATGCCCAAGAGGTACATGAAAAAATGCTTAACATCCCTATCATCAGGGCAAGGCAAATCAAAACCATAATGAGATATCTCACATCTATGAGGATGGCTATTATCAAAAATCAAAAGATAAATGCTGGTAAGAATGTGAAGAAAGGAAACCCTGCAACCATAATGGAAAACATTAAAAAATTTTTATTAAATTATTAAAATTAATTAAAAATTTTGTCACCCAAAATTTAAAAATGGAACTATCATATGACCCAGCAATCCTATTTCTGGGTGGTTTAGTTGCTAAGTCATGTCTGACTCTTTGTGACCCTATGAACTGTGTAGCCCGCCAGGCTCCTCTGTCCATGGGATTCTCCAGGCAAGAATACTGGCGTGGGTTGCCATTTCCTTCTCCATATTCTGGGTATATACCCTCAAGAACCAAAATCAGTATCTCTAAGAGATCTCTATACTCCCATGTTCATTGCAGTACTCCTTACAATAAAACAGGATACAACCTAAATATCCACTGATGGTGAATGGATTTTTTAAAATGTGGTACATACATACAACGGACTATTATTTAGCCTTAAAAAGGAAGACAAACTTGCTATTTGCAATGACACGGATAAACTTATAAGACATTATGCTAAATGAAAGAAGTCAGACACAGAAGAACAAATACTAAATGATCCCAGTTATATCAGGAGTAAAATACTCAAACTCAGCAGAGTAGATAAGTGCTGAGAAGCTGGGGCAAAGAGAATTGGGGAGGTGTTAGTGAAAGTACATAAATTCACTTATGCAAGATGAATAAGTCCTAGAGATCTACTCTTCAGCATGGTGCATATAGGAAATTATATTGTATTGCATACTTTAAAATGTGCTAAATTTGTCAGTGATGGGGAGGTGAATTTACTAGTACTGTTCTCCAGTACCAGGTGCTTTTCACACACACTCTGTAATTTTCACAACAACTCTTTAAGGTGACATTGTACTAACAACTGGCTGTAAGCTATTGCACTTGGCTGGTACAAGGACAGAAGAAACATTTCAGGGCACCTAAGGTCAGCTTTAAGAAATCCATGACTACTAGAAAGTCACTAAAACAGCTTGGAAGCTTCCACCTCACTTATTCTTATGTGCCTACTGACACCCCCAAATCAGGAACAGAGGACGAGAGGTTATGCAAAAGTGATAATCACAGTTAAGAAAAAAAGGAATCCTCAAGACAAAGGTATCATTTACTTTCTCTTTCCAGTAAACTGAAGCTCGGAGAGTTTAAGAAATACCCCAAAGTCACACAGCTCCTAAGCGTCAGATGTAAGATTCCAATGCATCTCTGCGTCAAAGCCTTTGTTCATCTCATGCCTCTTTCCTTCACATCCTGTCACTGCTGTTTGGTCACGCTATTATGTCTGACTCTTTGCGACTCCATGGACCGCAGCATGCCCGTCTTCCCTGTCCTTCACCATCTCCCGGAGCTTGCTCAAACTCATATCCACTGAGTTGGTGATGCCATCCAATCATCTCATCCTCTGTCGCCTCCTTCTCCTCCTGTCCTCAATATTTCCCAGCATCACAGTCTTTTCCAGTGAGTAAATTCTTAGCATCAAGTGGCCAAATTATTGGGGCTTCAGCATCAGTCCTTCCAGTGAATATCCAGGACTGAGTTTCTTTAGGATTAACTGGTTGGATCTCCTTGCAGTCCAAGGGACTCTCAAGAGTCTTCTCCAACACCACAGTTCAAAAGCATCAATTCTTAGGTGCTCACCCCTCTTTGTGGTCCAACTCTCACATCCATACGTGACTACCAGAAAACCATAGCTTTGACTATATGGATGTTTGTTGTTAAAGTAATGTCTCTGCTTTTTAATATTCTGTCTAGGTTTGTCATAGCTTTTCTTCCAAGGAGCAAGAGTCTTTTAATTTCATGACTCCAGTCACCACCTAATGGAACCATCTAATGCACCATCTAATGCATTCATGTCCTAATGGAAACATATAATGAGGCATCTTAACATGTGGTCTGGAAATCATCAGCAAAGCCTAAGGTTTCTTCTATTAAATCTTTCTAGTCCTGCCTTCAGAGCACTGTTCCTTCTGCTTAATCTTCCTGCTAGAGCATCTGGAACCAGTTAGGTGCTCTTCTCTGACACGTGTCTGTCTCCTTCTCTGGCCTGGAAGTGCCCCTAAAGCAAGGACCACATCTTTGTGACTCCAGAACCTGGTCTGGAGCCCGGCACAGAGAAGGCACTAGGTGTTTGCTAGATGACGGAGTAAAGAAAGGTAATTCATGTCATGAAGAGGGGTAAACAAAGCCCCAAGAGCTACGCCTTGGGGAAACCTTCTTTAGCAGACAGAGGGTGGAATGTGGGTTTCCCAGGTGGTGCTAGTGGTAAAGAACCCACCTGCAAATGCAGGAGACTTAAGAGATGCTGGCTTGATCCCTGGAGGAGATCATGGGAACCCACTCCAGTACTGCCTGGAGAATTCCCATGGACAGAGGAGCCTGGTGGGCTATAGTCCATGGGGTCACAAAGAGTTGGACATGACTGAAGCAATTTAGCATGTACAAGTAGAATGCAGGAGATGTTTTAGAGGAGCTGAGAGATGTTCAGGAGGATGCTGAGCTGCTGAGGTCACAGGAAGATACAGTTTCAGTAAGGATGGGACGGTCCACATTGTATTGGGTTCAGCTTTCCAACCAGTTCCCTTCCACCCACGCCAATCCATGTGATGAAAGGATGCTTCGCGAAAGAGGCCATGCACAGGAATTCCTCTCGGGCCCCAAGCTGGAGGAAGTGCTGGGGGTCTCTACCAAACAGGAGCGGCTCAGGATGCCTGGGGGGCCAGAGGAAGTACCTTCCTCACCCTGGAAGAACCTGGCAATCCCGTGGCCCTTCCTGGGCTTTCCCAAGGGCTCTGCAGTGACCCAGCCAGCAGGCGCCTCCACGTCACAGCTATAGAACTGATTTCTCTCTACGGGAGGGGGGCGGCAGCTCTAGCAGAACAATGCATTGCTTTGTGACCCTGAGAACATATGATCTGTGATCACACATGGTGTAAGACGTGCAGCAGGAATCTGCAGGGGCCACCATCACAGAACTCTTCACCACATCTCTGCCGAGGGCCCTGTATGATAAATGTAGTATGCCCGGGGCAGAGCGGGGCAGCAAACAAGAGGCTCCTTGACTCATCCAGCAGGAATCCAGTGGACAGATTCGTGGTGTGCAGTCTTAGAGGATCCTTTGGCTGAGTCAGTTCACCCCTAGGGATGGTCAACAGGTAGCTGCCTCTCCCCCTCTGCCCAGCTGCTCTGAGCAAGCCTCTACCATTTCATTACTGCTTTTTGACTGCTTAAATGGGAACAGTAAAGTTCACTTTACTGTTAAATCTACAGGTACCAGTAAGTGACACAGTTTTCAACCTGGAAATATAAATAAAATGAGATAGCAGCAAGCTAACCCAGTCTGCTCCTGGTTGGCCAATTTATCTCCTATAGACATTCCAGATATGATTATTGGCATGAGCTGATGCAGAAGTACTGGATAATGGCTACAAATTCACAATTATTTCCTTGCGGAAGATGAGTAATGTTTTTTCTGCTGCTCTACTCTATAGTATAATTATGTTATTAGCAGTATTATCCAAAACAAATAGACCACAGTACCTTATGAACAATTTTTAAACACTGATTTGTTTCCTTCTCTTTTAAAGCATACATTAAGATTCCATTTAGCAATTAATCTGACATCTGTTCTTTCCACTCTCCAGAATATTTTCTCTCTGCCATAGCCAACGTCCTTGGTCAGTTATCACCACCTACTCCATTCTGAAACCCCTCCTGCCCTGGGCCTCCAGGTAAGAGACTTTTCCTATCTTTCAAACCATTTATTTGATGCCTTTTCTCCTCTCCCCTCCTAAGCCCTCATGAAAAGTCTGCGCTAGCCCCTCTCTTCCTCATGCCCACTCCTCCAACACACAGTCCTTTCCGGTATGCTCTGCATCTCTGTTCAAAGATGTCTTCATTGCCCAACTCTAGGGCCAGCATCTGCATCAAGCCCCAGAACCTACTTCTAAACGCCTTCTTTTACAGTTTCTCCTCAGCAGCCTAGTTGGCATTTCAAAGTTGACGAAACTTCACTGGGTCCTGCTCACCTGCCAGACTCTGCTATGGGTAGTCTGTGAACTAGACACTCAGTTCTTGTACTTATAGTACAAATAACTAAAGTCATCTTCTTTCCCACACATGGGCTCCCCTCAACCTCCCCAACAACCCTAGAGCTCCAATTTGTTTAAAGCATCGCTTCGAACACAGCGCCTGGGCATGAAGCCTCAGTACCGTATGACATTCCCTTTCCCCGCTCCCACGGCTGGTGGGCTATAAAGGGTCAGAAATCCTCTTGAAAAGAGCCTCTCCCCTCTGGTCTCTCTGCCATCACCCACAGGTAGGCTCTCGACATGTACTGACTGCACAGTTTAAATGCATCTCAGCCACTCCTCAACCTACTCCTCAGTCCAAACACCCAGTCTCCTAAAGCAGAGTTTGTACCAGGTCACTTCTCTGCTCACATGTCCCCAGTTCCCCCAGCTCCCCCCATGGCAAATAAACTCCTGGAAACCTCTTCATGAACAGATAGGTCTCCAGCCACCTTTCCAAACGCTCCCCACTGTGTATGTTCCACTTCAACAAAACTGAACATTTAACTTCCGACACTCAGTCCAAGGTCTCCATGCCTCTGTGCCTTTGTTCAGCCCGTGCTCCCTCCCAGAGACAGTCTTTTTCCACTTGCATCTCTGTGAGCCCAAATTCTACCCACCATTCCAAGCCTGGCTCCGATACCACAGTCTCCTTAAGACTCTTCCCTATCCACGCCTCCCTCAAACAGGATTCATCTCTCAGTCCTCTGCTTCCTGTATCATTTTGATGTCTTGTGCCCTGGGTTTTGTCTGGTTGATCTTCATGTCTGCCATGATAGACGGCACAGTGCAACATCTTGGGAGGATCTAACATGTGATGGATAAGCCCCTGCACATGCTCTTTCTGGGTGAGAACTGCTAAATTTTGAAAGGGAGCATTCCACAAAGACATCTCTAATCTGTTAATTAGAAAAACAAAGAGAGAATGAAATAGACAGACAGAGGGCTCTGAAAAGCCAGCCGCCTCACATATACAATCTGCCTCCACTCCGGCATCTATGTTTATGGATGAACTGACTCCTATAGCAGGATTCTTTTCATCCCTGTTAGCAGTCTGGCTCACTCTTTCAGCTTTCAATCAGTTCTTCCGACACAGTAGTATTTTTTAATATTTTTGACTTAACTAGATTCTGCTGAGAGAACTAAGCTACTCCCAGAAAAACTATTAAATATTCTGTACTTAAGAGGGGGAAAAAATCTGCAGTCACATTATAAATTAATCACCATGACTCTGGCACTGAGAAACTATTTCTACGAGGCAGAGTCATGCTGTGCCCTGCACATCTGGTCCGTTCTGGGATGCGGAGCTGCAAACATGGTTAGGGACTGTCATGCCTCACACCATGCAGGAGAAAGACAAGCCTAAAGAAGTCAAATACCCATTTTGGTGGGGGAAAAAAACAACTGTGCGTCCTTCAGCTATCGATAACACATTTACTTTTTTGGGGGGAAAAAAAACTTCCTTTCAAAAATGGCACATAAAGCTTTCTCGTCCATGGATGTTACTGTTTACTCATGAATAAGGAAATCAGTCCCATTTCCATTTCCCCCTTCCATTGTTTGAAATCTTGATGTCATTTACAACCTTTGCTATCACAACTGTTGGGAATGCTGCTGCTTCTTGGTTGGGGGTGTCTAGGACACAGTTACTCAATGTGGAGTTTGGAACTAACACTGATGCCAGCATCACCTGGGAGCCTGTAAAAGTATCTCGGACCCCGCTCCCTATCTGCTCAAGCACAACCTCCCTCCTCTGGTGACCTGTCTGCATTTTTATATCTGAGAAGCAGTGGTCAAGATCATGGTGTTCATGTGGCCCAAGAATAACTTGAGGGGCTTAAAAAACATATATGGTTTCCAAGGGTCATCCCCTAGCACTGACTCCGAAAGTCTGGGATCAGATATAATTTTGGCTAAGTGAGATAATGAAATTAATATGACATGTATGATGCCTGACAAACAGAAAGGAAAGAGCAAACTCTAAGATCATCTGTTATCACTACCAGTAAGGTTGTCAGATTCAGCAGATAAAACCACTTGGTGCTCCAGGTAAATTTGTGAACAGATAACTGATAAATATAAGTATATACCAAATACACCACCCTTATGGCCGAAAGTGAAGAAGAACTAAAGAGCCTCTCAATGAAAGTGAAAGAGAAGAGTGAAAAAGTTGGCTTAAAGCTCAATATTCAGAAGACAAAGATCATGGGATCCGGTCCCATCACTTCATGGTGAATAGATGGGGAAACAGTGGAAACAGTGGCTGACTTTATTTTTTGGGGCTCCAAAATCACCGCAGATGGTGAGTATAGCCATGAAATTAAAAGACGCTTACTCCTTGGAAGAAAAGTTATGACCAACCTAGACAGCATATTAAAAAGCAGAGACATTACTTTGCCAACAAAGGTCTGTCTAGTCAAGGCTATGGTTTTTCCAGTAGTCATGTATGGATGTGAGAGTGGGACTATAAAGAAAGCTGAGAGCCAAAGAATTGATGCTTTTGAACTGTGGTGTTGGAGAAGACTCTTGAGAGTCCCTTGGACTGCAAGGAGATCCAACCAGTCCATCCTAAAGGAAACCAGTCCTGAATATTCATTGGAAGGACCGATGCTGAAGCTGAAATACTTTGGCCACCTGATGAGGAGCACTGACTCATTTGAAAAGACCCTGATGCTGGGAAAGATTGAAGGCAAGAGGAGAAGGGGATGACAGAGGATGAGATGGTTGGATGGCATCACCGACTTGATGGACATGAGTTTGAGTAAGCTCTGGGAGTTGGTGATGGACAGGGAGGCCTGGTGTGCTGCAGTCCATGGGGTCACAAAGAGTCAGACACGACTGAGTGACTGAACTGAACTGAATTGATACCAAATACTGCCTGATACCAAATACTAAAATATTATTCCTTCGTTATTTATCACAAATTTAAATTTATCTGGCCATTTTGCATTTTCTCCAGTAATCCTAACTATCCCTGACTTTGGAATACCTGGGGCAGAGAAGTTAGTGGTAGATAAGTGGAAAAATAGATTAGGCTCAGATTGTGGAGAGCCTGAATGCCATTCTAAGGAGTTTGAATCAACCTGTACTCAACATTTTTGAGCAGGGACATGGCATAACCCAAGTACTTCATCCTGTATTCCCAGGAATGAGGAAGATAAAGTCAAGTGGGCTGCTGAGGCAAGAATCTCCAGCTCAAAGTTTCTTTAGGAAGGGAGACCAGAAGGTCATAGTCATGACCAGTGACCAAGTCACAAAGAACAAAAAAGTTAAAAATTTCAAAATCTTAAGTTTAATTCTAAACTCTTAAATTATTTATTTATACCCCACTTGACCCATAAAAATAATTTAAACTAACTACTTGACTTTTCTTTTTGAAGGAATAGCTGGTACACAGCTGAGCCCTAGCCTTCTTTACAGAGAGATTTTTGTAATCAGAGGGAAAAAAAAACATCTAGTAACACATCAAAAAAGTCAAACTTCCAATGTCATTCCAATGCTTACTCTGCCAGAACTCAGAACTTTGCATCTGGATATCCCAAATACTTAGTACAAAGCTTGTTATAAAATCAATCTGTGTTCCTACTCACAATCCATTTGCTCTTATTTAACACACAATTCTTTTTTCTAATTGAAGTATAGTTAATTTACAATGATGTGTTCATCTCAACTATAATAACAAAGTGACTTCAGTTGTGTAGTAAAGTAATTTAGAATCTTTTCCAGATACTTTTTTTTGACCATGCTGTGTGACTTGTGGGATCTTAGTTCCCCTTTGTCGTTGTTCAGTTGCTCAGACATGTCTGACTCTTTGGGACCCCATGGACTGCAGCACGCCAGGTTTCCCTGTCCTTCACCAGCTCCCAGAGTTTGCTCAAACTCATGTCCATTGAGTCGGTGATGCCATCCAACCATCTCATCCTCTGTCAACCCCCTTCTCCTCCTGCCTTCAATCTTTCCCAGCATCAGGGTCTTTTCCAGTGAGTCAGTTCTTCGCATCAGGTGGCCAGAGTATTGGAGCTTCAGTTTCAGTCCTTCCAATGAATATTCAGGACTGATTTCTTTTAGGATTGACTGATTTGAACTTCTTGCAGTCCAAGGATTCTCAAGAGTCTTCTCCAGCACCACAGTTCAGAAGCATCAATTCTTCGGCACTTGGCTTTCTTGATAGTCCAACTCACACCATACATGACTACTGGAGAAACCATAGCTTTGACTATATGGACCTTTGTTGGCAAAGTAATGTCTCTGCTTTTTAATACACTATCTAGGTTTGTCAGGGCTCTTCAAACTAGTGATCAAACCAGGGCCTTCTGCAAAGAAAGTGCAGTCTTAACCACCAGACTATAAGGGAAGTCCTGTGGATTCTTTTTCATTATAGTTATTACAAGATTCTGAATACAGTTCCTCATGCTCTACAGTCAGTCCTTGTTGTTTAGCTATTTTATATAGAATAGTGAGTATCTGTTAACCCAAAACTCTAATTTATCTCTCTCTGCTCCCCTCACTATTCCCTTTGATAACACTGTTTGTTTTTAATGTCTGTGACTGTTTTGTAAATAAGTTCATATGTATAATATTTTTAAAGATTCCACATATAAGTGATATCCTATGATATTTGTCTTTCTCTGACTTACTTTAGGATTTCTTTTCATTACTTTTCCTCTCACGATCTTTAAGGCCAATAAGAAATCTCAAAGTATAAGGTAAGAATGTCAATTTGCAAATATGTAGGTTGGGAATACTTATATCGGTGATTTATCAGACTAACTCTTCAAGATGAATGTAATTGTTTACCATATTCTGAAGCTTTCTGCAGGATACTTAGGTCCTGTAGAAGTTCTTGTTATGGAAGAATATTCGAGACATGAGATTTCCCATGAAAACATGGTATTTAAAATTTGAACCTACAAGTCTGTATTACTTGTATTTGTCTTGAACCAGATATTAGATGACTAATAGTCTGAATGCCTTATTTAAACCAAAGTGTATAGCTAACAAATTCCCTAATCTGATAACACTTCACCGAGTTCTTCAGTGCCTTCCTGGTGAGTCCCAGACTGCATCAGGATATGTAAAGCCAGTGGGTTGGAATTCCCACCCAGGAGTAATCTAGGACATAGGAATATAGGTGTTCAGCTGCAAGAATCAGCCTTCAAGTTCAAAGTTATATTGTGAGCAATCACCCAGGGACCTTCTGGGCATTTACTATCACACTTTCACAGTCCAGAAGGTACTTACTGGTGAATTTCACAAATGTAACACAGAGTTTCTTTTCTCTCCAGTCCTGTGGACTCTTTGGATGGAGGAATCTTTTCAGGCTACTTGGTCCAACTCCATTTGGATGCCAGAAACTTCTCTTTTCCCAGAAGGATGTGAAAGAGCAGAGTGAATAAGACCCAAGCATATAATGGCAATGAATTATTGAGTCTTCTTCTCCAATTTGGCAATAATGAATCCAAATAAGATTTTGCTAGTGTTGGTGGACAGGATATTCTCTAGGAATCAATAAGTATTTAATTCCAATTAGAATCACTATGGCAGCAAGAGGCTAAACAGAGCCAGAGGGCATATCCACAGCAGAGCTCAAACCTCCCTCTAAGACAGAGGACAACGGCATTGGGCAGGCTGCAGAGCTGCTGATCCTGAAACCCGCAGCACACACTTTTAGGGTACAAAGCTAAGGGTCTTAAATTTAGAGCACACCAGATGCCAAATGATCAAGCTCTTGGAATAAAGTTCAAAAAGGAAAAACTCTGCATCACTCTTAGTTATCAGCCTGGGTATCCCGGTCCCCCAGGCAGCACTGGGCAAGGTCAATACACGCCCTGAAACGATGCCCAGCACACAGGAAGTCACTACTCTCTGCCTGCAGTCCAGTGGCAAAAAACAGTCAGTGGGACTGAAAAAGGGACTCTTAGAAACCTGAAGCTGTTTTCTTCTTTCCCCCAAAATACAAGCATCCAGACATAAAGCGGCTTTAGAAATCTCAGCAGAATTTTTCTTCTTTTGTTAACAGCAAAAGGAAAAGGGAACAAATGGAGGGATGGAGAAAGAGATTGGTTATGTGTTCAGGTCATATTCATCCAGCCCAGGCTTTAAGGAAAACTATTCTTTCTATAAATGGTTAAAAAAATGAGAGAGAGAGAATCCTGTGTGTTCCAAGGAATTCTACACCATCCAAATAAAAACTATAGATAGAGAGGTTAAAGAGATGCTTAAGGCTTTCCAGGGCTTCCTAGGAGGTTCAGTGGTAAAGAATTCGCCAGCCAATGCAGGAGATAAAGGTTTAATCCCTGGGTCGGGAAGATCCCCTGGGAGAAGGAAATGGAGCCCACTCCAGTATTCTTGCCTGGAAAACCCCACAGACAAAGGAGCCTGGTGGGCCACAGTCCACGGAGTCGCAAAGACAACTTAACGACTAAACAACAGTCTGGCTTTGGCCCGACTACACTATCAAAACTCGTGCTCTGAAAATCAACAAGGCATGCGGAAATTAGGTGTTACAGTTGATAAAAGATAGAAGAAACCTACAGAGGATGTTCAGTTATCACTTAGTGCAGCCTGAGTTCTCAAGGATGTCTTGGTTTAGAATATATTGTCTTCTATCTGCTTTGTACTTGTCAACACTTGGCCACGATAATGTTTTAGAACCTAAAACTTACTCCACTCTACCACCCCCAGCCAGAAAGCAGGGGGCCCAACAATGGTGAGGCTCCCCGCTTCACCAGATGGGTCTTCGGAGAAGACAGAAGAGTCCAGATGAAGGGGAGCTGGCAAGGCGCTAGCTGGGCTGTGACGGGCGAGAGCGGGAAGGCGGCTGAGCCTGGTCATACTGTGGGTCTGAAACCGGCCATGTCCCTCCCTGCCTGGAGGCTTTCTTAGAACCCAAACTGTTCCTCAGCAGCTCTTGGGCAGGAGGTAAGATGCGGTCGGAGGGGCTCCCTGCACATCCATCGTGAGACGCAGCCCTTTGAGGGGAGAATGCTGGGTGCCTGTGGCCCTGGGCCGGGGGCTGGGAAGCTGGAGGGCGTGCTGTCACTTCACTGTATACATGGGTTCATCCCTTCAAACGAACGTCCTAGCCTGACACAGAGCTGAAGAACCATTAGTAGCGGCCAAGATCTTCAAGGCCCAGACCCGAGGGGTCCGTTTCAACCTTTACAAGACTCTTCCGTACCTACGAAGGAAGCACATCCCTTCCTCCTTCGAGCAACTTCCAGACCTGCCCCCTCTCTCGGATGCTCCTTCTCAGTCCCCTCCGTGACGTCTTCCTCACCGCCAGTCCCACAAACAGTCTTCGGCAGGAAACCCCCCTCTCCCTGGTTAAGGCCTCGGGCAGCTTCACCTTAAATGAGGTGGTTCTCAAAATGCTCAGCGCTTCAGGCCAAATGGTGGTAGGAACCCATCAGGTGCTCCTCCTTGGATGCCTCCCCCAAATCTCAAAGTGATCGGTCTAAAACTAAACTGGGCTTCCCTGGTGGTCTCGTGGCTGAGAACCTGCCTGCCAGGGCAGGGGATGCAGGTTCGATCCCCGGTCTGGGAGGAGCCCGCAGGCTGTGGAGCGACGGTGCTCTCGACCAAGGGCTGCACCTCCTGAAGCCTGAGCTTGGCGACAGAAGCCACCCCAATGGGAAGCATGCGCACCGCAACTAGAGAGGAGCCCCCTCTTCACTGCAGCTAGAGAAAGCCCACAGCAATGAGCACCCGGCACAAACAAAAATTGATAAATAAATCTTCAAAAAAATAAAATAGAAAAACAAACCCTTCTTCTTTCTCCTTCATGCTAAAACCTATCATCGGCCCGACCTAACTTGATGAATTGCCTTCCTTCCACTAACTGTCCTGTGCCTCCTGTTCCAAACGACCAGTGACCCAACCCTTGCCAACTCTACCTCTGGACCAGCTCTCCAGTCCATGCCTTCCTTCCACTGCCTTAGTCAGGTCCATTCCCCTCACAGGGTCACCCTGCCTGAAGTCTCTTTATTTACACCTCTCTTCTGGCTATTTACACTCCTCTTCTGCTTATACACTTCTCTTCTTGGACTGCAAGGAGATCTAACCAGTCAATCCTAGAGGAAATCAGTCCTGAATAATCACTGGAAGGACTGATGCTGAAGTTCCAATACTTTGGCCACCTGGTGCGAAATGCAACTCATTAGAAAAGAACCTGATCCTGGGAAAGATTGAAGGCGGGAGGAGAAGGGGACGACAGAGGATGAGATGGTTGGACGGCATCACCGATTTGATGGACATGAGTTTGAGTAAACTCTGGGAGATGGCGAAGTACAGGGAAGCCTGACGTGCTGCAGTCCATGGGGTCCCAGAGAGTCGGACACGACTGAGTGACTGAACGACAACTTCTGGCTGTGGATACTTGTTTCCCTGACTTGGTGGTGCTCAGACATTTGTCATCTCTATGCTAGACTATGACTTCTTTGGACACACAAACCTTGTCTTGTTTTTGCTCTTTGTCTTATGTTCCCATGTGGTAACATCATGCTTTGCACATAATAAATACTCAATAAATAGACTTTGGCAATAGAAAATGAATTTTCTTAAAATGACGGTACTTATTCCCCCAAACAGCAGCTCATTAGATTAACATCTTCTCGGCTAACAACACTATGTATGCACACACACTGTACACACACACGCACACAAGGAATGCCCTTAACTATCTGAAGTCAACCTTCTGGCAAACACAAAGTCAGGAGTTCTCTCCTAAGTAATTCAAACATAAATCGGTTAATATTCTTCATTCTCAGTTTTCCTTGAGTGAAATGACACAATGCTTAGTGGCAAATGAGAAACAATTTTGCAAATCTTTCTCTTCCCAAAGGCCACCAAACATGGGTCCCGCATCTTCCTGTCTTGCATTTTGATCCCATTGCTATGACTTAGTGTGGTAATTATATTACAAAGCTATTATTTGCTGAAATGAAAATGGCAAAACAATTTACATGCTTGTCTAAAAAAAGACTGCGTTAGAATGCAATTGTCAGTAAAATTACAACGGCAAAATAACTGAAAGGTGAAGTCTGGAAGGCGCAGTTGTGAACCCATTATAAAGTTTCTGTGGGGGGACTCACAGCATGGAGTGAAAGCATACACTCCTGGGGACACATTTTTAATTCACAAAAGCAGGCACCGTTTATGGGGAGATGAAAGCATCTGTGTTCCAATAGCTCCCCAGCATCACTACACTTGTGAACGCCACCTGGGGGTGTGCGACATCGTCACGGTTTATGGGTTTATGGGGCAGACCGACAAGAGCACCCTGAGGGCTACTGCGCCTCCCTTCAGCACCAAGAAGATAAAAGGGAAGCTCAGCTTCGATTTTTCTGCTTCCAATATAAAAGCGAGGGTCATAACATGAAAAGTCTATATTCAAGCCTGAAAGCATTAAATGTTTGTGTATTAAAATAGATGTGTTTCTAAGGATCTGTTTTCTTAAAATATTCTGCTGATATATTCCGTTAGCAAAATCTTGATAAATATTTTAATGCCCGGTAGGTAGATTTACTCACCAAAGGGAAAAAAAAAAATTAGAGTGCTCTCTATGAAACAGATATGCTGAAATGATGGATTTGATGACTTTGAACCTTCCTCCGACCCCTATTCTGTGTTTTGATGGGTGAACACACAGATGAGTCCACCAACAAAATCCATGCAATCTACACCCCTGTGCTCTCCCCTTCACCCCCTCCCAGACTGCACCTATGGGTCCACCTCTGCCAGTTGAGCAATTAAAGGAACAAATGAGTACGTCAGACACAGAAATACAAGTATTATATTACATCACTTACATGTGGAATCTAAAAAAGTGATGCAAATGAACTTATTTACAAACCAGAAACGGACTCACAGACACAAGACAAACATATGGTTGTCAAAAGGGACGGGAGAAGGAAGGGATAAGTTAGGAGTTTATATTATATTATATATAATTATATATATATTAATGTATATATATATACATTATATATAACAATATACATTATATATAACAATATTATATATATATAATGTAATTATATATATTATTACAATATATATTAATGTAATTATTATATATATTACATATTATATACTATATTATATGCTATAAATTAGGAGTTACTACTAAACCACAAAAAGACCTGTATAGTTTTGTTTTTCAAACTTTAGTTTTAAAAAGTCTATTGGAAACAGAGACACCAAGTATTCTTACTCTTTCACAGACTCTGAAACACATAAACGTTTAACATGCACATAAACGTGTTCTCTGAGCAGAAGGGGTTTGAAAGGTCTCATGATTCAATGTACCACATGTCTGATGTGGCCCTTAAGTTTTGGGGGTAGTCTGCTGTGGGCATGCTTCTTGGCCTTCTTACTTTTCCTCCCACAGGGAAGGTTAAATACAGCTTTGTAACAATATGAATGAACCTTGAGTGCCATAGTAACTTTAAAACAAAAGTCAAATTTGCTCTCTAGAAACTTTATAGTGAAGTCATATGGTTTTAATACATATAATTTAAACGTTAATATGATTTGAAATTGATTTTAAGTCCTATGAGGAAAGGAAGGCTTTTCATTGTAGGCACAAAAGTACAAATTTAGCAAAAGAAAAAGTCATCTAAAGAAAATTCTATAAATAAGGGTAATTGAAAAAAACCAACAGACAAACATACACATAGATTATAGAAAAAAAAAATGAAAATTTGCAGGGTTCCAAAAGTGTTTAAAGCACAGTATTACACATAAAATTTGGAATTTGAAATCACATTTATCAGTTTTGAAGAATTAACCTCTATATTTAGAAAAATGTCAGGTAAGTTTCACATAATAGCTTTATTAACTTCCAAGGGCATGTCTTTTGAAGTTAATTAAGGAGAACCTAATCCAACATTTATAATAGTGTAAGTTAAAAATATATTGCTCTAACTTACCTTGAAATGCATAAAAATAAAAGTGGGATAGATGGATGGATAGATAGGCAGCTAGGTTATAAAGAAAATACAGTAAATGTTAACTATAGAATCTAAGTTAGAAATAGGTAGAAATATATGGGTATCACTGCACCATTCTTTTGATTCCTTTGCAGGTTTTAAATTGTTCAAGTGTTGGGAACAAATGCTGGCCTCCATATGGAAAGTATGCATTCTATTTGTTAACTGCCCTCAACAAACAGAGCAGTTTCGGAGTGTGCCTCTCTGCTGGGATGCACTCACCTAGCCACCCGGATCCTGAATTTGGTATGCACAGGTCTGTCTCGGCGCTTGGCAACACGAAGCCGACGACAAACACCTCCACGCCGTCCGCCATCAGGGCCATGCCCAGGACAAAGAACAGGGCCCACTGAAAGCGGCCATGGCCGCACTCCTGGATTATCAGCTCGTACTGCTGGGCAAGCTCCTCCTCGTCAGCCTTCCTCTCTGACTCCAGCTCCTGGCGGTCCTTATACTCATCGCCCTTGGGCTGCCCTACTGACACAATGCTGTCCTTCCCTTGGTTCATGTTGGGGATGCCCTGATACTCCCCTTCGTAGATTTCATCATCTTCATCGTGACCCTCAGTGGCTTCACTGGAGCCTTCATCATCATTGGCCTCTCCATTATAGGTTTCCGCTGGTGGATAAACCTCGTCGTCCTCTTCCTCATCTTGGAATCGACTGTAGGACCTCTGGGTGTATTCATCCTGGGCCCGGTCCACTGCTTGATTCACCTTTTTTACAGTCTGTTTCTTCACCTCTCTGGCAATGTCCTTGGCACCCTTCACCAGTGAAGTCCTATCCTTATACGAGTCTTCCATCTTATCTCAACTGATGGCCAGTGAGAAGGTGAGAATGTTTCACAGACTCTGGTCAGTGGTTCAGTCCCAACAGCATCATCCACTTTGAGTTCAGAATGGAACTGCAAAAGAAGAAAACCCACAGAAGATATTTATTATTTGTTTTGATGCCTTTTCCACCATCTATTTCTTGGTCTCTTTTCACTGACCCCACAGATTAACATACAGAATTAGCCTTTCCTTTCTTTTGAGCACACTGTTTGCTGGTTCTCTACTCAAGTGCCATCAGAACTTGGAGTATTTAGGGTTTTGCTATTATTATTACTGTTTTGGTTTTAAGGAACTCTGTCTCCTGGGTAACTTTGCATATAATGCACAAGCATTCCCCTGAAAATACAATGAAATATCTTGCACCTTAAAAGTACATCCAACATATTCTGAAAGTGTTAGAAAGACTCTAAGAAAAATAATATTGCTTGCAGGTATATACATATTTTGCAAAGGCAAACCCAGAATAATAAAAGAATCCAGTCTGACCTCATTTCCTCACAATGAAAAAAATGAAAACAAAAAGTGCAAGCAAGTATCCCTACATATAGTGCTATCAAATCACATACAGGCACATCTCATTTTACTGTTCTTTGCTTTACTGCACTTTGCAGATACTGCATTTTCAACAAATTGAAGGTCTGTGATAACCCTCAGTCAAGCAAATCTATCGGCACCATTTTTGCAACAATATTTGCTCATTTTGTTTCTCTGTTACATTCTGGAAATTTTTGTAATACTTGAAACTTATAAATTATTATTATATTTGTTATGTGAGCTGTGACCAGTGATCTTTGATGTTACTACCATGACTTGCTAAAAGCTCAAGTGATAGCATTTTCAGCAACAAAGTATTTTTAAGGTATTTACATTATTTTTTAGATATATTGCTATATTACAGTTAATCAATTACAGTATAATATAAACATAAATTTACATGTACTGGGAAACCAAAAAATTTGAGTGACTTGCTTTATTGCAATATTCACTTTACTGTGGTGGTCTGGAACCAAACCCATAATATTTCTGAGTTATGCCTACAAATATTTATAAAACATGCTTCCCCTCTACCTTTTTTGTATCTCCTTTCAACAAATGTAACAGAGACTCACATGGCACCCAAAAGAGACAATGAGCCTTTCCCCCCAGTATGGCAGTCATATCTGTACGAAATTGGCAGGGTTTGTCAGATGGCTTCACATGCACCTTGATAGTCATTGAACTAGAACACGTGGATTGTCCAGTAAGGATGTGCCAGTTCAGGATCCACCCCCAGGCCAGCAGGGACAGGTAAGCCAAATGTGGTATCCCTTCCCAACACGCCCTGTAAGAACCACAGGCTTTGTCCCCACCGTCTTCATCTCTAGACACGGTCTCACACACGCGGGTGCACACACTCCCTCCCGCCTTGTCCAACTGCAGTTGTCTGCTTCCTTGGACACCAGAGTCAGCAGCCTCCCCTGACCCATCACTGGGTTTCTTTTCTCAGAGACAGCCCCTCTGTCTTGGCCCATTACACTCAGGCTGACTTCTTTCACTTGTCTGCTGAGCTGTCCCCTCTGGTGGCCAGTATCAGGCCCACCGTCTACAGAAATGATATGAAAGTGGAAGTCATTCTCCTGCATCATTCATTTGCCAAGCCCTGGGCTGCAGGAGTACGCTGAACACCGATTTATAGAACGGTCATTTTTACTTTGTTCTTTTGTATCCAGCGTGAAACACTTGGTAAGTGGCTATTACAAACATACATTTAAACTACTCATCCAGACATGACAAATAAACTTAGCAAAAAAGACAAAAAGATGCTTATTTATCAATGAATTGGGCATCATTACTACCAGATACCTACAAATGGCTAGTAGGCAAAATAGAAGCATGGCTCTGCTCAGGCCTGTGTCTTAGAAGATGAAAAAATGAAATGAACATAAAAATATGATTATAAGGCTTTTTTTTTTTTTTCTGCAAATGTATTCGTGAAGGATGTTCCTGTTTGTTCTCCCTTATCTTTGGGTTGTTTTTTTTTTTTGAAGAGCTGAGAGGTGGGGGAGGGAGAAATGGAAGGATCCATGAGAGAGCAGGATGCAAAGGGAGTGGGAAAAGAGGCTGAGGATGGAGCACTCTGAAACTGAAGGAGGAGGCAGGGAAAGAGAGAAGGGAGAACAATGATAAATGATGCTGGCAATGGAGAAATGTTTCCTACTATTAAAGCATCTCACACAATAAGTATAGCCAACTGGTCTACCATCCATAAACAGATGATTATATCAGACACAGCACACCAGCTGCTTCCTGGGCGCAACAGCACCAAAAACACCATTAAAGGAAAAGAGTGGTGAGTGTGAAGCAGAGTCCAAGCCCAATAACATGCTACCGTGAACAGTCTGCCTGTTAGTAATGGGAAGCTTCTACAATTGCTTCTTCTAATAAACAGTAATTCCCTGGTGGCTCAGATGGTAAAGCGTCTGCCCTCAATGCAGGAGACCCAGTTCGATCCCCGGGTTGGGAAGATCCCCTGGAGAAGGAAATGGCAAACCACTCCAGTACTCTATGGATGGAGGGGCCTGGTGGGCTACAGTCCATGGGGTCACATGACTGAGCAACTTTTCACTTCACTTTCACAATGTGACTAAATGAAATCAACTCTGAATATTCACTGGAAGGACTGATGCTGAAGCTGATGCTCCAATACTTCAGTCACCAAAGATTGAAGGCAAAAGGAGAAGGGGGTGGAAGAGGATGAGATGGTTAGACAGCATCACTGACTCAACGTACATGAATTTGAGCAAACTTTAAGAGACAGTGAAGGACAGAGGAGACTGGCATGCTGCGTGCGGTCCATGGGGTCACAGAGCTGGACACGATTGAGCAACTGAACAATAACAACAATCATGCATTACTCCAAACTAACACACATTTTAATTAATGATTAATGTCAGAAAGAAAGGAAATATTTTATATTCATAACCACCCACACTACAAGCAGAGTTGATTGTAAACAACTAGATACATCTTTCTGTTTCATATGTCTGAAAATGGTGATTCTCAAAAAAGCTTAAAATCATTTTTATTGAGGCATAATTTACATTCAATACAATGCTCTATTTTTATGCATATTAAAAGAATATAGTCCAAGAGAGTTGACTGTACACCATGTTTATGTTTATTCTGGCAAGAAATGTTTGTTGAAAGGCTTATGCAGCATGGGTTTCAAACCTCTGTCCTTTATATTAAGTCTACAAAAAAAGATCAGCATCCTGAGCTCCAGATTTTGGTGGCCTGGAGCCAGGCTCTGGAGACAGCAGAAAGATCAGGAGATGGACATAGCCTTGTAGAAGCTCTACGTATTGTGTAAAAACATCCACATTGCTACTTTATATAGCCTAGCCTTGTGAAATAGTAATGATCTTTGAAGGTAACCAGCGTTAAAACGCACAACCCCCTATCTGCAGTGAGACAGCATTCTGAAAAGAAGATCTTGGGAAAGAGAAGAACACATTTTGAGCTAAGGAATAGATACTGAACCATCATCCCAGCCTGTCCAAATTTTTGACAGCAGACTCTAGTTACTTAAGGATGGCTCTTCCTCTCCAAACATCTGAACTTATGTGTATATTCCCACTCTTCAAGGGGCAGGTCAAAGGCCACCTCTCTCATGAAGGTTTTCCTTTTATTTTTTCCTTAAACTATCACAGATTCCCAGTTCAGCATGGCCGGTTTCCTCCTGACACGCCCTCTTGTCTTCCTTCATGGTTGCCCATGAATGCTGAAGCTGAAGCTCCGATACTTTGCCCACCTGATGTGAAGAGCTGACTCATTAGAAAAGGCCCCAATGCTGGGAAAGATTGAAGGCAGAAGGAGACGGGGACGACAGAGGATGAGATGGTTGGATGGCATCACCGACTCAATGGACATGAGTTTGAGTGAGCTCCGGGAGTCGGTGAAGGGCAGGGAAGCCTGGCGTGCATGGGGTCGCAAAGAATCGGAAACAACTAAGTGACAGAACAACAACAACAATGAATGCCATGGTCCTCCCTACTGGAGTGTCAGCTCCTTGAAAAGAGGAACCCAGTAAACTAAAACACTATAAAGCAGCATTAATAAATGAGGACGCAAGCACCATAAGAGGGCCAGATCTCTAATTTCCCACTTCATGAGAGCTGTCTGTGTTAGCATCGCCCCAGAGTGCAAGTGGATCACGTGGTTCTCCTAGGCGCTGCGAGAAGGAAAAGCTCTACAGCCAAATCAATTGGGAAATTGCTATTTCTGACTTCACATATTCTTTTCCAGGAGCGCCACAGTGCAAAGCTTGTTATAAAGAACTTTGTGTAAATGTGTTATCCAACTATTTCCCAAAACTTCCTAATAACAGAATGACCCTACCCTCAAAATGACACCAAAAAAGCAGCCTTCATTATACACTATGTGAAATACTGTGTTAAGATAAACACCAAGATCCTTTAAAATTCTAATGTCTCTATTATGACATATCATGAAACTCAGTAATTGGAGTTAATTGAGGGAAACAGGATAAAACCAGAAAGTCTACACTAAAATAACATTTTTAAAATGAAACAGTGTTTCTTTCAAGTTTATAAAAAACTGAAACTAAGTTTTCAAAAAGTAATCCTTATGATTTTTAAATAGATTATCTACAAAAATAGAGTATTTAGCATACCTGCATATTTTTGAATAAGTCATCCAAAGAGCCAGAAAATTTTAAGTATGTTTAATATTCCTTTTATGCAATTTTGACACAATAAATTTGCTCTATGAGGAACAGCTCTCCTAAGCCAGGATAAACTCACCCCAACAGTTGTCTAAATCTCTTCAAATTTCACAGTAGTGAAATCTAAAGACTTTAACCAAATAACAAACCTGCTTATGTACATGAACTTTTCTGAAGGTCCTAAACGTCTTGTTAGAAAGAATATTTTTGAGTCAAAGTGAATAATACTCTCTTAAGGAAGTATCTGAATTTAATTTAATACAATAATATTCTTTCTGATTACAAAACTAAAACATACAAGAAATAATTGGAAAATTCAGAAAAATGACAAAGAATAAAACAGTACGTATTTTTAAAACCCAGAGATTCCTACTTTCAATCTTGAGGCCATGAAGATGCCTGAGACTGTGATTAACTTAAATCTTATGGTACACATACATCCGAAGCCCTTCTCAGACTACTCTATTAACTCTAACTCTTCAGCTATGAATTTTCCCATTCACTGGGTTAGAGTATCTTAAATAGTAATAGGACTTCATTACATATTTAGTAATTCTTGGCTGTGAGCAGGAAACCTCCAAGAACATTCAAGGAAACTGTGAGGTCAAAATAATTTTCTTAACAATAGAAAGATGTTATTGAACTTTTTCACTCTCAGCTTTTCATGAGTGTATAGTGTTATTTCCCAGAGGCAACAAGCTGTGTGATGACATCATTTCTCTGAAGGTTAACAGCTTGTGTACTTGTAGTTTCTTGTGTTTTAAAAGTTTCACAGTTTTAGTTTCTTAATATGGTAAACATCAATAGATACAACCTACAAAAATGAAAGTTCATTAGTCTTCAATTATTTTTAAGAGTGAACAAAGGGTCCCGAGGCCAGATCAACAACTCAGAGCTCTGATTCTACAGGAATCCTCTACTGCTTGGACGTGGGGTTGTGGAGGCTTCCCTTTAGAGTTTGCTTGTCTGGTTTTTTCCTATAGGCTGTGGCTCAGATGGTAAAGAATGTGCCTGCAACATGGGAGACCAGGGTTCAATCCCTGGATTGGGAAGACCATCTGGAAAAGGGAATGGCCACCCACTCCAATATTCTTGCCTGGAGAATTCCATGGACAGAGGAGTCTAGTAGGCTACAATCCATGCGGTCACAAAGAGTCAACCAAATGAGCAACTAACACTTTCACTTTGAGCCTGCCTCTGCTGGAGCCCCATCAGGCTCACAACAATATGAACTAATTTTTTCATCAGTAGCTCAGTTCTAAATTTCCATATTTGCAGAGGTATGGAATAATGTGCCAATGCGCATCACTGTGGTAGATCTTACTGGGAATTCCTTAGGTTAAAGAGAGGGCCTAGTTTTGATGATATTTATATTTATCCCATTGTCCTTCAGAGAGGTTATGGCCATGTAGTAAATTCTAAACTCATGTAGGAAAGCTCCTATTCCTGATTTTTGCCAAATTAGAGAAAACTGTCTTTTATCATTTTAAGTTGCATTTGATTACTAGTGAAATTAAACATCTCTTTCTTTGTGAAATCTTTATCCTTTGCCCATTTTTGTATTAAAGTTTATAGTGAATTCAATGGTGGCCCCCAGAAAGATACAAAGAAGAACTGTACAAAAAAGATCTTAATGACCAAGAAAGCCACAATGGTGTGGTCACTTACCTAGAGTCAAACATCCTGGGGTGTGAAGGCAGGTGGGCCTTAGGAAGCATTACTACAAGCAAAGCTAGTGACTTTTGGACTCTGTGGGGGAAAACGAGAGTGGGATGTTTCAAGAGAACAGCATGTATATTATCTATGGTGAAACAGATCACCGGCCCAGGTGGGATGCATGAGACAGGTGCTCGGGCCAGGTGCACTGGGAGGACCCAGGGGAATCGGGTGGGGGGCAGGTGGGAGGGGGGATCAGGATGGGGAATACATGTAACTCCATGGCTAATTCATGTCAATGTATGACAAAACCCACTGCAATGTTGCAAAGTAATTAGCCTCCAACTAATAAAAATAATTGAAAAAAAAAAAACAAAAAAACAAGCAAAGCTAGTGGAGGTGATGGAATTTCAGCTGAGCTATTTCAAATCCTAAAAGATGATGCTGTTAAAGTGCTGCACTCATTACACAGAGTGAAGTAAGCCAGAAAGATAAAGATACAGCATACTAACACATATATATGGAATTTAGAAAGATGGTAATGATAACCCTATATCCAAAACAGAAAAAGAGACACAGATGTACAGAACAGACTTTTGGACTCTGTGGGAGAAGGCGAGGGTGGAATGTTTCGAGAGAATAGCATGTATATTATCTATAGCGAAACAGATCACCAGCCCAGGTTGGATGCATGAGATAAGTGATCAGGCCTGGTGCACTGGGAAGACCCAGAGGAATCGGGTGGAGAGGGAGGTGGGAGGGGGGATCGGGATGGGGAATACATGTAAATCCATGGCTGATTCATGTCAATGTATGGCAAAAACCACTACAATATTGTAAAGTAATTAGCCTCCAACTAATAAAAATAATTTTTTTTAAAAAGTGCTGCACTCAATATGTTAACAAATTTGGAAAACTCAGCAGTGGCCACAGGACTGGAAAAGGTCAGTTTCCACTCCAATCCCAAAGAAAAGCAATGCCAAAGAATGTTCAGATTACCACACAATTGTGCTCATCTCACATGCTTGCAAGGTAATGCTCAAAATCCTTCAAGCTAGGCTTCAGTAGTGTGTGAACCAAGAACTTTCAGATGTACAAGCTGGATTTAGAAAAGGCAGAGAAACCAGAGATGAAATTGCCAACATCCACTGGATCATAGAAAAAGCAAGGGAATTCCAGAAAAACATCTACTTTGCTTCACTGACTACACTAAAGCCTCTGACTGTGTGGATCACAGGCCTCTGCTGCTCACCAGGGGCTCAGAGCCTCCCAGCAGCAAGAGCAGCGGCCACAGGTGGGGACTGGCAAGGAGCGGACTCTGGAAGGGATGACGAGGGAGAGGTCGGGGACAAATCACCAAGGCTTTGAGACCACAGCGGGGACCTTAAGTTTTACTCTAAACGGGATGGGTTCAAAGTAGAAGATCTAGATGAATATAGCTGGAAATCTCTCTCTCTCTCTCTCTTTTTTTTTTTTTTTTTTACTGTATCTCATCAGCCCCACTCTTTCACATCTACTGTGATCTTTATTCTGACTACAGTCATTTGATCATGAATATGACAACTTCAAAATAAAAGCAGCATTTATTAGGTGTCTTGGAAGACAGGTTTGAGGAAGGAGGAGGAGAGCTGGAAGACAAGTTCCTCAGTACAGAGTCATCAAAGAGAAAAATTCAAGTCGTAGATGTTCTATGTGAGTTTTAAGTTCACATAGTCATGTCCGACTCTTTGCAACCCTATGGACTGTAGCCCATCAGGCTCCTCTGTGTGTCCATGGGGTTCTCTAGGCAAGAATACTGGAATGGGTTGCCATGACCTTCTCCAGGGAATCTTCCCAACCCAGGGATCAAACCTGTGTCTCTCGTGTCTCCTGCATTAGCAGGCAGGTTCTTAAGCACTAGCACCACCTGGGCCTAACAACGACCTGTGACCATTTACCCTTCTCCTCCACGTTCAGTCCCTCATCAGACTCATCACAAAGCGAGACTAGTTTCAGTTTCCTCTGCTTGCCCATCACCGGTATTAGGAAAAGAAAAAAAAAAAAAAAGAAAAGACCCAAGCAATTTATAAATAAGTCTAAAATTGCATGTTTAAAAATTGGCTATAGAGCCAGTCAAATACTAGTGTCAGGCAATTACTTAGACAAAAAGATGAATCACATAACAGAATCACATACATCATCTCAGTGGAACAACACTGGGTCATTCCTAAAATTATACAGAAACTCCACAACATCTCTTGAGCAAATGGGTGTCCTAGGCAAATTAGAATGACCTAAATGATTAGATATAAACAGTCACCTTTTTTGTGAGTTAAGCACACACCTGGGTTCCCTGATAGCTCAGTTGGTAAAGAATCCGCCTGCAATGCAGGAGACCCGAGTTCGATTCCTGGGTTGGGAAGACCCCCTGGAGAAGGGAAAGGCTACCCACTCCAGTATTCTGGCCTGGAGAATTCCATGGACTGTATAGTCCATGGGGTCACAAAGAGTCGGACACGACTGAACGACTAACACTTTCACACTTGCACACTGGTTTCTAATACCGCTTCTGCCACTTACCAATTTTTGTGACACTAAGCATGTTATCTGTGTTCTTGACTCCTCAATTGCATTACCTGTAAGATGGGGAATAAAAATGCTCTTGGGGGGATTAAACAAAATAACATCAAAAGGCAACACTTGGCACATGGTACCTTCTCGGTCACTGCTGATTTATTTGGAATTAAAGAAGAATAAAACAATGTCATTTATAATATAAGTCACTGTCCAGCAGGAAGAACGCTGGCAATTTCCTGTTTTGAAAGGAAAAATGACCATTCAATGAAGGTTGGCTGCGCTCTTCTCCAGCCAGGAGCATGGGCTGGGGAGTCCTCAGGGCCAGCAACTCTTTCAGAAAAGACTCACCCTGGGTGTTTGTGGCTGTTGCTAAGACACACACCAAGGTTTTGCTGCAAGGCAAGCTCCAAAAAGAATGGCTGTCTTCCTGTCTCTTCTTGCCCTTTCTGAGTGAGTCAGGCAATGTGATGCGCATATTTGTAGTCTTAATACATTTCAAAAGCACGCAGGCCTCATTCACAGGACACTGATAGCAGCAAAACGCCCTCTCCTGGCCCTCAGTTAGCTCCCTTGGATGTCAGCAGGCCGGGGACAGACCCGCCCACCCAGGCTTGCGCCTTGCGTGCCTTAACGCCTGGAGATGACCCGTTTGCTCTTTCTGCCGCGTCCATGCTTTGCTTCATAAAGACTTCATTTTGCAAGGTCCCTTGGACATGGTTACAACAGTGGCAGCCTTTGTTTACTTCAGCACCTCCCTCGGAGCACAGGCTCAAAGCCCCAGGGCATCACCCCAAGGGATGCTGAACTCACTGTTCCCAGGGCTTGCGGTCTCCAGAAGAGAGACCCCGGGGACCTCCTCACCGCTTCCACCCGTGCTCTGTGGCACAAGGCAGGCACACTTTTGCAACCAGGTGTCTTTACAAAATTTTTTTACAAAAAACAAAACCTTATCAACCAGGTGTCTTGGTACACAAGTCCCCACAGCATGATTCACGAAGCAAGAGGACTGGTCTATTGACCAACTCAGGATTCCATGTTCGCCTCTTGGTACAAGGTACTGCTGCATGCTCAAGGCAGCCCCTGCAGAATGGGCACCCTTTTCTGTTTTCCAAAAAACATCCTCTTATGTGGTCCCTGGGAAAAGAGTTGCTCAATTAATTCACACACAACATTATAAATAAGTGGCTAAGGAGGTCCTCTTTGAATTCCTTTGTTTAAGAAAATATGTAAATTGTGGAATTTGGGTGGATAAGTTAGATACTGGGGGAAAGGAGGATTTCTTGATCTAATCCTCCCAAGTGGGCTAACTGAATTTTCAACCAGTGTATAAGAACAGACATGGGCCCAAAGCAGTAGTCACAGGAAAAGTTAGAATTCATCCATCCACCCATCAGACCACTAGGTCTTTAAACAAAGAATCTGTGGTTTGGTTCTTAATCTTGGTACCCAAAGCAATCCTGGACACTCACTTGTTCACTGAAACCAATAGCTATTTCTCATGTACTCAATAGAAGGGTCCAGACTCTCCCTTGACTCTGCATACAGAAACGAAAGGCACAGCCCCTCACCATCAAGGAATACGGCCAAAAATCAAACATATAATTGGCTTACAATGTGATAAAAGCTATGTGCTGCCACATGGTATTATGATATTATGGGATAGAGCAGGGTCTAAACTGAGTTAACCGTGCAAAGATGGACAGGTACAGCATTCACAGACCAAGGACTTATCCGATCAAAGGCCATACTATGAACTCATTATACGCTGAAATTAAAAAAAAAAAAAAACACAGAAAGATGTAGTGAGGGCCTTTTGTACACCTGCACCTATGTGCAGAATACAGGTGCAGGTGTGCAAACCGAAATAACAAACAAAAGTAAAAGCAAAAATTTTTTTTGCTGATTTTTTTTTTTTTTTGCTGAAGGTACTGATTTCCAGTACCTTCTCTGTCACGCCTCTAAGGCCACCAGTCAAATTCATCCTTGACCACACTTGCACAAACTAAAATGTTTCGTTTCTCCCACTAGCCTTTTGAGGTCTCACCTCTTCGACACTGTTATCCACCACAGGTTAGTACGAGGAGGAAGGGATAAGAGTACTTTCATGATTGACAGAAATACATGATCAACATCTGTTTATACATGTTTTTCAAAATGCATTCCAAGAGATATTAAAAAGTGTTCCTCAAAAAGAGATTTTATGGACGAGTAAGAGGAGGTTAGCCACTTCCCTCCACTGCCTGTTACCTGATTCCAGCCAAAATCCCATCACACCTGGACACTGCAATGGCTTCCTCACCAGTATTCCTGGTTCTACCTTTGCCCTTTAGAGGCTCTTCTCCACAGAGCACCCAGAGAAATTCTTT
The DNA here is from genome assembly GCF_963930625.1 of Muntiacus reevesi. Classification (NCBI taxonomy): domain Eukaryota; kingdom Metazoa; phylum Chordata; class Mammalia; order Artiodactyla; family Cervidae; genus Muntiacus; species Muntiacus reevesi. Next base: position 7,568,176 of record NC_089255.1, on the reverse strand, counting down.
CCAAACGTAGGGCAGGAATAGCACTTCCACACCAAGAGCCCCCAAGGCTTCCTCCTTACTTTCTTTATTTCTACACGGCCAGGCCTGCCTCCTCTCTGGGCTCATCTTCCATGTACTTCCTTCCCTCCACCCAGCCTGCTCCTACAAGCCAGGCTCTCTTCTGCCTCAGGGCCTTTGCACTTGCTCGTCTCTCTGCTTGGAATACTACAACCTCCCCACCAATCCTATCTCATCACACATGTTGCCTCCATGTAGAGCTGCACATGCACTAACAGAGTGCCCCCACATTATCACGTTCTGACCTTTATGCTGTTTTTCTTATCATCTATCACCATCTAACAATGTACCATATATTTTTTATTTGCTTATTGTCTGGCTCTCCTCCAAAACTATAATCTCCATGAGAAAAGGATCTTTTTCTGTTTTGTTCTGGCTCAATTCCCAGCATGTAGAAGAATGTCTGGCATGTTCCAAAATTATTTGCTAAACAAATCAATGAATGAAACACTAAATGAAACAGAACTGAATTTCATTGTTGTTTTCACAGACTTTCTCAGAGCCTTTCCTTGGCTGGCACACACGGTGTGCATTCTCCCTCCAATAAGGGGAAAGAGCATTTTCACCTAAACTTGTCTGACCCTGCTGCCCCAAATGCTACAGAAGAACCATACTCCAAGACTAGTCTTGGGGAACCCTCTTCAGGGGTGAGATGCATCTGGAAAGAAAACATTTTTTTCTGGTGCTGCCAAAAGGAGAAGGCTCCCTTGAGAAAAACAGAGAGGTCTTTTCTTGCTCTCAAATGCAATTTCCACAGCACAGAAGCAAGATGAACACTAAGGCTTCTTAGCAGGATTCCAAGAAAACAAATTAATTTCCGTGTCTCTTGGCCTAATCTTGGGAAGGCAAATTAGTCTGATGCTCTGCTGTTCACACAGCCTATGTGGTCAGTGGAAAGATACTTGCCTTTGTCTTCTAGCCTCCATCAGCAGCGATGGAATCTAATTATAACAGTCCCACAGGCCACACTTCAAATGGAGCTACAATGCTGGAAATATTCAAGGTGAAGGGAGGTCGGCAAAACACATTTCCTTTCTAGAAGAGTGCCTCACTTTACCCTCTCTCAACCTCACTCATGTAATTCACAGGTAGTGATTTTAAGTCTTCAACTTTTTCTTTTTTAATTTTAAATTAAAACCAAAAATATTTGACTGTGCTACACAGCATGTGGGATGTTAGTTCTCCAACAGGGATGGAACACACACCCCTGTATCAGAAGCTTGAAGTCTTAACCACCGGGAAAGTCCAAGTCCTCAGCATTCAATCGTCACCTTTGCTCTCGTCATAAGGAATCACATGTGACTCTTTTAAGAAAAAGAGGTCTAAATTCTTAACAACAGGGCTAGATAGAAAAAAGAGAGAGAGAGTGAGTCAGTTGAAAGAACGTATCATTTAAGGGGCCATTAAAGAAAGAACTCCCAGGCCACGGTAACATTAGCAGATCTGTGAGTGCCTGGGGTGCAGAAGCTGAGGGTGGGAGAAGGGTGCAAGAGAGGGGTGAGGTGGAGGAGGGCTTGCAGCCTCTTCCCTCCGGATTCACCCCCTGCTGGGGCTCCAACCCACACAAGTAGCTGGAATCCAGGGCACACTGCACTCACAAACGGCCAGAACAGGAGGAGGAGGGAAGGGTCTTTCCACTTGCCTGCTTGAAGGCATGAAGGGCTAAGGCTGAGCGTGAACTTTACCTTCCAGTGGATTTTAAAGCAATGCCAGTAGGTGCGTGAACCAGATTTTGAAAGATCTGTGATGAAAAGGACAAGGGACTTGGGCTTTAACAGAATATCTGGGCCATCTGGGCTCTGAGGATCTGCCCAATGTCTCTGAAAAGAAATAAACAAATGCAGGAAGTAGATTATTCCCCCACCCCCTAGCTGGAAATGGGTTCATCTGGTCTAAATTGAAGTTTTTACTTAATTGACAGCTTTGGGTCCTACTGATTTAAAAGATCCTAAAAGGCTCTCTAAACACAAGCAGAATCAGTCAGGCTCATCTGCTCACTTCACCCATCTCTTGCAAGTTTCCTCACCGTGCATGATGGGGAATCTGCAAAAGAAGCTTATTCAGCTACCAGTCCTTGCCTTCAGAAGATGCGTTTTGGTATGTACCCTGTATAATACATCAACATTTATACAGTAATTTCTCATTGGATCCCTGCTTACCGTCACCAGGGAGGCCCACACTTAGAGCAGCTCTATAGATAAAGGTTGAGGTTGAGGTGAGGGCTGTACTGGCACTAGCTGGTTTCCATGAAGCCAAGGCTCCGCATCTTGCCTAAATCCTGTTCTCTTTCATCTACGAAGTCGCACCAGACCTCAAACACAAGATCTTAGCACCTCCTCACCAAGCAGGCACACTTGGCCTGCTTTCTGATATGTGTCACCCCAGTCTGGCTCACCCCATTCAATTTCTTCGTAAAATGCACAGAAGGAGGTAAAATTGAGATCCACTGAGCTCCAGGGCTTTGCCAGGATTCGTGGACTGCTAGGATGGCTTGGGGGCAGAGCTCACTCAGGCACACCAGCCTCAAAACCCTGTGACCCATCGGAGCACAACTCAGACGCCCTTGCACAGCTCTTGACTGTCCAATTCCAAATGTTAACTCCACAAATCCTGAGGTCTGCTAAGTTAGATCGATAGTTCACGCAGGAACATGCCTTTGCTTGAGAGAGCGCCCAGCCTTCTGACTTCCCAGGGAAGCAGAGTAATTCCACCCAAGCCACGCTGCCCTGCTGGAACTCTCACGCCCCACACCCTGCAGTTGCAGAGCACGCCCACGAGTGATACTCCGTGCCCTGGGTTTCAAACAAAGGGCCCCTCTGTGACAAGCCCTCTAGAAAACACTTTGCTATTTAGTAAGGAGACACGAAGTACATCTGTGAGTTGATGAAGAATACCGTGGGCGGTCATTCTTCTGAAGAATAGATGGTAACAGCATGGAACCCCTAATTGTTATTCTATTTCTATTGAAAATCAGAACTGAAGTCATCGGGTCTTGAAATATCTCTTCTGGGCACAAATCATCATGTTGGTTTCTTAATACATCTTAGATAGAGAAAATTCTAGGGACTCCACTCAAAAAAAAAAGAGTAAAACTAATAAAGTTCAGAAATATATTAGTTCCCTAGTTTCCTATTAGGCTGCTGGAGGGCTTCCCAGGTGGTGGGGTGGTAATGAATCCACGTGCCAGTGCAGGGGAAGCAGCCCTAGGTTCCATTCCTGGGTCAGGGGGATCCCTTGCAGAAGGAAATGGCAACTCACTACAGTATTCTTGCCTGGGGAAATCCCATGGATAGAGGAGACTGGTGGGTTACAGTCCACGGGATCACAAAGAGTTGGACAAGACTGAGTTAGCACGCGGGCGCACACAAACACCCACCCACCCACAGGGTTGCCATGTGGCATAAAACAACAGAAATGGATTAAGTTCTGGAGACTGTTACAGAAACCGTGGCATCGGACAGAGCCAAGTGGCGCTCAAAGACGCAGAACATCGGGGTTTATGCAGCACCACTGCAGGCCCAGCAGTCACCTCCAAAGGCTGAGCGCCCCAGCTTTGTTCTGGGTATCTTTAATACGTGGTAAACTTCCCACTCAAACAACTCAGATCTGTCCCCTCCTCAGGTAGCCCTCATTCCCGTGGATGTAAGAGCAAGCAAGATCACAGAAGTAAAAGCGGTATTGAACACCAGCAGTTTAAAACAAGATAACAGAAGGGAAAGCAAAAGGTTGTTACTTTAACTGGGGGCTTTGATCTCGCTCCTGTCTAACTGAACGTCTGAAATCAAATGCCGGCAGGGCCGTGCTTCTTCTAAACTCTGTAGGAGGGAACTGCTCCCTGCGTCCTCCTAGTTTCTCATGCTGGCCAGCAGTCCTTGGCTCGCAGCTGCCTCACTCTGACCTCTGCCCTGCCATGCGGCATTCTCCACGTGTCTGTGTCCAAACTTCCCTCTTCTTGTAAGGACACTAGTCCTACGAGGGTCCACCCTGATTTCCTTATCCTAACTTGATTACATCTCCGAAGACTCAATTTCCAAATAAGGTCCCATACACAGATCCTGGGACTTCGGACTTTTAACACACTTTTTTGGGTGGGGTGTGTGTGTGTGTGTGTGTGCAATTCAACCTGTAAGACTCATTCTATTAGAAAACTGATTGTAATTAAAATGAACCTGTATTTGACCATACTTAAAAACCATAACATATCTTATTAGTATTTTTCTATAATCATTCCCGCTCTGATTTCCAAAATGAGGTTGGCAGATATTTCAAGCCTCAGAGAGATACTGTCCATTTGACATAGTAAGTGGCACAATTTTTGTAACCTCAGAGGTTTAGCCCTTTACATCTCCTGATGATAGCACAGAAAGAAGAAAAATAGAATATTTATGGACATATATGAAACACTCCTATCACTTTCCTTTCCTACTTTCTTTCATTGCTCCTTCACTGAAACCTTCATGCAACTTAAAGTCATATGTAATAAGTCAGCAAGTAATTAAGACTTAAAAATTAGTTCCTGGACACAAATTCTTCTTTGGAGTTTCCCCCTCCAAGGGGCTGACAAATTCACAAAGATCATCAAAAGGAAAAGAAAGTCAGGCAGCCTGCACTCCTATCTTTAGTTTCCAGTTACTGGCTGGGGGATCCTGGGCTGAAGTCAGCAGGACAGTGGTGAAAACCACAGAACAGCAGAGGCACACAGCACATGTATTGAACAACCTCTTCTTTTCTACACAACGCCAGACATCCTATCTTTCTTTTTTTCAGCACAATCAACCAAACTAACAAATTGTCTCCATTTGCTTTAGGATGGGAATACTGAACTCACATTTTGTTTCCACTTGGTCCCTAGGTCAAGGTGCAGAAGAAAATTAAGGCTTCAGCCTGAAAACAAAGTGTATATACACATAACTTTTCTAGAATAGAAAGCTATTTTCCCCTCAAATATGGTGAAGAATAGAATTTCAGCACCACCTGTGCTTAGAAATATAGATATATAGTAAAGCATTTCTTTAGAGTAAGTTCCCCTAGCGTAGCCCATGTCTGAACTGGAAGCTCTCTGCTCCATTACTCCTGCCTTTGCCTCTCAGTGTGACTCTTCCAATGTTTCCTCAGTCCTCTTCATGTTCTTCTTGATCCCTTCACAGGAGACATCACTCCCTTATAACGACTACATTACAGAAGTTATTTTGCTATTTTCATATTATTGTTTAATCATACATCTTTGTTATTACTTGAAAAAAAAACAAGTATTTTTTAAAATGCCTTCTAAATACTTCAAAAAATTCTTAAAGTGCTTTCACATCACATGACTTGTTGTTGAGTCCCCACCCTCTGTCAGTCATGGATTAGCAACTCTTTTAAAAGCTTCCCTATGCTCAGTGTAGACAAACACTTCCAAAAACAGAATCCTGTAAAACAAACATCTTCAACATTTGCCTGCGGTGTTGTGTGGACTAAATGTGAGGGATCTTTTCTTGAAATGTGGTTTTCTGCATACTTAGGTATAATGTAAAGTTTAAAAGGATCTGTAGATAGTTTACTGGTTTCAAGAATTAAACATTATTTTAAAACAGCTGATCTTAACAAAACATTGCAAAAATTAATTCTTTTGAGAAAATTGCTCCTTTATGGGTCTTCAAATACTCCTCATATATCTTATGTAATCAATTTTTAAATGCCAAACATAGTATCAAATGGAAGTACAGTTAAAAATAATCTGAATATTCCAAGGTACTATTTGCAATTATATATAAATGTGTATGTAAAAATCTGACTCTTATACCAGTTCATTATTCTACCACAGCATTTTCTGAATGGGTTCAGTAAGTTGGAGAAATATTAATAGGTGTTACTGTATATTAAACATTTAGAATTCACAAAAGCAACAAGGTCTCATTAATCAAAAAGTTTTAAATCCTCACCTTTTGTAACATTCTGTTGCTCTCAAATTAGAATACTTCAAAATTTGTTACTGATGTCATTTTTGGATCACTTACGGATTTTCCTAAGAAGTCCAATACTGGAGGTGTTTATCTTTCCATTGGATTATTCGGTCATTTCTGGCAGTGTTTAATTCTGTGTGTTCTCATTTTTGTGGTCTACTTTAAACCAATGTGTAGCACACTGCTTGAGCTTCTATTGGTGATCTGTAAATACATTTATTCTTCTACCATTCAGCAGATACTCATTGCCTTTCTGCTATGTGCCAAGCACTGTTCCAGGCACTTGGGATGCAACAATGACAGGCAAGATCCTTGCTGTGGGGAGTGTTCATGCTCTCATGGGGAGAAACACAATAAATATACTACAATAAACCACATGGCTTATTAGAAGATAACCTATCATATGAAAGATAAAGAGCAAGGTAAGGGGGATTGTGAGCGGGGAGGGGTTCATCATAGTAATAACTGGGGTTGGCCTCATTGATATGAGATTTAGGAATGAATTACGGGAGATGAGTGTTATCCGAGAGGACACACAGAGAAAGAATTTCAGGGCAGAGAAGACAGAACAAAATCACTAAGTCACAAACATGCTTGGTATATCGGAGGAATAGCAAGGAGGCCACCGTGTTTGGAACAGAGTGTTAGAAGAGAAGAGTGGGAGATGAGCTCAGAAAGATAACAAGGGGTCAGGTAATGTAAAGCTGGGAGATGAACTCAGAAAGATAACAAGGGGTCAAGTAATGTAAAGCCTTGAGGACATTTGCAAAGACTTTGGCTTTTATTCTCAGTATGATGAGGACCATTGTAGGGATTAGAGTACAGAGGGAAAATGATCTGACTTCCTTTTAAGAGATTCCTCTGGTTCCTATGCTGAGAATGGGTTCTACGAGACAAGTAGAAGCAGAGACCATATGGGAAGCTTTTGCAGATGGTTCAGACAGGGGCTGGGGTGGCAGCAGCAGAGATATTAAGAAATGGTCAGATTCTGGATGTAGTTTGAAAGCAGAGGCAGGCACGAGGACTTCCTAATGCAGAGTAGAAGAGGAAACAGAGGAAGGGGAAGGATGGATTTTCCATATACTGAGATGAAGCAGGCTGCAGGAGCAGCAGGGTTTGCTTGGGGGTGGGGAGATGGGGTCAAGAATTCAGTTTTTGGACAAACTCCACTTAATACATTGACTAAGCATCCAATGGGGATGCTGAGCATGTAGCTGAAGTTCAGGGACAGAGTCTATACACACTGAGGGAGTCAATAGCATCCAGGTTGGTTTTATAGCTGTAAGCATGGATGACATCATCACCAAGAGAGTGACGTGAGTGTAGGTAGACAAGAGAGGAGAAGAGAGGGAAGGATCGTACCCTGAATCACTGGAAGCTGATAAGCTTGGAAAGAAGAGGATCCACTAGCAGAGGATATTGAGAAGTAATCTAGGTAGCAAAAGGAGGCTCAGGGGGACACAATTTCAATGGAAATTAAAACTAGGGAGGTATGAACCAGCCAGGATCCAGTCAGGAGACTGAACTGAAAAATCAATGTAAATAATTGGTAAGCATGAAATTGCCAACCAGGTAACAAAGAGGGTGAAAGGAGAACTCTACAGTATCATGAGGTAGAAATGACAAGAAAAAACTACCACCTCTAAGGTTGACAGAACAAAGAACAAGGTTTTAATTTTTTAATAAGCTTAAAGGAAGGGCCCCACAGAGCGGAGCTCAGTTGCCCGAGAAGCAGGTGCTGCTCAGCTGGTGTGGGTGTTTCTGAGCTCAAAAGAGGGGCCCCATGGGTCTCTGAACCCTTTTCTAAAAGAGCTGTCAGCCATCTGGTGCTTACGTCTTGGAGAGGGCTACGATGAGGTGATATATTAGTTTTCCAGGGCTGCCATACACATTACCACAAATCTGCTGGTTTAAAACAACAGAAATTTATCCTCTTGCAGTCTGGAGGCTTGAAACCTTAATTCAAACTGTCAGCAGGCCCGTGCTCTCTCTGAAAGCTCCAAAGGGGAAATCTGATCGCCGCCCCTCCTAAATTCTGGGGGTTGAGAGCAAGCCTTGCTGTTCCGTGGCTCAACACATGACTCAAATCTCTGCCTCTGTCTTCACACAGCCTTCTCATAAGGACGCTAGTCATCAGGCTTAGGGTCCACTCTAATCCAGAATTAGTTCAGTTCAGTTGCTCAGTCGTGTCCCACTCTTTGCGACCCCATGAACCTCCCAGTCCATCAACAACTCCTGGAGTTTACCCAAACTCATGTCCATTGAGTCGGTGATGCCATCCAACCATCTCACCCTCTGTTGTCCCCTTCTCCTCCATCCTTCAATCCCTCCCAGCATCAGGGTCTTTTCCAATGAGTCAGCTCTTCACATCAGGTGGTCAGAGTACTGGAGTTTCAGCTTCAGCATCTGTCCTTCCAATGAACACCCAGGACTTGTCTCCTTCAGGATGGACTGGATGGATGTCCTTGCAGTCCAAGGGACTCTCAAGAGTCTTCTCCAACACCACAGCTCAAAAGCATCAATTCTTCGGTGCTCAGCTTTCTTTATAGTTCAACTCTCACCTCCATACATGACTACTGGAAAAACCATAGCTTTGACTAGATGGATCTTTGTTGGCAAAATAATGTCTCTGCTTTTTAATATGCTGTCTAGGTTGGTCATAACTTTCCTTCCAAGGAGTAAGTGTCTTTTAATTTCATAGGTGCAATCACCATCTGCAGTCATTTTGGAGCCCAAAAAATAAAGTCTGACACTGTTTCCACTGTCTCCCCATCTATTTCCCATGAGGTGATGGGACCAGATGCCATGGTCTTAGTTTTCTGAATGTTGAGCTTTAAGCCAAATTTTTCACTCTCCTCTTTCACTTTCATCAAGAGGCTCTTTAGTTCTTCTTCACTTTCTACCATAAGGGTGGTGTTATCTGCATATCTGAGGTTATTGATATTTCTCCCAGCAATCCTGATTCCAGCTTTTGCTTCCTCCAGCCCAGCGTTTCTCATGATGTACTCCACATATAAGTTAAATAAGCAGGGTGACAATATACAGCCTTGACGTACTCCTTTTCCTATTTGGAACCAGTCTGTTGTTTCATGTCCAGTTCTAACTGTTGCTTCCTGACCTGCATACAGGTTTCTCAAGAGGCAGATCAGGTGGTCTGATATTCCCATTTCTTTAATTTTCCACAGTTTATTGTGATCCACACAAAGGCTTTGGCATAGTCAACAAAGCATAAATAGATGTTTTTCTGGAACTCTCTTGCTTTTTTGATGATCCAATGGATGCTGGCAATATGATCTCTGGTTCCTCTGCCTTTTCTAAAACCAGCTTGAACATCTGGAAGTTCTTGGGTTCATGTATTGCTGAAGCCTGGCTTGGAGAATTTTGAGCATTACTAGTATATGAGATGAGTGCAACTGTGTGGTAGTTTGAGCATTCTTTGGAATTGCCTTTCTTTGAGACTGGAATGAAAGCTGACCTTTTCCAGTCCTGTGGCCACTGCTGAGTTTTCCAAATTTGCTGGCATATTGAGTGCAGCACTTTCACAACATCATCTTTGAGGATTTGAAATAGCTCAACTGGAATTCCATCACCTCCACTAGCTTTGTTCATAGTGATGCTTCCTAAGGCCCACTTGACTTCACACTCCAGAATATCTGGCTCTAGTTGAGTGATCACACCGTCGTGATTATCTGGGTTGTGAAGATCTTTTTTGTACAGTTCTTCTGTGTATTCTTGCCACCTCTTCTTAATATGTTCTGCTTCTGTTAGGTCCATACCATTTCTGTCCTTTATTGAGCCCATCTTTGCATGAAATGCTCCCTTGGTATCTCTAATTTTTTTGAAGAGTTCTCTAGTCTTTCCCATTCTATTGTTTTCCTCTATTTCTGTGGTCTACTGGAGAAGGGAATGGCATACCACTTCAGTATTCTTGCCTTGAGAACCCCAAGAACAGTATGAAAAGGCAAAATGATAGGATACTGAAAGATGAACTCCCCAAGTTGGTAGGTGCCCAATATACTACTGGAGATCAGTGGAGAAATAACTCCAGAAAGAATGAAGGGATGGAGCCAAAGCAAAAACAACACCCAGCTGTGGTGGTGACTGGTGATAGAAGCAAGGTCTGATGCTGTAAAGAGCAATATTGCAAAGGAACCTGGAATGTTAGGTCCATGAATCAAGGCAAATTGGAAGTGGTCAAACAGGAGATGGTAAGAATGAATGTTGACAGTCTAGCAATCAGCGAACTAAGATGGACTGGAATGGGGGAATTTAACTCAGATGACCATTATATCTACTAATTCAGAATAATCTCATCTTAACTATTCACATCAGCAAAAACTCTATTATTTCCCAACAGTCACCTCCTGAGGCTCTTGGGAGACACGAATTTTCAAAGGATAGGAGTCAATCCAGTACAGGCAGACTCTTCAAGTGCTAGAAAACCTGTAACCTGCAATCATATGCAACCACAGAAAAGCACTGCCACTTCTGGGGTGAAGAGGCTCTACTAAGCCATGACACTCACAAGAACCACATAAGACAGGAAGTCCATGGGATGCAAATGAGAAGGAGAAAGCCCTTCTTCCTCCTCTAGCCTCCCAGGCTCCCTCCAGTATCCTCTGTAGCAGAGCCTAACAAGGAGCCATCTCAGAAAACTAGTTTGCAGTCTCATTTCCAGTATCTCAAACATAAAAATAGAGAGGTAGGTTTGGGGCCAAGAGACAGTATTTCAACAACTGGCACAAGGAAAGAATGATCAATTGTGTCAAAAAGTTACTGATAGGTAAAGAAAAATGAGAATTGATCTTTGCCCACTGGAGTTAGCTTCAATTGTTCCATGATCATATAAGTTCAGCAAGTGCTGTTTGAGGACTTTGCTGGACTGGCCAGGCTTTTCAGCACTGTGGCCAGCTCCTTTACAAAAGGGCTCAGCTGATTCTGACATCAGAACAGTTAATAGCCACCATACATATGTGTTTATCTGCCAAATGCTCACAGTGCTATCCACAGCCACCACAAATCCTATCACTCCTGCTGAATTTTATTTTGACGTTTGCAAAAGAGTTAAAGTCACCTTGGAAAGGAACATATTCATAAGGCCAACCATAGACCACTAGAGAGGTTACCAAGGAAAATTAGGCAACAGGCCTAGAATAAAATGAAAATTTAGTTCTCTTCCTCTTTCCTCCACTTCTGTAATTTCAGTAGGAAGTCCAAGGATGATTGAAAGCAACTGCTAATGTTTTCTCAGTCTATCTCTTTGGAGAGTGACAGAAGCAAGTAAACGTAGTAGAGAGAAATTGTTTTGGTAAATATAGAGCAAATTCAATGCACACTTTAGGGCTCTAGATGCATTCTTGATACCTCATTGGTTTGGGGGTAAAATATTTTCTGTTTTTCTTTAAAGTAAAATTCATAAAACATTCTAATTTCCTGATTATTTAAAAGCACATAATACAAAATAAAAACGAAAACAAAGAAAAAGCAACATAAAAGTAGCATTGAACTGTGAATGAAGTAGCTTGCATTCCAAGACCATCTTTATAATTAACCAGCTATATAGCTTCCCTAAAATTAAGAGAGACTTTGGTCGGTTTGGCTTTGGTCGGTTTTCTTCATATATTAATGAGATTTATAAAGAATCTCAAAAAAGGTCTCAGCTTTTGACCTGTATTACCTAACTACTAAAACTAGCATGTATGGTTACCAGTATTATGATCTGATTACAATTAATTTTGATAGTGGAAATTAGTTGAGAATTTTACTTCAATATCTGAATTGCTACCTTTTTTTTGCATCTTTCATAGAAAATGACAGGACTCAACAAATGTATAAGCTAACAGGAAACTAAAACATTGAAAGTCAAATTTGAAAGAAAATGCCTCAGTTGTCTAATACTGTTAACTTGTTATTTAACATTGATGATTTTCTCTTCTTTCTTAGAAATTAACCAGTTATCTAAAATAGATCACGAAACAGAACCAGAAAGCACTTCACATACATCTGCTTGTGTCTAAAGCTGATGAAAGGTGATAACACTATGAAGACTGCACATCATAAATAAATGTACGACAGGCTATCAATCTAAGTTAGCTCTATGAGGATATACGGAATGCTGACTTGTTGGTATTATTTCTGTGTCCAGAAATTTCATTTTATACATTTGTGATACATCTCAGAGTCCAAACCATCCAGAAGAGCTTCTGCTAAATGCAGAAAATATGGGGAAATTCAATTAACTAGAATTACATTAGAACACATATCTGGTCAAAGAAAACTGATAGAGAAACAGTAGCCATGGGTATTACTTAAATATCTTAATTTGCAATAGTATGTGGTTGCTGATTAATATTACAAAAGAAGATCACTAAATTTGGTAAAATCTAAAAATCATCTAAAGAAGGGAAAACAGGACTTCTGCTAGATTCTCTTTGGGGGCTGTGTGTGTGTTAGGCGACCATTCCATTTGGTGATATTTTTATCAACTTTCAATGTAAGATTGTAATAGAGGTTATATTCTCATTCAATATTTGAAGCAGGAAAACATTTTCCCTAAAAGTAAGAGAGACTTCTTGTAACAATCCATATTGTTTCTTGTGCAGAATTATAGCTGTATTTCTCAAGCTTTCTTAAGAAAGGCAATGAATGGTCTTATCTGCCTGTGGCTGCATATATCTCAGAGTCAAAAAAATACAGAGTGCATTTTCCCCACTATTTTAAAAACTACGTATTTAATTGGCTGCTCAGGTCTTAGTTGTGGCAGACAGGATCTAGTTTTCTGACCAGGGGTCGAGCCCTGATCCCACACATTGGGAGCTCAGAGTCTTAGCCACCGGGCCACCAGAGAACTCCCTTTCCCACTATTTTTATTGGACCAAAATGTTTAATTATTAATTGCTGTGAATTTACAGATCTCCATTTCAGTGACTCAGAACTGGAGTGTCTAGCAACCAGGCGCTTTGTGTCACCAACGATCCAAGTTCCCAAGCTGGCCAAGGATTTTTACGGTTTTCTCAAAGACGAGTCTGTACACCAGCAGTGTCGGTGCTACCTGGGAACTTGTTAGAAATGCAGAAGCTAGGTCCCACCCAGACCTAGTGAACCAGAATCTGCATTTTAATAAGATCTTCAGATCATTTGGACGCACAGGAGACTGTGAGAAGCACTGCCCTAACATTTCAGCACTCACACTTATTTGTATCCTGATACAGCTCTTTGAGTACGAAAAAAATAAAAATTACAGGCACTGATGAGGAACAGTAGCCGTGGATGCCCATAGCAGTGTACCACACAATTCATAAATAAAAACGGATGAACCGCTTTATACAAACACTTTTAACTTGACCATCTTAAGAGTGAATATGAACAGCTACTGAATATCTATATAGAATATGTGTGCCGTGTTAGGGTCACCGGATACCCCAGATTCCTGGGACACTCCTAGTTTACAGCTGTTATCCTGGAACGAATTACTGACAGTACCCCACCACCTTTTAAACTAAAAAAGCCCTCATCTGAACAATAAATTATATGGTCACCCTAATTAAAATCTGCTAAAAAGTGCATCCATTACAACCTCCCAAAAGGTTGAATTATAAGAATACATGATATTTGGGCCTCACTAGTCACCAAATTCTGTTCCTGTTTAACAGTAATAAGCAGGAAAAGAGACAGTCCACTGCTGAGACAGCAAGGCAACCATTTTCCATTGCATGGACAAACAAGAAAGTGGTGGTAGTAATCTCCTTTTAACTGTTTGCTAATTTTTTCTTATGTCACTAGTATTTGATTTGTTACTTATCTTCACTAGAATCTAGCCTAAGGTTGAGGACAAATCTACGTTTATTTTATTATTATTTTTTAATCTCAAATCTTTTTATTTAGCAGTATAGCAATAGAAGCATGCATTTTGTAGTCACATAGACCTAAATTTTTTTCTCTATACATTTACTACTTTTAACACAGTCAGCTCCATTTCTGTGTGATCTTCATCTATTTTCAATTTTTTAAGCTTATTTTAGATTGACAGTGTTGCATTAGTTTCAGGTGGAGAGCAAAGCGATTCCGTTACATACATACATGTATCAAGGACCTACTGTATAGCACTGGGAACTGCTCAACCCTATGTAACAACCTGAATGGGAAAAGAATTTGAAAAAGAAGAAATAACACTTACTTACTTTAAGTTTTATATGTTTAGTGTTGCAGAAAAGGCCATGACATGGAACCATCTGAACTATTAGGAGAATCTCAGTTCTAGTCTCCCATGAATGAAAACACCATTCAATAAATGCCCGACCTGTATGTACTAAATGGACAACAGGCACACTAAACACCTGGACAGAGAACAAGAAAACTGACACCAACACCATCCAGTGTTGTGGGTGAGCCTGTGGGAGCGAGCGAATGCCAAGGAGCAAGGTGGGAGGCCACGGGTGAAGAGTAGCACAGTGCCATTGCTGGCCGTGGGGCAGAGCGTACTCGGATCAAAACACGGGTCTGCTGGGAATTAGCGCTGGGAACGTCAGTTCTGCCCAACTGATCGCCCTTTTAGATGTATAGTTTTGCAAGTTTTGACAAACATAACCACACATCACAGTCAAGACCTGGAACATGTCCTACCACCCTCCGAATTTTCCAAGACCATCTGTAGTCAACCTTTCTCCTAATTTCAGCCCCTGACAGCCATTTTTCGCCATTTCCAGAATGTCACATAAATATAATCATACAGCATGCTGCCTTTGTTTCTGACTCCTTCCATTTGCATTTGAGATTCATCTTGAATGAGCTTAGACACAGGTAAATGATATGGCAAAATTCCTCTCTACTCTGCATTTCCATGACTACAAATAGGCATGAGGGCTAAAAAAACGGTCAATACTGAATCAAAGGCGATGTAATTTTAGAAATCCATTAAACAACATAGTTCAGTGTTCTCAACTATACACTACTATAAACTCCATGGTTTCCTCACACAGTTTTGCAGACTGATGTTATAACAGAATTGGAGGGGGCAGGGAGGTGCTATGACAAAAACCACTTGTGCACATGTCTGACATAATGAGTCAAATAAATGCAAAGCAAAATCCACCTCTTCCAAATGCTAAGCCTTCACTAGCTGTGAACACAGACGATTCAAGCCTTGGCCTTCCTGGGCTGGTGACAAGCATGTGCTCAGTCGCTCAGTTCTGTCCAGCTCTTGGCAACCCTGTGGACTGGAGCTGCCAGGCTCCTCTTTCCATGGAATTTTCCAGGCAAGAATACTGGAGTGGTTTGCCTCTTCCAGGGGATCTTCCTGATCCAATAGAAGTACACTGATGAAAGAGACCACTAAAGTCAAGATCTTGTTTCCCATTGATTAATAATAAACATTTATTGAACACCTCTCAGGAAGGCTACAAGTGAACCATCTAAGCCAAAGAGTCTCTATAATGCTCTTACAGAACTCCACAGAATACACAGACTCCTTGATGTATGGAGAGAACCTGGATTCTGAAGCCCCACAGGCATAAATTCATTATTTACAGTTCCATGACCTTGAGCAAGTAGCATATGCTCTCTGAGCTTCAGCCTTTTCATTTCTAAAATGCATTACCCTCTACTGATTCATCCACAAATATTCCTTGATCATGCCAGGCCCTGGGTCATCTCTAGGTCCACAAGGATGAAGCTTCAAGATGTAAGACAAGGAAACGAGCACTCACAAAACCATAGCAAATGCTGTCACTGGATAAGGAGATGGTGGTTCTGTTGTAAGTTGCAAGGGTGTCCCAACTGGACCTGGGAAGATCAGGTTAAGACCTCCCTGAGAAATCTATTAACACCTGCAGGGAGTCCTGAAGGATTCACGGGAGTTAGCTAGGTGGGCGGTGAAGTGCAGGGTGACAGTCAGTGTGAAAGGCTCAGAGGAGGCAGGGGGCAAGCATGGGGCCACCAGGACCTCAGGCAGTTCACTGCGGCCCTAGGAAGGAATTGCTAATGGAACCCAAGGCTGTGAGGAGCCACTGGAGACTTTTAACATGAAATGAACATGGTCTTTTTGTGCTTGACACCAATATCTGGCAGAATAAAGAATCGAAAAGGGACAAGACCAAGGGGCCTGTTGGGAAGCTATTATACTATTCTAAGCAAGAGATGATGGAGGCCAGGATTCAATTTTGATAAAAGACAAAACAACAAATGCCTGGCTGGCGTGTGCTGGGAACTCGGCAAATGGTAAGGGCCTATTAGCAAGCTGCTGTATTATTGCAAGGGAGAGATGACGGTGCACAGGACTTAGGCATGATGAAAACTAAATAACGAATGCCTAGCAGCATGGCTGGCATGTGCTAGGAACCCAGCAAAGGTTTGTTACCTTTTTATTCTTCTTCCCTTGTAATCTGTCCATTGCTTCAGTGGCCAGGCAAGTAAAATCCTCTTCCAGGGAGTAAATTTACAAACAGATATTCTTCATAACAGATATTTTCAGATATCAACAGGGAAGAAATACATTCTATTTTACCTCTACTTTAAGGGATGAGATTTCCAATAAATGATGTAAACGCAATTTCTTTGCAACCAAATCATTAACTTATCTTAGTTCACTGTAATAATAAGTTTTTAATCACTAATGTTAGCAGACTCTCCAATCACTGATGATCACATTAAACTGTTTAATGTCTTCATAGAGTTTAAGCAACTTAAGGTTCAGCTGCAATACGTGAGACCTGGGTTCGATACTGAGTTGAGAAGATTCCCCTGGAGAAGGGAAAGGTTACCCACTCCAGTATTCTTGCCTGGAGAATTCCATGGACTGTATAGTCCATGGGATCACAAAGAATCAGACATGACTGAGTGACTTTCACTTTGTTTTTTTTTAAGATTGTTTTGACAGTTTCATTTCTGTTTACTGTTTTTCTTCTTCCCCACTAGAAAGTAAGTTCCACAAGAACAGGGACTTCATCTTCTGCTTTTGTCCTCTGTTCTACCCCCAGCAGCCGGAGCAGGGCCCAGCACTTGGCCCAGGTGCAGTAAATATCTGCAGGCTAACTCCTTCATAGAGTGAGTGAAGAACGGGGGCCCATCTAGAGGAAGTAGCTGAAACTGGCCACTCCGAACTGGCATCTCTACTTCAAGGCTCTCCCCACCCTAAGCCACTGCACACCTGATTTCAGATTTAGCTTGTTGAATGCACAGTTCTAACAAACCGGATTCCCTGCTTGAATGGGGCCCAAACTGCTGACTCTGACTTCAGGGAGTCCTACCAACCCTTGCAGTTACGTCTCCTGCCACTGCCGACATTCTGGTCCTCACGAGATCCACACGACCTCCCATATCCTCTCTCCCCAATCCACACGATCACCTGCCCCTCCCCACCTGCCCCCAGTATTCATCACCTCTACCTCCAACACCATGCCTCTCTCTCTCTCCAACTGATACAATCCCGCCTGCCCTTCAATTTCATCTCAAAAACTGTTGCTTCTGAAATTTTCCTTTATTCCTTAAGCCCACAGTTCTCCGCTAGGATGACTCTGAGTGCCCACCGCTCCTACCCTGAGACGTCTCACAAAGTTTGGATGTGCTGTGACAACTGGAGGGGAAACCACACTACTGGCATCTAGCGGGAAGAAGCCAGGGATGCTGTTAACCACCCTGCAATGCACAGCGAAGCTCCCTAAAGAGAAGAACCACTCAGTCCAGACATCAATAGGGCTGAGACTGAGAAAAGCTGCCTTAAGCGAATGTCTTTCTGCTGCCTTTCCGCCATCTCGGGGTTTGGAGCTGCTTTCACTGAACTCCCATTCCTTACTGTACAGGATGTCTGTGTAACTTGTCAGAGCCGCCCCTCCCAGGCCTCCATGTTGACATCACATCTCATTTTTCCTAATGAGCACAGCTCAAGGGAGCTTGCTCAAGGGAGATATCGATTTGTTGACTGGAATTGAATTGAAATTTCCATTTCATTCAGCTTTCTACTTAAGTCTATTTTCTCCTGTTTCCTGTTAATAAAAGAAAACATAGACACCGTGTTTTGTGCATTTAACCTTTGAAATACATGAAGACAGTTATTAAATAACTTATCTGTTTTCTTACCTCCAGAAAAAACTCCAGGACCTTCTATAATCTCATAAGGAAGAGTACCCATGAAGGGCAATTACTGGGTCTAAATTGGATTAAATTAGTTTTGATGCTCGTCTCATTACATACTATGAATCTGCATTTATTTCATTTAGCACATCTATACTTTTTTAGCCAATGGACAAACAATAAATATCCAAGCTTGACATCCAGTTGAGGTAGCTTTTCTACAGTCAGGACTGAATAATAAGTGCCATGATTTATCTAAAGCCTATTTTTTTTTCTTATTATCCTAATATTTAACAAAGTTAAAAACATTTGCTGATTTTATAGTTGACTCTCCTTATAAATATTCAGTAAGCAGCTTACAATAAAATATTACGGTCAATCTGCTGAAAGAGCTGCACATCTTGAGACTTTCAGCACATTTTAAAAGCTTGACTGAGGCAGGATTCATGTCTGATCGCCAACTCCAAATTTTACCTCTCCTGAGATATGAGAAATCTATTGAGCTAAGGAGAACATACAACTATACCCTGGTTCTTAAAATTAAGCTTGAAATTCTGAATGAAAGATTCAGCTTTCACTGAAAAGGGAAAATCTCATGTGATCAGAAAAGATCATCATAAATCCTTCTCACTCTTCCTAGAAGGTAAGCTGAACTCTCTTGAATATACACCCAAATGACCTCCAGGCTACAGACGAGCACAGTGGCTGGTGTGACAAGCTGTCACGCTGAGAAGCTGGACATCCTGATTCTCAATGCTGTCAGTCACCAAGAGATGGTGAAAACCATTATGAAAGAGCATTTATTTTGCTGCCGTATGTCAGCCAGACTAGAAACCAGGGGCTAGTTAGCCTTCAAGGGAAGGAGGCAACCCCTCCAGGCAGAAGAGCA
The DNA here is from genome assembly GCF_963930625.1 of Muntiacus reevesi. Lineage (NCBI taxonomy): Eukaryota > Metazoa > Chordata > Mammalia > Artiodactyla > Cervidae > Muntiacus > Muntiacus reevesi. The sequence continues at coordinate 7,549,219 of NC_089255.1, read as the reverse complement.
GAATGTGATCAGAGGACCCTGAGAAGGCACTTAACTAACATTGTCATGGTTTCCTGATGAAGATGTCACAACCATTACCCCTGGGCAAGAGGAAATGAGGACACACACACACTCCTCCCTGAGACACACACATGTCAGCTAAGGTGGCCAGCAGGAGGTGCAGAAGTAACTTCAAAAGCACCTCTGGGAGCCCCAAGAGCTCAGATCCACACTTTATTACACTCTAATCTGAGACAAAGGCAGTTCATTGTCTGACTTTTAAAATTTCACAGTAGGCAATTTCAAAGCCATCTACTAAGTGGAAAAAAATTATAAGCCAGTAATGCTATCTAACATGACCCATTATTTCCCATCTTATTTAGGAGCTTTATTCAATGGAATACGATGCTACACCCAATGTTTGATGCAGTCATCAACAGAGCACTCGAACACAGTAATAAGAAGGGAATGTATAAAGCCAAGACGTGGGAGTAAGTGAATCAGTTATGCATCACAAAACTGATTCATCACAAGACCTTTTAGTCTTGGCTCAGGCCCCATCAGTGAGCAATCTGGGTGGAGCTCAAAGGCCTCCAAATTTTCCATGGCCAGGAGGATTCATCAGTATCAGCTCTTAAGAAATCACTCTCCTGATGTTAAATAAAGCTTCAGGCATAAGATGACCTCACATTCAATTATGTTAATTATTGGTTTTCTCCTTAGATTTGCTAGGAAGTGGATATTAATCTTTACAGAGTTGGATTTTTTTTTTAATTTATTTACTGCCTTTGAATGTAATCAAACCTTCTGGTGCACACACATCTATATCCCAAAAGGCAGACATGACCATTACACACTCAGGTTCACGGTTAATGCATGTTTGGGACAACAATTAGCTGTAATGTATTTATCAATAAATGAGGGGAGCTCTGCCCCAACAACAAGTCCCCTGCTCACCACAGATAGTGTGATGCCCTTATCAATACGCAAACTCCAGATTAAAAAGCACACAGAGAAGCATGTATCATCAAGTCCCAGGTCTCTTTTTCAATGTCCTCTGATTTACTCCTTCTGAATTACTCTTACACCAATTTCAGTTGGTAGGAAAATATTCTTATCTTTGAAATATGGACCAAAATAGGTCACCAAGCTTTCACTCCCTCTTTTGTCAGTCTCTTCTGGAAGCACTTCAGAGGGTTCCCCCATCTCACACACAGAAGGCTCTGGCAGGGCACTCTCAATGTCTGGCAGTGGCCTCAGAAAATAATATGTTTTAAAAACAGGCTTAGAAAGAAACCACCAGATTCCTGCTGGGCATCTCTCATGGTTGTGGAATAACCATCTTGGAACACATCTCCTCCGCCTCTCCTCCATGCCTCCCCTGGTCTTACCCATCACTAATCAAGGCTAGGGCGGCAAGGCAGAAACGCCATGCCTTCACAGCCAAAGCCCTGGACTGCTTGAATTCAGGGTGAGCCTCAGAAACAGAACTATGGTACAGGCTTGTATGTGCTCTACAAACACACCATTTTTCTTGGCAGGTCCAGCTCACACCCCACCTCCCTTCACAACCACTGTTAGAGTAATGTGACAACTGTCACGGAATGAACACACTCCCTCAGGCACAACGCTAAGGCGGAAGAGGCCACCCAGTTACAGCCTGGCCCTCCCCACCCCCGAATATAAATCTCTTATTACACAGAGTGCTAAAACACAGGGAATCCAGAACAGTCCAACAGTGCCTACTAGTAACACATTTTGCAACGCCTTGTTAAATATTTTTCACAGATGAAATAACCTGTCTGCACACAGAAATTTAAATATCTATACAGTATCCTAACAGTAATAAGTAAAATTTGAAGAAATAACAAATTACGCTTTAAAATATGTAAATGTCCCAGTGTGGCAACTCTAGAATACAAAATGAAGACAAGAGATGCTTGCTTCTAAATGTGGTCCCCATGAATGCACACAATACCAATGTAGACAAATAGAGGTGAGCTTATGAGCAACTGGGGCTTCCCTGGTGGCTCAGTGGTAAAGAATTTGCCTGCAACGCAGGAGACACAGAAAGTTGCAGATTTGATCCCTGGGTCAGGAAGATCCCCTGGAGAAGAAAATGGCAACTCACTCCAGTATTCTTGCCTGGAAAATCCCATGGACAGAGGAGCCTGTAGGGCTTCAGTCCATGGAGTCTCAAGAGTTGGACACAACTCAGTGACTAAACCACCATCCATTTGCAACGCAAATATCACTAGTGTTTTTTGAGTACTGGTGATGTGACCTTCGGAAATGAACAACTCTTGGTAATATTTTAAATAAAACAAAATAGAATCTTCCCTTGATTTACAAGTAATTTCACTCCTGGAAAATATATTGTATGTAAAAACCATATAAAACATTTGTGTTTATATATACAACAACAATAAAAAAGGTCTAGGCTTAAATTGGGGCTTCCCTTGTAGCTCAGTCGGTAAAGAATACACCTGCAATGCTCAAGACCTGGGTTTGATTCCTGGGTAGGGAAGATCCCTGGAGAAGGAAATGGCAACCCACTCCAGTATTGCTGCCTGGAGTGATCCCATGGACAGAGGAGCCCGGCAGGTTACAATCTATGGGGTCGCAAGAGTCAGACACAACTGAGCGACGAAGCAGAGGCAGCAGGCTTAAATCACAGGAAACAATTCTCACCTGAGAGATATCTGTGACAACACTGGCAAGCTGTGCAGCGTGTGAGGCAACGCTCTGTCACATGGAACGCTCCTGTCATTCCGTCTTTGGTCAGTAGAATGTGGACTGAAGGGGCAAGCACCCGTTCTGAGCCGAGCCTTAAGAGGCAGCACATGTTCCCACTTACCTTTCTTGTATTTCAGCCATCTCCATGCAGAAATACGAACTGATAGCCAATTATTCCAAGGAGGATTAAAAACCTGAACCTAACCTGCAACGTGGAGAAAACCCAACAAAGGTCAACCTAGATCAGCCCGCGCTCAGTCAATCTACAGATGCATGGGTGAAAAGACATTATTATTACCTCCGGGTACTAACTTTTAGAGTGGCTGGTAAGGCAGCGTGACTTAGTAATAAATGTCTGGCACATACTTGCCCACCTAGCACAGGGGAGTTAAGTAGGGTTAAAACAGAAATAGAGACCTCAATGAGAAATTTGTGATGTTGGACAGATTATGGGAGAAAGACTGGGTGGAACCCAGGGACACGGCGGAAGCTAACTGGTGCTATATAAACACAATGCTGGTCACTGGCTGTAGGAGCCACTGTGTATTGGGAGAGCCCTGCAATAAACCACACCAATGCCTGTCTCATGAGCTCTCTCCCCGCAATCACCCTGAAGGACAGAATAGGCAAAGTCTGCCATAATCTGACAAATTCACACAAGGGCAGGCAGAGACATGATACGGACCAAATAAGGGCCATGGCTGTCGCAAAATAAAATCCCTGTCATCAAAACTCAAGTTGAGAGGTTCTTTTATCCTTTCAGATTCAGTTCAGTTCAGTTCACTCGCTCGGTCATGTCCAACTCTTTGCAACCCCATGAATCGCAGAACAACAGGCATCCCTGTCCATCACCAATTCCCCAAGTTTACTCAAACTCAAGGTCATCGAGTCAGTGATGCCATCCAGCCATCTCATCCTCTATCATTCCCTTCTCCTCCTGCCCCCAATCCCTCCCAGCATCAGGGTCTTTTCAAATGAGTTGACTCTTCGCCTCAGGTGGCCAGAGTATTGGAGTTTCAGCTTCAGCATCAGTCCTTCCAATGAACACCCAGGACTGATCTCCTTTAGGATGGACTGGTTGGATCTCCTTGCAGTCCAAGGGACTCTCAAGAGTCTTCTCCAACACCACAGTTCAAAAGCATCAATTTTTCGGTGCTCAGGTTTCTTTACAGTCCAACTCTCACATCCATACATGACCACTGGAAAAACCATAACCTTGACTAGACAGACTTTTGTTGGCAAAGTAATGTCTCTGCTTTTCAATATGCTGTCTAGGTTGGTCATAACTTTCCTTCCAAGGAGTAAGTGTCTTTTAATTTCATGGCTGCAATCACCATCTGCAGTGATTTTGGAGCCCCCCAAAATAAAGTCTGACACTGTTTCCATTGTTTCCCCATCTATTTCCCATGAAGTGATGGGACCAGATGCTATGATCTTAGTTTTCTGAATGTTGAGCTTTAAGCCAACTTTTTCACTCTCTTCTTTCACTTTCATCAAGAAGCTCTTTAGTTCCTCTTCACTTTCTGCCATAAGAGTGGTGTCATCTGCATATCTGAGGTTATTGATATTTCTCCCGGCAATCTTGATTCCAGCTTGTGCTTCTTCTAGCCCAGGGTTTCTTATGATGTACTCTGCATATAAGTTAAATAAGCAGGGTGACAATACACAGCCTTGACAGACTCCTTTTCCTATTTGGAACCAGTCTGTTGTTTCATGTCCAGTTCTAACTGTTGCTTCCTGACCTACATATAGGTTTCTCAGGAGGCAGGTCAGGTAGTCTGGTATTCCCATCTCTTTCAGAATTTTCCACAGTTTATTGTTATCCACATAGTCAAAGTCTTTGGCATAGTCAATAAAGCAGATATAGATGTTTTTCTGGAACTCTCTTGCTTTTTCAATGATCCAGCAGATGTTGGCAATTTGATCTCTGGTTCCTCTGCCTTTTCTAAAACCAGCTTGAACATCTGGAAGTTCATGGTTCACATATTGCTGAAGCCTGGCTTGGAGAATTTTGAGCAATACTTGGCTAGCGTGTGAGATGAGTGCAGTTGTGCAGTAGTTTGAGCATTCTTTGGAATTGCCTTTCTTTGGGACCGGAATGAAAACTGACCTTTTCCAGTCCTGTGGCCACTGCTGAGTTTTCCAAATTTGCTGGCATATTGAGTGCAGGACTTTCACAGCATCATCTTTGAGGATTTGAAATAGCTCAACTGGAATTTCATCACCTCCACTAGCTTTGTTAGTAGTGATGCTTTCTAAGGCCCACTTGACTTCACACTCCAGGATATCTGGCTCTAGTTGAGTGATCACACCATCGTGATTATCTAGATTGTGAAGATCTTTTTTGTATAGTTCTTCTGTGTATTCTTACCACCTCTTCTTAATATCTTCTGCTTCAGTTAGGTCCATACCATTTCTGTCCTTTATTGAACCCATCTTTGCATGAAATGTTCCCTTGGTATCTCTAATTTTCTTGAAGAGATCTCTAGTCTTTCCCATTCTGTTGTTTTCCTCTATTTCTTTGCACTGATCATTGAGGAAGGCCTTCTTATCTCTCCTGGCTATTCTTTGGAACTCTGCATTCAAATGGGAATATCTTTCCTTTTCTCCTTTACTTTTCGCTTCTCTTCTTTTCACACAATATTACAAACACAGATATCATTAAATAATCAGTAGGCCCACAGAAAGCCCATAAGTATTTCATTCTTGTCAACATATTTGCCTTCAGGAATTTGGTATCTTCTATAAACCTCTCTATCATTTACACACTTTAAAATTAATTAAATGTATCTATCATTCTATCTACCTCCTAACGTTCTGAATTTTTAGGGTTGTGTTTTAATGATAAATAAAAGAAATAGCGAGCTTTAAAAATTGCATATAACCACAGGCAATGATTATAGGTTCAAATGGGTAAGGACTCATTTTAAATAATTCATATATACTTGTTAACATCTTCAGATAACACTGCATGACTCTGTAAAGTTTCTAGAATCTTTACAAAAAACTAAGCCTATAACAGCCAAAGGAGTGAAGAAAATACAATTAGACACAAGAGTCACAGGGCTCACAAAATAAAAACAAAGCAATGATTGTAAAATTGTACATAACTATGCAATAAATTTGACAACCTGGCTAAAATTGCCATTTTTTTTTAATATGCTTACCAAAACTGACACAAGAAGAAATAGAAATTCTAAAATTCTAGAGCCTTTATCTATTAAAAAGAAATCATTTTGTAATTAATCAGAGGCTTAAAAGCAGAAGACGAAATTCCATACACATTCATGTGCAATTTCAGCAAGCCGGAAAGAGAAGGAAACTTACAGAATCCGGTATGAGTCGCTGTCAAATGACAGAACTGCCCACGGGGGACGCAGGCCACGGGCAGAGCTGCCCTGCGGCCAGCTGTGTGGAGAAAACCTTCTCTGACTCTAGCACACGGCAGACTGGTCATCTGGGAGTCTAGAGGCAGCCTTCTGGTACAGCCGTGACGTTCTAATGTGCTTCGGTAGTTGTAAGGCTCTCTCAAGCAGTTTCTCTGATGGTGGGCATGAAAAAACAAGGCACCTGGGCAGGTTAGGGAGAGTTGGGGCTTCCCTGGTAACTCAGGCAGTAAAGAATCTGCCTGCAATGCGGGAGACCTGGGTTTGAACCCTGGGTCAGGAAGATCCCCTGGGGAAGGGAATGGCAACCCATTCCAGTACTCTTGCCTGAAGAATCCCATGGACAGAGGAGCCTGGTGGGCTATGGTCCATGGGGTCACAAAGAGTCAGACATGACTGAGCAATTAACAGTTAAGGAAGAGCCATGTTAAGCACGTCCAAAGGACTGAACTCAGAACAGCAGAAGGGGGTTATGACTAAAACGACACCCAAGGGGCTTCGGGGGCGCAATCTGCTCCATGGTCTGGGTGTTGTTTAAAAACATGTGCTCAGTTTATAAACATCAATTCAGCCATACCCTTCCAAAAAGCACACTTTTCTGTGTATTATATTTCAATAAAAAAAAGATTTTTTAATAATTTAAAATATTTTTAGCCCCTGTGTGTCCAGTGCCAGGAGTTAGAAACATCCCAAAGTTTGGGGCTCTTGCCTTGAAGTTCAAGGAACTCAGAGTCTAGAAACTCTTGAGTTAAGGGACTCAGCTCCAGTGGAGGGGCCACAATGACCCAGGATGAGAAGCACTTATGTCGTATGGCTGCAAGGGGACTGGGAGAGGCAGAGAAAGGGGCCCGAACTCTGCTGTGGAGGGTCATGAAAAGTGATTTTTAAGCTGAGACTTGGAGAACAGGTAGGAGCCTCTTCCATGAACCAACATGCAGATGTTCAGAGTGGGGGGAGGAGAGATGGTGGGAGGGAGGGCATGCCAGGTCCACGAGAAGAGAAGATAAAAAATGTGCTAACCTCCAACCCCACCAAATACACAGTCACAGTAGAGAATGAAGATCAAGCCAGTCAATCCTTAAGGAAATCAACCCTGAACATTCATTGGAAGGACTGATGCTGAAGCTCCGATACTTTGGCCACCTTCTGCGAAGAGCCGATTCATTGGAAAAGGCCCTGATGCTGGGAAAGATTGAGGGCAGGAGGGGAAGGGGACAACAGAGGATGAGATGGTTGGATGGCATCACCAATTCCATGGACATGAGTTTGAGCAAACTCTTGGAGATGGTGAGGGACAGAGAAGCCTGGCATGCTGCCGTCCGTGGGGTCACAAAGAGTCAGACATGACTGAGCGACTGAACAACAATAGTAGAATGAACAATGTTCCTCAAAGTAGAATGTGCAGCCTGTTAATCTAGCTTACGACAGCTACTGGACACATAAGATTTATTGATAACAAGGGTGGAAGGAGGTGGGAGGGCCTCAGTTTTAACAACCTAGGTCAGCAACCAGGAGTCCTTCTCACAGGCTACTGTATCAAACATTTATAGATTTGCGCCTTTGTTCACTCAAAATGAAAATCGTTTCATAGACTACCAAATTTATGTTCTCAAAACTTTGATTACCTTACTGGCATTATGAACTGGAAAAACATCCACAGGAAAAACCAGCATGGCTTTCTACCACTTAAACATTGGGACATATTTATATTTATTTAGATACATTTGAGAAATAGCATCACAGGGACATCTTGAAATTAACCTTTACCACCTTTACTGATGCCTTAATTATGAAAACTCAAAATGATTGAGAAATATATCAAGTAAAAGTGTCAGACCCTCTCCATCTTTTTCCCCAAAGATAACAGTTCGATCTCTTTATCCTTCTAGACTTTTTAATATACCTTAATTTTTTAATAGTGATATGCTGCATATTCTGGCTAATATTAATAAATTGCTATATTTTCCACTAAAACATAATTTCAAAAATAGTTCCAGTGCACATCAGTTCACCTCAGTTGTTTCACTGGCAGTGTAGTATTTCAGTATTTAAATGCACTATAATGGATGTGATCATCCTCTGATGAGCATGTGAGTTGTTTACCGTTTTCCACTCTTGCAAGTAATGATGCCATAAACAGCCTGACAAAAATGAGAAGATTAATCTGAACATTCTGATACCATGAGGTATGTCTGAAAGGGAAGAACTAAAATGTCTCCCAGGAAAGGACTCATCCCAAGCAAAAGGCAATTTTAGATCCACTATTTATAATCTAGGACAATGGGCTGTCATCAGCAGGGGATGAGTGAATGTGAACACAGGACACTGGTCACTCGAAGGGTCCTCTCACCAGCCCGCGTGCACTCACACACTCTCTAGACTCCCCGGGGAGTACATGCCGGGAGCAGCGGCTTCTGCAATCCTGGGGCCAGGGCATCCTGGGTGCAGGCAGGCAGGTGTGGCAGCACGGCAGAGATGTTGCTGCAGGGCATTAGGGATGACGACTGCAGGAGTGTCCCCGAGGACTCGGAGAAACAGCGAGAAATCTTTAAAGAAGGCTGGGAATCCACAACTGGGGGGAGAACAGGGCCAGAGAAATGGCTGTAGATGTTATTGTGGGTCTGTAACTCCCCTCACACTGATGTGGCCAACAGGAAACCCAGGCCGCAGATTTAATTGGATATTTAAAAAAATAATAATATTTATACTTAAATTACTTGTGTGTTCAATGCTGCTCATACTGTATTTAATGGGTGTAAACTGGGGCAATGTTGTTACATGTTGAAAAGAAGAATATGAGGGCAAATTTGAGAATGGCTCCAAGGAATCAGTAGACAGTCGCTTCTTAAATACAAATACACATGAGTACAAAAATGGCATAAAGAAAAAAACGGTATGCTTAGAACTACTAAAAAACATAATATTAAGATAAGTACATCTTAAAACAGGCTGTGAAACTGAAAGTCACTCAGTCGGTGTCCGACTCTTTGCGACCACAGGGACTATACACTCCATGGAATTCTCCAGGCCAGAGTACTGGAGTGGGTAGCCTTTCCATTCTCCAGGGTACCTTCCCAACCCAGGGATCGGACCAGGGTCTGCCACCTTGCAGGCGGATTTTTTACCAGGTAAGCCACAAGGGAAGCCCAAGAATACTGGAGTGGGTAGCCTATCCCTTCTCCAGCGGATCTGCTAGTCAGAGCTTGACATGACAAAGTGGGTCACCTTCTCTACCTGCTGCCAAAACGCGTGGCTGTTCCTTGCTGCAGAGGCCCCCGTGCTGTGTGACTCATCTGAGTGATTGAGAGCAAAGAACAAACATCTCAGATACCTCTCTTAGAAAAACTGCAACCCTCCAAGATGACTATTTATCTCGGGTGAACCTGCAGATTTTAAAACCTGAATAGTGGAGGAGATACCTGCCTAAAACAGCTGCTGGTGGTCCTGGTTTTCCTATAAAGGCAGACCTGGAATTCTGAGACCCTGACTCAGCAATTGCAAGAGCAGCGAGGGGAAGGAAGGTGACTGAAGGATAGGAGACCTAAGACTAGGTCTTCCAAAGCTCCCGGCGCTTAGGCAAAGACATGGTTACACCTTCTGGTCATAACCAGGTGAAGACAGTCAGGGAGTAGTGCAAGGAACACTGACTTTGGTTCAGTCAGTTATAAGCTACAGGAAAATCACAAGTTCTCTGAGTAATGCAAGGTCCTAGAGTCATTATGAAGACAAAATATAATACTCCCGAGGCACGTGCTATATACAAACGTGCACAGGTTACCAGGACACACAGCGCAACTGGCAAGATCCAATGTGAAAGGAAGACGGGGCATGCTTTGTTCAAGGGATTTCAGAAGGTGATGGCAAAGCATAAATCAGACAAAAGACCCTTCCTAGGACTTCCCAGGTGGGTGGTGAAGAATTCACTTGCCAATGCAGGAGACACAGGAGACGTGGGTTCGGTCCCTGGGTTGGGAAGATCCCCTGGAGAAGGAAATGGTAACCCATTCCAGTATTCTTGCCTGGAAAATCCCATGGACAGAGAAGCCTGCCAGGCTACAGTCGATGGGGTCACAAAAGAGTTGGACACGACTGAACACACACACACACACACACACACACACACACACACACACACACACACACACACACACACACACACACACACACACACACACACACACACACGCCACAGGCCTATGAACCAGCCCCAGAAATCTCTGTTCACCAGATGGGTGCACTGCTATAACTGCATAGTTGAGTCTCCAGAGCACCTTGCATTTGGTTAAATAGTGCAGAAACATTCAGGATTGCATTACAATAAAAGGAAGTAGGATTTCATATATTAAAAAGGAACGCTTTCATTTTATAAGACAAACATTGGGAGAAGAGAAAAGGTACCTTTTAATGTAAGGTGCCTACAAACTAAGAGCTTTATGTCTGTTTTTCCTATTTGACCTTCACACACAACCCTAAAAAGTAGATATAAAAACATCTTTTCACAGCTTAAGAAATTAAGGGTCTGAGAGGTTAAGAAACTTGTCTATGGTTACACCATTTTTCTCAAACAGCTCATTAATTCATCTGATAATGTTTCCTGAGCTCCTTCTAGGGAGAAAACAGCAAGACAAAAAAAAAACAAAAAAAAACAACCACCTCTCCCCAGTCCTATCCGTGGCTTCTTCAAGTTTAACAACTGAGTCAGGAGAGACAGCTATTCATGAAAGAATCTCATTTTTTTAAAAAAAGAAATGCAAAATTAATGAACTTTATACACAGAATTGCCAGATTTAGCAAATAAAAATACAGAATGTCTAGATAAATTGAAATTTCATATAAATAATAAATAACGCTTAATATGGCTCATGCAATATTTGAGACATTTATGTTAAAAATGAATTCAAATTTGACTGAGCATGCTCTTTTTCTCTGACAACCTTATGGATAAGGAAAAGCACAGTGTGATGGGAGAGGGCATTTTAACCTCACAAAAGCGGCTCAGGAGGCTTCTCTAGGAAGAGAAGGCTGGACTGGAACCTAAATAACATACGGCATTAACGCGAGGAAGGCAGGCTGGAGCAAGAGATGAGGTTGCCACAGCGGGAGAAGACGGGTGTTTGATGGCTGCTGGGATGGGAGAGGTTTGGGGTTATGTAACCCGAGGTTATGGAAGTGAGCTGGGGCCAGACCACCCAGAGCCTTGCAGACTTTGAAGGCCAAGGTTTTCAGTCTTTATGCCAGTAGACAGACCCGTCATACGCCATGCTCCCTCGGCCTATGCCTGTCTGTCTCCAGAGTCCTTCCTGAACACAGACTTCACTCTGACTCTGCCTCTTACCAAAGAAGCCAGACATCTTGAAACCTGCCTTGCCAAGCCAAATGCGACTCCTGTGAGAGTTTCAAGCAGATATTCCATCAGCGCCACAGAGAACAACACAGCTTAGAGAGTCCACGTGTTCCGGGTCCCTGCTGCACGGCCAAGGACTGTTCAAGTGGTCCTGCAGCTGTGATCCCCAAACGACAGCATCCAACCCACGGGACAGCGCCTGATAGACCGCACACTCGGGGCCACCCAGGAAACCACGCGTCTGGGATGCCTGGGATGGGGCTCAGAAATCTCCACCTGGACAAGCGACCTGGGGGAGCACACGGCTGTTCGAGAAATCTGATCTGTTAGACTCTTCTGGGACTTCTAGTTCACAGGGTTCTCAAAGAATGGGAAATGATGGGAGAAAGCACTCTACCTTGTCATAAATCTCACCCGTGCTCTTCAATCATAAGAAGGCCTGAGTGCTATAAGAAGGCCTGAGTGCTCAAAGAAGACTAAAGCCCATCAATACAGTTTACAGTGTCTGGTTCAAATCATTTGTATTACCTACTGTCCACAGGGAAAGATACAGCAGGCATGGTGTGCTTTAGGTGGTCAAGAGAAAACATGTAAAGTGTTGTCATGTTAAATTGAACTCAATATTCACTTTACATTAAACTGAGATTATTATTTTTCAACTCTGGTCTTTTAAAAATGTTTTAACTCATACCCCTCATGGCATAATATAAAATCTAACAGACTAATTACAGATACACAGCCCATGTTCCCATGTAAAATTTCAATGAGTTAATTTAAAAAATCTCTTACATTCTATTTATAAGAAAAGTTCAAATTTAAAATATTATGTATTATATATTTCTTATATTTTATGGAGGGAAAGAACATTAGAACCAGAAAGGACCAAACCATCCAATCCAGCCCTCTAAGTTCATCTCATTTTGTTTACTTCTTTCCAGGGAAACCACCTGATATACAATGACTACCTACCTTTCCTAATTACAAGGGGTGTTTCAGATAAACTATATAGTGTCTTTGTACCCTCATTCCAGCAAGAATTAAAATAGTAATGTCATCCTCCCTTGTTATTTCAGTTGTGTCAAAAAAAAAAGAAGCTTCTAATTTTATCCACTGCAACATTTTACACTGGTTACTCAACAGAGATGTAATTTAAAAAGTAAAACTCAAATTAATTTAGCAATGTTGTACCAAGCTGCATGAAGTTGATGGGGGGAGGAGGCTGCCTCTCCTAGGTTTACAGACTTCATCGAAATGATGAATTTGTGTTAAATAAATAATGGTATCCATGTCATAAACCATGGCTCAGACAGAAACCTCAGCAACATGGAACCAAGAAGCAGTGATGGATTATAGATTTTCTCCTGATAGAGCTGCATAGAATTAAAAGGACATTTTAACTCTTACTCTTCACAGAAATCTACCATTATGCATGAGTAACGTGAATAACAACACAGTGACCTGATTTGGAAGGCATTCAGATGTTTTTATTCATGAAATATGTCATCAAGAAGTCTACCTCAGAATAAGAGCTAATATCCCTAAATACAGGAAATGGATTTTCTGGTACTTGTGGTCAGGTAATATACTGCACATTTTGATGTCTTCTGCAGTAATCGTCTTGAGGGTGGAAACTACATCCTGTTTTCTGAGGGACCTTCCACACTTACAGAATATGACAGTATTAATAATGAGTAGGATTTTTACCTAAAAGCTCCTAGGCTAGTGTGCTGCTCAGACCCAAGGCTACTTTCAAATGTCATTGGGTCATGAAAAATAAATTTAATTTCTCCACTACATCACCAAAACACTCAGATGCAATCCAGAGCTTTCCCTCCCCTGCCCCTCTCCTTCAGACAGCCAGCAGCTAATGGCATTTGATTTTATATTAGACTGCTAGGAAAAGTCTATTGTCTGCATTTGCTGACACTGAAGGCCAAATTTCATTAAAGGAACAGTGCCGGAGGAAGTCGCCAGACTTTTTGAAAAAATATGTTTTCTCTTTCCTTAAAGGGATTTTGTTTTATAACATTTTCCATTCATACAGAATATGTTCGTCCATAACTCTCTGAGATGCTCTCTTTTGTCCTCAAAACAACTTTTTAATAAGAGCTAGTCCCAGCTATTTTTCACATTTCTCAAACACGGAGGATGAACCCAAAAGGGTAAGTCACTTGTCCATAACATAAGGTGGTGACATAACACAATACTTGGGGAAAATGAGACCAGGATCTTTAACTCTGTTCTCTTTAATAACTACGCTCTCCTTTCTCCCGTTAGCCCCTCAACTCCATCACCCCGTCATTCCTTTTGCCACATATCCTGCCGATGTGGGCTCATTCAGGAAAGCCGGTAGAAAAATCTTTGCCATTAGGTTTCCAGAAAGTGGGGTCCTTTTGTTGTTGTTAATACATAGGAAGAAATGTGGATTGGGCTTTTTATTCTCTACCAGAGAATGCACTTGCAGTAAGGTTTTCAACACATTTTTAGGAGGAACGCGAGCACATTGTTTTGCAAGCCTTTCTCAAGCTCCGCTAATAGGCCGGGCCTCCTAACAAAACTCCTCAAGAACGGTGAAGGAATGGATCAGCGCTACAGAATCCGAAGAACCTCAGCATCAAAGCTTTCACAGGAAAACTGGCCCGGGAGCACGAGGCCTTTCGGAACTGGCCACTGAAAATGAGCGGATGCAGGATTCATACCCAATTCTCCCCAAGGATTAAGGACAGGAATGGAACTGAAACAACTTTCCTTCTCGCCCTGTCAGTCGGTTAAGAATGAAGGGAGGAGGTCCAGAGTCGGAGGAGACCGTCAGGGAATCCCTGTCGCGGCGCCTTAAAAGACGCTCCATCTTCTGGGTCCCCGGGGAGCTTCCGGCCGCTGCGGCGCCTTGGCGGCACTGCGGTGCACTGCGGAGCCGCCGGCCGGCCCGAGGCCGGGGCCCTGCGGGGCTTCCCTCGCCGCCGGGCGCCGCCGCCCGCCCGCCTCCACCCGCGCCTCCCCTGGTCGCCGCGGCCCGCGCAGGGGGCGCCGCAGGACATCCATCCTGCGAGAGCCTTTGACGCACACACGCGAGCTCCCAGACGGAGACTCCACCGCCTCCCGCATCCCCCGCCCTCGCCCCCGCTCGCGGGCCCGCTTTTGCATCACTAGCACACGCAGCCAGTGACGCGAGCGCCCTCCATCACCCCCCACTTCGCCCGCTCCGCCGCCCCGACTCGCCCACCTCGGCTCGGGCCGTCCCGGCCGCACCTCCAGCCCGTGTGACTCAGCCCCTCCCTCTCCGCCCCCGCGCGCCGCGGGCCCCGCACGCCCCCGCGAAGGCTCTGGGTTAAGCATCTGCGGCGGGGCGCCCGCTGCCGCCCAGCCAAGTTCATCACCGTATTCCGCAGTCCTGGTGGGCCCAGCCCCAGGTCCCCTCGGCACGCTGGAGGAAAGTCTTCCCCGTTCTAGAACCCAGAAGCGGGGGGAAAGAGCCCGCCAAGAGAAAGGGTCAGTGAGGTGGGGGAATCGCCTCCGCCGCCCTGCTCAGCGCCTGAAATCACTTCGGTAGTTTATCTGCAGGTGACGGCCCCTCTCCCCGCGGAGCTTCACACCAGTGGCGCTCTCTCGCCGCGCCCGGCGCAGTAGGCGCTCAGTCGGTTTTTACTGAATGAAGGCACAGTGTGGTCAAGCGCAGACACTCACAGACAGCCCCGCGGCTTTCCGGGCTCTCCAGCCCTCGCTTGTTCTCCTGCGGACACTAGACGCGGCTTCGAAGATCTGAGCCGGGAACAGTCGTTACATCCCAGGTGTTTCTTTTAGGCTTCCGCAGCGCCCACTGCGGCTGCCTCCGATCTCCCGCCGCCCGCCCCTCTGCAAAGGGATTCCCGGCTAAAAAGTTGAACCCAAGCCTGGGTTGCGGTACAGAGGTACCGGCGAGGCGCGGTCGGACACCCGGCCAGGGTTTCGGAGCTTCTGGTTTTAAAGTAGCCTCCTCCTGCCCATCGAATCACAAAAGCAAAGGATAGTGGAGGTCCCTGCAGAAGGCGGGCGCGGCCCCCGCAACCGCCGCAGCTGCCCACCTACCTCCGTCGGGAATCGAGGATAAAGCGCGCCCGCTTCCCCCAGACCAACCCCAGGCAACCGGGGATCACTCGGTCTGCTTTACCCCTACTTCCTCGATCCTGCTCCGGCAAAGGCATCCGGCCGGCCGGGCAGCACCTCGCACCTGCAACCACCTCCCCGTGGGCGGGTGGGGCAAAGTTGCTTTTTCTAAAAGGCCACGAAAAGTTCCCCAGGCTGCAGCGCTCGGCCTGCGGGTCCCGGAGGGACAAGAAGTAGCGGCGGGAAAATCGGCCACCGTTGCCGGGGTCCCCTACTCACCGCGCCAGCAGCCGGGCACCCACTTCCTAGGACAGAGTCAAGCCTTCAGCCTTCAGCCTTGCTACTCCGGGGCGCCTCCGTCTGCCGCGCTCTCCCGCAGCGCGCGGAGTGGCGGCTCCTCGGAGCCGGTCAGCCGCGAGAGGCGGGGCGGGTGAGCGGCTCGGGGCTCGCCCGCTGCGGTCCTCCTCCTCCGCCGCCGCCTCGCCTCCGCCCCCCGGTGCTGCAGTGCCGGGCGGCGGCGTGGCGAGAGTACGAGCGGCGCGCGGGGAGGGAGTCACGGCGCGCGGGGGAGGCGGCAGCCGCGCACGACTCGCTGCGGGGCGGGCCAGCGCCCTCCGGGAAGTCGGCGGCGTCCTGGGCGCTGCGGCGGCGCGGGATGGGGGCGGGTAGGGTCACCCCCAAGTCGCAGGTACTTTTGGAGAAGTCAGGGCTCCGAGTTCGCAGCAGGAGGGTGAAAAGGGACCCAATCCTTAATTAGTCACTGGGTGTGACGGTGCGTTGCGCATCTGGGGGCGGCGCCCGGAGTCTGTCCGGTGGGACCACACGGAATCCCGAGTGTGGGAGCCCGCTGGTGCCTAGGGGGAAAAGGCGCGCCTCCAGTTTCTGGGGCCTGGGGGCTGGCCTGTTTAACTTTGACTCGGCTTCCCGGGAGCCATCAGGCCGGGCTAGGTGGCCCCAGTTCCCCTCCCCCACCCCTCGCTGACATACAAGTGGAGGCGAATCTTGGGGCGCAGCAGGAGCAAACGGGAGGAAACTTTGCCGGTTGCCTGGGGTCACCCCAATGCCAGGTAGGGCCAGACAGCCGGACTCACAGGCAGACATCTGAAATGGCCTTTTGGGGGAAAGGTACCTAATAATTTTTTTTCAATTGTTTTAACAGCCAGGGGAATTTTGTTAGTATTTTCAGTAACATTTCGCCCCTTTCAGTACTGGGGACGCCAGCAGGAGTTCTCCCCCATTTCAAAGTGGCGGGGTTCAGCAGCTCCGGAGAAGCCTGCCCCGACGAGGCCACACCCAGGGCTGGAGCGGCCACCAGTGCAGCGCAAAGGAGGGCGTTGCTTCCCGTGGACCTCCGGCCGCCGCCCCTTCTTCCCCCTCCGGCCCCCCATCTCCGATGCTGCCCGCGAGACGCTGCGGGAAGCAGGGCTTCCCCTACTCCCGACCCAACCAGCTCCGCGCTCACACTGAACTAAAGCGGGCTGGGAATCGGCTGCAGAGGCAGGTGCCTTCCCGCTGATCACTGCTCCGGTGATGGGTGACCTGAAACAAGAGAAAGCACAGTGCCTGTGTAGGCTTCCGTGAGTGGAAATCACACTCGCGCGCGCACACACACACACAGTCTATCTGCCAGTGTGTTCTATTCGTGTAAATGTGCCTGGATGATTGAATGGACGAATATGTGGATATAAACGTAAATACTACATGAGGGGAAACAAGGTCTCTGGCACCTAAGGCAGCCTGCGGCCCAGAGAAGGTGATGGGCACGTGAGGCTGTTCACCCTCGGCAGTGCCATAATGTGAGCTTTCCGTTTGGTCTGTGCCACGATGCCTCATAACTGTGGAGGGAAGAACATACAATCAATCCTTGGCCTGTAACGCCTTTCTCTCCATTTTGGGTACTCCAGAATTTAAGATACGATTCCCGTGTACCATAGAACCTCACCTGCTGCACTGGTCTTGAAAACCTTTCCTGGGTCTCGTTTTGGTTAAAGATTTTGCAATTTGCAACCATGTGTGGTCCTGAAAAGTGGTCAGGCAACATGAAAATCAGGGAGCATACTCATTTCATTTCATGGATCCTTCTGCATTAACAAATTATTTAAGTTAATTATATAGGCTAAGGGCTTCCCTTGTGGTTCAGCTGGTAAAGAATCCCCCACTCCAACCCACTATGTGGGAGACCTGGGTTCGATCCTTGGGTTGGGAAGATCCCCTGGAGAAGGGAAAGGCTACCCACTCCAGTATTCTGGCCTGGAGAATTCCATGGACTAAATAGGCTATGGGGTTGCAAAGAGTCAGACAGGCCTGAGCGACTTTCACTTCACTTCATACAGGCTAAGGGTCTTCCCAGGTGGCGCTAGTGGTAAAGAACCTAACTGCCAATGCAGGTTAGTCTAAGAGATGCCCGTTGGATCCCTGGGTCAGTAAGATCCCCTGGAGAAGGGAATGGCAATCTACTCCATTCTTCCTGCCTGGAGAATCCCATGGACAGAGGAGCCTGGTGGGCTGCAGTCCATGGGGTTGCACAGAGTCAGACATGACTGAAGTGACTTAGCATGACATATAGGCTAAAATTATTGTTGTTACCTTCAGAAGGAAAATATATCTCATGAGAGTGCCTATAAATCCAGTATTGGAAATAAAATTGTAAAAATTTAAAAAATCATGTCTTACCCAGATTGCTTATGTATTACATATATATGTGTGTATGTGCATACTTTCGAGCTCCCATTTGCAAAATGTGCTGGTAATTCATTGGGTTTTCAAGTGGATACCCTCTTGAGGACTTCCCCCCCAAATGTTATGGTATAATGGGTTATGTCGCCAGTGACAGAAGTTCAGAAAACTGTGAAACAAACATTAAAAATGATCAATGTGCTCTGTTATTCTCTCTCCCTTAAATCATTTCCCTGTGCTGTCTATGGAAGATATTTAAAGGAGTGTATAAATTTTTCTTGCTGCTGAATTTTCATGTCTTGATGCACTTGAAAATAACAGCTCCTACAGGAAAATTCCTGAATGTAGTTGCAGGAAATGGCCAGTTTAAGACCAGGTCGTGCTGGAGGAGGGTTTTTTCATGTTGTCTCTCTGGAGCACAGCTTGTCTCTCTGGAGCACTCACATGATGGTCTGCAGAAGCTCCTTGGCTTGTCCTCCACAGCCACTCTCATTTTGAGGTCTCACCTAGTGCACCTCTTGGCCCCAGGCCTGTTGGATCAGACACTCAGATCCACTGAGTGGATCCCAGACACACTTCATGCCTTCATTACCCAAGACATGTTTCTCTCCTTAAAGCACTTGTCCTGTAGGAGCTGATGGAAGGTAAAGTGAACACCTTCCTTGTCCCCACAAATTCCAGTGTTCTGAAGTCACTACACACTTAGAAATCAGGAATTGTGTTCCTTTGTGTAGTGGGTGCTTGTGATGCTACAAAGCAAGCTGTTAAAGACACCTAAGGAGATCAAAGATCCATCCTCATATCTACAAAATGGGCTCAATAAAAATAATTCTTATATGGCAGATGCCATATAAGATTAAAAAATCAATATGGCAGATGCCATATTGATTAAAACTGATAACATACTCAAGAAGCACAATGCCTAGCACATGGTGGGTACAGAATAGTCCCCTTTCCCCTTTTAGTAACCAGAGTGAGGTTTTCCACAGGCTCTGCCCTGGAGCACTAGCCCTGTATGATGGTGCTCCTGCAAGCTCAAAGGATCCTCTAGCTTCCAGAACTGGAGTCTAGAGATAGCCTCACGCACTTGGTCCAAGGCCACACCTCTCCAGTTCTCCTTACTTTCCTCATCAGTAATCAAAAGCAAGGCATAGACACCCACCCTTCTTACCCCCAAAACTCAGAGTTTTCCCAACACTGTATGTTTTGAACCTAATATTAATCTCATTAAGCCTTTCAGTTCAGTCGATCAGTCGTGTCCGAGTCTTTGCAACCCCATGAACCGCAGCAGTTCTCCAGTTCTTGTATCACTGTCAGGAATTAAGAAGGTGATATCCTTCTTGTTCCTTATTGCTGCTTCCAAAACATTCTTCATCCCTTCTCTCTAAAACCTGCAGCTTTGAATCTTACCTTATCAGGTTATTTCACCCATTACTTTTTAAAATTGAAGTACAGTTAATTTACAATATAGTGTTAAGTTTCGGGTGTACAGAAAGTGATTCAGTTACATATATGTGTATATATATATATATTGCACATTCTTTTCCATCATCAGTTCAGTTCAGTCGTTCAGTTGTGTCTGACTCTTTTCAACCCCATGAACCGCAGCACACCAGGCCTCCCTGTCCATCACCAACTCCCGGAGTTTACCCAGATTCATCTCCATTGAGTTGGTGATGCCATCTAACCATCTCATCCCCTTCTCCTCCTGCCTTCAATCTTTCCCAACATCAGGGTCTTTTCAAATGAGTTAGCTCTTTGCATCAGGTGGCCAAAGTATTGGAGTTTCAGCTTCAATATCAGTCCTTCCAATGAACACTAGGACTGATTTCCTTTAGGATGGACTGGTTGGATCTCCTTGCTGTCCAAGGGACTCTCAAGAGTCTTCTCCAACACCACAGTTCAAAAGCATCAATTTTTCGGCGCTCAGCTTTCTCTATAGTTCAACTCTCACATCCATACATGACCACTGGAAAAACCATAGCCTTGACTAGATGAACCTTTGTTCACAAAGTAATGTCTCTGCTTTTTAATATGCAGTCTAGGTTGGTCATAACTTTCCTTCCAAGGTGTAAGTGTCTTAATTTCATGGCTGCAATCACCATCTGCAGTGATTTTGGAGCCCCAAAAAATAAAGTCAGCCACTGTTTCCCCATCTATTTGCCATCATAGGTTATTACAAATATTGAATATAGTTCAATTGAAATATTGAATATATTGAATATGTTCAGACCTCCAGGTCACTTTGCACCTTTCCTGATAATTTTAGCTCCTAAACTCATGCCACTCCATAGACTCAAATCCTACCTTGAAAGTGAAAGTGTTAGTCGCTCTGTTATCTGACTCTTTGCAACTTTTGTGACCCCATGGATCATAGCCCACAAGCCTTCTCTGTCCATGGAATTCTCCAGGCAAGAATACTGGAGTCGCTAGTCATTCTCTTCTCCAGGGGATCTTCCTGACCCAAGGATCAAACCTGGGTATCCTGCATTGCAGGCAGATTCTTTACTTACTGAGCCACCAGGGAAGCCCTCTAAACCTGCCTTATGCTCACCAGTTTAATATACACAAAGATGTTCATTCCAATTAGTAGTACTCTTAGTCCTGAGCAAGCTTTGATGAGGAGCTTCTGTGCTTTAGAATGCTTTACTTAAAAGTAAAAAACTTCCACATTTCCATTAAACTATGAATTCAATTTAGTATTAGACTGGCAATTTCCCAGGGCACTGGCAGAAGGAAATGAACATACTTTTTGGAGGAATTCTCCTTCCTCCTAGACTTCAAAATAAATAAATAAACAAATAGCTCCCTCAAGTAAGTTTCTAACGAAAACCAGAGGCATACAAGGAAGGATGGCGCCATGAAGGAGAACCTGAATAACAGAAGGAACTTCAGTCCTTCCTTTGAAAAAAGATTCCAAATGTTGCAGTTATTGGCCAAAATTCTTATTTTACTTGAATAAAAGGCAAGCTTAAAAATATTTGTAAGCAATAAGAAACTACAAGGAATGACCAGTCCTATTTGAAAAGGTACCAAATCAACCTTCTGTCCAACTTTGCTGGTTGCCTTGCTAGCACCCAAACCAGCTTACATACATATACACACATCTTACTCCCTCCTTTTAGAATCCTGATTTTATTTAGGGATCCACCTTATTTTTTAAACTGCACTCATATGTTTAACAACACAGTTTTACACAGAATACTAACTAAGCACTTTTCTTTGTATTTTACAGAAGGGCTTGAAATTCTATTAAAATTCATACCATCACACCACCAAATCTAATTCCTAAATAGATGAGTTATAATTTGTTTAGAGTTTAAAGCCTTAATGGCAATAGTCATTATTATAACTATTATATTAGTAATTATATTAATAATGTGATAATTGTATATAATGATAATAATATGATAATTTTATTAATAATGATTGACTGAAAAATAAATTTAAGAAAGAGCAAATGAAATTTTATGTAGTCTTAACGTGCGCTGAAGGAGGTGGTGCCTGGTTTGGAGCAGTTTCTCCTATGTCCAGGTAATCTCCTATTTTGAACTTCCATAACTTCAGCTTCATGAACCATAAGTCTACTTTTTGCTAGGCATTATGCTACCAATCATTTTTACTTGATGGCTAGGTCTTTTAAGATCTGTAAGAACAATTTCAAAATTGAGGTGTATGGCCCTCTTTCTAGGTTCTGGGTAGATTTCTTTTACTGATCAGTTCTTTCAAGGTTGCATCTGTTCAAGTGTAGATCTGCAGCCGGGTGGGCCTCAGGAGAATGAGCCCAGGACACTCTGCCGTTATTGGTACTGAAGCTCCACGGTGGTGGCAGCCCACACGTCTTCTCCCAGGTGAATCCACCACTCTTTTCTTCCTGCTGCCAGCAAGAGAGATGCTCACTCTGACCTCTGATCCCTTCAAAGAGCCAACATCCACCATTTTTCACATGGCCACATGCTTTAGGGGTTGGCCTCAGTACAGCTTGATTGGTCCAAACCCGTCATGCAATCCCATTTCCCCTTTCCAGTGGTTGGCTTTTGTGCACAGACCTGTTACACAATTCTGACCAATGATATGTGAAGGGAACACACCTCTAGAGAGGTTTTGGGAATGACTTCTTCACTTCTGAAAATGTGAATGAAGAACAGAAGTCTCGTTTCTGTTTTTAGACCTTATCATGCCTAAATGTGACATATGGAACTTTTCCAAATGTCCTGTAATCATGTAGGGGAGGTAGTCTAGTGACAAAACACATGAAGGATGTAAGAGCCAAGTGAATTTCAGAGAAGTGGAGCCAGAGCCCTGTACCACACCTGCATCAGCCCTACCTCCGCTGTCTGGTAATGAATGTCTTTATTTTAAAAAAGCCACTTCAAGTTAGTCTTTTCCTCAAAGTTGAAAGCGTTCTTGTGCTGACACTATTCCCAGCTCTAGAAGAGTATCTGGCACATGGAAGATTCTCCGCAAACGCCTGCTGACTTAAATTGAGCTGTGTGTCAAGTTCATTTCTATTGAGAAAACAAGAAAAACATCTCCATCTGTCAGTCCCTAGATCATAGATTGTGTTTGGTAAACATTTGCTTAAAGCCAGAATGGCTTCAGGATCTTAACAGGCAAAATGGAAACTTTAGGAGTCCAGATGGAAGGCGGAACATAAAAAAAGAAAATTAGCTCAGTGAAAACTCAAGTTCTGGAAGAATCTTCTGCTCAGATTGCTGGGGAAGGAGTTGCTCCAGGCAGGGTCAGAAAAAGGGAAGTTTAAGACATTGCTGTTATACAGAGTGAAGTAAGTCAGAAGGAAAAACACCAATACAGTATACTAACGCATATATACGGAATTTAGAAAGATGGTAACAATAACCCTGTAAGCGAGACAGCAAGAGAGACACAGATGTATAGAACAGCCTTTTGGACTCTGTGGGAGAGGGCGAGGGCAGGATGATATGGGAGAATGGCACTGAAACATATAAATTATCATATGTGAAATGAATCGAAAGTCCAGGTTTGATGCATGATATGGGATGCTCGGGGCTGGTGCACTGGGATGACCCAGAGGGATGGGATGGGGAGGAAGGTGGGAGGGGGGTTCAGGATGGGGAACACATGCACACCCGTGGCGGATTCAAGTCAATGTATGGCAAAACCAATACAATGTTGTAAAGTAAAATAAACAAATTAATTAATTAAAAAAAAAAAGACCTCGCCAGCCTCCTCTTCTGGCTCCGAGGGGAAAGCAGTGTGTCCCCGAGAAGAATGTGTGAGGGTGGAGATGTGGACGGGAGCGGAAATACCCGCAGGAGACATCTCTTGGTAAAAAGAGGCAGAATTTGATGTCTGGAAACCCTGCTTGTTAAGAAGCAAAGAGCTAAATCAAAGGAGACTGTAAGCTCTTCAGGGCTGATCTCTGGGAATACTCCACAGGTCCAGAAATGTCTCCCTCTATGCAGGTTTGCTCCCATATGTATCCACGTGGCCAGAATCAACTATCTTTGTCTCTCAGAAAAAGTCCAGCTTCAGTGGACATGACTACTGATAAGAGCATGCAGTCTGCATTCCTGAGCTCTCAGTCCCGGGAGGAGGAGCCCCGTGTCTGAACGGAGGCCAAGGAAACAGAAGGCACCCCACACATCATGGGGCCCCAGTCCTAGTTAGCAGACACCTGGGAGAATCGCGCCTGTGAGTAGGCAACTCTCCTGCTCCAAACCTCTCTCAGCGACTGCCCAGTGCATGCCTCAGCCTAGCCGTGTCTTATGTCCGTTCCCACCGGGGGGCCTTCTGCCTAGAGAAAGCACCAACGACAAAGTGGCCGGAGTGACTCAGCAAGCCTCCGGCTTAGCCACCCCGGTGCTTGTGCAGCGGGCCTGCGGGTGGGTCCCAACCGCTGAGGACTGGGAGTGGGTGGGTGCATGTTTTGTCCTGTGGAGGGACAGTTCTGGGGACCGTTCCATATGGTGGGAGAGCGCCCAGGTGCCCGCAGTGGTAAGCAGCTTCCCCGCCGGCTCAGTGTACTTCACAGGATCATCTCTTCAGTACTTAGAAGTACTCCTACGAAGTGAAGCCGAAGTGTTAGTTGCTCAGCCGTGTCTGACTCTTTGCAACCCAAGGACTGTAGCCTGCCAGGCTCCTATGTCCAAGGAATTTTTCAAGCAAGAATACTGGAATGGGTTGCCATTCCCTTCTCCAGGGGATCTTCCCAATCCAGGAATCAAATCCAGGTCTCCTGCATTGCAGGCAGATTCTTTACCGTCTGAGCACCAGGGAGGCCCACTCCACGCTAACCCAATAAGACAAACCTCTTTGCAAAACCAGCCATAATCAGGCCCACCTTCTCACCAGCTTGGTTCTCAGGAAATCTGCCTCATTTCCTATAGCCCCACAGCCTCTTGAAAGCCCACCAACTCCCCCAACACAATGTCTTCTGTATGAGAGGTGCTATTTCAAATAATTGTTGAAACATTTAGTTAGCCTTCTATATTCTTCCTTGAGCATCTCTTTCCAAAATGAGACTTGTCAAGGGTCTTTCCATATGCAACAATGACAGATTCAAATTCTGCAGTGCCTTCTGCCGAGGAGTAACACCACTACCGCAGACTGAGAAACTTCTAGCATTCCCACAATTTTAATATGTGTTTTAATTTAGAATAAAAAAATAAACCCAGATGCCCACTTTGTGTCAAGAGGAATCTCTCTGAATATTTTCCTTCTCTTTTTCTTCCAGTGACTTCTGTTACTTCCATAAGCTCCATGGCAAGTGCTCTGGATCATCTGTATCTGAGTGCTTTATAGCTCACCTATGAATATTCCCTTTGGGTCTTCTGTTTATCACTGACTAGATTTTCTTTTTTAACATTTGACCACAGGTTTGTTAATACATTGAACTCTATTAAATTATTTTCCTATTGCAGGGAGAATTATCATTTCCATGTCCAGAATTTGTCTTGCATAATCTTCATGTTCCAGATTAGTGTTCTAAGGCTCAGCTTTTCCTTTTTTAATAATAGACATGCTGATTTCCCCCATAGGATCTAGCTATTAAAAATGCATGTGGTATGCTTTCAGGAAGTTAGATTCACTTCTATTTTTAGCATGACCCATAGGTATTGATGCTGACCAACTCTGGACCACAAATGGCTTTTTATTTTAAGAAGTAGCAACACCATGAATGTTAATGATGGAAAATTTTGGTATTAATAGTTAGTCTAATTCATGTTTTCACTTTTTCTACACTTAGACTAAATCCATTCCTGCTGATAAAAACCATTTTAAAAATGATCTATCCTTTTGTTCCATGCCCGCTATCAAGAAGAGTTTTCTGGGCATCATTATTAACCATTTCCTGCATAAAAATGCACCCTATGTGAACATTAGATCTCCCATGATACAACTTGAGCTCATTTCTGTATTCGATGGCAAGCTGAAAGTACAAGTTCTTTAATAATGGGACCTGAGAGATCAGATGAAGTTTACCCTCACTTGCCATAAGTTTTCTGCAAATCTCAAGAACATAGCTTCCCATCTTCTGACAGATGCAAAGTTAAATCAAACTCACCCCAGGCTATTGTCAATTTCAAGGGAGGGAGCAGACAGTCTCATTTTGGCATTAGGACTAAGTGATAGTTTACCAAATATTCAACATTTGCAGCTACGAGGCACTTACTTGCTCCCTGAAGTGCTGGGAATGATGCTCCTTTCCTTCTCTCCTCTCTCATTCAGCCCATGAGAGGCAGAGTCAGGTTACTAGTGCGTGCCCTAAAAGTACAGTGGCTCCATCTTTTCCCTTTGACTCACTACCTCAAATGCCACCTTAATGCTGTGAAATTCCTGTCTCCAAAAGAGGAAGCTTATTACTGAAGCTTTCTGGGGATGTAGGCTCAGGCACTGTTTGGAAGAACAGAAGTTGGCCCAGGATTTCCACTGAAGAGACCTCAAGAATACATTTCTTTAGGTTACCACAGACACAGCAGACATGTACAGTGGGTAGAAGATATTCCAGAACACTGGTTCTTAGAATGCTCAGTAAAGCTTACTTGGCATGTCATTCAGGCAGGTTAAGACCAAGAGGTCATAAAACACAGTTTTCGTAAGGCACCAGAAGACAGCTGCAACTTAACACACAGGCCAGATCTCATCTTGGTAAAGTACAATTTCCAACGTCACCTTCCACGAGTCACCTTTCCAAAAGGAGACAAGATCCAGACGCTCTGGAACAAAGAGCTTAGTGATCAGTGGGAATGGTCAGTGGTCTCAGAGGTGGTTATGTTGAGACCTCAGGATCCTGGAGAAGGCTGGTGTTTGTGTTCTTGCTTGCAAAGGACATCATCATTAGAAGAGCCTGAAGTGCTACCATCACAAGCTACCATCTGTACAGATGGCCTTGGCCGTGAGCACGGTAGATCCTGGCCTGGTAGAACAAGGCTTGGGCATGAGATCAAAGCACAGTTGTCTCTATGGTGGGAAGTGAGGGAGGCGCCTCTTCGTCTTGTCTGGAAACATGTGTGTGTGCTAAGTCACTTCAGTCATGTCTGACTCTGTGACTCTATGGACTGTATCCTGCCAGGTTCCTCTGTCCGTGGGATTCTGGCAAGAATACTGTATTCAGGCAAGAATACCACAGTGGATTGCCTTTCCATGCTCCAGGGTATTTTCCCAACCCAGAAATCGAACCCATGTCTCTTACATCTCCTGCCTTGGCAGGCAGGTTCTTTCCCACCAGCACCACCTGGGAAGCCCCCGTGCACAAATAGAGCACTTGCTGAGGATCCTCAGGGCAAGGGTAGTAATTTGGCAGAACTCTGCTCAGAACATGGGCAGGTGGGCAGCAGAGATCTGATGGGAGTTCAGGTTGGTGAAGTCTCCTAGGAACTCAGGGCTCTATGCCTGGTCTTCTCTGCCAGGACGAGAGAAGCCTAGGATCCTAGGTCTGGGCTGGGGCCCTGAGGCCCTGCAGTCAGTACAACTGAGGCTGTGCTCCAAGGGGCTGCACAGAGTTAGAATCCAGGTACGATGCCTGGGACAGTGTGGGGTCTGCAACCACAGAGAAGGAAGCTAACTTAGGCAAAAAAAAAAAAAAAATAGTACCAGACTGGGAGAAAAATGAATCAGTCAAAATCCAAGGAAGAACTGTAGAGCCAGGTATGGGAAAGACAGGAGCCCAGAGATGGCTGAACTTGGAGAGGCATCCTTTAGAGTTTTGTCTTTGGAATGTTTCAGCTGCCTCTGTCTTTTGCTCTTTGTGACTAGCCTGGGATTCTCAGGAGAGTCTGAATAGGTGCCTGAGGTACACACTCTCTGAGATTCACAGGGCCATTTGGAAAAAGGAAAGTAGGGTGCAGCTCCCAGAGGAACAGAGAGGAAGAGGTTCTGTGTATGACAAAACAAGAGATCTCCACGTCCGGGCAGCTGGGCACTCAGGGGTGCACGGGCTTGACTGGAAGGCAGAGTGCAAGGTGGAGGGCCCTGGGGCAAGGCTGGTTCTACAGGCCCAGCCAGGTGCAAGGAGGGGGCGCTGCCCGACACATGAATGCTATCAAGTCAGACAGATGGCCTGTAAGAAGACAGCTGGTTGAGCCTCAAGTCATATGGTGTTGATACAGAAAATCTGCACCCCAGATTCTTGGCAGAGAGAGATTATAACTGCTCATTTCTTATCAGAAGTTCAATTGTAACTAAAGTATAGATATTTTAGAAAGGGCCTAAAGACCAGCAATACATCCATTTGATACTTTGAATGTCATACTTGTATTATGTCAGACCATCTGGGAAAGCTATTAATATATACCTGAGATGGTTTCTTTTTTTGCACTTTACTTTTTGCTGTACTTTGCTAATTTACCTAATTGTACTTTGATAATATGCCATCAGCCTACATATCAGGATATTATAGGGAACAGTCTCATTAATGTTGGGGGGAAAGGGACGATGGTGAGGGCTTTGGTCACTAGGCCAGTCAGCATAGCCTTTAAGTAATCCCAAGGAAAGTTTCAATTTTAAGTATCAGTAAAACTTACGATTCTTCTTTACAAATGGCTTACTTTTTTCCTAGTTATACCTTATCCTCTTCTAGAGATTTTGGGAAAAGTCTATAGTTCTTAGAGTGTTTCAGGATTTAAATAAATAATACAGACAAAATCATTTTTTTAACCTTTTTGGCCAGATAATTGCTAGTATGTTAACTATTTTGAAGGGTTAAAAAAAAGCAGAAGCTATCCAATTAATTATGAAACTAGAAAACCATGACATAAAAACTTTACAGCAATAATACAAAAAGGAAAAAAACTACAGACCAATCTCAATCATAAATATAAATACAAAATTCCTAAGATGCAAGCAAATTGAGGAATTTGGCAATTTAGCTCAGTGGAAAAAAAAGGGTAAACCATGAACTCATAGGTTTTACCAAAATGAAATTATAGTCCAATATTAAGAAATATGTTAATAATAATTATATGGTCACATAAGAAATTCCTATGATTTTATCTCAATATGTATTGAAATATTAATCTTTAAAGTTTCACACTCATTCTTAACTTATTAGAAACCTAAGTATAGAGAAACACATTCTCAAAGATATATTTATATCAAACTGATGGTCATATTATTATTGGAAAAATATTGGGGGCAATCCTATAAAAATCATGAATGAAATTTTAAAAGCCCATTATCATAATCATCATTCATGTTGGTTTTATAAACACTGAAAGTGAAAGTCGCTCAGTTGTGTCTGACTCTTTGCAACTCCATACAGTCCATGGAATTCTCTAGGCCAGGACACTGGAGTGGGTAGTGGTTCTGTTCTCCAGGGGATCTTCCCAACCCAGGGACTGAACCCAGGTCTCCTGCATTACAGGCGGATTCTTACCATCTGAGCCAACAGGGAAGCCCTTTATAAACGATAGCCATGGAATAAAAATATGAACCAAAAATTTGAGACTTAACCCCAGGAAAAAAGTAGAAAGAACTATCACTATGTGCAATTGCTAAGACTGTGTGTATATAAACATCAAAAAAAATTTAAGCAAAAAGGCAGAATATAGATGAAAGTCCAAAAGTTCATAGGTAACAAAACAAAAATAAGAGTTACAGGTGTAGAAAATAAAAGTAATGCCATATTAAAGAATCTGCCTGCAATGCAGGAGACCTGGGTTCCATTCCTGGGTCGGGAAAATCCCCTGGAGAAGGAAATGGCTACCTACTCCAGTATTCTTTTTGTTTGTTTGTTTTAATGTTGTTAATATATAATGTATTTCTCTTGTAGGCATTATACCGAACCACTCCAGTGTTCTTGCCTGGAGAATCCCATGGACAGAGGAGCCTGGTAGGCTACAGTCCGTGGGGGTCACAAAGAGTCAGACAAGACTGAGTGACTAAACAGCTACCAATATAGACTATTACACTTCAGAAACTATAAATGTGTCCATTTGCTGAGGCTACATACACTGAAGTTTCAGAACAGCATTTTGTTCCTCCTTAAAATCTTGTTTTTATATTATAAATAATAATTCTGGGGGAACAAAACATTCAGAGAATTTTTTTTAGTGAGATTTAAAATTTGATATTAAATAAGATCTATTAACAACATCAAAACCAACCTTTCAAAGACAGTAATAAATTACAAGGTTTTGATTTCCTTTTAAAGTTTCTTTTAGATATCATACTTATGAGACAAAGTAGAGGCGAAAATAGCTTTCCATATTGTTCCTTTGATCATTCATTCAGTCCATTATTCTTAGAAGTTTGTTATGTTTGATCTTAAAAATAACTTTAACAAAACACTAACAGTAAATAGGGCATTTTGATGTTCTCAGAAAGCTGTCATATTTAAAGGAGAAAAGGTTTGGCAAAGGTTGATCTCAATCTTCTAACCATCTTGGCTCAGTTCCTGCCAAGAAATAAAATGGGTTTCCCCTATGAGGGGTTCAGGAAAGGAGGGGAAGGCTGAAGCCCTCCATGAGATATGAACTGTAAACCCCTGGTAGGCAGGAACAATTTATTCCTGATTTGCTCTGAGTAGGAACTAGTGAAATACCGCAAAAGAGCAGCGTGTAATAAATGCTTTGGGGGAATGATGATGAAGAATGTGACACCCACATCCAAAAGTAAAACAGAGCTCCAAGCTCGAGGACTCACCTCCGGGAGAACCAGCTACTTACATAACAGGAGTAAGGCACACATTGTTGACTCTTCGTATGGTTTTGCTTTTGCTAAAGTCACATTGCAGGGACGGCTCCTGCAGCCTTAGAGGGGCCCTGTTGAAGGCAGGATCCCTCCTCCTGTATCCAAGACCTGAGCTCCACGGTTTCTCTGAAGAAGGCTCTTCCCTTGAAATTGTTGGTCTACATATTTCTATTCATGCTCTCCCCACCGGTCCCAAAGTCTAGTATTACCTTTAACCTCCCCTCCCCATTGTGCAGTGGTTGGGGCTTATCACGCATTATGCAAAATACAGCACGTGTAGTCGTGTTTCTGCGGTAACACTCTTCATGCTCTTTCCTACTACCCTTCCTTATCATCTCACTCCTTTATTGTCATTATTCACCTTATTCTTTTTTTTTTTTAATTGTTTATGTATGTTTTGATTAAGAACACTCAGGGGCTTCCCTGGTGGTCCAGTGGTTAAGAGTCTGCCTTGCAATGCCTGGGACGCTGGTTCGATCCCTGATCTGGGAGGAGCCCACATGCTGTGGCGCAGCTAAGCCTGTGCGCCGCGACTCTGAGCCTGTGCTCCAGAGGCCGGGAGCAGCGACTCAAGAAGCCGCATGCCCCGAGCCAGTTCTCTGCAACAAGAGAAGCCATCACAATGAAAGGCCCCGCACCACAACTCCAGAGTAGCCCCCGCTCTCTGCAACCAGAGAAAGTCCTCATGCAGCAACAGAGACTCACTATAACCAAAAAATAAATAAATCTTAAAAAAAAAAAAAAACACTCAGAAGTATCCAGGGTACATCTGGATATCCTGGGAGTGATTCAGAAAGGCAACCTGCCTTTCTGAATCACTCCCAGGATATCACAGATAACTGTAAAAATTGTTTATATCTCTTCAAATGTGTTTTAGAAACAGAGTAAAAAAATAAATACATCCTTTAAGAATTAAATGCAAATCTCTGGCATTTGCTTTTAATTATAAATTATGTACACCCATGGCTGATTCATGTGACTGCATGGCAAAAACCACCACAATATTGTAAAGTAATTAGCCTCCAATTAAAATTTTAAAAAATACTAAAAAGAAAATGCTATTGAATAAAATCATTACTAATTAAAATTGTCCATTCCTATATCTCTAATAGTTCTTAGTTGTAAACAAAGAGCATGAGGCAATTCAATCAGGAAAGGAATCTTTTAAAGTAGACTCTTGAGAGTCCCTTAGACTACAAGGAGATCCAACCAGTCCATCCTAAAGGAGATCAGTCCTGAATATTCATTGGAAAGACTGATGCTGAAGCTGAAGCTCCAGTACTTTGGCCACCTGATGTGAAGAACTGACTCACTGGAAAAGACCCTGATGCTGGGAAAGATTGAGGGCAGGAGGAGAAGGGGACGACAGAGGATGAGATGGTTGGATGGCATCACCCACTCGAGGGACATGAGTTTGAGCAGACTCCAGGAGTTGGTGATGGACAGGGAAGCCTGGCGTGCTGCAGTCCATGGGGTCACACAGTCAGACATGACTGAGCGACTGAACTGAAAGGAGATTAGGTAGCTCACAGTATGTCTGAGAGGACCGGAGGGTCAGGTAGACAGTCTACACAGTGCGAGTTCATGTCCTGACCACACTGCACGATGCTCCAGTGAAGACTTCACGGCAACCAGCGTGGGGACTGATACTATCATGGCACCAGGGATGGCAGGGTAGAGCCTTCCCCACTGCCTGTGCCCAGAAATGGCTATCCTAGCATCTCCGTCTCACTTCTTTTTCTTCCCGATCGAAGCCTTCCATAAGGACATCCTGGGACCGGCAGGACTTGAGACATATCTGTGCCTTTAGTGCAAGGGAAGCTGGGAAAGAATGTCTAGTTTCTCCCTGGGGAGTGGAGTGGGGAAACAGACTATAAGGACTCTTACAAACCACGGACAGTAGAGCTGTCAATTCAGTGCTGCTGCTGAGTTGCTTCAGTCGTATCCGACTCTGTGCGACCCCACAGACGGCAGCCCACCAGGCCTCCCCGTCCCTGGGATTCTCCAGGCAAGAACACTGGAGTGGGTTGCCATTTCCTTCTCCAATGCATGAAAGTGAAAAGTGAAAGTGAAGTCGCTCAGTCGTGTCTGACTCTTCATGACTCCATGGACTGCAGCCTACCAGGCTCCTCCGTCCATGGGATTTTCCAGGCAAGAGCACTGGAGTGGGGTGTCATTGCCTTCTCCAAGACAATTCAATAGGGGTAAGCAATTATATCAGCCCCAGGAAGGGGCGGAGTCCTGTGGAGGGATGGTCACTTTCTGATTAGATATAGGCAATCGCGTTTGATGATGCAGGGACTGATTTTATCATCCAGCAGAAAGCACATCAGTCTGATGGTTTGGGAGAAGAGTTCAGAGAGCTACATAAACTACATAGTGTGAAGGAATCAGTCCCCCTTGTTGGAAGGCAAGGAAACATGGTGGAGAGGTGGGGTGACTCTTGTCTTTCCCCTGGTGTGTAAATCTGAATGCCTGCTTCCTGGTCAGAAAAGCCCTTGCAATTCAAAGGAAAAACTGCTTTGTTCTCTGTACCTCTGCAAGAGCTTGTTTAGACTCAATTAAAAGCAACTCCAATAACTTGGCTGACTGCCGTGGTAGGAAATGTAATATTACTTTTGATACTTTCATCTTCAAATTGACAAGCGTGTGACATGGTCCTCAATAAAGAGATTTTCATATTTCTCAGGATTTTTTGTCAAGTCACCAGAGTAAAGAGCAAAGTAGTAATAGAAATTGAACACAGGAAAATTGTGTGTGTGTGGTTTTTTTTTTTTTTTTTTAAGGTACATAAAATCCCTGATACCCAAGCTCACATAACCACCAATCAGACCCCTCCCTCCCACTGCCTCTTTCATACTCTAAAAATTACATCAAATAAAGAGCTTGCCCAGTTCTTGACAGACAAAGATGGCAGCAGATTTTATAAATATTTCAGAGGCCATTAAGGTACTTGCCTCAGGGACAAAGAAAACTCAGGAACATTTGAACTGTTTCAGTTCAACATTCCTTCCCAGATTCATTCACTAAGAGGGTTAAAAAAAAAAAAAGAACCAAAATATATACAACTCCTTAGTAAAGAAATCATTGTTTTTGTTTTGAATTTGACATGGAGAGCATTCTGCAGATTACTAGAGCCCTTTTTTGCAGTTTTCCTGATGCATATTTATTTCACAATGTCCATTTTAGAAAGTCTCAAGTGAAGGAGTCCAGTAGCATACAATATAAGGGCAGATTTCCATGCTTCCTTGTACTCTGTATAATCATGCATGTGGCAGGGCCGCTATACATACTAACTGATGAAAATAATGATGACTGATTCTCTGTCTCAAAACCAAGAGTATGAAGGGAGAAGGTATGGTCTATTATTACACACACATTTAGATACAACTCGTACCCAGAGTGCTGTTTGGGGTAGAGGGAGCGTAGTATTTCATCCCTTTCTGACACAGTTATCCTCAGAAGCAAGCTAAGTCCCTTGTTGGAATAAAGATGACAAATCTAGTCTTTGAGAAATCGTTAGAAAATAATATGGGAAATAATTTTAGTTATTTGTTTCTGGTAATAAAAATAATTTTAAAAAACCACTTCAATAACCTAATATTCCATTCTTTATCATAAGTCAGAATATTTGTAATTGCTTACAGAATTTTGAGAATGATTTAATACATTTATACTAAGGTTTCCAAACTTGAATAGATGCATAAGATCACTAGAGAGTATTATAGAAGGATATTCCAGTTTTACAAAACTTTTATAAAATCTACATATACTTATCTTAGTATTATTTAGAGTCTTGAAGCATTTTTATCTATATTTTAAACTGTGATTAGATTTGCTTTGTAATACTAATATCAAATTTCAACTTCTGGTCATACTCATAAGGCAAATCACCTTTCAATTTATTCTGTTTAAATGTATTTTTCTGGTAGAAAAAAATAAGATGTTCAGTACTAGTTGGAATATTTACTCTCCTTCAACTCTTAGGAAGTTTCGAGTCTGTATCGATATTCTAATAGGCACTAAGAGGTATGTCTTTACCAACACTCACTTCTCTTCACTCTAAGCTGTTTCTCCACAGACATGAGCATTTGATTAGCCATGACAGTTGGAACAAGTAAGCCTGCCCAGGTTCCAGGCTGGCCTCAGGTGTGTGATGGGACTGGACGGGAGACAATTAGGTTGGCATTGTCCTGGCAGGAGGTCACCCAAGTGTTGCAATGAGCTCAGGGCTGATGGAGGGAATCTGGTGTACCCCAGGATAGACTGAAGATCTGCAATGGGCTCCCCTTGGAGCCTGAGATCCAGAATGCACCAGGTTTATTCATGGTCGCATTGGTGGAAGTAGCTTAAGGGAAGGGACAGTTTCAAGGCTCTCCTTAGTACCTTTCTCCTCACCATCCCCAATTTCCTGTCTGCATTTGCACTCCTGGCATTAATCTAGACATAATGCCTGACTCATAGTAGATTTATCTGATAAATAAATGCCAACAAGAGGAGAAATCAAATATGCATAACAGTACTTTGTGTGGAACAAACTTTAACATAACTAAAATAAATATTCTTTAAAGATGTAATAACTAAATAGTCTTTATAAAGTACTTCTCCAAAGGATACAGGAAAAAACACTAAATAATTCAAATCACTCATAAATATTAACCTTGCTTCAAGGAAAAAATATTTGTTTGCCATAATTTTCCAGAATGATGATAAACCTTGATCAAAGTGATTAGACCAATCAGTGAGACTTAACCAAAATAATTGTAATGGTAATTTCAACCTTCACATAGATCTACAACTCTACATTCATTTATAGTCCCTGACACTCACAAACACCCTAGTGATAGGCACTGATATGTACAGGTGAATCTTAGAGATTAAATAACTTGTCTGAGGTCACCTGTCTAGTTAGCGACTGAAGCAAAATTAAAACCTATTAAATTAACACATAAGTGAAAGACTGCAGTTCTGCTCATACATGAAGCTAATTTTATGTAGAAATTCCTTCAACCTTTTCTCTCATTAATAATGATTAATAGTTTCCATCTCTATAGTGTCTTAACTGGTAATACCGTGTTTGATCCTCACTGCACCCTATGAGCTTTGTAGGGCAGAAAGTAGAATCTTCTTTCCATGGACATGGGAAATTAAAGTTCAGACGTTTGGACTTGCTAGATCACAAAGCTGGCATGGACTCAGAATCCAGTGATCTTTTCATAACACACATGGCCTCCCATAAGCACATCTCAACATTAACAGAGAGAATTAGCATTAAAAAGGCACAACTGAATTACCTAAAAACTAAACAATGAAACCAAATAAAAAACACTGTGGGTATTTGACAAATTGATAGTTCTAGACCAGAACTAGTGATGGAAATCTATTATTTTATTATAAAAGACAAAGTCATGGTAAAAATTATTTCCTGCAAAATTATTTTGGACAGTGAAAATGTCACACTTGATTTTTGACTTGTTTAGCATAGATGTGAACAGATCAACCTCACAGCATCACACATCAATCAATCATCCTTCTGCCAGTCCATGACTAAAGACTGAATGATATGTGACCTCTGAACCACTGAATCAAAAGTTCTGCTATGTGACCAAATGGCTGGTATATTCCAGACTAAAGTATATATTTCTCTCATTTCAATTCCAGAGACTAACATTGTATCACAGAGCTTGTGTCAATCAGGGAGTTTCGTTGAGCAATGTGACATAGATTCATGACCTCAAGTGTTGAACTGAAAAGAAATGTGACATCTGAAACTAAAAAAAAAGTCATGTTTTTTCAGGCACAGATGCTTGCCATAAATTTTAGAATCCACAATAGTCATCTGAAACTCTTGAGTGTTCCACTTTTTTTGATCCATGTTGAAAAATTAGGAATTAAAATATCTCATATGGTCCACAGCCTGAGTCAGCCTTATACATCAATGGAGTGTGATAGGGAAAACATTGTTGTTGTTTAGATGCTAAGTCACGTTTGCCTTTTGTGACCCCATGGAGTGTAGCCCTCCAGGCTCCTCTGTCCATGGGATTTCCCAGGCAAGAACACTGGAGTAGGTTGCCATTTCCTTCTCCAGGGGAACTTCCTGACCCAGGGATCGAACCCACATCACCTGCATTGGCAGGTGGATTCTCTACTACTGAACCACCTGGGAAGCCCTACAGAATACACAGGAAGTCCAAAAATCTCTCCACTATTGAGTAACAACAATGCCTGAAACTCCATTCAAATGTTTTATTTTCTAGGACTAATTTTAAAATTAGAATATCATTAATGCGTATGATTATAGTAGTTCTGTGTGGTATTAATATATTCACCCATAATAGTATAGTATTATGTTATGCATAACATATGCTTTAATTTATAATAATATAAACTCTTCAAGAGAGGAAAATAAATAATAAACCAGAATTTATTTCCTGTATTTTATTTTGAAGTAGTAGCTACTCTAGAATTAGACTCTCTTGGAAGAAAGAGGATTTCCAAGGGAGAAATTGTAGGAATTGAGTTTTAATAAGAACCTCTGGTTGGGACCTTATTTTGAGAGTCTGAGAAGCCGGCAGCATGATGAACTAGACCAGTGCCCTGGTCTTGAGATGAGCTGACAAAGATGAAACACAACAGACCCACGTTCTTCCTGGCCCCAGGCCCCAGGTTCCTGGCAGCCACGGCACTGGGGCTTCAGAATCTTAGGAGACTTGGATGCCATACAGAGCCTAGCATTCCATGGAAGTCAGCCTAGACCCTTTCACAATTCAGTCACCAGCCTTGATAAGTTTTAAAACCGCAGTATCTTCTTCATTCACCTCCCAGTAATAGCCTGCCCTTGGTGAAGGCAACTCACAAAAAAATTAGACAGGAGAATCTTCTCTCTTGCCCACGATCCCTAATATGAACATGCTTAAACCTTTCTCAAGCATAGTGATCTCAAAAATCAAAAGGTACTTAATCAGTTATATAACTAATATGATTTAGTGTTTTGGGAAAATGAAATTTAAAATTTTTCTCAGACTTGACTAGAGGAAAATAAATTTTCCATGAAAATCAAGTACAAAAACATTTGGGGTTTCCTTTTAGTCTTTAATACAGCCTCCACTGGCTTGACTACTTGAACTTGCAGGCCATGATGCGGTCACAGAGGGAAACTTGGACTGGGAGGAGACAAGGAAACAAAAAAGAAAGTTCCCACATCTTCATTTCCTCACACATTTACTTTTTCAATGACCAAAAATTTTTTTTCAGTGTAAGAGGTAAGCATCCTTATTATAGCTCATTTGGATAATGTATACAAGCATGGATAAACTGAAAGTAGGAAAACCTTACACCTAGTCCTACCACCCAGAAACAACTGGTTAGTTCCCCTTTTGATATATTTCATCTGTTCTTTTTGTTTCATGCCTAGATTTTTGTAGATTTTTTTAAACTTTGTTTTTAACGTATTTACCTAACTGCAATCATGGTGTATTTTATAACCTGTTTCCCTCACTTAACATTGCTGTAAACGTTGCTTTTCTTCGATGTGTTGAACAAAATAGAAAATCAACCAGTTAATTTGGGTGATTTCATATGTTTCACCATCCAAGTAGTGTTATAAAAGATAACTTTGTTGGCTAAACTTTACTAGATTTTTGAACACTTAAAATGAATTTCCAGTAGTGGGGTTATTGGATCCAAAGGTATAATTACCTATAAGACACACATTGCTGAATTAAATCCTAATGGATTTTACCAATTTAGTTTCTGATTGATAACTTTATACCCTCCATCTTCAACAGCTCTGGGTATTATCATTTAAACACTTGCTGTTTTGATAAAGAGAGATTTAAATTTGTGGTTTTTATTGGTATTTTCATTAGTAGTGCAGCTGAACATTTTTGGCAAGTTAACTAAGCAGTTATATAGCATTTTCTGTGAATTTCTTAATTATTAACTTCTTAATGAGAAATTATAATGATAACTTTTTGTTACATTTATTATAAATTTCTATTTTCTAATTTGTCTTTGTGTTGATTGTGCTTTTTATTTTTAAAAGTAAAAATATTTTTAAATTTGCATGTAGTCACATACTTTGAGATACAGCTTTCATGTTGTTATTTTTTAATCCGGACAAGTAGTAAGGAAGTTTAGATGCTTTACTCCCTATTGCTTTTCCTTAATTAAATTATCTAAGTTTGATGAGTGGGGAGGAAAATCACATATTTCCAAATTTAAGGTTTATCTGGGTTTTACTCTATGATTTGGTACGGTTCTGAATTGTCACAGATCACTTTCTTTTGATCCTTTAATTCCAGTGCATACAGACAAAAAGTCATCAGTGAGAATAGGGGCTTATAAACAGATTTAAATGCCAAAGTTTTAAATGCACTGGAGGATTTTGATCAGCAATACTGGGGGAGGAATACTAAGAAGTAAGTCCTTAACAGGAAAAAATAGAATAAAGGAAAGGGTGATTGGTTAGTGAACAAATGAGGAGAGGAACACTGCCTTATCTATGCAGATTTTATCATTTTTCAGACCTGGGTGAACTCCATTTTGACCTGGGACACATCTCCTCTGGTTCAGGATCTCCAAGGCTCTGACAGTGGGGATCCGCTGGAGACAATCCCCAGGACTTTTTGCACCTCTTTCTCAGTGCTTGCCTGTGACATCTTTCTGCTGATTCTGTGTACTCCTCTCCAACCTTCCTACCTCCAAAGGCCCACATGTTTCATCATGGAAGCAAAGAAACTTCATGGTCCTTGCCCTGCATTGAGACTAAATAAATAGTACTACTTACAGCAGCTCTCCGAACCTAGACATTTTAATAAATACTAATCGAATAAGATGTGCAACATTTAACCAATACCTACAATGTGAGTGATGGTACTTGTAACAAGAGCAAATACTGATCAAGTGCTTGCTATACATCAAGCATCATTTCAAATGCTTCATATATACTAACTCCTACAATGACTCAGTGAGGTAGGTACTGTTTCTGGCCAAATTTTACTGATGAGGAACCCAAAGCACAGAGAGTCTGGATAAATGGTCCCAAATCACGCAGATGAAACCAGGCAGGATTCATCCTGGGCTAGCTGGCTCCTGAATTTCTGTTCTGTAGGGTTATGATGTACTCTTTGTTGGAGAATTCTGTTCTACCTTGAGTAGAAACAATAATATCACTAAAGCCATGTGACATAATGATTGAAGCCTTTGTTACAAAATAAACATGAAAATTAAGCAAAATAAATGCATAGTGAAAGTTGCTTCTTACTGAAACACCAGCTTCCTCTGCTGCTCCTGGGAAAGTATTTAATGCAGCAAAAAAAAAAAAAAAAAAAAAAAAAATCCAAAACAGAAAACAAAACTCCACAAAAAGCAGTAACCCCAAAGCAAAAAATAAAACAATTTGTTTCCTCCTCTTCATTTTGACTTTCAAACCAAAGCAAAATTATTTGTGTAATTAAACAGTGGCAGATTTTACTTTCTTGGTCTCCAAAATTACTGCAGATGGTGACTGCAGCAGTGAAATGAAAAAATGCTTGTTCCTTGGAGAAAAAGCTATGACAAACCTAGACAGTGTATTAAAAAGCAGAGACATTACTTTGCCATTAAAAGTCCATATAGTCAAAGCTATGTTTTTTTCCAAAAGTCTTGTATGGATGTAGAGTTGGACTATAAAGAAGGCTGAGTGTCGAAGAATTGATGCTTTTGAACTCTGATGGTAGAGAAGACTCTTCAGAGTCCCTTGGACAGCAAGGATACCAAACCAGTCAATCCTAAAGCAAATCAACCCTGAATATTCACTGAATATTCATTGATGCTGAAGCTGAAGCTCCAATACTTTGGGCACCTGATGTGAACAGCCAACTCATTGAAAAAGACCCTCATGATAGGAAAGATTAAGGGCAGGAGGAGAAGGTGGTAACAGAGGATGAGATATTTGGATGGCATCA